>NC_139008.1:8266745-8866745 GCF_964374135.1 Grampus griseus
CTAGGGATGCGGCGGCAGGTATAACTGGAGGCCGCGCCAGGGAGTGGCCACGGGGAGGGGGAGGGGGACCTGGCCGGGCTGGGTGAGAGGGCGAGGGAGGCGTGGGTGGAGCCTACGCCCCGGCCCGCCTTGCCTGCGCCCCCTGCCGGTTCCCCCAGCCGCACTTGGTCTCCCCGAAGACCTCTGGCCTTGTCCCCTCGTCTGACACCTGCTCTCCCACCCCGGCTCCACCCTCAGCCCCAGGCTTAGTTTCCCGCCAGATTTACCTGTGGGAGGGACGGTGGGCCCTGCAGCATTCCCCTCCCCCCTTGTGGGGCCTGCAGACTCCTCCCCAACCCCCACCCCACCGGCTCTGCGATGCCCATCTCCTCCTCGTGGGCCTCCTGGAAGGGCCACATTCTGTCTGCCCCCCCAGCTGGTCGGACCCCACAGAGGAAGAAACCCAGGCTTGTGAAGGGGAGGGGCTTGCTCCGCCTGCAGCCGGGAAGGGGACGGGCCAGGACAGAGGCCTGGGGAGAGGCTGGGGTGGGGGGGCAGCCCTGGTCCCCAAAACCCCTCCTCTCCCAGCACAGCCCTCTCCCAAGGTCCAGGTTGGGTGACCCACCTGTAAGGTCCAGGGCCGGGGAGGGGGGCGTTGCAGTAGGGTGGCTGCTGGAGGTCAGCAAGGCAGCCGGCGTCATTGCCCACCCTAAGCACCGGGGCGGCCCCCCTGCCACCCACTGGGTCCTCACAGGGCAGCTGATCCAGGGTCAGGGGCAGCGTCATGTAGTGGCCATCCGTCGGCAGCCTCGGGGAGGCTGGGATCTCAGCCAGTGTCTGGGGACTCTGGAAGTCCCTGGAGGCTGCAGGAGTGAGGGACAAACAGATTGGGGCCGGAGGGGAGGAGCGGACAGGACCTCGCCACAGCCCCTGGCTGGGTCCAAGGCCTCCAGCCCTGGCCCTCCAAGCCTCACATGAGACTTTGTCACCTCTCAGAGAGCGCTCTGGATAAAGCCCAAACTCTCAATCCACACCCAGTTGTGAGGGGTTCCCAGGGCCCCTGCAGCTGTCCTCAGCCCCAGGCCTGCACCAGGACATACCGTTGCTGAAGGCCACCACCAGCCAGACGGTGCTGGCAGCACTGGCGTGCCCTTCCAGGACACAGCGCGGCTGCTCCAGGGAAAACGTGGTGGCCGTGACCTTCCCTTCCAGGTCCCAGGCTGTTATCCGCGGCGTGTAGGGGATGAGCTCTGCGGCCGTGGAGATAGGGGTGAGGGCCCAGGGCCCACTGCCCCTGGGGCTGCCTCTCCCAATCGGAGGGGGCGGGCTCCCAGGGTCCCGGCAGGTGCCCCAGCCCCTTGGATCTGGCCAGGGGCACCCATCCCGGGACCCCCACTCACCCAGGCTCGTGCAGGGCTGGGGCCACACCAGCACCACGAGGAGCAGCAGACAAGGGCGCAGCTGCCTCCAGGGGAGCCCCATGATGGCCTGCAGAGCACCCACGCATCCACAGCCTGGGGCTCGGCCTCACCCCCTCCCCCAACACCGCGGGCCTGGAGGAGCTGGTTAGTCAGGCTGCCCCCTGGCCGAGGGCTTGAAAGACCTGAAAATGTAAGTTCACCCTCACTCCTCCTCCCAGCCCAGCCCACCACGGGGAGGGAGCTGGGCAGGGCTCCGGTGTGGGGCAGGCCAGGGCCAGTTAGGAGGGCAGGAGCAGGGCCGCTGGAGCTGAGCGAGAGAGGTCATTGGACCCCCAAGATGCAGGCCAGGTCACCCCAGAGGCCCATGTCTGAATTTGGGTCCCACCCAGCCTCCCAGCCCTGGGGAGGAGGGCTGATCTCTGGAAACAAGGGCTCAGGGCCACATGCCAGAGATTCCTGCACCCCAGGTGCCAGGAGCCTCCCTCTGACCTTCCATCCCCACCCAGGGAAGGAAGTGGGCAGCCCCAACCTGTCTGACGCCAGCCCCATCACCGCCCCTGGCCCTGCTGCCATCTCTGCACCCTGCCCTTCCTCCACAAGGCCACATCCTCCCTCACTCCCCAGTTCCTTCGTCCAAAGGAATCACATGGACTCAGAGAAAGGATTGTAGAGCCCTTGACAGCTAGCAAGTCCCCTACTTCAGTGGTCCCCAACCTTTTTGGCACCAGGGACTGGTTTCGTGGAAGACAATTTTTCCACAGATGGGTACCAGTCTTCGGCCTGGGGGTTGGGGACACCTGCCCTACTTACATTACTCCCACGGGTTCTCACTATATATGTATTTTTAAATTTTTAAGTATTTATTTTTTAAGTATTTAAATTTTAATTTTTTTTGGCTGTGCCACACGGCCTGTGGGATCTTAGTTCCCTGACTGACCAGGGACTGAATCCAGGCCCTCGGCAGGGAAAGCGTGGAGTCCTAACCACTGGACTGCTAGGGAATTCCCTATATGTGTTTTAAAAATTGAGATATAATTCACATACCATGTCATTTTAAAATGTACAGTTCAGTGGTTTTTGTTTTCTGGGGGCTTTGGTTTTTTTGGGGGGGTTTGTTTTTGTTTTGCTTAAACAAGGAGGGATTTATTTTTATTTACAAGAATCCTGGAGGAGGACAGCTGCTGGCATGGGCTTGGTCAAATGACGATAGGGTCAATGTCTCTGAGATTCTCTTGGCCTTTTTCTCATTGTAGCAAGATGGCTGCTGTGGCTCCAGCCATCATATCCTCAATCAAAGTAGGAAGAAGGGAGGAGCAGGGAGGTGTTATCCAATCTCTCTCTTTTATCAGAAAAACATAAGCTTTCCTAGAAGCCCCTGTAGACTTCCTCTTAAATTTCACTGGCCATAAATCACCAGATTCCAGAACCTTTTCACCACTCCATTAAAACAGTCACTCCCAATCCCCCCTCCCCCTGACAACCACTAAGTTACTTTCTGTCTCTCTGGATGTGCCTCTTCTGGATATTTCATATGAATCGAATCACACAGTGCATCCTTCTCTGTCTGGCTTCTTTCACTTGGCATAATGTTTTCAAGGCTCGTCCACGTTGTATGTGTTAATAGTTCATTCTGTTTTCTGGCTGAACAGCATTCCGTTGCATGGATACATCACATTTTGTTTATCGTGCATCAGCTGATGGACATTTGGGTTGCTCCCGCTTTCTGGCTATTGTGAGTGTTACCGTGGGCATGTTTTCAGTTCTTGGATACTCACCTGGTAGTTTTAATTGCGGAGTCATACGGTAACTGCTTTCTGAGGCCCTGCCCAGCTGTTTTCCAAAGTGGCTACACTTTACATTCCCACCGGCCGTGGATCAGGGTTCCAATTTCTCCACATCCTCACCAATATTTATTCCCTGTTTTTTTTTTATAATAACCACCCTAATGGGTATGAAGTGGTATCACTTTGTGGTTTTGATTTGCGTTTCCCTAATGACGTTGAGCATTTTCCATGTGCTTGTCAGCCATCTGTGTATCTTTTTCAGAGAAATATCTATTCAAGTCCTTTGCCCATTTAAAAAAAATTGGGGATCTGTCTTTTTATTGTTGAGTTGTAAGAGTTCTTGACATTTTTTGGATACGAGACCCCTATCAGGCATAAGATTTGCGAACATTTTCTCCGATTCTGACTCTCACTGTGCTGTAATGGTGGGAGCCGAGCATAAGGGTGGCACTCGGGTGCCCACCCAACTCCTGTGCCCTGTGAGCAGTGGAGCGAGTCTCACCGTGGAACCAAACAGGATTGGGGTCCAGCTTCTCTATGGAGGCCTCCCTGCCCTCCCCAGCCAACTTCTCCACGAGGCAGTGGGCACAAGTGCCCAGGGCCCACGATACTGCTAGGGGTCCACAAAAATGCTTAAATTTCTTTTAAAATCAGAAAGAAAAAAAAAAAAAGGAACTTCTAGATGAAAGAAAATGCTCTAACATATATTCATCTTTGTACCAGCGCGTTCTAACATAGAATTTCAGTCCTTTTCTTATACGAGAAGTCCTTTGCTTGTGAAAGCAAACCCCCTCCCGCAAACCCCCTCCCCCACATCCCTTACGTCACTCGGGTGTGTGTTTCTTCAGCCCCAGGCCACACTCACCCCCGCCAGGCAGACAGCAAGCCTGCGAGTATTGGATCCTCCTTCTAAGAAGGTTGGGAAGGATGAGAACTTTGAGGATGGGGTCAGATCAATCCTGTCCGGGATTCCAGTCCCGGCTCTACCGCTGTCACTGTACCCTTGAACCTGTTTCCTCACCTGTAGAATGAAGACAGCAGCACCTGCCCCATGTGAGCAGTACTTAGAAAGCCAGAACCCTGGGGAAAGAGATGGGAGGGGCCCTGGCAGAGCTGCTGGACTGCGCACTGCCAGGAGAACTGGGGCGGGGCCCGGGAGCAGCTCAGGTCAGCGCCCGGCTCCTGGCCTCACTGTAGCCTTGGTTTCTTCATTTAGGGGGTTGGATGGGCAGCCTGTAAGGCCCCTTCCTGTTCTGACGCAGCAGGACATGTGTGTGCTGGCCTTCACACATCAGATTTTACACACACACACACACACACACACACACACACACACACACGCGCGCGCGCGCGCAGCCTCTCCGCTGACAAACCCACCAGGGCCCGCTGACTTTGGCTATAGGGCATTTATTGCAAATAGAACATCTGAGGTATGAGAAGCTGACCCAGACCCAGGCCTGCCCCTGGCTGGGGGCACAGCAGGCAGTCTCTCCTCACCCCCTGCAGGGCCCCCAGCACCGATGGCCCAACGCGGCCCACCGAGGACGGAGGGGCCCACGCACTGAGGTAGCTGCATCCAAAGCCCTCACGAGTATGACCCCCAGGCTCGCCCAGTTCCCACACAGACCCGGGCCTGGGGGGGCCGGGGGATGGGGACAGGCAGGCAGGAGCAGCCTGGGCTCCGGGGGGGCACGCCTGCGCCCCCAGCTCACTGCTGCTGCAGGCAGTCCTCAGTCACCCCCTGGGCGGCCAGCTCGGCCAGCACGTTCTGCAGGTAGTTGGGGTCGGGGTAGCCGTGGCCTGTCACGTTGCGGTCCATCTCTGTCTTGTGGTGAATCTCGTTCCACACCACTGTGTCGGTCTCCCCCGTGGTGCTGGACGTCCCTACTGTGAAGATAAGTCGCCTCTTCCAGGCCACCTTCAGCAGCTCCAGGACCTGCCCAAGGGGGAGGGGATGGTGGGGAGGCAGGAAGAGGGGGAAGGGGAGGGAATGGCGGGGAGGGGGGGAAGAAGGTGGCCGTGAACAAGCGCTTAGAACAAACCCCAGCTCCCGGGGCTGGCCTGGAGAGCAGACACCCACCCCGACACCCCCTCACCTCCCTAAGCCTCTTCACACCCTCGGAGCTGTCCCCACCCCAAAGCCACCACACCGGCTCTTCTGTCTGCCTGGCATGCTCTTCCCTGGCCTTCGGAGAGCTGGGAAGTCCCAACTCAGGTCTCAGTGCAGAGGTGGCTCTGCAGGCCACCGCCCCCACCACCCAGGTAGAACGGCCCCAGCGCCTCCCCATCCCGTCCTCCCACTGGAGCACCTGTGAGGTCAGCTCGTCTCTCCCTGGACCCCGGGCACCTGGGATGCCTAACGCACAGCAGGTCCCCGGGAAGGGGTGGCCCACACCCCAGCCGGCCCCCAGGCCTCATCCCCCTCTGCCTGTCGCAGTAAGGTGAGCAGAGGCAGATCTGGTGTGGCCGCTGAGCTGGGCCCTCCCCACCCCACCGCCTCCCACCGCACACAGACAGCTGGGCCCAGAGCTGCCAGCCGGGGGGAAGGGGGGCCACTCCCAGGGGCGTCGGCCGGGCCTTCACCTTGCGGCCCTGGGTGTTGTCCGGAAGGTAGCACTGGCGGGGAAACCCTCTGGCAGTGAACGGCTTTCCAGGGTTGGGGTGTTCCGGGCCCTGCAGGAGGCACACAGATGCGGGGAGTGGGAGCTGAGGGGCCCTCCGGCTGCAGAGGTGCTCGGACACGGGTGCCCAGCCTCACCCCTTCGCCTTCCAGGTGGGGCTACTGCTGCGCTCAAGTGACCAACCAAATCGACTGCCGTCTCACATCTCGCTCTGAAGACCCACCGTGAACACGGCGCCCACCCACGACTGCCCTCCCTGAACCCGGGCCGCTCAGCCTGGCGTCAGACACTCCGGCTAACTCCCTCCACTTCCCCAAAGAGCCCAGACCCTTTAGAGGCTGGGACGGAAGCGCTTGCTTCGCTGGCGGCCCTCCGGGCACGGGGCTCTCTGGACCGGATGGCAGGGCCCGCTGCCTGACACCCTCACTCGGGCACACAGCCCCTCCACTCTCGCTCCAGAAGTGGCCGGAGTGGGGCCCGAGACAGTGGCGGCAGGCTGGACAGAGGCTGGCGGTTGGAACCGCGCACAGCCCTTGCTGTGCCCTCGGCCACACGGTGACACGCCATGTACAACTCCAAAGTCCCCTCCCGCTCTGTGGCTCTACTGCTGTCTGGAGTGTTTCTAAATTTCACTTTGAGCCACAGAGAACTGGAGGGAAACCAGGGGAAGCACATAATTAGACAAAACCGAGTGACATCCCGTCAGACTCCTGGCCCCCACTACCCAGTATCTTCCCAACCTGCCCAGGCTCTGAGATCCCCCCACCTGGTCCAAGGCAGAGACCTCAGGGGCCAGGGCTCCCGTCTGGGTCCCCAATGAGCTTGGGTTCCTGTCCCCGCACGCCCCACGCAGGCCTGGATCAGGCCACTGAGCGGGTCCCTCAAGAGCAGTCAGGCCAGCCAGCCCTCCCCACCCTGTGCTCTGCCCCTGTGGGCTCGCCAGCCGGCCGGCCCAATAAAAGCGCTCCTCCTGCTTGGACGCTTGCTGGCCTTCCACCCAGTACAAGTCCAGCGAAGATGCCTCTGCCTCCAGGAAGCCCTCCCTGGCTCAGGAAAGGGCTAGGGCCACCTCTTTGCTTCCACAACCCTAGGAGCTGGCTCTAGCCCCCAGCACCAGTGCCTCCTGGTTGCTGGTGGCCTGACTTGGCAGCCTAGGCACCTTCACAGTGACCCGGGGTGTGCAGACTGCTAGGAGGGGGCAGGAGAGAAAGGACAGCACCCGAGAAGGGCTGATTCCAGAAAGATCCGAGGAGGCGTCTCTTGTGCCGGGGCCCCTTACCTGAATGCCATGGGGAATGTTGTAGACTATAAGGATTGTCCCACAGTCCTCGTGGCCGGGGAGGGACACCTGGAACGTGAACACCTCCATCTTCCCCCGGGGCTGGGTTCCAGTTTTCTCCCCATAGATGGTTTTGCAGGAAGGACACTGCAAGCTTCCATCCTGGGACAAGGCAGAATGCCGTGGACTGAGTCGGGGCCCCTGAGCGGGCACCCAGGCCAGCCACCCCGCTGGCTAGATGGGAAAGAGGCCCACAGGGACACGGGTTTGGCCCCGAGTCACACAGTGGGTCCCAGGCGCATTGCCCAACTCCCAGGCAGCCTCCTCACAAAGAAACTTGATTCTAGAAGCTTCCTTGGAAAGATAAGTTTTAACCCAGAAACTCATGCAATTTTCATTAAAGGGACAAGGTACCCAGAGACTGGCATCAGGTAAGAAAATGAGGTTTATGAGCAAAAGCTTGCACAGCCGAGTCATGTTTAAGATGAAAAAGAAAACCCTGTGAACGAGGGACTGATAAGCTGGCATCTTGGCTGGTACACGATGGCACGGGGACACTGCGCAAAGGCCAGGCCCCGAGGCCCACCACGGGCCTTCGTTCTCTCCGTCCCCCTAACCTGTCCACTCCGGCTAAACTACACCAAAGGCAGGGCAGCCAGGCATCGCCTGCCACCCCCAGGCCCATCCTGCTGCAGGGCCAGGGCTGCAGACATCTCAAGGCTGCCTCCGAGCAGGTCCTGGGCCTCTCACACGGCAGCCCCAGTCACCTGCTTAAGTGCAACATGACAGGTACAGGCTGCGGGAAGGAGACCCCGACCCCCACCCCTGGCCCTGGTGGGCCATGGGTACCTTGTTTCCGTTGCAGTACATGGCCAGCAGGCAGAGCAGGTGGAAGGCGTGGCTGCACTTGGCCAAGCGGCCCACAGCCACCGGCCCAAAGGTCTTGCTGTCGGTCGCGTCGCTGTAGCCGGACGCCATGGACAGCTTCTCCATACAGATGATGCAGTCCTGGAGGGAGACCCAACCCGGGGAACGCTCACCCATGGCCCTTGTGCCACAGCAGGTGAGTCCTGTAGGATCGACCTTCGTCTGCTGAAGTGCCTCACCCCAGTCTAACTCAATCTGACAGCTGTTTGTTCCGGAGGCTGGGAGCACAGAGGGCTCACCGTCACCACAGCAGAGGAGACGGCAGGCGGCACCAAGCGTGGGGGCCGGTGTAACAACTGAAGCACAGGCGGAGAGGGCGGCCAGAACAGCCAGGCAGAGAGGTAAGTACGGGAGGGGCCCTCAGCGCTGGGCTTTACAAGGGAAAGGGAACTTGTCAGACGCACAAGCATGGGAACGGGCCCGGGCCCTCGGGTAGAGAGAAGAAAGCGTTCTGAAGCAGGAGCCAGCGTTTCCGCTGGGAGGGGCGGCGCACCTGCAGGGCAAGGGGCGACCAGGATGCAGGAGACAAAGCGAGGTGGGGGGAGGACCAGATCCCAGGAGGCCCTGACGGCCACGTTCGGGGCTGGGGCTTCTTCGTCTTACACGTCGGGGGCCCAGCTGAGACGCTGTGAGCAGCGGGTACTAAGTCATCGTGGCCACCTGTCAGCTGTGTAGCCGGCAGCTTGGAGGGGGGGTGGCGGGGGGCAAAGCAGCCCAGCTGTGCTGGGTGAGCACAAAGGCAGAGACAGACAGACAGACAGCTGTGAAGGGGGAGGGCAGAGCAGGCTGGAGGGAGGGGCCGACGTGAGGATGACCTTCAGGTTTCTGTCCAAACCTTTACCAACCAGATGCTTCCTATGCACTCAGTTTGCAGGAGAAAGAGGCGAGAGAGTCCTCGGCTCTGGACTGGCACGAATGACCTTGACCCCCGCCCCTCCAGATTCTCCAGGACCCTCCACGCAAATCGGAGAAAAGTGGTGCCACAGCCCCGAAGCGAGGCTCAGCAGAGAGAGGCCCAGGTGCAGCCGTGACGGGGGTCTGGCAGGCTGGGTTAGCCACAGGAACCCCGACCGGCCCTCCCAACAGCGGGGGGCAGGATGGCTCTCTGGACGAGGCACCTTCCAGCGGGGGACAGGCTGGCATCCTCGTCTAAGCCACCCCTCATTTCCAAACAAAACCAAAAGCACCGTGGTTCCCGTGACACGCACCTCATCCAGGGCCGTCTTCAGCTCTTCTGTGTAGTTTTTTATCACCTGCTCTGGCTCTGGCTTTGGAGGCCCTCCTAAAAGAGAGAAGAACATAAGCGGTGTCCCGAGGAGAGCGAACTGGAGATGCTGGAACGAGAGAGAAAGGACGACAGGGAGCGGTCCAAGTTGCTGGGAGGGATGTTAGGGCGGCTCAGAGGGGAAGGTTAGCGTGCAGGAGAGGAGAGACCTGGGCCAGGCGCAGAACGCCCCGGAGCTCTGCCAGCTGAGCCCTTCCCGGCCCACGCCGGGGGCCCGGCCCCAGGAGCCCTGGAGGAGACGGAAGAGGGGCAGAGACAGCAGCTGGCCACAGCCCTCAGGAGGCACGACGGGGCCCTGCACACCTTCACTCAGGAAACCCGTCCCAGGCTTCAGAGGACATGCGGAAGGGTCAAACAGCAGCTTCTAAAACAGATACTCTGGAGCACATCCTGGCCGTGTTATTTTACTCAGCTTTCAACATTCTTGTAAGAAAGTCTCGGTAAGAGAAGTAAGTTTTCTGAGTCAAGTGTGTAGTGCGTGCCTACCCCATGGGGACATCTGTGTGCATACCAACTGCAGGTGACGGCCACACGGCCACAACAAACCACAGTCTTCTTGGGCTTGTCCCTGGACTGTGGGGTGTCAGTGACATGCCTCCTCCATTCCTAAGCTGCCCACAGTTCTGTCCCCGACCCCTCCTCCCGAAACCTCCCACTTCTCTGTGTGCACCTGTGCAGGAAGCCCGGAGCGGCCCTGCACCAAACAGGCCCCACCCCAAGGAGAAGAAACGCCCCCAGCTAGAGAATCAGCATGGCAGGGGTTCTCCAGGCAGAGGCAGCTGCAGAATCACAGAGGGACAGCAAAGTGGAGCACAGGGGAGGGACCAGGGAGACCAGCGCAGCCTGGGAAGAGTGATCCCGGCAGGGCTTGTCATCCTGTCTCAAGGTCAGGGGGAGCTCCTGGTCCTAGACCCTGAGACCAGAGGGGCTCTGGTGTGAACCCAAGCTCACGGCCATCAGCCTGTGGCTGCAAAGACTTACAAGCCTGAGCTCCTTCTAGACCAGAGAAGGCCAGGTGACAGTTATGAGGGGAGCAGAGGGGCAGGGACCTGGTGATGTCAGGTTGGATTCTGGCTCTTGGGCTGGGACCAAATCAGGTCACCTCTGAGTCTCAGTCCTCTCATCTAAAAAGTGGACCCAATACCAACCAAAGCCGTGATCACTGTAAGGGCATTAGCTGCTATGACCTGAAAAACAGCTAGAGGCAAAGGAAGACCACGCACCCCATACACACGCACACGCACCCCCACAGACTTCTAGGACTCTGACTCTGGTCGCTGGGGAGAAAGCCAGGCAAAAGCACAGTCCCCACCGGCACCGGGTGGCCATCCTGCTGGCTGGGACTCTATTCTGATTGAGGGGAGGAGGCCTTCTAGAAAAGACTGGTCTAGAAGGCCACGTCGACTAGGGACAGGCCAGTCTCCAGCTGGACCCTGGGATCCCTCCAGTGAGGCCTGGCTCAGCACCCCTACCTCTCTGCCTGCCTGTGCCCAGGCAGCCTTTCAGAACTGGAGGTAACTCACCAGGAGCCACTTTTCTCAAAGGGGGCCAGCCAGGTGACCGCCTACCCCACGAAAGGGACATCCGAGCCCAGGAAGGCCAGAGCGTCTGCTGAGAGCCTTGTTTTCCCGGGGCAAACCCGAGTGCCTCAGGAAGCTGCCGGCCTCTGAGGCAGAGTAAGAAGGGGGAGCAGGGCAGGAGCGACTGCTAGGGGTGGGGCGGGGCTGGGCAGGATTAGCCCCGCCCCTCCCTGGCCTCCCTCCTCCCCCGTTGGGCGGGGGTTAGACAAGCAGTGAACAGGATCAGAGCAACCACCGTACTACTGCTACTTGCCAGGCGCTTCCCAAGCGATTTACTTCCTATTCCTCCCACAAGCAACCTGCCCTGTAGGAGGCGCTCCGCTCATGAACGGGAGGCTTGTGTGAGTTCACAAAGCCCGTGAGCTCTGGAAACCCAGGACTGGCGGAGCCAGAGCCATGCCCCCTCTCACACCATCTGAAGGTCACCAGAGCGGTCGCACTTCTCTGGCCCAACGATGGAAGCAGAGCCATCATCGGCTTTAGAAACGGCAGGTTTAGAACTTACTACCCACAGGCCCCTCCACCTGAGTTCTGTTAAAACTCACAGCGCCTTCCAACGGTTCTGAAACCCCTTCCTCCCTGGCCGTGTGACGGCCAGGGCAGTGGTCATCGGGGGACCCCTCTGAAGTAGCCCCACATGGGCTGGCCCTTCGAAGGAAGCGGCAGAGGGCCGTGGTGGTCAGAGAAGAGCGTTCGGTGCAGAAGAGTCAGAGGCAGCAAGACTCGGAGGAGGCTTAGCAGAGGCCAGAGAGTATTTGTGAGCAGGAACTACCTTTCATGGACATTTTCCTCAATCTCTTAACTGAGCTGTGACTTTTAGAGGCCAGACAGGAGGCGGGAGGGCTGGCGGGCTGGGGTGCGCGGCTAAGACACACAGGGAGTCCAATGGCTGACATCAGAATACTCGTCATGCCTACACGGGGTGCGAGATCAGACATGCAGAGAGGGGAGAAACGTTAGAAGGAGTCGTTCAGCATGTGACCTCCACAAACCCCGGCTGTGTCCAGCTGGCACTGTCAACGGCCATCAGGACCTGCCGATCTCCCCGGGGAATCCGGCTGCTCGAGGCTGCCAGGGCCTATCCGGGCCGGCAGGGCTAAGCTCTGGGTCGGGAACCAGCGAAATGCCTGGCTGGTGGGAGCCTTGGCCCCAAGCTCCAAAGGGGTCTGTGCAAGCAACCCATCAGCCCGTGCCTGGAGCATGCAGTGGGCGAGTCTGCTGCTTCGGGAGGGCAGAGGGCAGAACGCCACCCCCGGAAGCCTCCTCAGCAGTTCTGGTGGGCGCCTCTCTGTGCCAGGCATGAGGAAGGAGAGCAGACGGGCGACACAGAAGGGCGCAGCCAAGCTATGGAGACGCAGATGGGCTGGAGCTCACGGTCCTCGCTCTGTGCCCCCTCGGCCGCGCCTCTCAGCTCCTGCTCACCTTGCCCCCGTGCGGCGCTGCCTGTTTTGCACGCCGCACCTGGCCCGCCTAGGTGCCTTCAGCGCCATCGCTGGGGCGGGGCGGGCCAGCGGGAATGCTGCCCCGGGCCTGCTCCCCCACCGAGGCGTCCCCTTGGCCCCTGTGGCCGCTCCTCTGGAGCAGTTAAGGTCCCAGGCCGTGGCTTCTTTCTCTGGTCCCCTTTGCCCTGGGTGGGAGCACAGGGGCAGCCCACAGCGTGAGGGAGCGCAGCAGGCAGCCGCGCCAAGTGGCCTGTCCAACCTTGTCCCTCCTTCCTGATGCCTGCAGGAGGGATGCCTCACTCCTCAGCCTGGCGCTCCACACGCATCCTAGCTGGACCCTCACCCGCGCTCCCCAAGGACCTGGAACACAGCACGTCCTCCCGCTGGAGTCCCCGTTCCTGCCACACTCTCAGGCACCCTGCTGTCCACAGCACCCTCTACCCAATCCTCCCTGTCCCTAGTCAGGCTCAAAAGCACCTCCTCCCCCAGGGAAGGGAGCTCTGGGCTTCCCCTCGGGCACCTCCCTTAGGGGGGCTTTCTAGGTGCTCAGAATGTGGCAAGGGGTCTGGGCACAGCGGACAAGCCAGGTGGACCTGCTGCCCACTCCAGAGGCGATCCAGAGCGGTGAGGAGAGATCTGGCCTCGGGATCCACTGGGGCCCACTGTGGCCTCCACCAGAGAACAAAGGCTCTCAATGGGGCAAATGCGCCCAGTTAGGGACAGAAGCAGAGGCCGGCAGCCTGGGCAGCACAGGGTGCGTTGTGGTGGTCACTCCCAGGAGACACCAAAGTGCACATCAGAAGATCGAGGCTGGACACTGGGTGCCCGCTCATCAGGTGATTCGATGCCACCAGCATCCCAAGGTTGTTCCTGGGCTCAAATTATGGGTTCCCTTGGAACTAAACATCGGGTGGGCCAAATGACAAGCAGGCACAGGGGGCAGATAGATGGAAAAAAAGAGAACAATCCCTTAGGAGAACCCTGGCGCTTTGTACTTGCCCCAACATGCACCAGTTCCCGCCCATCAAGCAGACCCCTCTGCACTGGCTGCCCCTCCCTGAGCGGCAGCCCCTCCCTGACTGCCCATCTGAAACAGCCCCGTCCCCCTCCTGCTCCGTCTCCTTCACTCTGCCCCAAGAGGTGCCCGGTCCCTGCCTGCTGGGGAGCAGACATCCCTGAGGCGACCACATCAGCCCCGCAAGAGGCCAGCGTGAACAACGCCCCTGCCCTTCTCAATGCAGGAACTGCTCCTCCGAACTCGAGACACAGACAGCGAAGTCCTAACTTAGACGTCCACAGACAAGCAGGCCATGCCCTGCAGGTCTGCCTTCTTGTGAAGAAGTGTGAAAATCACCCCAGAGCTAACACTTCACAAAAGCGGCGTCCAGTGGACAGGATTGGGCAGGGGGGGGGGGACCAAGAGGGCCCATCACATCTTCCCCAATAGCAAGGGCTCAGGGACAGCCCCCCCAAATCGGCGTAACAGCTCGGATAGCCACGGCTTTTCCTGCTCTCGTCTTGATCTGCCGGAGCCCCTGGCAGGTCCTGCACATGGGCAGATGTGCAGACACCCCCTTTCTGATGTCCAGCGTTGGCCTTCCGTCTAGTGACCAGGGCTCAGGTCCAAGCCTACCCTCCGCTGGCCCTGGCCTTACCAAGCTGGGCTCAAGGCCAGTACCACTCCCCACTGGCTGACCGGTCTTGGGCAGGTCTTGGTAGCGTAAAATGCAGACACTCCTCCTCCCTCGCAGGGTGGGAGCCTGGCCCCGGTGTCGGAGGCCCACTCCTCCCCACCCCCCTTAAGAAGAGGCCCTGGCCGGGCTGCAGGCAGCAAAGCCAGCACCTGACGCGCCTGGCTGACACGGAGGTGGATCTTCCACCAGCGAGAGGGGCGCGCAGCCCTACCGCAGTACATCCCCGGGCTGGAGACCTACCTGCAGACCCCTGTGCCCAGGTGCTCACCCCAATGCGGTGAGCGTGTTCCCAAATCCATAATCGAATCCGTAACTGCAGCCCAGCTGAGAGGTCTCTCCAGACCCTGCTTCTTGGGGGTGGGCGCAGGATCCCTGGTTCCCTGGTGCCCCACACAGCGGCCCCAGCTTCAGGTACGAGCCAGAGCCACATATTCAGACTGGGCAGCGTCTGGCCGCTGGCTCGTCTACTACTCTTTCCTCACTGGGACCCAGTTCCTGAACCTTTGGGGTCTGTTTCCCTGACAAGCAAATGGAGATTAAAATACCTGCCTGCCTCCAGGATCGCTGTGAGAGCCCAGGCGGCAGGGGACACAGAGGATGTGGCCTGCAGACGGTCCAGCCTCAAGAGCTCCTCAGTACCCAGACTACTTCTGAGCTGTGTGCAGAGGTGATCACGGCATTGGTATTAAGGCCTCAGTGACCGCAGAGCTGAACGGGGCTGGGCGCGTGCAGGCTGGGCCCATTCCCCCACAACCTCTCTCCAACAAGACCAGCACCACACGCACGCACACGCACACACACACACAGGCCTGAAACACCTGTGGCGTCGGATGCCACGAGAAGACCTAAACTGGGCAGGGACTTCCTAGTCGCCACATTTTTGCTCACTGTTCTCTCTGCCCCAGCAAAGGGCTGATGGCTGAGCAGCTGACAGACTGAAAGCCTCCCCTCCTGGGGCTTTCCCGGCCCCACTCTACCGTCCTCACCGCCTCTGACTGGTCCTTCCATGTCCTTCAAGGGCTCTTCTTCCCGGCATCCAACTGGGTCTCCGTAAGCTCACTCCCGGGGGGCGGGCACGGGCCGCCCCACTCCACCCCACGCCGCTCTTCTGAACTGCTCATCCAAACCTCCCTGCCTCTGGGACAGCTCCGCCTGTCGACAGCCACAGCCATCACCCCACCCATCGCCCCATCGCCTCACAGCGAGAAGCCCAGACTCTGAGGCCAAGAATGCCTGGGGCTGAATCCCAGCTCTGCCAAGGGCTGGCTGGTTGGCCCTGGGAGGTTTGCGGAGTTCTCTGAGCCTCACTTTCCTTAAACATAAAATGGGAATCAAAGTTCCTCCCCCACAGAGTTGCTATTGGGATGAAATGAGTTACCACACATGCAAAACCCCTAGTCCTTCCTCCTTAATTATGATGATTTATTATCTCTGTCGGCAGCTGTACACCAGGCCTCATTCCATTCCTTCCCTCTCACAACCAATCCAACCACCAAGTCAGAAGCCCTTACCTCCATCTACGGCCACGACCCTAGTCAGTGGCTGGCCCACCTGAGGCATGAAGTCCAGGTCCACAGGGTCTCCCTGCCTCTAGGCCTGGTCCCCTCCAATCCCCTCTGTGCTACCACAGTGACTCACCCAACACCCAGTCTGGTTAGCTCACTCCTCTGCCTCCATCTTTAAATGTTGGAGGCTCACCAGACTCCTCAGTGTATCTTCAAGTACGATTTTACATTTCCCATAAGTTAAAAAATAACTTTCAGTGGCTTCCTAATACCCGCAAGAGGAATTTTAAGAACAGTTTGGGGCTTCCCAGGTGGCACAGTGGTTAAGAATCTGCCTGCCAATGCAGGGGACATGGGTTCGAGCCCTGGTCCGGGAAGATCCCACATGCCGCGGAGCAACTAAGCCCGTGCGCCACAACTCCTGAGCCTGCGCTCCAGAGCCCACGAGCCACAACTACTGAGCCCACGTGCCACAGCTACTGAAGCCCGCGCACCTAGAGCCCGTGCTCCGCAGCAAGAGAAGCCACCGCACCGAGGAGCCCGCACACTGCAACGAAGAGTAGCCCCCGCTCGCCGCAACTAGAGAAAGACTGCGCGCAGCAATGAAGACCCAACGCAGCCAAAATAAATAAATTAATCAATTAAAAAAAACCAACCGTTCAAAGGTGTAAGGTTAACAAAAGATCTAGAGAGACACAAAAGCACTTACTCAAAATGTTAACTCCAGCCAAGAGTTCTATGAGTTCCCCAGGGGGCCCCTTTAGGGAAATGCCTAAAGCATTTGGGGACAGCAAAGTGACTCCTGAACCATAATTCAAGGCGATGTGAAAACGTAAAAGATGGGGAAAGGCCACACCAGGGCACCCACCGTCATTAGGCATGACCCGCCCCGCCCCCCCCCCCCCCCCCCCCGCCCCAACACCGAGACAAACGAACAGCCACCCAGGCTCATCCGCTGGGGGATACACCATCACTGAAAAAAGGCACCGCCCCCCAAGGAGCCTCTCTGGGTTTCCATGAGAACACACAGGGTAACAAGACCCCTGCCCCACAATATCCTCCCCCTACCCCACGCATTCTCCCCTGCCCCCAAGTCCTGGTCCTGCCAGACACAGTCTGTTCTGGAACCTGGACCAGGGAGCAGCCTGCCTACCTGCGAGAGCTTGCTGGACCCTGCTGGGCTTCGACATCTGCACGGGCACCGTGGCGGGGACGCTCCTGGGGCTGCTCACTGGACCGCTGGGCAGGGAGGCACTTGGGGAGAAGAGAGGGCAGAGCTTAATGTGCGGAGCCGACTTAGCAGAAACAGGAGCCGGAGAAACACCGAGTAAGGAAGACACGGGTGCTGCCGAGGCCCCTTTGTGGTTTCACTTCCCGCAGCTGCCTCTGTACAGTGAGGGCTTCTGTTTTTTTCTTTTTTTAAAGAAAAGATCCCGATGAAGAGTATCTGGAAGGAGGAGCAAAGAGATCTGATGTTCACTCCTCTCAGACCCAAACTAACCAAGAAAGAGAATCTGAATACTTGATGTTAAGCCAGAGGCCGGCCCGCCATCACTTCCCCTGTGAAAATCAAGCGACAAAAGTCAAACTCCAAGTTGGGCCTTGGGGAGGGGAAGGAACTGTAGGCAGGGACGGGGCAGCGACACGAAAGAACACTGCTGGGGATGAACCTCATCTTTTTACAAGATATTGAGAATGAAGCTTTGGCTGTCAAAAAACGTTCTCCTGGACAATCAGAGACTCTGAAGACAAACCTAAAAGAATTATGAACTCACCAGCTTCATCAAAAGGAGGGCTCTGTGGTTCCCTGCAGAGCGGAAGTCCAGCAGAAACCACTCTGAGTGGTCCAGACCAGTACCACCAGTAACAGGACCAACCAACATCAGAAACCCCAAGAGAAGATGCTCCGAGAAGGAAATAACACCCCTTTTGTGGTTCTTGCCAAAACAGCAATAACCTCAGTCCAGTCATGAGAAAACGTCTGACGAACCCAAATTAAGGGCCATTCGACAGGAGGCCACAGGAGGAGGAACAGGTGGAGGAGGAGAAATGACAACTGGACGCAAAGTGGGATCGTGGGACAGAAAGACAACTGCAGAGGAAACACCGATGAAAGTGGGAAAAGTCTTTAGCTAACAGTCCTGCACCAGTGGTGAGCCTCTCTCTGGTTCTGAGCCGCACCGTGTTTACGAAAGACGTTAACGCGAGAAGTCAAGTAAGGGCGGTTAGGGAAACTCTGTACTATTTCTGTGACTTTTCTGTAAATCCCAAATTAGTTCAAAATACAGGAAATTTTTTTTTCAATGAAGGTCTTGCTTCCCACAGTGACTAATTCCAGGTCTCTCACTTGGTTTTAAGCCGTTATATTTTTAAACGGTAATAAACCCGTGCCATTATGGTTTCAGGGAGCCCTGCCCTGGTGACAGCTGGCGTAGATGGCCCGCCATGCCTGCTACCTCCTCCCCCTCCCGGTGACTGCGTCCTCCAATCCAGCACTGCCCATGTTCAAGGTGACGCAGTGGGAAGGGTTTTGAAACCCTTCCACGCAGTCCCTCCACTGGAGCTCCCCAAGGACAGGCCCTGGGCATGTTCCTCTCTGTTCCACTGGGCCCAGCCTGGATCCAGGAGCTGGGAAGATGCTCAGGAAACGATGGACGCCTCCAGTCTGCTGTGCCACCCTTACAACGGTCGGCAAACCAGCAACCACCTGGTTACGGCAAATGCTTCTGGAAGCTGCCCAGATCCTTCCCTACTGCTGGCCTGGGGTCACGGGTCCCACTGGTGGACACAATAGGGAGCTGCTGGTTCTGACCCAAATCAGAAAATTTCATACTGGCTGGTACTGGTTTTCATTTCTGGACTATTCTCCCCAAACAGAATAACCTGTGCGGCCACGCTTCCTGCCACCCTTATCTACCCTCAGCCCCAAGAAGACAATGGAACTGGATCAGGGCGCTCTGATGATGTGGGGGTCGGGGGGGTGGGGGTGGGGTTAGGTGTGTAGGACATAGGGCTAAGGTTTTGGCCCCGCTATACTCCGTTTAATTTGAAGCCACGCCCCACTCCCTTCCTGAGCCTGTTTCTTCAATTCTCAGGTTCTAGAAGTGAAGAATTTGAGAAGACACAGCCCTTGGAGGCATCCTTCATCTCCCAAGCCAACCCGACAGGGAGCACTAAGCTTCAGCCCATAACCAGGAAGCTGGAAAGCCAAAGCCTGGCTCTGCCACTGCACTGGGCTACTCAGTGGGCTGGGCATCACTGGCCCAGCAGGGGTCGGAGAAGCGGGATCCTCCCTTGCTGGTGAGAGGCACGTATCTGAGGGAGAAGGCCTAGGTTCTAGAGCAGAAAGCAGACAGGCAGTAAGGCTTCCAATGAGCAGCTCACCCTGGAACTGGGACCAGGAACCATGGCTAAGTTCAATCTGCTTAGGGGGTCTCAAGATGTTGTCACTTGCCCTGCGACCTTCCCCAGCTCCTCCCCCATGCATTTCTCTGCTGTGATCAGAAGGAACAGAGCAGTAAAAGGATCCAGTGGGTCCCAAGATGGGGACTCTCAGGGGTGGACAGAACCTCAGAGGTCGCTGATCTCCCTGCACCGTCCTCTAAAGGGCTCAAACTGGCAGAGTGTTCCCCGATGTGGGGGCACCATATGCCCATGAAGTGCCCTTCCGAGAGTTCCCTCTCACCTGCCTCATGCACCCGTCCCACCTGCTGGGTTCCTGGCTCTACCTACTAGGCCCTCCCTGCCTTGCCTGTCTGGGACCGTCTCCAGGAGCTTCCAAGTGGAGCTGGGAACACGAGACAGGAAGATTTCTAGTCTTCTCCGCAGACAGGACTGGACAGTCCCAAACAGGGGGCAGAGCTAGAAGGCTGGACGGTGAGGCACACAAAGCCTGGTCCAGCTCCCCACAGGCTGCCACCCACCGGGGAACCTCTGAGCACGTGCAGTACAAGAAGCGTACGATGTGGAACCTGGCAACCCCCTTCCAGCCCCCGCAGCGCTTAAAAGCTGGGTGCCCTGGTGCATGTCGAGTCCCCTCTCTGAGTTTTACTTTCTCTCTCTGTAAGATGTGAGCAATTCCCCAAGGCCCCCAGGGTGTCTGCGGGGCTCAATCTGCAGCACCATCCAAGTGCCCACTGTTTCCTAGGTCTGAGCGGAGCCAGGCGGCTCCGGGAGGGCTGCAGGGCCCTCACCAAACCCTGAAATCCACAGCCCTATCAGAGCAGAAGGAAACTTCAGAAACTGACCCGCCCAATTCTGTAACCCTCAGAGAGGAAAAGAGAGACGCAGAAAGAGAACAGAGTGCAGCCGAGGGCCTACAGCGAGTCAGGGGCAAGGACCCACTGGAACCCAGGACCCCAATCCCACAAGTCTGAAGAGCCTGGCCGATACTAGGAGGGAGTGGGGTGCTTTCAGAGGCTGGGAGAACAGCAGCAGCAAGAACAGAGCTGACGGAAGCAAACTGAGAGCCGTTTTCCTAGGCCGGGTTAGTGCAGGGACTAAGCTCCCCGAGGCCTAGCCACACCAAAGCTGCAATAGAGGGCTGGCCCTAATCACCACCCCGAGCCATCAGAACGCTAAACCAGCCGGCACACCCTCTATTACAAAATCTGTGCGTGACACATTTTGGAAAGTCTTCCATCCAACATCACTGAAACACAAGTTTTGGTGCTTAAAGGGATAAACTTCAGCTACTAGGAAATTTATTTAAACCCAGCGGCTCAGTGACAAATCATGTGTCTTCTCCATGGATTACTGCCTACTCGGAAAGGCTCCTGGGGCAACAGGCAAATCAGTCAGCCAAGGTTTTACCCAGATTGAGCAAGAAGTGATTTGAAACTATGTGGGTTACAAAAAAAAAAAACCACATGGGTTCCACAAATTTTGATTTCACTGACTCACATGTCCTTCCCAACAGCTACCAGTAAACACTTTCTCCTCCACACATGCGGTAACCTTCACCTGATGCTGCTGCCATTCACTTGGCTTTGAGAACTATATCACAGCCGCTAGAAGACTAAGGTGCCAGGTGTTTTCAAATCCTTCCGGCCCTGCTGGGTTAAGAGGTCAGGGATTTATTAAACCCCTTCTGGCTCTACAACAGCCATTAGAGAAGGGTTAACTGCAGAGAACCACACTACAAATTAGACAGGAGAACACCGGCCCCTGCGAGTGAATGTCACCCCTCCCAGCTCCTGAAGAGCTGCAGGAGGTCAAGGTGAACACCCCCTTCAGGCGGCAGGTCCCTTTGAGGCTGTTTCACCTGCCAGAGCCTGCTGGCCCAGCTCCCTCCTGGTTTACAACGCAGGGCAGCAGGGTAAGAAGCAACACGCACGACTCAGCAGCAAAGGTAAGGCCGTCTGGCCCGGCAGCCTTCCATCCTGTAACTGGCCTGGATGGCACTGACGGGACCCACCTCAGTAGCCTCTTGGGCCCTCAGGCTGGGGAGGGGAGACCAGAGAAATATCAGGGGAGACTGATGGGCGCCCCATACCAAAAGAAAGCAACAAAGCCCATGAAGTCGCCTGGCTCAATCCCAGCATCCCAGCTCTAGAACCATCTAGAAACTTGCCAGTTAATTTGTAAGAACATAAGCCCCAGGAGGCTAGGCAAAGCCAACCTAGTCATAAAAGCAGCTCCAACCTTGCTGATAATCCTTCTGGGCTGGCAAACATGACATGTTTTTCTCTAAAACAGACTGACTCACATACTGGAAGGGGCCTCACAGAGCACTGGGAGGGGCCTCACAGAACACTGGGAGGGGCCTCACAGAGCAATGGGAGGGGCCTCACAGAACACTGGGAGGGGCCTCACAGAGCACTGGGAGGGACCGGGTTGGCATGGAGCCTAGCTTGCTTATGTCTCTGTGCAAGCCCACAGAGAAGGCCCAGGCCATACCTCCCTGTGCTCCCGATTCCCAGAGAGATCTCAGATCCACGTGCCCCAACTCCTGGAGGACACGTAGGAAGACACCCGGACCCAGGGGGCCCATCCCCTCCTCTGTGTATTGGCGGCTTCTGCGCGCACCCCTCAGGACGCCCTCTGCCTTCCTCTCACTCTGCCTTTTAGACAGCTTCAAGAACTCCATGTGGGGAGTTCCCTGATGGCCTAGCGGTCAGGATTTAGAACTTTCACTGTAGAGGCCCGGGTTTGATCCCTGGTCGGGGAACCATCCCACATGCCACGCGGCATGGCCAAAATACAAAAAAATAATTATTAAAAAAAATTTTTTTTCAAAAAAAAAAAACTCCACATGCCCCACAAGGGGCCTGGGTTTGATCCCAGCTCTGCCACTTCCTGGCTGTGCTGCCAACCTCGTCAGCCTCAATGTCCTCCCCTGTAAGCTGGGGACACCCCCTACCATATGGCCATTGGAGGATTCACGAAATCACCCACACAGCCTGCTGAACAGGGCCCGGCTATAACATGCGCTTGGTGAGTGCCAGCTGTCACTGTCCTATCGAAGCTGGAAGGTCCTCTGAAGCCTAACTAGAAGCTGCCAAGGAGGTCTCGGCCACACTGGGGCGCTTCAGCCCTCCCTGTGGTCAGGTGGGCTGGTGGGCGGGCTTGGTGAGTGACGTGGCACCGAGAGGCTGACTCCCTGGGCAACAGGGCGGCCACAGGCCTACACATCCAGTCACCACCCGCCCAGGTCACCCTCTCAGAAATCAGCCCCCATCCCGGCTAACACTCTGAGTTCTCAAAATGTTCTCCAGGCCCCAGACCCTCAGTAATAATCGATGATGAGGCCCTGATCACTGACAGGTCTCTGAGCATCCCAGATGCACCCACCACTGGCCACTCAGGGGTTTCCCCACTTTAAAGCACCACCTGGTCTGGACGGGGCCCATTTCATCATCTCAGGGTGCCCTATGAGACATGGACTGCACCAGCACAGCAGCTGCCCTATGTCACCTGCTGCCACCCCCAACATGCTCAGCACTTTGCTCTCTCCTCAACCAACTTTTAAGCACCAAAGCTGGGCTCACAGCCTTCCCTGGATGAGGCCGTGGGCTCAGGGAGAGGGCTGAACCTTCCATGTCTGTGACTCCAGGGCCAGGCACATAGACGGAGTCAGAGAAATGTCCTCAGGTACCCGGCCCCAGCTATGTGGCACACAGGCACAGCCAAAAAAATCTTTAACTGCTCAGAGAGCCCAATTCTCCTGGGTCAATGAAAGGATCACTGGTTTTAACCCATGGGGCAACTACCAGCACTCAAGTGCCAGAAGTCAGGTAGGCTCCCCGGGACACAAGGCTGTGCATGGCGTGGCACCTCAGCACCACGTGACACGTGCAGCGCTGGGGCACGTGCAGAGGGGATGACGCAGCAGGGACAGCCGAGGAGGCAGGTGCTGAGGCTGCGGGCATTTGGGGGGAGTCCTCCCAGCTAAAGAAGAGCAGAAACCCAAGCCCGCTAACAAGGCATGCGGGTGGACAAAACGACCGTCCGCGTAACACAAGATACCTGGCTGCGCCGGCAGCGGACAGTCCTGGGGGCTGGTGCTGAGGTCCCACGTGGGAGAGGCTGGAGCGGTAGAGGGGCTGGTTCCCCAGGGAGGGCAGCGCCCCAGCCCAGAGGTTGGCGGTACTCAGCTTGGGCGCAGACCTGGCCCCAGAGAGTGAGGGCTTGTTGTACGGAGAAAAGGCCTGGTGGGCCCCCAAAACAACGGCGGTCCTGTGGGGTGGCTGGGGGACTGCGTAGGCAGGAAGGTTGGTCATGGAGTGGCGGTAGCGGCCTGACATGGGGCCGGCTGCGCCGCCGCCGAGGCACTGATGGCAAGAGCAGGCCACTCCCGTGTGGCCCGGTGGGGCAATGACAGTGGTCGCTGGGTACGGGGGCCCTGCCTGGCGCCGCACGCTCCGGCAGAAGCTGGAAGTCTTGTTGGTCTGCGTGTGGGTGGCACAGTTGACGGTGTAGTTGTACCCCAGGGCAGCCAAGTCCACGAGCTGGGCGCCCCTGGCCACCTGCTGCTCCAGGTAGTCGCAGACGCTGGCTTCATACGCCGTCCAGGAGCCGTCGTCACTCAGCCACTCCCAGACGATGCCCCGGCCCGGGGCCGAGTGCTGGGGAAACAGGTGCCTCCGCACAGCCCGCATGGTGCCTGTTTTAAAAGGAGCGTTGCACATATAAAGTTCACCTGCTAGCCACTCACCACCTCCCAAGAAAAGGGAGTTTAAAAATTCTTTTTTTCCTACAACCAAAATAAAACAACATGATCACGGTGTATATATGGTCATCCTGCTGTCTGACCTAAAGGCTGGCATTGACTATTCTCTCCAAATTTGGGGTGAAGGGTAGAGAGCTCTCTCTATGCAAAGAAACCGTGGATCAAAGGGACCAAGTGGCAGAGAGGGACCAGCGCTTCTCAGCAGGAGTGAGGGATGCTGGACGCTTAGGTCAAAGACCAGCTGTGGCTCAAAATAGTCCTAAGGATGAAACCTATGTAGCCTGACTTAAAAAACTGAAAACAAAATGTCTGAAGAAAATTAAATAATCCATAATCCAACCACCAAGAGGAAAGCACAGGACATATATCGTATATTGTAACATATTCCTTCCCGTCTAGTCTCCTAGGCATGTATGTTTAGGTGTAGCTGACAATCATACTGAAAAATTTCCTGTTTTCATGTATTATGCCATAAGTATTTATTATGTCTCTAAAACTTTGTAAAACTCTTTATTAACTGTTACACAGTTCTCTTACATGGATGTACTTAGATTCCTTTGGACTTCCCAGGTAACAACTATTAGCAAACACCTGTGGTTAGCTTATATTAATAAACAAAACCAATTCAGGAGAGAAAGAAAAAAGTCAATTTGGGCCATGCTTCCAACAGTACTTGTCAAAAGGTGATCACTGCGATTACCTTCTACCTGGTCTCCTGACCTCAGCAGCCAGTGGGATACTCTTAACCCCCAAATCAGATTACGTCACTCCTCTGCCCTAATCTTCCCAGGGTTCCTCCTTTCAGAAGAAAAGTCGAAGTCCCTAAAGGGATGGAAAAGCCCTGAACGACCTGCCCCTCCCTCCTTATCTGTCCCCAGCCCTTCCTGGTGACCAGGCCACCCAAGCTCAAACTTCAAAATGACCTCTCCCTGCGCTTTACACATCCATTCCCTGATAATCACTCATTGCTACCTAACTTATACACAGTTCTCGAATCATTTATCTTGTGCGCTGCGTTTCTCAGTGACTGCAAACATCATGAAGGCAGGGACTTTTATCTGCATCCACTGCCTGGAAGCCCGAGTCCTCACGCCCTCGAGGAGGCTGCTACAGGGATTGGAGCAGGAGTCTTCAGGCTCGGCACTGGTGACATTCTGGGCTAATAACTCTTTGTTGTGGGGCTGTCCTGTACATTGTAGGATGTTTGGCAGCATCCCTGGCCTCTACCCACTAGATGCTGGTAGCACCCCACCCCACAGTCCTGACCATCAAAAATGTCTCCAAACATTGCCCCCAGCTGAAAACCACTGATTTACAGGGATAGTGCACAGCTCTGGGAAGAAGTTGGTGGCCCCATTCTCAGTAATACTGAGCAAAAGACACACACACACACACACACACACACACACACACGAAAGAAACATGAGTGCACAGGAGAGTGAAGTAACTTGCCCATGTGACACAGCTATCATACAGGAGCTGGAACCCATCACCAGGCCCTCTTAACTAGCATGGTGTGCCACCCCCATGCCAGCCGGCCTGCTTGCCTGCCTGCTGCCAGCGAGACCCTCAAATCCCTGCGGGCGGAAGCAGGCATTTCTGGTTTGGGAGACAAGGGGGAAAGGGGCTGGAACGGCCTCTGCACTGTGTTCCCAAGGCACCCCGTACCACTAAGGAACATCTCACACTGCTATCACTCCCACCACCTGCCTTCTGACCGTGTGCATTTCAGGGGCAGGATAACACTGAGAGTCAATTCTGTGACCCCCAACACCTAGCACGACGCCCAGCCCGAAACAGGCACTTGGACACATACTCGAGGCAGGAAGTGCCTTACCAGTGTCCTGGCGGAACTGCGTCCAGCTGGGGAGGTCGATGATATAAGGAGCCAGTGAGGGGTCAGCCTGGCCTAAGGGGATGCTGTGGGCCAGGCTCCCCAGCCCGAAGCGCTGGCCCTTCTGCTGGACAAACTGCTGCTCGATGTAGTTGCAAACAGTGGCACTGTAGGGGTGCCAGGTGCCCAGCCCGTCCTGCCATTCCCACACGGCCACTGCCACCGGGCTGGTGTACACCTGAGCCAGGGAAGGGCTTGGGGCCATGGCCATCTTCCCCAGGACGCCCTCTGTTCTCCCCACCGGCTTCAGACCACTCTGGGCTGCAGTCTCAGGTTCATTGCCCAGCGCTTCCAGGAGACCTGAAACAAGACAGACACGCAGTTACCGACGCACACGGTGGCCCTGCCAGAGTCAGTCTCAGTGCGGGGGTGGGGGTGGGGGGGGATCGTGCTTTTCCGCAGTCACTTTTTTCCCTAATACCTTAAGGGCATCGTGAACCAAGTACCTAATCCTGTCTCTTTGCTCAGGCAGCCAGGAAGAATTCGGAGTCAATCAAGCAGCCTCCTTACCTCTGCAAACGTCCAGGAAGACACAGTGGGTGCATTCTGGGTGCTAATCGTCAGCCCTGCTTCTGTCCTTTTACCAGTAGTTTCCCTCTGGCCCAACTACTAAGCGTATCCTCTTATACTGTGTGTATTTTCATGAGTCACCCCAATCCTCTGTGGACTGAGGCCAGCACGACCCCTTATACCTTTGTGAGGACGCCACACAGGTTTCCAAAGCAGGTTTGTTTGTGAGACACATATTAACACCTGCTATGCTACAGATGGAAAAAAAAACTATGTCTCAGAAAGGACCAGGGGCTCAAGGACAGCCAGAGCTGCGACTCTAAGCATGGGCGGGTCCTAGCCCTGTCCAGGTCTCCGGGCTGCCCTGGTTTCCCGCACCATTAACCACAGAGGGCAGACCCTAGATAGACATTAAAATCCGATGGGTGCTGAAGCCCTCCCTCTCTGGCCTCTCTGCACCCCACTCCCTGGGCCTGGGCCTTGCTGACCAGCGGTCAGCTCCAAAGACTTGACACCCGTCTCCCAAGACATTCTTCTCCCAGTCACTCCCGCCCAGTTGCATCACTCAGGGCTTTCCCAGGCCATCCATCACATGAACTTCTCCTCCATGGCCCTGACCAGAACTCTAACGCCCACATACACATATGGCGGTCCCTGTCTTTCTGCCCCCTCAGAAGGCAGAAACCCAGCGAGTCGGCCTTGTCCACAGCCACCTCGCCAGCCCCAGCACAGGCCGTGTCATGTAGCACGTGTTATACATGGATTAGCTCAAAGCACGACTGAATGGAGGCAGATGAAGATTCTATGTGCCTGCAGCTGTTTGAAGAAGAAAGGGGGTCTGTGGAAGCTCCTAGGGTGAGAGAGGAACGGGGCCAAACAGACTGACAAGGTGGTATTTCTCCCACTTTATGGACAGGAAAACAAAGAAGTCAAGGTCTTATTGAAGGTCACACATACACTGGTAAGTGGTAGCACAGAGTGCAAACCCAGATCAACTGGCTCTAATGCCCATTTGCTTAGCGAGGAAAGCTCAGCATGAGCTCTACCTTGGGCTCCGCCTAAATAAACGTTAAAATCCTAGGGATGCTTAAGCCCTCTCTAGCCTCTCAGCCTCTCTGCACCCCACTTACTTAGAGAGGGGGGAGGGAGAAAAGGGAAAGTGGTGGGGGGAGGGGAGGAAGGGGGAGAGGAGCCTGCATCTCAAGCTGTGAGCACCCTCAGCTGTAACGTCCACAAAGGGCCCTGGTGCCAACAGGGTTCCCAGTCACATCATCTGCTCCGATTCCCACACAATCCCCTTAAGTACAGACATTGAATTTTGTCCCTGTTTTGCAGATGAGAAAACCGAGGCCCCGGTGGTTTTGGTGACTCACTTTCATGGCCACTAATGAGGCTGGGACCCTGCCTGGGCTTTCGCTGCTGTCCCTGAGATTGTACTCCAGCAGGGTTTCAGTGAGAAGGCCGATACCACCTGCCCCACAAGGAAGGCAGAGCTGGAGCAGCACGGGACAGGGAAGAGGCACAGGCTGTGGTGTCCACACGCCGCATATTCACTGCACTCTACTCACTGTGTCACCTGGTGAAGGTACCTAAGCCCTCCAAGCCCGATTTCGCTTGGAAGTGGACATATCAACCTCTATTCTAAGTGCTTTTCTTGGGGATTCAGATGGATAGGTGTGTATAAAGCACCCAGAACAGCTCCAGGCACACAGCCGGTATCAGCCAATCTTGGCCTCCCTCCCTTTCCCTGCTCCCCTCCAACCCAGCACCTCCCACCCCTCAAGTCTAGGTGAGGAGTGGCGGCCCAGGGCGGCACTGAGCTACCCGGCCTGAGAACATGGGCGATGAGTCAGGCCTGCAATAACTCTGAGCACACATAGGGGGGCCAGGGCCACCCCTGAGCTGCCAACCGCTCCAACAGTAGCACACATCCCGCCATGGAGGATTAGACCCAGGATGCCCTCGAGATGGCTGGCAAGCTTATTAGCTCAGCGCCTGCAACTAGAGGTCTCTGGACCCACATCCAGGTACAAATCACAGGACTGGTTTCAGGGCCAATTACTCCTGAGCCCAGACTTTCCCCCCGGCACCTCCTGGCAGGCGTCACTCATCTCTCGGGCAGCAGGGGCCTCCCATGTACCAGCGCACGTGGTATGTTCTAGCATGTCCACACACCCCCAGATGAACCAACTCAGATAACTCTGCCAAACAGCCTGAGAACTACACTCGAGAACTTCAGCTAAGCTCTTCATGAACGTGTTTGGCCTACAGACCACAGGCACACGACGGTCCAGGCTCTGTCAGGGTACTAGAGACCCAGAGATGAGAAAAACACAGCACACGGCCCCTCCACGACCGGCCACTGTCCCCACTAATACCAAGGCCTCCACCTTCTGTCCACATGCATCAAATTCTAGCAAGTGCCAGAACATTCGGAGCCATTTCCCACCTCCCAGACATTGATCCTGCTGGTGCCCACGTCCAGACTTCCATCCTTTCTGCGCCTAAGCCCCCAGCAAACATGCCCATCCTTCCAGACTCAGCCACGGCACCCCACTCTGAGCCACACCTTTAACAGAAAGTGCTGACCCCATCCTCCTGTGCGTCCTCACTGCATTCTCCATTGATCCAAACATACTGCATTTATTGGTTTCAGTATCTGTCCCCCCTCTCAACACCCCCCAGAACAGGAACTCCCTGAGGGCAGAGCTGGGGCTGACCCAAAGCTGGGGCTGCAGCTCGTCAAATGCCTAATATCCCAGAGGGTCTAAAACACACACGCCGAAAGAGAGGAGCACCTTCTGCTCCAGGCGCCTGGGGCACACTTGGCGCGATGCCCAGAACACCCACTGAAGTTCCCCTGGAACGCAGCAACCATGCACACACAGTGGCCGTGTCAATGCACCCATTCTCTGTTACAGCCTCAGCCACCCCAAGCTGCAGTTCAAAAACCTAATTTGTTTCGGCTCCTAATGATGGGGCTATTTAGGGTGCTCTTAATTATGAAAATTGTTATTATTCTAATTGGCCATGGGAAAACAGCCTTAGTCTGGGGGCAACCTAAACACTTTATGATAATGGAATAAGGGAATTCTTAAATAAATTATGGTACACCCCAATGATGGAATACGAGCCTTGAAAAATGTTTTTAAAAGGCTTTCAGACCTAGGATAATGCTGTTGACAAGTTAAAAATACCGGATATGTAACCATATACACTATATGCTCTCAAGGGGGTGGATGTGCCATTTACTGAGCACCTACTATGTGGCATGCACTCTGTCCGGTGCTCTTGCCATCCAGCTCTCTCAACCCTCAACTGCCCTTGAAGGTAAAGATTATCCCCATTTTACAGACATGAGAACCAAAGCCAAAAGCAATTAAGAATTTATTCAAGGTCAGATGGCCAGTCTGTGACACCAGGTTCTAATATAAGCTAATTTGTAAAAGGTGGGAAGGAACAACTCTGACATTTTACTAGGAGTGATGGAGTTATGGGATATTTATTCTTTACCTCTTTCTGTACTGGCAAATGTTCTACAATGATCATATTACTTATTATGATCGAACAGAAGTTATTTTTAAAAAACTGTATCAAGGGGTTCCCTGGTGGTGCAGTGGTTAAGAATCCGCCTGCCAATGCAGGGGACACAGGTTCGAGCCCTGGCCCAGGAAGATCCCACATGCCACAGAGCAACTAAGCCTGTGCGCCATGACTACTGAGCCTGCGCTCTAGAGCCCGCGTGCCACAACTACTGAGCCCGCGTGCCACAACTACTGAAGCCCTCGCGCCTAGAGCCCGTGCTCCGCAATGAGAAGCTACCACAATGAGAAGCCCACGCACCACAACGTAGAGTAGCCCCCGCTCACCACAACTAGAGAAAGCCCGCGCGCAGCAATGAAGACCCGACACAGCCAAAATAAATAAATAAATAAAAATTAAAAAAAAAAATGTATCAACAACTTTGACCACGAGAAAAACCATCCTGCCTTCTCTTGCATTCTCTTGTCAGATTTAGCCACAAACGCCTGTGCACAGCCCCACGGCTCTGAGGCACAGAGGGACGCTACTGTCCTACCAGAGAGGGGTTTTACACAAAGGAAAAAAGTTGCATGTGTCCAAGAGTCTTTCTATTCCCAGGGGATTTACAAAAGCTTTAGAACAAGACCTGAGCTGACGCAGGAATCTGAGTGAAACTCATCCTGCCTGACTGTGGGCCTCCGGGTAGGGGAACCACACAAATGGATCCCTTACAGTTGCGGCCTCCGGGAAGAAGGCCCCGAGCGTGGCTTTTAAACTGGTGCCCAGACTGGGCGACTGTCAATTTGCCAACATGTGAGGACCCGTTTCCTCCCCGCAAAGCCCACCGAAATACAGAGTGGCCTGGCCCAGGCCTGAGTTGGGCAGTTCACCCTTGGCTCCATGCTCGGTGACCTTGGGACAGTCACCTCCCCTTTCCTGGGCTCCACTGCTCAGGCGGTTGGATGGGTTTTTCAGCCTCTCATAAGCAGCAGAACCCTTTTCCAAATGTGACCGTACGCTGCCCATCGATATGTAAAACGCAGAAGAGTGGGGTGCTCTTATGGACACAAGGGCTGCCCTCCATTCCTACTTCCTGAGAGGTCCAGGAAGCTGTTGTGCGGGACAGAGGCGTTCTGAGGGGCACGGATTGGAGACCAGTGAGACCGGGTGGACTTCAAACCCTAGTTCCATGCTGCGTCACTTTCAGGTGCTTTCCAAGAAGCATGGGCCTGCAACTCCACACCCCACCAGCTGACACGGTGCGCATGACCGGTAAGCAGAGCATGACCTTCAAAGACTTGTTACAGGGCAGCTGGCCACCCAGGCACTGTCAGAAAGCCTTCCCACGGAGATGGGAAAGTCGAATACTGCACACAAACACACCAAAGAAATGTTCTACTTTGCTAGACATGTTGTTTTTAATACAAATTTAAAACAATGGCCTATTATTTTTTTGCCTGTCAAAGCAGTAAAAATAATTTCAGTACTCAGTGCTGGCAAGAGTACCCTGAGATGTCACACTTCTGGGACGGATAAACCCTTTCCAGAAAACAGTTTGGTAACACATATCAAGAGGTTTAAAAATGTTCACTTGCTTTGACATGATCATTAAAAAATCTATCAAAGGAGATGAGAGAAAAACTTCAACATAAAGATACTCCCCACAGCACTATTTTAACTTGGTAAAAGAGAAGCAGAGAGAAAACGCAGTAGAAACGGTACCAAAATGCTAAGGACTGCCTTGGAGTGCAGAAACTATTAGAGACCTTTGGTTCAACTTCCTTACATATCTGAACTTTTCACATTTTCTAAAGTGGGAAACTATTACTTTTGTTTTCAGAAACAAACCGCTACAATGCCCACCACTTTCAAAAGATCGTAAATATGACACAAACCCCACCACTGTTACTTACCATCATTACTTCAGACGGCTGCTCCCGTCCCAGTGGAGTTTCACTAACAGGCCTGTCAAAGTACCACGGCACCTCCTTGCCAAGAGACACCATGTCCCACCCCTGAGTTCCAAGGAAGTGCAAAAAACACACCATCCAGGTGCCCAAACTATTACAACAGGGGAGCGCTGCAAGGTAAGGCTTTTGTCTAGAAAAGAGATGGCTTACGCTGGTGCCACCCAGGCCTGACTAGGCTCCTGAGAGATGGAAGGAACTACACATGATTTGTCCCTTGCACATGGGGCTGCTAGAAGGGAAATAACTCCTCTCCTGGCTGGTGCCTGACTAGGGCCCTCCAGGGGCAGGTCAGAGCAGAACGTTCCAAATGGGGCTCAGAAAGCCACACAGTGGCCAGGAGGCAGGCCCCAGTGACCAACAGTTCCCCAGTGGGCAACCTCCTCCACCAGCACCAAGAGCCTGCTGCTCCTTCTTTGCCAGGAGCAACCTGACCACCCACAGGTCGTCAGAGCCTATCCTGGGGCCAGAATGGGGGAGCAGCGGAAGCAGTGGCAGGCACAGTGGCCATAATCACACCAGTGGCCACCAACCAAGAGCTTACTAGGTACCAGGCACCGTGCTAAGTATCTTGTAAGTGTTCTCATTTAGTCCTCACATTCCTGAGCAAAGGGTATCATCTCCATTTCATAGATGAGAAAAGTGAGGCAAAAGATAAACAACTTGCCTGAGAAGCCACAGGTATAAGCAAACCCAAATCAGTTTGCAGAGGGATACACTGATGTGGACAAATCAGCCTGCCAGATGTGTCTGCTTGACCTACTACACGGTTTTTAGTTTTTACAAATTGAGCCAATGTTTAAAAACTGGAATATCCACCATTAAAAAAAAAAAAAATCCAGACTTCCAGCTTCTCTTGAAAACCAGAAAACCTGGCAACATTTGCAGGCCTGACCCAGATTCGTTATGCAGCCAGCAACGATGAGCTGCACCACTGTGGTGGCTCGTACTACTCTCAAGGTTACCACAGTTACCACAACTCTCCAGGGCAGAGCCGGCAAACTTTTCCTATAAAGGCCCGGAAGGTACATATTTTAGGCTTTGTAGGACACTGGGTGTCTGTTGCAACTACACAACTCCACCACTGTAGTGTGAAAACAGCCAAAGGCCACACATAAACTAACCGGCGTGGTTGTGTCCCAATAAAACTTTACTAACAAAAAAAGGCTGTGGGGCTTCCCTGGTGGCGCAGTGGTTGAGAGTCTGCCTGCCGATGCAGGGGATGCAGGTTCGTGCCCCGGTCCGGGAACATCTCACATGTGGGCCTGTGAGCCATGGCCGCTGGGCCTGTGCGTCCGGAGCCCGTGCTCCGTAACAGGAGAGGCCACAGCAGTGAGAGGCCTCGTGTACCACAAAAAAAAAAAAAAAAAAGAGGCTGTGGGCTGGATTTGGCCCATGAGCCACGGTTTGCTGACCTCACTGCGGTCCCACTGAACTATAGTTGAGAAATACTTCTTTGAACCCGTTTCTCTATTGAAAAGTGGGAGAGTGCTTATGCCTCTGGCCAGCCTCCCCTATGACATGCCTGCCCTCTGTAGACATGTCAGTCTTTGCCCAACACCTGAGGGTGAAATACAGCATCCAACAGCACAGCAGGCAACATGTGGTAAGGGCCACCCCCAGGGAAGCCCAACCTGCTTCCCTTTCCTTGCATCAGGCAACTGGGCCCTGGCCTACCTCTCTTCTCTCCTCCCTCCCCTGTGACCCTCTCATCTGCTCCCATGGCTTCAATAATCCCATGCACGCAGAGCATCCAGATCTTTCTTCAGATGTCCTGCCTGAGTCCCTTAAGCCCTCTGCTCCAGCCATCGGCAACTCCAGTGAGAGCCCAGAACCGGCCAGGCTGTTTCATGCCCCTCACCCCCCACCATGAGTACCCATCCCACCTGTCCACTTACTCAATTCTTAATTCCCAGCCTGAGACTCTCTGTCCAGTGAAATCTTTCCTACATCCACTCCTGCCCTGCACGGAGAAGTGGCCTCTTCTAACCACCAATGTCCATGTGACATCTGAGTGCAATTATCTACTTGTCCCCTCCACTAGGACACAGACTCCTAAAAGGCAAGGATTATGGTCAGGAAAAGATTTTTCAAACAAGGCACAGAACGCTGACTATACATGAAGAGATACATTTCACTGTGTTAAAATTAAGAATGGTTGTTCAACAAAACATGCCTCAAAGAAAGCAGAAAGTTAAAAGCTGGAAAAAGATATTCACAATAAGCACGAAGGATTAAAATCAAGGATATATAAAGAACTCTTACAGTCAATTTTCTTTTTAAAGCGCCAGGAACCCCACAGAAAAATTGCAAAAAAGTGAACATATAATTTATAGGAAACACACATGCCAATAAACTTATGAAGAGATGTTCGACATCAGGACTCAGGGACACAGAAATCAAGATCCCAAAGATCCCATTTTATACCCATTCCATTGGCAGAAATAAAAAAAAGTCAGCCTATACCAAGTGTTGGCAAGAGTGTGGAGCAAGTGGAAGGCCTACGTTCTGCTGCTGGTGGAGTGAAAACTCGTACAATCACTTCAGAAGAAGTCTAGTAACAACTACGAAAGTTGGACATTTATTCACCCTATGACCCAGCAAAATACCACCCCTCAGCTCATACCCAAGAAAACCTCTTGCATATGTGCAACAGGAAACGTGTACGGAAATGTTCAGAGCAGTCCACGCGTGACAGCAAAACTGGAAACGAGCAGGTACCCATCAACGGAAGATCAGACGCATAAACTGTGATTTGCCCACACCATGGAATATTATTCAATATTCAAGACAAATGAACCAGATGACATGCAATACTATGGACAAACTGTAGCGATATTTTTTTAAGTGCCTTAGGAATACACAGGTACCGTAAAACTACATAAAAATGAAAGTGAGGGATAATGGTTATCTCAGGATGGGAATGAGAGGAAAGATCAAATGATTGGATGTGTATTTTGTTTCAAGATCCTGGCTTTTGTTGTGGATGGCTGAAATGCAGGAACTTACAACACATTAAAAATAACTTCGGAAACAAGTGAAAGCAAGCTGGGCGTGAACGGTGATCAGTGTTTATTAATCTAGTTCTCCGTTTACCTGCGGTGAAAATTAAAACAAACACACAGAAGGGACTGTTTAATTCTCTGTACTCCAAGTGCCAAGCACAAGCCCGGGCACACAACTTCCTAAGCGTGTGTGCAATGAATGAGGGATGCTCCTCCCTCGCCCGTGGCCCCATTCCTGACGGCCTCTTCGGTACCTTCAACAGGTCTGAAGCCAAACCCACCTTCCTTGCTGACGCCCCTCTCCTCCTGGATTCCCTGGCTCTGCACTGGCCCTCCTCCGCTTTCTCCCCCAGCCCAGCGGCTGCCCTGGCTTGCCCTCTCCTCGCCTCCTCAGACCCCACTGCTAGCATCTGGTTGGGACCTTTCTGCCTCTCACCTTGACAAGCACTCTCTGCCAACTGGCTTCTCCAACTCCTGTCTCTCCTCATCCACCCTAGAGACAGGTGCGAGGTTGAGCTTCCCGATGCAGTTCTGACCCACTCTCTTCCGCACCTCCCCTAGAGCTCTAGAAATAATGTTCACGTTCCGGCTGATGCTGAACGCCCATCACAGTCTGGTCCCTTCCTATCAACAGTAGCTGCCAGAGCATCTCTCTTCAGTATCCTCTTCCATCTATACCTTCCCCTCCCCGACCCCTCCTAAAAAGTGTAAGTGATGAGCTGCTACCCCACATACCGCCAGTTTCCCCAACTCCGTGCCTCGACTTTACCCGGAATCCCACCCACTTGGCCACCCATCCTCAGCTGACCCACACTTTCAAGGCCCCATTTAAACACCTCCAGGATGCTGGGATGTGCCCACTTGAAAGAAAAATCCCCTCTTACCAACTTCCACGGCATTCTGTCTGTCCTCTACAGTTCTCTCTCTTTCACAAGACCCGGAGCAGCCAGAGGGCAAACTCCCCTGTCTACCTCCCCCTACCAGAAGCTGGCAGCGGTGTACGGAAACAGTCACGAAGAGAACAATCGAATCCATTCCACGCTTTCTAGCCAGGGAGCTCATCTGGCTCATTTCTAGCCACGGCTCATGAAATGCCCATCCTAGGACTTCCCTGGTGGTCCAGTGGTTAAGACTCTGAGCTTCCAACGCAGGGGGCTCAGGTTCGATCCCTGTTCGGGGAACTAAGATCCCACAAGCCACGCGGCACGGCAAAAAAAAAAAAAAAAAAAATGCCCTTCCTGGAATTCTACTAAAATCCTTCTGTTCCCCTGAGCCTTGGCATGACCCCTAAAAGCCCCCGCTCAGCCCCCTGCCTACCTTTCCAGGCTTCTCGGCCCCGCATCCACACGCTGTCGCTTCAGCCACACTGAGCTGCTTACAGTGACCCAGATATGCCAGGTTTCTTCACGACTTTGCGTATACTGACTCCTCTGCCAGGCTCCCCTACTTCCTGGGACCTACTCCTTCTTCACAACCTTAGCTATCATCTTCTGGAGGCTTCTGGACCTGCCCTCCTGGGCAAGGGTGGGCTGGGCTCCGCCCTGTGATTATCCACTCCTCAACATGTATCACACTGACAACACCTTGTCACTGTCTATGGTTTGTTTATCTTTTCCACCAAACAATAAGCTCCTGGAAGACAGAACTTTTGCTCCTGGTCACTGTAACCCCAGCACTGGGCATGGGGCTGGACAAAAAGGAGGCACCCAGTAAAGGTTCAAGTAACAAAAGAAACTAAAATTTCCAGTTCAAATGCAGAAACCGTGACTCGTGTCCTTCATCCCATAAAGCGCGTCTGAAGGCGGAAAGCATCTTCTAAGACTGGTTAAACAGGAGAAGCTGCTGGCAGGAAGCCACGTGAATTTATCTGAGACAGCTGGCAATCAACAATCAACTCCCAGGGCTCACTTTCATCCTGGGGACCTCAAGTTCCACCCTCCCCAGTGCCCACTTTCTCTACTGAAAACCAGATTGGGAAGGCAGCAATGTAAAGTCCCCAGGGCTCTCACCTTTTCTCTCTGGAGAGCTGGCACAAACCGTGCCTTCTTGGTGGAGATACCAGATCCTTAGGAGGAATGACTTGTTTGAGTTCCCATCTTGATATAAAATTCAAACAACAAAAACCGGGCAAATCTGAAAGGCTTGCTGACTCAGCAACACAAATTCCAAGGCACCTTTGCCAACAAGGAAGAAGATGATCAGGTTTTAAATTGAGAAACAGGAGTTAGTGAAAACGAATTCACAGATGTCCAGTCTGTGTGCTGTGGCTGGGGACTGGAAACCACCAGATTCATTTTCCAACAGCCTGGGCAGAGCAGAAGGTACAGTAGTCTCCCTCCGCCCACTCAATAACCAAGGGGATGGCTAAAAACAACAACAACAACAACCCCACAAAACAAACACACACACACTAAGCCCTTCCACAGAAAGGCCTGAAAGGACTTCGAAAGCCGATCTGCAGTGTAGGTATCCAGGGAATCAACACACCAGAGACGGAAAAAATTTGGCCAAGGTCACATGGCAAATGAACAAGAAGCCTAGTTAGAGTCATACTGATGGTTTAAGTAAAGCCTGATTTTGGTTACCCGAAAGACCACCTTCTACAACTCTACAGGAGCTAGGATAGCATGCAGAAATATTTTGAGTTTCTTAAGGGTCCAAGCGTCTCTGCACAAACTATTTCCACTGCTTTTGGCACTTAAAGAAGAGGAACCAGTGTGGGGGACAGCAGCTGGCTGAGAAAGGGTAGTTTCAGGGGGAAAAAAAAAGCGTCCTAAATCCTTTCCACAGCATATACCTTATGCCCTCCCCAAGAAAGTGACCCAGGGTCCCAGGAAATAGGCACTTCCTGGAAGTCAGACCCTCCATGAGGCGAGTTAGGAGTTAGACTAAGGAGGCAAACTCCCCTAAAGTACAGCCCCTGGCTCCAGTGAGCCGTCCACCGGGAGGCAGACCCCAGCAGAACCCAAACGCTAACTAGGGCAGCCGGTGGCATTATCACCACCGCCTCCTCCAAGTCCGGTGAGAAAGGGTACACTCCCACAGACGGACCAAACTCTGTGTCTGCGCCCCTCCCCCTGCTAGCCCTTCGGCTTCCACCCCGGCGTTCACCCTCCCACCAGGTCCCGTGCTAAGCTCCCAGCGTCTCCCAATTCCCCCAACTCCCTCCTCCGGGACATCTACCCGAAGGCCGGTCCCCACAATCCCCCCCCTCCCCCGTCACCCCGGGGCTCTTCTCCGGCCCGGCCCAACCTTCCCTCACGCCCACGCCCGCCCCCTTCCGGTCCCAGATCGGCTCGGTCTCCCCCGCGTCCCCGGGACCCCAGCCCTGGCGACGAGCAGGTGGCCTGTCCGCCCCTCTCACCGAGGCTGAGGAGGGCGCGGGGGCAGGCGTACGACACCGCCGAGCTCAGGCTGCAACCCCCGCTGGGCCTGGGCACGGCTCAGGCTCTGCCTCCCAGCCTAACGAAGAGGCAGCCAGAGTGAAACAGCGTCGCTTCCTTGCGTCCCAGTGCGCATGCCCAGGACGCTGGGCCTTCTGGGAAACGTAGTTCCAGTGGAACAGCGGGGGGGGGCGGGGCCGAACTCGACGTTCACCTGTTTAGGGGGTATGTATCCCAAGAGAGCTTCTTGTCTAGCTGGGGAGACAGACACTTAAACATACAACTACAGGACTCCCCTGATGGCGCAGTGGTTAAGAATCCGCCTGCCAATGTAGGGGACACGGGTACGAGTCCTGGTGCAGGAAGATCCCACATGCCACGGAGCAACTAAGCCGTTGCTACAACTACTAAGCCTGTGCTCCAGAGGCCGGGAGCCACAGCTACTGAGCCTGCGTGCCACAACTACTGAAGCCCGCACGCCTAGAGCCCATGCTCCACAACAAAAGAAGCCACCGCAATGAGAAGCCCGCGCACCACAATGAAGAGTAGCCCCCGCCCACCGCAACTAGAGAAAGCCCGCGTGCAGCAACGAAGACCCAACGCAGCCATAGATAGGTAGATAGATGATAGATAGATAGATAGATAATAAAAAATTAAATTAAAAAAACACACACACCTACAATCTAGTAGGATAAATGTGATAAAGGAGTGAGAGCATAGAAGGGGGTGCCTAATGCGGGGTGGGGGGGGAGGTCAGGAAGACATCGCAAAGGAGGTGACATTTGAATTGGATTTTGAAGCCTGTATAGGGGTTTGCCAGATGGAATACAGGGAATCCCTTGCAAAGGATGAGAGATGTGAAAGTGCCTGACGCATTCAGGAAGCAGGGAAATGTTCTGTGTGGCCAAGGCAGAGGGTACATGGATGGGGTGAGGACAGAGAAAATGGATTAGGGTGTGGCAGGATATGGGGAAATGTCTGGGTAAGATTATGATGGACTCTATATGTCATGCAAGAAATTTGGGCCACTGGAGTCAATTGAAGATTAAGCAGGGGAATGAGAGTAGGCATTGCATTTTAGAAGGATACCCTTGTGGTGGGTGGAGGATAGAGAAAGGAGTGGGGAGACCAGTCTGGAGGTTGTTGTTCAGGTCGAAGGTGATGAGGCCTAAACCAGACTGGTGACTAATCTTTTGGGATCATAGACCTCCTGTAGAAAGCTAAAGAAAGCTATTCCCAGAAAAATGCTCAGATGTGTTCACACCTGTGTATACACATACATTTTGCATACAGTTCCAGGGGATTCAGAGTCCTCTGAATCTTGAACTCTAGTTGAATATCCTTACATAATCTAATGTCACTCATACTTTATCAGGGATTTGAGGAAGATTCAGATTGCTGGAGATGGGGAAAGAGCCCTCCCCCAACATTCAGTTCAAACACTTCATTTTATAGAGGAGGAGAGAGGGGGAGTAACCCACCAAAAGCTAGTGAAGGAAGAGAAGGAACAACTGCAGCGGGCCCAGTTTCTTGTACCCTAGGCTGGGTACAAGAGCTGAATCAGCTCCCCATACCACCCAGGGGTGACTTAGAGGACATAGGCTTTGAGACTGGGGGGGCATCAAAGTCAGGTTCTTCTAATTATGCCCAGAGCCAGCTCTCCATTGAGAAACGAAGGGTAGCGTTTAACCTGTGATTTATACTAGATGCCTGCCGCGGCTACAGATTAGGATGGGACCACTTCCCTTCCCCTCTCAGAGCCTCAGTTTTCTCAGCCATAATCATTAACAATATGTCTAAATCACCTGGTAGGTGCTTCCCTCATTACTCCCATTTTAAAGATGAGGACACTGAGGACTTCCCTGGAAGTCCAGTGGTTAAGACTGAGCTTTCACTGCAGGGGGCCCGGGTTCGATCCCTGGTCCGGGAACTAAGATCACACATGCCATGCAGCACAGCCAAAATAAATAAATAAATAAAATAAAAATAAAAAGATGAGGACACTGAGGCTTAAGTGAGGACACAGAGCTTAAGCAATGTGTCCAAGGTCACATAGTTGACAGCTGAGAGCTGGTCTTTTTTTTAAAATAAATTTATTTATTTATTTTTGGCTGCGTTGGGTCTTCGTTGCTGCGCGCGGGCTTTCTCTAGTTGCGGCGAGCGGGGGCTACTCTTCACTGCGGTGTGCAGGCTTCTCATTGCGGTGGCTTCTCTTGTTGCAGAGCACGGGCTCTAGGTGCACAGGCTTCAGTAGTTGTGGCACGAAGGCTCAGTAGTTGTGGCTCATGGACTCTAGAGCGCAGGCTCAGTAGTTGTTGCACACGGGCTTAGTTGCTCTGCAGCATGTGGGATCTTCCCGGACCAGGGCTCGAACCCGTGTTCCCTGCGTTGGCAGGCGGATTCTTAACCACTGAACCACCAGGGAAGCCCTGAGAGCTGGTTTTTATATCGAGGTAGTGTGACTCCAGACTTGAGCACCCTCATATGGCTGGCCTCACTGCAGGAAAGGTGGGGATGCAGATGAAATGGTCTGAAGCATTAGAAAAGCCTTTCAACACCCAAAAGATATTTTAAGCGTTTCCTTTTTCCTCAGTGAAACACTGGAGTGTTTGTCCAAAACCCCACTGCACATACACGTAGACACTCAAATGGGTAGAACAATGGTGAGAGGCTGGCTGGGAAGGTTCTGGAACCTAGGCTCTAGAGAGGGGAGGACTTCTAAACGCAGACTGTTGGAGCTCTGGGGAAGTCTCAGGGGCTCAAGGTTGAGAACCAGTGTGGGAGGCCAGGGGGAAGGCTGAGGCGAAGTTCCACAGGGACAGGAAGTAGGAAACGGTCTGGAAGACTGGGTGCATGGGAGTGTCCTCCCATTAGGCAGAGCATGCTAGAAAAGAGGGGAGGTCAGTCAGTCAACCTCACGCAGAGTGTGAGGTAGGGGGAGGGGTCGAACAGCCAGGTATGAGGCTCTGGAGAGATCTGGGCTAGAGATGGGGATTTTGGAGTCACAGGCGATGAAATTGAGATCACCTGGGAAGACCACAGAAGAGGCGCAAAGGTCAGTCCAGGGCTGAGGAATGCTGACTTTTGAAGGACAGATGAGAAGCAGAAGTGTCTGGGGAACAGGCTGGACTGGGGGACACCAGGTGAACATGATGGCAGAGAACCAAGGGGAGGGTTCCATGAAGGAGGAGCTCAGTGGTGACAGACACTCTGAGAGGCCCAACCAGCTGGTCCCCTGGTGGGGAGCCCATCCCAGAACCCAGGGCTCCTGCCTCCCAGTCTTGGGTTCCCTCATTTTTCAGTCAACCGGCTGATGTCCAGAAAGGTCCCAAACTTCTGACTTAGGGACAGGAAGGCCATTGGTGACCGCACAGTGGCTTCCATTAAGAGGCAGGAGCTGAGGCCATGGAGGTTAGGAATGCAGTCTGGAAGCATAAGCAGCTGTTCCAAGAGCAATCTTTGTGTTCCACACATGGGAGGAGGAGATTGAAGGGGGTGGCAGAGGATAAATCCACACGTGTGGAGTGATGCCACTTACGTAAGGATGCCCGTGGCTGTGTGCGCTTGGGAAGACGCCCAAAGGGCGGGGGGAACAGGTGATAGTCACTTTCTTTGTACTTTTCCTGTAGCATTTCACTGTGTCCCAATGAATAGTTTCCATTTTTGTAACCTAAAAAGAAAGACTATTTTTATTTGGGGAAAAGTAAAGAGTTCCGGTCGTGAAAAGAAGCGAAATAGGACAACAGCGAGAGGGAGAACGGGGGACAGGGACTTTGAAGTTTTAGGCAGGAGACAGTGAGTGTGCTGTGCTCTGAGGCTGCAGCAGGATGTCCCTCAGTTAGCTGGAAATGAGGGAAACTGGATTGGCCACTTGCAAACTGAACTTTAAGCCAATACACATAGAACGGGGCTGGTTAAATAACCCTGGAACGCTAGGTAGAAAGAATGAGGAAGACTCACAGGTGCTGATGGAACTGGTAGCCAAGATCTATTGTTAAGTAAAAAAGGAACTTTCAGAGCAGAGGGTTAGAGTAGAATGGGCACTTTTGTGTGTGTGTGTGTGTGTGTGTGTGTGTGTGTGTGCATTTTAATTTTTATTGGACTACTATTGATTTACAATGTTGTGTTAGTTTCAGGTGTACAGCAAAGTGAATCAGTTATATATATATACATATATCCACTTTTTTTAGATTCTTTTCTCATGTAGATCATTACCGAGTATTGAGTAGAGTTCCCTGTGCTATACAGTAGGTCCTTATTAGTTATCTATTTTATATATGGTAGTGTATATATCCCACTCTCCCAATCCCAATCTCCCAGTTTATCCCTCCCCCCACTTCCCCCTTGGTAACCATAAGTTTGTTTTCTACGTCTGTGACTCTGTGTTTTGTAAATAAGTCCATTTGTACCTTTTTTTACATTCCACATGTAAGAGATATCGTATGATATTTGTCTTTGACTTACTTCACTCAGTATGACAATCTCTAGGTCCATCCATGTTGCTGCAAATGGCATTATTTCATTCTTTTTTATGGCTCAGTAATATTCCGTTGTGTATATGTGCCACATCTTCTTTATCCGTTCCTCAATCAATGGACATTTAGGTTGCGTCCATGTCCTGGCTATTGTAAATAGTGCTACAGTGAACACTGGGGTACGTTTGTGTGCTTTAAATGCACACACAGGCTTGGAGGCATAGATATTTTCTGAGAGGAAACCTAAGATGCTCCAAGAAGGTAAGGGATGAGCTGAGGATTTTTATTTTATTTAGTATGCATTCATGCTGATTTTTTCTATCACAAAAATATGAGAATGCCCCCCAACACATACACACAGTAGAGTAGGTTAGGTATGCCTTGTGGGAGCTGAAACATTCCAGGTGGAGGCTCTGTACTAAATCGTCTGCCCAGAAGGGAAGACTTTTTTTTTTAATTTTTCTTGTGCTGAGAACTCTTTTTTTTTTTTTTTGCGGTACGCGGGCCTCTCACTGCTGTGGCCTCTCCCGCCGCGGAGCACAGGCTCTGGACGTGCAGGCTCAGCGGCCATGGCTCACGGGCCCAGTCGCTCCGTGGCATGTGGGATCTTCCCAGACCGGGGCACGAACCCGTGTCCCCTGCATCGGCAGACGGACTCTCAACCACTGCGCCACCAGGGAAGCCCTTTTTTAAAAATATTTATTTATTTGGTTGCACTGGGTCTTAGTTGCAGCAGGCAGGTTCCTTAGTTGTGGCATGTGAACTTTTAGTTGCGGCATGCATGTGGGATCTAGTTCCTTGACCAGGGATTGAACCCGGGCCCCCTGTATTGGGAGCACAGAGTCCTAGCCACTGTGCCACCAAGAAAGTCCCAGGAAGACTTTTATTTTTTAAGGTCTCACAGGCTAGCATTTGTGCCACCCACGGGCCTTGAGGGCTCCCAAGCAACTGAGAATGAATGATGTGGCCCAGGAAAGAAGTGGCCATAGAAGGCGGAGTGGTGGGGGCCAAAGGAACTTAGATTCAAAAACAAAGTTCTTCACCTCCACTCCAGGTGTCAGGGTTTACTGCTTCCAAAGGTTCCAATCTTGGAACCAGCCCCTGGCTCACGCTGGAGCAAGAAAAGATCGACTTCAACCTGGGAAAAGGCGAGACATTAGAGCCCAGCGACACCACTGAGGGGCTCAAGCGCTTTCTGATGTTTTGCTTGGAAAGGCAGAATTCTGCTGCTTGGTGCCTCAGCTAATGGGCCTCCATCTGACACTCTGGAGGGCTCCTCTGATTAGAAGTCACAGCTGCCTTGCTCATTATTTCTGATTAATTGACAGCACCTGGCATCTCTGGGCGATGGCCTCGCTCAGGACCCAGGTGCGACCTACACAGCCAACAAAATCGCAGTGGTTTTGCAGCCCTGAGGAGGGAAGCAGTCTCACCTGAAAGCACCATCTTATGTCATTCCCAGTCCCCGGGAGCCCAATTTGATGAACTGGTTTGTCCTTCTTGCTAGTTCCCTTGCTGCCAGTCTGAAATAACTGATGTGAACTCACAGTTAATTCATTGGAGAAGTTTGTTTTAAGTCTAAGCAATCCCACTTGACCTCTAGCCTCCACCCCACAGTTATTGTTCTTATTGTAAATTAATGCTCTAGCACCCTGCTGTTAAAAAAAAAAAAAGACAACAAGCCTGAGGTGGGAGATAGATGGGCCCCAAGCTGAACTGTTTCTCCCCTGTGCACAGAAACTCCACAAAAGCAGGATGATGGAGGAGGCTGGGCCCTGCCCAGATAAGAGATAATAGACGACATATTCCTTATTCTTGAAATCGAGGAGACCTCCCTGACTACACATGCACAGAAAGGCTCCTTGGAGGTCAAAAAGGGAGGGGGCACCAACTCATAGTAAGTGATGTCAACTACCCATAGGCCTCTTCGCTGGAATCCATCTTGGCTAAGAGATACACACGCACACAGGGAGGACCCTGACATATACCAAATATGGACTCAGAACCAGGTAAAGCAACATGATTGGTCAAAGGAAACCCAGAAGAAATGCCCCATATGAGTGATTCAAACTGCCACGAGTGTGTCACTCTCTCTCTGAGCCCACCCGCGTGTCTATCCACGTGTACACTTCTTTCTCCTAATAAACACTTGCTTCACTACTTTCCGTCTCTGTGTGGAAATTCATTTCTACACAGCTGACGGGCCAGGGCCTTGTCACTGACCACTGGTCTAGTGGCTAAGATTTGGTGCTCTCACTGCCGTGACCCGACCTCAATCACTGGCCAGGAACTGAAACCCTGCTTCAAGCCGCTGCAAGGCCGAGGCCACCGGAGATCAGGCCCAAAATGGAGTCAGTTGTGCTAAGCCGCATGTCAGCAAACCAAGACTTATTACCTAATTGCAGTTTCAGCCTCTCCCAGGAAAGTAACCTTTAACCAGTCAATCTGGAATTACCTGGCCAGCACTACTGAAGTAATTCGCCCCATAGACCCTTTCTGTCCCCCATAGGAAGGTGACTTTGCCTGAAACAATCCACTCTTTGCTAGAAACTTCCTTTTCCCGCCCGCTTCTGCCTATAAAAGCCTTTCACTTTGTACAGCTCTTTGGAGCTCCTTTCTATTTGCTAGATGGAATGCTGCCGAACTCCTGAATTGTGGAATGAAGCCAATAAGATTAAATTTACTCAGTTGAACTTTATTTATTTTTTTTTTGTGGTACGTGGGCCTCTCACTGCTGTGGCCTCTCCCGTTGCGGAGCACAGGCTCTGGACACGCAGGCTCAGCGGCCATGGCTCACGGGCCCAGCCGCTCCGCGGCATGTGGGATCTTCCCGGACCAGGGCACGAACCCGCGTCCCCTGCATCGGCAGGCGGACTCTCAACCGCTGCGCCACCAGGGAAGCCCTGAACTTTATTTTTAACACTCATTTGGAATCTTGAGTTGCTCAAGAGAAGGGATCAGTTGTGGTGTGTGGACAAGCAAGGTGTCCTAACCTGAAGGCTGAGGGCAGGTGGTCCCTTGGGAGACACAGTGTTATCTTTCTGGTGATATCCAACCTCCTCCTGGAAACTTCCATTAGCCCCTAGGAGCTGCTCAGAATCCATTGATTAAAATACCTGATAAGTCTCACACCTGTCAGGAAAAATTGTAAAAGACAATTTTGAAATGGGCAAAAAGTTAATCTGGAAGGGTGTTAGAGAACACCTAGGTATCTGATTCTATAAGAATCTGTGCCTTTCCTAGTCTTTGACTAAGGTATTTTACAAAATCAATAGTAATGCAAAAACTCTTACCCATAGAGATGCAATGGATTTCTGTCTGTGAGAGCCATTTTTGCCTCTATCAGCAAATTCATGCCTGCATTCCTGATCACCTTTGTAAATCTGTTTTTTGGATTCTCCTTTGAACCAGTTTTTTCCGCCTTGCAGTTTCCCTCAATGAATGAGTTCAAACAAGATCTCTGACATGTTTTAATTTTATATTTGTGGGATGATTTTTTTCGTTGTTCTTTAACATAGCTCATATCTCCCTTTTTACCCCTTGCTGTTAGGAAGGCAAAATTTTAAGATTAAGTTGTCTTATTTTTTAAACTTTTTACCATGGGGGCACACCCATAGGCTGGAGCTGCAAGCTGGTCCAGGAGGGTGGAGTGTGGGGTCGCCCAAGAGAGTGAACAGGTGCACTTGGAGCCCACAGGATGTGCTATGTGACTCTGGGCGCAGTTTTAAACACTCAAAGTGTTGATTAACCGAGAGTTTCCCCAGGATATAATAGGGACTTTCCCCAAATGCCCGGGAAAGAGGCGGTCTGAGCAATGGGCCTGCCATCTTCCTCCCTTTCCCGCGGAAGCTCCACCTTGAGGCGGGAAGGCAGGGTCCTCTGACATTACCACTGGAGGTGGCCTCTCCGCCCGAGCTGAGGGCACCCACCTCCTGGAACTAGCTGGGGCTGACACTTGAGGTTACATCCTCGGCACACTTCCTCCCCAAACCACACGCAGCCACTTCCTCTGAGAACAGCAGAAGTTGAATGAGAAAAGAGTTCCCGAGATGTTGCAACACCCAGGACAATGAGGGCAAGTAACAGGTGGGTGGTCCTAGCGAGGACCGTCTCCCAGGGGGTCCTGGGAGTAGCCTCTGCTTGGAGACCAGCTCTGAACACACACAGCATTCCAAATGTCACATGAATCCTCACCATAATCCTGAAGTCGAGAACTCCCCCATCTGAAACAGGATGATTCTTAGGAGGAGGAAACGGGCTCGGGCAGGGATAGAGCTGGGTGGGATGTGAGACAGGCCATTTGGCCCAGGGGTCGTGCTGCATGACCCAGGATTCCACCAAGTGCTCTGTTACTCAGTCTTCAGACAGTCCCATCTTACAGATGAAGTGACCTGCCAGCCCGGCCGTGGCAGGGAGCCAGGCTGGCTTTTTGTCAGCCTCCAGGTTTTACTCTGCTGCTCGATCTCCCTGACAGAGACGGCCCATCCATGGCACTCAGCCCTTCAGTGGCTCTTTTTCATGTTATCAGCCCTGTGTGGCCAGCTTCTCCACTCTCCCCCTTACTGGACATCCAGGTCCTCTATTCCTACAGCCACAGGTTCTCACCATCCTCTCCTCCCTCCACACCCACCTCCCCCATTTTGCCCAGCTAGGACCTGCTCGTTGTTTGAGGATTTGCTCCAGGATCACCACCTCCAGGAAGCCCACCCTTTCTACCCCTGAGTCTTTTACTCCTGTACAGCACACCTGATGGGGGCAGGGGACAGGATTCCTTCTTGATGGAACTCCGCTGGCCCAGAGTACTTCACACACCTGAATCAGTTGGGGATTTTGTTGAGATGCAGATTCTTAGGTCTGGGATGGGGCCCCAAACTCTGCCTTTCCCACAAATCCCCAGGTGATGCCCAACGGTGTTCATAAAACCATGCTTGGAGGGGAAGGACCTAGGCCTTCCTGTACTTCTGAGGCCCAGAATCTCACAGATCTTGCTCTGAACGTATTTAAGTGCCATTTGACTCCAATCAGTTTATGCCTAACAGCCCTGCCCAGCAGGTACCAGCCCCGTTTTGCCCCCAAGGATGCCCAGGCTCACAGCAGGTGACTAGCAAAGCTGGGATTCCACGGTGAAGGAGATCTTCACCCAGTGAGAATGAGTCGCAGCTGGTGGTGAGGTTGGGGAGCTAAGGGGCAGCCGATGGTGGGGACGTCACAGCCCTCAACAGCGGGAGCACGGCCACCTCCCCTGGAGAGGGGCCACAGGCTTCCTGGGCACCACTGGGGCACCATTCCCTTGCTGAGCACTCCCAGAGGCTGTGGCCAGGGCCTGGGGGAGCACGGCAGCTTCTGGGGGGGAGTGATGAAAGTGAGGGAGGCCGAGAGGCAGCTCCCCTCGGTCACAGGAAGGCCTGAAGCACCCACAGCTGGTGACTTGGCCATGACACTCACCCCCCAGAAGGGTTCCCCTACAGCAACTTCAGGTCCCAGGTGACCATGCCCTAGACCATCACTTCTGGCCTTTGGGCTTCTAGCACGTGGACATGTGGCTTCGTGCCTGCTGCCATTAGGGAAGGCGACTAGAAGTCCTTTCCTCCCTGCCCCCAGCCCTGGCATCAGACCCATAGGGCCCAGAGCCAGGACCCTCTGGCCCCCTAGAAGCGGGGCTGGCAGGGCCCACCCTTCTTTAGCCCCCAGCACCTCTCATCTTGGCCTCCTTGGAGATGTGGGATTATACTCGCCCTGGGAAGACAAGCCCCACCCGCTCTGATACACAGACTTGCTAAAGACACAATGGTACTTCAGTTTCGCTGCTTGCACCCACGATCCTGTTACAGTCCACCCTCCGCCCCTACACAGCCCCTCCCAATTCACCCCCATCTAGTTACGGTGCCACACCCCAGAGGTCACTTTCTTCTTTTATTGGGAAGCAGACACAGGGCACACGGGGTGGGAAGCAGCCCGACGCTTCCCCGTGAAACCCAGGACGATGGTGGCCACAGTCAGGGACACCACAGTGGCCAGGCCTAAGCCCAGCATCACCGAGGGGGGAGAGGAGGTGGACCCTTCCACACTGTGGTCTCTAGTCTTCCCCAGGAAGATCAGTGGCCCCACTGTGACATCTGCTTCTTCTGTCACTGAAAGACAAGACATCCAAGGGTCACCTTAGTCCCCACACAGGAGTCAGGTTAGGGGTTTGGGGTTGCTCAGTGGGTTCTAGACCAGTAGGTTTAGTTCTAACAGCTGCATTATTCTCCCACACCCCTGATTATGTGTCACGACTCCAGGATGACTGCAGAATGGCCCCAGCCGACAGCAGGGTGAAGGCTTGGGGCCTCTCTCACTTAGCCCCGAAATGGCATCCCCCTAGGGGTAAGCAGCCTTAAATGGGGAACAAGTGTCACTCTAGAGTGACATCCGGTGCCCTAGACTGAGGGGAGGGCAATAGACCTGGGGCCCTCTGGAGACCTACCATGCCTGCGACTGCGGGGAACAGACTGTCCCTCCAGGTGGCGCAGCCTCCTGTAACGGCCTGATACGCCACAGCTCCCCTTGTTACAGCATCGACAGATATCAACAGGGCCTTCTACCGGGGACCATCTGAGAGGGAAAGACACAAGGGTCAGACGGCTGTGCAGTCTGCAGGAAGCGGTTTGCTGATAGTAGGCACCTTGGGGGAATCAACAGGAGTGTGGCCAGTTTGGTACCCCGGTTATGTCCAATCTGGTCTCCTCACCTATTGGAGGACTTGCTGAAGGAACAGGCCTTGCTTATTTGGTCTGGGACTCGGTCAACTGGAGTGACCTTCAGGTGGCAGGTGATATATATCTGGAAATAAGAGCAGCTGTTACGAGGTGGAGTTCTACGCAGTGCAGTGACTAGTAAGCCAGTTCTTCTCTAACTCTTAACCCTTGAGGGGGAGGGGAAGCCCACTTTAGGGATGGGATAGTGCAGGCTCAGAGGTTAACCCGCCTCAAACTTCAGAGCAAGTTGCAAGTTGGATTCTAAATCGGCACCATCATCTTTATTCCTCTGGTCTTTCCCCTACTTTTCCAATCACTTAGCATGCCTAAGCCCCGGGGCCCATTAAGTCAGAACCTCAGGGACAGGAAATCAAGTCCACAAGGGCCAAAATCCCACCCGACCAGCTGGAGTGGGGGGTTTTTTGACAAAACCAGAGCTCAGGTCAGCCTGCATCCTTTTGGAAGAGGTTCCCCACAGTCAGAGGTCCCCCTTCATACTTCAGGGTCTCAACACACACATGCACACACACCCCAAATCCTGCAAAGAAACCGAGGTGCACCGCCTTTCCTAAAGCCTTCTGCAGAACCACAAGCCTCGGCCACCACCTAGTGGCCAAGCGTGCCTGCAGGGTAACCGTTTCAGAAACTTGAACCAGCCCGGTTGCACTTCTGGCTGCCTCTGCCTTCCATCTGCACACACACCCCAGCCCCCTCACCAAAGAAGGGCTTCCGGGTCCCTTAGTGTTCCCACTCCAGGAAGGGAACCGCTTTGAGCCTCAGCTTCTTCCCAGAACATATCGCTGATGCTAACTGGGGCCTCAGATCCCAGGGTGGTTCCTCGTTAGCTTTCTCCCTTGTGCCATAGCCGCGCCATCAGCCAAGCCGCCCGCCCACCTTTGAGGGAGAGCCGTCCGAGAGCTCAAGGCTGCCTTCCGTTGATCAGGATCGTCCTCTGATCTTAGTCACCCCCAGCCCATCCCTGGAGAGGCAGACACCGGCTCAAGAGTCACCCATGCTGATGGCCACCACCTGTGTGAAGCCTCATCCCCTCCTTCCTCACCCCTGGACCACCTGTGAGGTCGATTCCCTACCCCAACCAGCATCTTCTACCCTAGGCCCCCCAGGGTCACCGAGGTGGGCACTGGCACCCTTCCCGAGTCTATTTTCTTTTATCCCCAGCCCCATTCAACCCAGGACCTGCCATCAGAAAGCTCCAGGACATCTCCCAGTAGCTTCAGTTGTGCCCTTCCTTTTATCTGTCTACCATCTGTAGCAGATAACTTCTGTTCTCCGAACAGAACTTCTGGGTGAGGTGAGGTAGCAACAGCGAAGTCTAAAAATTCACACCGCTCGTCCCTCGATGCCAGCCAGCCACGTAAGCCTCTGGTTTGGCGGTTTGTAAACCTAGCTGCTTGTTAGACGCGCCAGGGAGCTTAAAAGGCTCCTGATGCATTTCTAAATAAAGAGACTAGTGGCTAGGTATGGTGAGATACTAGTGGTAGAACCTAGTTGGTAGGTACACAGCTGTTTGCTGTGAAATTCTTTTGGCTTCACTTTTGAAGATTTTAAGAAACTGGAAAAAGTTGATGCCAGGTCCCACCTCAGTGAAATGAAAATATATGGGAGGTATCAGTATTTTGATGGTCCTTAGGTGGTTAGTACAGAGCCAGAGCTGAAAACCCCTGCTTTAGTCACTAATCCTTCCTGACCAGCTATTCCAAATTTCACATCCTCCCAATCCTATCTCAGGAAACTTGTTTAAAAACTTCTTGATTGTCGTTTGTAAGATTCTACCAGCACTTTCTGGCTAGAGGCCAGTCCTACCTGTGCTTCCTGCCCAGCCATCACGAGTGATCCACGTTTTAGCTCCCTCCCCCCTCTGCCACCCTGAGTGTCAAGTTGAGCTTCCTAGCTTAGTGGTTCTCAAAGGGTGGACCCCAGAGCAGCAGCATCACCAGGACCTGGAAACTTATTAGGAATGCAGATTTCAGGCTCCACTCCAAACCTTCTGAACCAAACCCTGGGTGGGGGGCCCAGTGGTCTCTTTCAACAAGCCCTCCAGGTGATACTGATGCACTCAGGTTTCAAAAAGTCACAGGTCTAGCCTATGATCAAGTTCGAGAAGCTACCTAGCATGAAAAGTTCACCCCTGCTTCCCTTGCCCTTCTAGAAAGCCTCCAGGAAGGCTGACACCTGCTCTTATTAAGTCCTTTACTCAACCCACCTGGGTTCTGGCCCTGCTGACCTTGGTGAGGACAAAGTCAGTGACTTGGTCATCAGGTGCTGCATCGTTGGTGCTCATCCGATGTGAGCTGTCAGCTAGGTCTCCTGCGCTCCTATTCTCCTAGTTCGTTCTCTTTCCAGGATCCCTGAATTTCTCCATCCTTCATGGATTTTCTACCGGTCTCTTAGGGCCTGTGCCTTCCCAAAGATCTCACTAGAGCCCATGGCTTTTTCTACTTGATAAGTTACTAGGATAGGGCAGAACTATTAAATCACTGCTTAAGGGGACAGCTAGTGAGTGACCACACCGGCTAGTAAGCCTGGTCAGCCTGACCCTATGAGTTCAGCCTTATTCCAGGCTCTTAAGCCATTACCGTGTTTCTGGAGTCATTAGCAAAGTGGAACACATCCACTGTGAACTGGAGGGTCTCTGGTCTGGGTCTGGGTGCTTTGAAAGCAGATGAGGCATCGGTGAGACCGTCCACGAGACAACTTGAAAGAGAACAAGTGAAACACAGTTAAAGATTGAGGAGGTGACACAGGTCGTGTTGCACAAGCGTTCCCTAGAGAGGTAGCCCAGCCTTACCCGTGAAAGTCCACGATGGTGTGATAAGGGGAGGTGTTCCAGTCTGGCGTCAGCGTGGCCATACAGTGGTCCACGAACACTCGCAGGGGCACGTGGCTGCCGGTGTGGACTTGGGCCTGGAGGTGGGCTCTGTCTCCCAGCTGGAAGGTGGGCGTCGTCTTCTCCGTGCTCCAGTTCTCTGCAAGGCACGGCCAGGGTGAGGGTCTGCCAGAGCGCCCCCTGCTGGCTGCCCCCTCCCAGCTCTCCTTGCTCACCCTCCATCAGGCGCAGGGAGAAAACCAACTTCTCCTCCGAGAACATCGTGGTCCTGAAGGGCACCCAGGTGGGCAGGATGGCCCAGCTGCTCACGTTGCCCTGCCTGGAAAGAGAACAGCAACCGTCCACACCTGGCCCGGGGCTCCAGGTCCCTGGGCTGCAGCCCCTACTAGTGACACACTGCCCTCCTCTGGGGTGTGTATGGTTCTGCCCAGATGTGTCTGCCCACTGTCCGAGGCCCCCCTCTCCAGGATCTTGTTCTGGGAAGCCCTTCCACACATGCCTCATCCCTTGTTTCCTCGTGGTATCAACACCATCTCCCCTCCCCACTCCCAGAGAGGAGGGCAGGGTTCAAGGCCTTCACACTCCGCCCAGCACAGGGCCAGGTGTTGTAGTTATAAACCAGTCGCCCTGTCCTCCCACCTCGATGCCCCAGTTCACAGGCACATGCTTCATGCTGGGGCCTCCCCACCCTTGCTCAGCCACTGCGGGAAAGCCAGAGGGAGAGAGCAGGTTGTGATGGCCAGAGCCTGGAACCCACCCCTGCGCTATTGAAAGACCACTTCTGAGCTCTGAGGGCGCCAGTGGCCGGGCAGCCTCTCAGCTTCCACCAAGAGGCAGCTGTGGCCCGGACCAATTTCAGAGGCTCAGAGCAGAGGCAGCAGGCCCTCCATTCCCGCCAGGACTGAGGGCAGGGACCGCAGCCCAAGCACCTCCCCCTCCTCACAGCTAGATGCTGCCAGGAGGCTGACGTGCCTGCTGAGGGACCTCTGTGTCAGGGGCAGCAACAGGCCCATCCCACACGGACCTGGGGTAGCGGCACTCGATGGGGACCTCCGCGCGGTTAGTCCTCAGGATGGACAGGTTTCCCACAGGGCGGGGGTCATGGAACAGGAAGGTGCTGTACACCAGGGCGTCGTCGGTCACCTGAGGGAAAGGGGAGGGGTTAACTCTCCCAGCATCACCTGCCCTGATGTGCCCGGCCAGGGGCAGGAGGGCCGTCCGCTGGTGGTGGAGAGAACACAGGCCCTGGGCTCAAAGCCTGCTCTGCCGCTGACAACGTGGGAGAGCCTGGACAGGCACCCCTTCGCACCTCTTTTCACCCCAAAATGGTGACACCACCGCAGGGAGTCTGGATCAGCTCCGTGTCATCACCAAGCAGCGCCCAATGACCAGAGACATGGGGTGTATGCTCCCTTCTCAGACTGCTGCCCTCACCCCACCCTAACACACACACACACACCCCACTTCCTTTTCCAGGAGAGGCCTGAGGCCAAGAAAGCCTCCAGGAAGAGGCGAGAAACTTCCAGGAATTTTAACTCACTGCCACAGCAGTTACCACCTAACTCGCCCTCCCCCTTCTGACTTATTCTCAAGCCCATTTCACAGAAGGGGAAGCTGGTTTTTAGCGGTTGCCTGAGGCCGGAAGAGCACAAGCAGGTGCTGCTGGGGCAGTTTGCAGCACCTGCCCCCCGACCCCGGCCCCCCAGGGAACGGCTGCCTGGCCCTGCCCTCCGCCCGCTCAAATGTCAGGGGAGAATCCTAACTGTCTATCAGCAAGGGTCCCAGGTGGAGCGCTGCATATATGTGGGACCCAGTGCAAAGTGAAAACGTGGGGCTCCTTGTTCAAAAGGAAAGAATTTCAGGACAGCAGAGCATCACTAAACCGAGTGTAGGCCCCGAGAACCGGCACAGGTAGCGTTCCCAGGAAGCCGCCCCGTCCCCGCAGGATTCTCATCTGGCGAGACTGGGCAACATTGTCCTGGGGAGAGGTGTCAGCAGGCTGTGCTCCACGGTGGAGTCAGCTAGGGATCTTAAAGCTACTGATGTCTGTCCCCACCTCCATTCCGATTTAAGGTGGGCTGTGGGAATCAGGAGTTTTAACCACTCCCCAGGTGATTCTAATGCCCCGAGGCTGGGAGTTACTAAATTAGGATTATTCCTTAACTCCTGCCCCCTCCCTATGCTCTCCCCAGAGAAACAAGGCCCAGGAGGCTTCAAGGACAGTCCTGGGCACCACACTGAGACCAGAGCCCCAGAGGAGGACTCCGGGGGCTGACGGTGCTTCAAGGCCAGGTGGGCAGGGGGGCATGACAGAGGGGAGGACAGGCTCTCTGAGCCGGAGCAGAAGTCGGTCCAGGGAATCGTGCACCAGCTGGGCCCGGTCCGGCCCTGCCTTGCTGAAAGGCCCCTCCTCTAGTCTGAGGCTCTGCCCCTCCCCACTCTCCTTGGGAGGCGTCTGGCCCGAATATTACTCAGCTCTCTTCCTGTACATGCCCCCTACTTGAGTTTGCTCCTATGCGACCCACTTTGAGCCTCTTCAGCAGAGATGAACACGATGCCCTTTGCCCCCTCCCTCAACATCACTTTTAGTTCAAGCCTTCAAAGCCATTAAACATGAATGAGGGATGCCAAAATTCTGGTGTGTTTTTTCTGAGATGACTTCCGAGCTTTCTGAGGTGTCAAAGTTCATCTCTTCCATACAAATTTCTAGGGCCCCTCACAAGTGCTGGGCTACCCACAGGGGATCCTATCACACCCTCCTCCCCTACATCAGCTACATCTCTCCTGGATGCCCTCCAGGGGTTCATAAATCCTCAGGAATCGGAGTGGGGGTGCCCAGTCTGGCCCAAAGTGCACTGCCACCTCTGGACTGCACCCCACCTCCCCAGCTTAGGCAGCTAGAGGCAGGAACTCCCCCGCATCCCCGTGCCACTGAGGCCCAGCTTCAGGCCTCAACTACTCCAGCCACCCGACCCCACAAAGGAAAGGAATTCACCCCAGCCCCGCCTGACACCGGCTCTGCATCCACACTCCCCATCACCGGCCCCCTCCCATGTCATCCCCCCGAGGCCGGGGCTGCCGAGGGGGCCCAAGCCTCACCTGCACACGGTTGCCACATGCGTGCAGCCCAACCTCAAACCTGACCACGGGATCTGTGTCCATAGAGAACAGCGGCTCACAGCGGTCAGGGCCCAGGGTAAGGTCTGCAGGCCTGATGAGCTTCCCGGTGCCAAAAAGGTCTTTGCTGACAGTAACCACCAGCTGGTCCTCCTGACAGTCCACCATCACGGCGGGTGGCTTCGATGGCATGAGATGTTGGGATTCATCATGCCAGATGGGCTGGGGGTTGCACAGCTCCAGACTCCCCCAGAGCAGAAGGCAGACGAAGAGCCTATAGCTCGGCCCCATGGTGCCTACGAAGCCACTCCCACTGGCAACTCCGGGGCAGGCGCCACCCCCGCCATCTTATACCCCGGGTGATGGTTACTCACACCTGGGCTCCCAGTTGCCTCCCTTCCCCAGCCAATCCAGTGGGCTAGGCCTCCGCTGCTCAAAGTGGCTCCCGGTCCTGCAGCATCGGCATCACCTGGGAGTTGGTTAGAAACGCAGACACTGGGACTTCCCCGGCTGTGCAGTGGTTAGGACCCCACGCTTCCACTGCAGGGGGGGCCAGGTTCGATCCCTAGCTGGGGAATGAAGATGCTGCAAGTCGTGTGGCACGCCCCCCCCCCCCCCCCCCCGCTCAAAAAAAAGAAATGCAGACTCTCAGCCACAGTCCAGGATGACGGAGTCAGGATCTGATTGTTTGCTATCTCCCCAAGTGATGTGTATTCACATTAAGGTTTGGCAGCCTGGTCAGTCATAACTTCTCACCCCTTCCCTACTCCCACCCCTAGGGGTCCACCCTTTGCAAGGCCTTGCCCTCATTGCCTAGAGAGGGAGCTGAGAGATATCCTGGATTGCTGGGGCAGGGTGGGGGGACCTGGAGAAAGGCCTTGATTGAAGGATGAGGAGGATTTTATCAGAGATGGGAGCTCTTTCAGAGGAGAGAAACGGAGGCATCATTAGGAGACCAGGGTATGTTGTGAGCCGCTGCTTAACTTGATGGGAGGTAGGAGGGAAGGGCGGTTCAGACAGAGGCAGCTGTGTGAACGAAGGTGTAGATGGGGCACTGGGTGGGCTTGGGGGAAAAGCCCAGGAACTCAGAGATGCTGGAGCCTCAGGTCCCTAGGGGGCAAAAGTGGCAGCTTAGGGAGCTGGGGAGGTGGGTGGGGCAGGATCGTGAAGGTGCTGGGCTGAGATGCTGGACTTTGCTCTGGGGGGCGGGGCGGGGAAGGCCACAGAAGGGTACTGAAGCAGATGCACCATCTGGCGAGCTCTGGCTGGGGAGGGGTAGGACTGGAGACAAGGGTCAGGGGGCTACTGCACCAGTCCTGGCGGAGGAGGTAGAGAAGGACTGACAGACAGGGTCAGCCTGTACTCATGGCCTACTCTGTGCCAGGCCTGGGTGAGACTCCTTCAGGAGGGGAGGAAGAATACAAAAAAATTCACGGCACTGAATTGCCAGGGGCAGAAGTGTGTACTCTCCAGCAAATGCTTGTTTCTAATGTGACTGAACCATACATCTAAGTCGCTTAACTATACTTCCTTGGTGTTTTTTTTTAATACTCTACTTGTGCAAAAATAAATAAATGCAGGGGAGAGACTGCCCGCACAACTTCTTCTGACCTGATCAACAAGGGTGAGGGGAGGGGGGCGGGGGGAGGAAGCCAGCAGAGAGAAGCAGGTGAGAGGTCAGGCTCCAAGCTCGCCTGAGTGGCCTACGGCAGCAGAAACCCTCCCACCTGGGTTTCCTTCCCAGCAGGCCCAGAGGGAGGGAGCCAGCTATGGCCTGAGGCCCCTGAGGGACAGACAGCTGGAGAGAGGGGAAGGGACCCCTCAGAACTTGTTACCCACAGCCGTGGGTTGGTTGTGGTGGGCTGGGGATGAGCCTCCCTGAAGCCTCACATCCGTCAGCCTCTCTCCCTCTCTGCCTTGGAGTTAACCCCCCTTAGAGGGCTTCAGGAAAAACAAGACAGAAATTTGTGCGGGGTGGGGGGTGGGGGGGGGCGGGGGTGAGGCATGTACTGCTGGGGGAATCTGGGTGAGGATGGGGCAGAGTCTGGACGCACACGGGGTGGTGGTGGGCATGTGTGTTCCCCTTGTCCAGAAGGAGGACTAGAGACACCTCCCTCAGGGAGCATGGCCAGTCCAGCCCCCAGGAACCCAACCCAGACCGGATTCTGGGTCTTTTACATTTTTCTGAGAAGTGCTGCCCCCTGGTGTCCAGAATGCACCAAAGCACGGCCACCAGCTCAGAGCATTTTCCTTAAAATTCTTGAAAGCCCAGATAGTGGTTTCTAAACACTATTCCTCTTTAAAAGCAGGACCCAGCTCTTCTGGGAGAAATGGCTGATTCCAGGGCTAGGGCCAGGAAAGACAGGGTGAATCTGGAATATCTTGTCATGCCAGAAAATGCCCACAAGTGGTTAAGGATCTGCCTGCCAATGCAGGGGCCACGGGTTCGATTCCTGGTCTGGGAAGATCCCACATGCCGTGGAGCAACTAAGCACCCCCCACGAGCCACAGCTACTGAGCCTGTGCACCACAACTACTGAAGCCCGCATGCCTAGAGCCTGTGCTCCGCAACAGGAGAAGCCACCGCAGTGAGAGACCCACGTACCGCAAAAAAGAATTCGTGAGTGTCCATGCTGATGCTAAACACAAACATAAAAACCCACGAATGAGAAAACTTTTCCCATAAAAGGGAAACTTCCTTACGATACAATGCCAACAAATGATCATGGAAGGAAGATAGATTCAGAAAATAACCATTTGCAATCATCACAGTACTAATAGATTCAGGCAAGAAGCATTAGAGCCTGTTAAAGATCAGCTGATAGTGGGTGGGGGAAGGATGGATGGGGAGTTTGGGATTAGCAGATGCAAACTATTATATACCCGTCAGGACTAAGATCCCGCAAGGCGCTCAGCGCGACTAAGAAAAAAAAAATAAGGGTAAACAACAAGGGCCTACTGTGTAGCACAGGGAACTATATTCAATATCCTATGATAGGGAATTCCCTGGTGTCCTAGTGGTTAGGACTCAGCCCTTTTACTGCTGAAGGCCCGGGTTCAATCCCTGGTTGGGGAACTAAAATCCTGCAAGCCACACGGTGCAACCAAAGTTAACTCTTCTAAAATGTTCGCTATCACCTATTAAAAATTTTAAATATATATATATATATATCCCATGATAAACCAAAAAAATTAGCTGATGCTGTGATGAAGATGTTAGCTAACCCTATAATCATTTTGCAGTATAAAGTCAAATCAACGTGCTGTACACCTTAAACTTATACAATGTTTTATGTCGATTATATATTGATAAAGCTGGGGGGGAAGCTCTGGAGATGTATGGTGGTGATGGTTACACAACTATACTGAATGTTATTGAACTGTACACTTAAAAATGGTTAAAACGGTCAATTTTATGTTATGGATATTTCACCACAATAAAAACAAAGCAAAACTAGTTGATGGAAGTTAGAATACATAGTCTCGAAGTTTCTCCTTAAGGATTCTTTATTAATTACAAAAGAATAAAGGCTTCCCTAGTGGTGCAGTGTTTGGGAATCTGCCTGCCAATGCAGGGGACACGGGTTCGAGCCCTGGTCCGGGAAGATCCCACATGCCGCGAAGCAACTAAGTCTGTGCGCCAAAACTACTGAGCTTTCACTCTAGAGCCTGCGAGCCACAACTACTGAACCCATGTGCCACAACTACTGAAGCTGCACGCCTACAGCCCGTGCTCCACAACAAGAAGCCTGCGCACCGCAACGAGGAGTAGCCCCCACTCGGCGCAACTAGAGAAAGCCCGCACGCTGCAACGAAGACCCAACGCAGCCAAAAATAAATAAATAAAGAAAATAAATTTTTAAAAAAATTACAGGGCTTCCCTGGTGGCGCAGTGGTTGAGAGTCCGCCTGCCGATGCAGGGGACACGGGTTCGTGCCCTGGTCTGGGGGGATCCCACACGCCGCGGAGCGGCTGGGCCCGTGAGCCATGGCCGCTGAGCCTGCGCGTCCGGAGCCTGTGCTCCGCAACGGGAGAGGCCACAACAGTGAGAGGCCCGCGTACCGCAAAAAAAAAAAAAAAAATTACAAAGGAATAAGTGGCTACTTTACAGTGGATAAATCTGGCAAATAGCACTTTAGCCACATTGTCAAACTAACTATTAGTTGAATAAACATTATTATTTATTTGGTGGGATAAAAGGACATCACATGCCTCCTGATGTGAGGAGATGATACCCAGGGTTTAGAAAAAAGTTATGTATGTGTAAATATGTGTGTAACACACATGTATGTGTATACATATGTGTGTATATGTGTATGGGTATATATGTACATACACACAAAATTACTTGTGTATACATATTACATACAGAGATAGAAAAAGCATATGTAGCAAAATGTTCATATTTGCTATATCTGGGTAAAGGGTAAAGAGGATTTCAAAATAAAAGGTTAAAAATAAATCCTTTCTAGGTCAGATTCAAGTGAGAGGACAAAGGGATTCGTTCTCAGAAGAAGGCTGTTAACGAGTTTCCAAAAGCAGTGGCTGAAACAAAGTATGAGGTTATAGGTAGGAAACAAAAAGATGTGTAAGATCTTTGAGAAATAATTTATGAAACTTTACTGAAAGTCATCAGAGAATACCTAAACAGAGAGAGATTCCATATTCATGGACGGGAAATGCAACCTCAAAGATATCAATTCTCCCAAAATTAATTTATAAGTTCTATCAAAATCTCAACAGGTTGTGTGTGTGTGTGGAACTTGACAAAATGATCCTAAAATTTATATGGAAGGGCTAAGGGCCAAGGAAACCAAGACTTTTGAAGAAAAAGAACAATGTGAGAGACACACCCTAACAGATACTAAGACATATTATAGAGCCATGGTAGTGAAAGCAGGGTGCTGGTAGGACAAGAAAAAAATACAGTGGAATAGACGAGAGAGCCCCAAAACAGCCACTTGCATAAGTGGAAATATGATACATGACAGAAGGAACAGATGGACAACTCAGTAAGAGAAGCTGTGACAAGTATTATCCATATGGAAAAAAACCTGGATTTCTACTTCATACATAAAAATGAATTCCAGAGAGATTAAAGAGCTGAATGTGAACGAACAAAACTTTAAAACTTTTAGAAGGAAATACAACCTCCCAGGGCAGAGTGAGGTGAAGGGTATTTGCTAAATATGACCCCCATTCCCTCCCCCAACAAAAAAGCACAAATCGTAAAAGAAAGGTGACTTTTTAGGGCACTTTCATAAATAATGATAAAATAGTTATAATAATAATAATTACCATTCATCATTTACTCACAATACACAGGGACTAGGTTGAGTACCCTAATCCTGATACCCACCTAAGGAAGTGTCACTGACCGCATTTTAGAGATGTGCAAACTAGGACTCAAGAGAAGTTGTACCCAAGGTCACGATGTACCAGTGAACACCCAAACCGAGTTCAATCCCAGATCTATCAGACTCTAGCTCCTGGTCTTTTGTCTCTAACCCTTACCGTCTCTCTGATACTTTATAGTAAAGTTAATTATACCAGTTGGGTGTGTTGGCGGCGAGGTATACCCATCTCAATAACTCTAACACAATCAAGTGTTAGGATTCACGTGCCTCTCCCCCCGCTATTCATATAAGATATTCAATAGGTGCTTTAAAAATAGGACTTTCTTCCTATCACCCTGGGAAGACAAAATAGCTGGTGTGTGATTAAGAATAAGAAACCAAAATTGTGGGACAGATGGAATTTGCCAGACGCACCCACAAACAAGCCACTGACACTACAGCTGTGGCATTAATTCTGTAGCCAGACTTTAGCTGGAGGGACCATGATGGGGCGAGATTTGGTACGTTTTTTGTGCAGTGAAAGAGATGAAAAGAGATTTAGGGGTATAAAAGGAAAGCAGCTCTGGGAAACTTCTCACTATTTCATTATTAAACGTCAAATGGTATACAAAATTTACAGCCCTCTTGACTTAGTACGTGACTTTGATTACAGCTAAGGAAAATGAATATTTTGTACAATGTTTCTGGCTTTTACTTACAGAGTGTTAAAAATTACCTTAAAAAATCAATTGTTGGGAATTCCCTGGCAGTCCAGTGGTTAGGACTCCACGCTGTCACTGCCAGGGCCCAGCCTCGATCCCTGGTCGGGGAACTAAGACCCCACAAGCTGCGTGGCACAGCCAAAAAAAAAAAAAAAAAAGTGTCTAAAGGGATAATGAAATCCACTCCCTCCCACCCCCACCTATTGTTAACAGTTTGTGGTGAATCCTTCCAGACAATTTTTATATGCATATAAAATCACTTAAAAGTACACTTACTAAATGCAATGTGGTATCCTGGATTGGATCCTGGACCAGAAAAAGAGACATTAGTGGGAAAACTGGTAGTATCCAGATAAAGTCTGGAGTTTGGTTAATATTAAGGTATCAACGTTAATTTCTCAGTTTTGACAAATGTATTGTGGTTGTATAAGATTCTTGTTAACATTAGGAGAGCGGCTTCCCCGGTGGCGCAGTGGTTGAGAGTCCGCCTGCCGATGCAGGGCACACGGGTTCGCGCCCCGTTCCGGGAAGATCCCCCATGCCGCGGAGCCGCTGGGCCCGTGACCCATGGCCGCTGAGCCTGCGCGTCCGGAGCCTGTGCTTCGCAACGGGAGAAGCCACAACAGTGAGAGGCCCGCGTACCGCAAAAAAAAAATATATATATATTAGGGGAAAACTAGGTGAAGAATTTATAGGAACTCTGTGTACTATTGGGGCAATTTTTCTGTAAACCTAAAATTATTCCAAAAGAAAAAGGTTATTTTAAAAATGCACTTAAAATGGGGGTCATAGTCTACACTGTTCTGCAACCTGCTTTTTCTCGTAAGAAGCAGAGGACATCTTTAATGCTGAAAATCACTTCATTCTTTCTGGTGGCTGAATAGAACCATATATGGAGGTACCACAGTTTATCCAACTAAAGTCCTCATGCTGAACATGTAGATGATTGCAATTTTTTTTTTCACTGCTACAAACTAGAACTTCCTTGTCCATCTATCTTTCCATTCCTGCTTCGATATTTCTGTAGGATCAATTCTTAGAAGTGGATTTGTGGATCAAAAAGTATCTGTGTTGGGACTTCCCTGGCAGTCCAGTCGTTAAGACTCCTCGTTTCCAATGCAGGGGGTGCAGGTTCGATCCCTGGTCAGGGAACTAAGATCCCATATGCCACACGGTGTGGCCAAGAAAAAAAAAAAAAAGGTATGTGTGTTGACACTTTTCATAGCTACCGCTATCGAACCCAGCAACCTTCTGTGGATATGCCTGTCTCCTCCACACCTGGCCTTTAGACTTTTTACCCCTGATGTCCACACTAAACCAGCAAGGAGCGGGGGGACTATAATCCATGTTGTATTCCTTATCCAGCAGGTCCTGTGTGGGGCACATTCTCTACCAGCTCTGGGTATGGCTGCGTGGCCGACACTGAGATCTTAGGTCGAAGGCTTTATACTGTCTTCCTTTCTCAGTGGTCATGTTACCCAGACTATGTTCCTTGAACCAGAGGAAAAAGACTGAACACTTTCCAAGAGGCTGTGTGTGCTTGACTGACTGGTGTTTAGACCACCTACTCACCTTCTACAATCAGGGGGGTGGTACTGGAGTTACAGGACCATCAGACTTTTCAAACAGGATCATGAGGGTGGAGAGTGATGGGAGGACTTCTGATTTGGAGAGGGTGATCAGGAAAGGACATTCCCAAGGGAGGTACCTTTGAGCAGAGGCTTGAATGAGGTGAGGGAGTGAGTCCTGCAGATATCTGGGGGGAGACAGCTCCAGGCCAAGGGCAAGTGCAAAGGCCCTGAGGCAAGAGCAGGTTTGGTATGTTCCAGGAATGGCAAGGAGACTGGAGGGGCTGAAGCCTAGTGAATGAAGGAGGAAGTGGTAGGAGGTGAGCTCAGAAAGACCAATTCATGAAGGACCTTGTGAGATTTTAGATCATATTCTAATGGGAAGTCATTCAAGCAGGAGAACACTGGATGTGATTTACTGTCAAAAGGATACCTAGTCACTATGCGGATAATACATTTAGAGGGGCAAGCATGGAAGCAATTAGGCTACTGCAGTGGTCCAGGCAAGATATGATGGTGGCATGTATCAGAGCAGAGTTACCCAACCCCAGAACTATTGACATTTTAGGCCAAATAATTCTCCGTTGTGGAGGCCTGTCCTTCGCCTTATAGGATGTTTAGCAGCATCTACACAGCTGAGACAACCAAAAACATGTCTAGAAGTTGCCACATGCCCCCTAGGGGGCGAAATCATTCTGGTTGAGACTTGTATTCATATTGTATTAGAGTGACTTGGAGAAGGTAAGAACAGGTTGAGCTCCAGATATATTTTGAAGGTAGGGCTGGAAAGATTTGCTGATGGAATGGATGCTGATGGTACAATGCAAGAAAAAGAAGAATCAAGGATGACTTCAATGAATAAATAAAATGTGGCCCATCCATACAATGGAATGATTCAGCTTTAAAAGGATGGAAATTCTGGACTTCCCTGGTGGTCCAGTGGCTAAGAATCCGTGCTTCCACTGCAGGGGACACAGGTTCGATCCCTGGTCAGGGAACTAAGATCCCGCATGCCTCATGGTGCGGCCAAAAAAAAAAAAAGCATGAAAAAGGAAGGCAGTTCTGGCACAGGCTACAACATGGATGAACCTTGAGGACATTATGCTGAGTGAAATAATCCAGTCACAAAAAGACAAATACTGTATGATTCCACTTATACGAGGTACCTAGAGTAGTCACATTCACAGGCCCTAAAAAAGTAAAATGGTGGGTACCAGGGGCTGGGGGAGGGGGAATGGGGAGTTATAATTTAATGGGGACAGAGTGTTACTTTGGGGAGATAAAAAGTTCTGGAGATCTGTTTCACAATAACGTTAATATAATTAACACTGCTGAACAGTAGACTTAAGAACTAGTTAAGATGGTCAATTTTCTGTTAAATGTATTTTGCCACTTAAAAATAAAATAAGATAACTCTTAAAAATATTTATTTATGTATTTGGCTGTGCCAGGTCTTAGTTGCGGCATGTGGGATCTCTAGTTGTGGCATGTGGGATCTAGTTCCCTGACCAGGGATCAAAACCGGGCCCCCTGAATTGGGAACACGCTACTGGACCACCAGGGAAGTCACAATAAAATAATTTTAAATATTGCATAAAAAAAAGAATGCAGTTTTTGTCCAAGAGGGTCTGCTGGATTCTCAGAATGTGGCAGCTGCTGCCAGAAGTTTCCTCTGGGCCATTGGTTTCCCAATACAAGGCACATCCCTTGGGAGGCTTCTGCCTTGGCAGCCCTTAGGCCTTAGGCTGCTTCTGAAAGAAAGTGCTGGACAAACATAATGGTCCCCAGTGCTGGTCATACCAAACTCTCCCTCAACACCGGTGCTTCCCCAAACATGCTCCCTGCCGTTGTCTACAAGAAGATCAAAGAATGAAGTTTCAGTGACTCTAGGGGGAAATATTGGGCACTTCTCTTCTATGCTCTAATTTCACTTTTGCATGTTCTGTGGGAACCGCATTGTGTCGTAGCGCAAATGTATCTCACAATGAGACTTTCATTTCCCAGCAATGGGTTGCAATGGATTCCCACTTCAGCCGTCTTGCCTAGATAAACACACCAAAAGCAACCTAAATGTCCATCAGCAGAGGAATGGATAAAGAAGATATGGTACATATATAATGGAATATTACTCAGCCATAAAAAGAATGAAATAATGCCATTTGCAGCAACATGGATGGACCTAGAGATTGGCATACTGAGTGAAGTAAACCAGACTGAGAGAGACAAATATCATATGATATTACTTATATGTGGAATCTAAACAAAGGGTACAAATGAACCTATTTACAAAACAGAAGTAGAGTCACAGATGTAGAAAACAAATTTACGGTTACCAGGGGGTAAGAGGGGGAAGGAATAAACTGGGAGATTGGGATTGGGAGAGTGGGATATATACATTACCATATATAAAATAGATAACTAATAAGGGCCTACTGTATAGTACAGGGAACTCTACTCAATACTCTGTAATGGCCTATATGGGAAAATTCTGTAATGGCCTATATGTATAACTGATTCACTTTGTTGTACACCTGAAATGAATACAACATTGTAAACCAACTATACTCCAAAAAAAACTTTTAAAAAAGAAAAGAAAGAAGAAAGAAAAAAACCCCAAAACGAAACACACACACCAAGAAAGAATAGTGATGTGGGCACTAGCCAGATTTAGTGTAACAGATTTCCTGTGAATAGGAGGGAGTATTAGAAATGCATTAGGGGAATTCCCTGACAGTCCAGTGGTTAAGACTCTGCTTTCACTGCAGAGGGCCTGGGTTCAATCTCTGGTCAAGAAACTAAGATCCGATCCCACAAGCTGCACAGCACAGCCAAAAAAAAAGTGCATTAGGATATCTTTTCATAACTAACCTAAACGGAGTCATCAAAACTTTTGGGTGTCACCATCCTCCTAGGGGGCTGAAGAGCAGAAAATGTACTCCACTCGGGAAAGACATTCCAGAATGTGGGGACCCAGTGGGATTACACTCACACACCGCACACCAGATTTTCCTACTATCCAGACAAGCCCGGCTGCTTCCAAAGGATCTTTGAGAAGATAAAACAGTGAATCAACCCCTGGGCACCTGCAGTTTCTCACACCAGGGAAAACCACTTGTCAGAATCCATTTTCATACCCCAAGCTGATGATTTCAAGAAATACTAAAAATTTTTTGCTTTTATTTTGCAATGTTAGTCTGTTTTGCTTTTGTAAGTCAGCTAAGACTTTTTAAAAAATGTTTTATTTTGAAATACTAATTATAGATTCACAGGAAGTTGCAAAGAAATGTATAAGGAGGTCCCGTGTACCCTTAGCTCAGTGTCCCCTGATGATTACATCTTACATAACTGTAGTACAATATCAAAGCCATGAATGTGACATTTATATGATGTGTGTGTATAGTTCTGTCATGTTATCATATGTGTAGACGTCTGTTACCATCATGGCCATCAAGATACAGAACAATTCTGTCATCACAAAGATCTCTCTTGAGCTATTCCTTCACACCCACTCCTCTCCCCTACACAATCCCTAAACTCTGGGCATCACTAATTTGTTTTCCACCTCTATAACTTTGTCATTTCAAGGATATTATATAAATGGAATCATAGCGTGTGTGACCTTTGGAGATCAGCTTTTTTTTTCACACAGTAAAATGCCCTTGAAATTCACTGAAGTTCTTGCACGTATCAATAGTTTGTTCCTTTTTATTGCTGAGAAGTTTCCATGGAGTGACTGTACTATGGTTTGTTTAACACTTTACCTAATGTAGGACATTCTGATTGTCTCCAATTTCAGGCTATTACAAATAAGCCTGCTGTGAACATTCTTGTGTAGGTTTTTGTGCAGACATAGGTTTTCATTTCTCTGGAATAAATGCCCAGGAATATAATTGCTGGGTTGTATGGTAAGTGTATGTTTAGGGGTTCTTTGTGTGTTAGTTTGTTGTCTTTTTTTTTTTTTTTTTTTTGCCGCACCACACGGCTTGCAGGATCTTAGCTCCCAGAGCAGGGATTGAACCCGCGCCCTCAGCGGTGGAAGTGTGGAGTCCTAACCCCTGAACCTCCAGGGAATTCCCTGTTTAGTTTTGTTTGTTTGTCTGTTTGTTTGGGCTGCATTGGGTCTTCATTGCTGCACGTGGGCTTTCTCTAGTTGCGACCAGTGGGGGCCACTCTTCGTTGTGGTCTGCGGGCTCTAGGCGTGTGGGCTTCAGTAGTTGGGGCGCGAGGGCTCAGTAGTCGTGGCACACGGGCTTAGTGGTTTCATGGCACGTAGCATCTTCCTGGACCAGGGCTCAAACCTGTGTCCCCTGCCTTGGCAGGTGGATTCTTAACCATTGTGCCACCAGGGAAGTCCACCTGTTTAGGTTTTTTTTGTTTGTTTGTTTTTGTTTTTTTGCGGTACGCGGACCTCTCACTGCTGTGGCCTCTCCCGTTGCAGAGCACAGGCTCTGGATGCGCAGGCTCAGCGGCCATGGCTCACGGGCCCAGCGGCTCCGCGGCATGTGGGATCTTCCCGGACCGGGGCACGAACTCGCGTCCCCTGCATCGGCAGGCGGACTCTCAACCACTGTGCCACCGGGGAAGCCCCCCAGGGAAGCCCCCCACCTGCTTAGTTTTTAAAGAAACTGTTAAACTATTTTCCAGAGTGGCTGGATCATTTTATATTCCCACCAGCAATGTATGAGGGATCCAGTTTCTCCACATCCTTGTTAGCATTTGGTACTGTCACTATTTTTATTTTAGCCATTCTGATAGTTGTGTGGCGATAGCTTACCCTGGGCTTAATTTTCATCTTTCTAATGACTAGTGATGTTGAACATTTTCTCACGTGCTCATTGCCATTCATATATCCTCTCCGGTGAAATGTCTCTTCGTGGCTTGCCCATTGTCCAGTTGGAGTGTTTGGTTTTTTTAATGTTGAGTTTTGAGAGTTCTTTATATATTCTAGATAGGAATATATCAATATCTGTTCATATAGGTGATATATCCATACAGTGGAATATTACTGAGCTATAAAAAGGAATAAAGTACAGATACATGTTACAATATGGATGAACTCTGAAAACTATTCCAAGTGAAAGGAGCAAAAGGCCACATATTGTAGGATTCCACTTACAGGAAATGTCCAGAATGGGAAAATCCATAGAGACAGAAAGTAGATTAGTGGTTACCAAGGGCTGGAGGGAGGGGGAAAAGGCATTGACTGCTAATGGGTACAGGTTTCGTTGGGGATAGTGAATATGTTCTGGAATTACGTAATGGTGATGGATGTATAACTCTGTGAATATACTCAAAACCAACAAATTGTATACCCAGAGCTTATTCAACGTCTCCTAGAGAGGTAGAATGGATGGAGAAAAAGGCTAGGACTGAGCCTAGGGCTCCGGTCCACTTGCCAGTCATACTTTGCAATGGGCAAGTCACTGGATCTGGCCACTGAGACTTGAGTGGTTTTCTCTTCTGGGTTTTCTGGTAAAGACTTCTTAGCTTTTAAAATAGGACACAAGGTGGGGGTGTTTCCTCTTTTCTGGCTCTGAACATTGTCATATGCATGAGCTGCTCAGAATTGAGGCCACCATGTTGAGTCATGAGGGAAACCAGCCAAAAGAAGGAGCCAACTTGCTGAAGATAGCAGAGTAGACCTGGGTCCCTGATGATGTCACTCCACTGAATTAACCAATCCTGAAATGGCCTTACCTCCGGACTTCTTTTTTTTTTTTTTTTAAATATTTATTTATTTGGTTGCACTGGGTCTCAGTTGTGGCACGCAGGATCTTCACTGCGGTGTGCAGGATCTTTTAGTTGTGGCATGCGAACTCTTAGTTGTGACATGTGGGATATAGTTCCCTGACCAGGGATCGAACCCGGGCCTGCTGCATTGGGAAAGCGGAGTCCTAGCCACTGGACCACCAGGGAAGTCCCTGGACTCCTTATTAAGTGAGATAAAAACTCCTCTTTATGAGTGACTGAGATTTGCATTTTCCATTACTTGCAGCCAAAAACACTGTAACTGATAGAGTATCAAACACTTTTGAGGGAACTCTACTCAATATTTTGTAATAACCTATATGGGAAAAGAATCTGAAATAATATATATATATATTCATATATATATCTGAATCACTTTTCTGTACACCTGAAACTAACACAACATTGTAAATCAACTATACTTCAATTTAAAAAAAACCCAACATTTCCTTCTTTTTATTTATTTATTTATTTTTTATTTTTGGCTGCGTTGGGTCTTCGTTGCTGCGCGCGGGATTTCTCTAGTTGCGGCGAGTGGGGGCTACTCTTTGTTGTGGTGTGCAGGCTTCTCATTGCGGTGGCTTCTCTTGTTGCAGAGCACGGGCTCTAGGCGCACAGGCTTCAGTAGTTGCGACATGTGCGCCCAGTAGCTGTGGCACATGGGCTCAGTAGTTGTGGTTCACGGGCTCTAGAGTGCAGGCTCAGTAGTTGTGGCACCTGGGCTTAGTTGCTCCGCGGCATGTGGGATCTTCCCGGACCAGGGCTCGAACCCGTGTCCCCTGCATTGGCAGGCGGATATTAACCACTGCACCACCAGGGAAGTCCAACCCAACATATCTGAGATATCAAGTAACACAAGGACTATGGCAGAAACTGTCATTGTTGCCTGGTACTTTCTGTCCCTTCTTACATAATAATAGAATTCTTAGCTGGGCTATGGCTGTGAGAAGATGTTCCAGCCATAAGAGAGAAGAAGGGATGTGGTTGTGCCCCTTAAGGGAAGGAACATGCCTTCCGTGTGTCTTTTCTTTCTCTTTTCATTGGCTGTTATGGACTGAATGTGTCCCTCCAAAATTCATGTTAGAGCCCTAACCCCCAATGTGAATATATATGAATATATGGCCTTTAGGAGTTAAGATTAAATGAGGTCATAAGAGTGGGGCCCTGATCTGACAGGATTAGTGTCCTTATAAGAAGAGATACCAGAGAGCTCTCTGAGATCCATGTGAGGACACAGTGATAAGGCAGCTCTCTGCAAGCCAGAAAGAGGACTCTCACTAGGAACTAAACCTTGCCAGAACCTTGATCTTGGACTTTCCAGCCTCCAGAACTGTGAGAAAATAAATTTCTATTGTTTGAGCCACACAGTCTGTGGTATTTTTTTACGGCAACCAAGCTGACTGATACATTGACTGAAATAAAATCATGATGGCGGAGGCTGGAGAAGCCATCTTGGACCATGAGAAGGAAGCCCTGTTGAGGGCGGCAGAGGAAGAAGAAAGAAGGAATCTGGATCCTTCACAATCATGAGCTCTAGATCTCCTGCCAGCACTTATTGGTGAGAGATAAAAATAAATTTGGATATTGTTTAAGCCTCTGTTATTTTCTGGTAGGTTATACTACTGTTCAGCATATGTTTACTCTCTCCTCCTCCCCACTTTTGGGAGAGGCATACTTCCCCTGCCTCATTGATAGATAACAGGCTTGGCCATATGACTTGCTGTAGACAATGTAACACGCATGAGCAGATGGGATGTGTGTCGTGACCCAGCACAAGCTTTAAATGTGCTTGCTTGGTCTTTGGGGTTTCTGCCTTCATCTCCAGGAGGAGCATGCCCCAGGTAACCACTGCTCCTTTAGCTTGGGTCCTGAAATGAGGCACACACAGTGCCGACCTGAACCCAACCCACAGCCTGAAATAGAGCCTTCAGAGGCAACGTGCAGAACCATGGGAGAAAAGTAAATGTTTGTTGTAAGCCATTGCAATTGGGGGGGTTGTTTGTTATGCACTCTATCCCAGCAAAAACTGATGAATACAGTTTCAGAGCTCATATTATAACTAAAACAAGGAATGAAAAAATTGTCCCTTGAATCTCATGATGTGCAGGTCACCACTGACCTGAGGAAGGGTTGCCTCAGTGACGTGCTAAGGACCAAAAGCAGATTGGAGCCATTTGAGTAGTGAGTGAGAGGAAAGGAAATAAAGGTGGGTGAGCAGACAGCTCTTTGGGGAAGTTTGGCTGTGATAGGGAGGAGAGGGGTAGGGCAGCAGCCAGAGTGCGGCATGGAGGCCAGTGGCAGCCATGCAGATGGTCTGCTCAGATCTCCCTCCGAGAAAGGAGCTGATGAGTCGTGAGGAATGTAGTCAGCTGACAGCCTCCATTTGTAGCAGCTTTGGGATCTACTGCAGCCTTTGAGCCAAGGGCACACTATTCCCGGGCATCCCCAGCCAGTGACAAAGCATGGTAGGGAGGGACTTCCCTGATGGCCCAGCGGGTGTGGGTTCGATCCCTGGTCAGGAAACTAAGATCCCACATGCCGTGCAGCGCGGCCAAAAAAAAAAAAAGCATGGTAGGAATACTAGGGCTGGGCCATTTCTACCCTGAAGACCCAACCGACATAGGTTGAAAAGGTTTTCTGTTGTTTGCTTTAAATGACAGAAACCAGTTTGCTTAGAAGCCCCATGGGAAGAATCCAGGTGGGAAAGAGCAACTGAACACGGGAGAGAGAAGACCCACAGATGGAGAGAGGGAGGTCCCCGAGAAGGCAGAGGGAGATGGGGTCTGGACTGCAGGGGAGCAGTTCCTCAGGCCCGGGGAGGAGAGGAGGGCTGAGTGCGGACACGTGAGGGGGTGTAGGTTTGGGAGCTAGGTGATGGCGGACCTCGTATCAGAGAATTTTCTTTTTCTGAGTAGGAAGCAAGATCAGGCTGCAGAGTCAGGGAACTAAGTCCTTCGAGGTTGTACAGGCTGTGTCTCCATTTTCCTCTCTTGGCCTCAGTTTTCCCATCTGCACGATAAGCAGCTTGGGCTAGACCCCTGATCCCCAAACTTGTTTGAGCCTCAGTAGATTTTCAAAAATACACTTTTGGGGGGAATCCCATCCCTCAACTGCTGGATCGGAATCTCTGGGGCAAAAGTGGTAGGGGCAGGAATCTGTTTATATTTTTAAGTGCACCCAGGGATGATGTGAATTTGGGAACCACCCTGTGGAGGCTCTTAGGACCCCTTCAGCTCTGAGAGTTTGTGGTTCCAGCCAGAAGGTGCAGAATTCCAGCACAGCATTTGACTGAAGCTATAAACTACAGAGTAAACCACACACCGCTACCTGTCACCTATAACTACAAAAGCGCCTAAGTCCCAAAGGTACCGGAACTTAAAAAGAACCACAATAAGGCAAAAAAATCAGCAGCAAAATCAGAGGTCCTGCCTACATGGGAAGCCTACCTCATGTACTCTGGCTCCTGTAACCAGGTTTCCAAACCCCCAGGTGGGATGGGTTTGGACATGGTCAAGGGGGAGTCCCAGGCAACGGAACTAAGGGTTGAATCAGGGCTGTCGCAGGAGAGACAGGGATGCTTTTGGCTGCCCTGCCAAGGGGTGGAGGCCTATCCAGGCCTTTCTGAAACCTGAACCCTGGGGTGGGGGAAGGGGGAGGAGGGGCTGCCTGGCCCTGAGAGTCCACGCCTGCCCCCCAACCCCAGAGCTTCTCCTCTGCCCGGTGCCCCTTCTGGGGGCTGCTCCAGACACTGCAGGCCACCTTCACTCTCCCTTTGCCTCCCTCTGCCCCTAAGGTCGGGTGGGGACAGGCTGGGACCACCAGCCAGCTCCATGGACGGGGGACTTTGCCTCTGCTCACCTCCCAGCTTTGGAAAGAAAAGAAGAAAGGTCTGTGTTGATCTGCATCTGGGGGATCCTTCCCAGTCCTAAACTTCTGGAGGCAGAAAAAGTGATTTGACCTCGGACTGACTATAGAAGAAGGAACAGAAAGAGCCTAGAATCTTCCCCCAGGTATGAATTCTTCCCTTTTGCTGGCGTGTGTGAGTGTGAGTGTGTGTGACTCGTTTTCCACGGGACAGATGTGGAGTTGTCCTTAATGATCTCTGGGGCCCCTTCTGACTGCTTCAGTGCTGTGATTCTGCAGCCTTAACCTTCATTCAGTCTCCTTAGTACCCATCCTGTGCCAGGTGCTACCGTTGGGTAAGCCCTGGTCCCTGCTCTCGAGGGTCCCCAGTCTAAACGGGGAAACAGTAATCATAATAACAGCTACCACACTTATGGTGGGCCAGGCTCTGGGCTAAACTTTTTACAAACTTTAGCTCATGTACCCTAGCAAGAACTGTAAGAGGTAAGTGTATTACTAACCCCATTTTACAGATGAGGACAGCGAAGCGTGGCAAGATGAGCTCACACAGCTAGTAAGTAGATGGTGGAGCGGATTCTTGTAACCACTGTGTGTGCTGCCTGCCCTGAACAGTGAAGAAACAGTTCAGGGCAACAGGTGCACTGCTACAGGATAGGGAGGGAGCCACAATCCACGAGGGCAGGGAATGGTTAAGCCTCATTTTGACCAAGGTTCCCAGGGTGTAAGGCGGGAGCAGTTTTGGGGACCAAGCTAGGAGCTAGAGATAAGGCAGTTTCCACAAGGCCCACTGAGAGCTCTAGGGTCAGCCAGGACTTGAGATCAGTGGCGGTCAGGATCAGGGGTCCTCCTCCCTCACTCCTGGGCCACGGTGGCAGGGGATAGAGAGGGGGTACTTCAGAATTCCCAGCCAGGTTCCCTGGGAGCTGTGTGTCCCCATACTCACAGAGCAGGGGCTTCCCTGACCTGGGGGGCCAGTGTTCCAACAGCCTGAGAGATGGGTGGCCCCAAGGCCTGGGAGGCAGGGGAAGGCCCAGATCACAGTGGATTCCCCTCAGCAAAGATGGGACCATGGTTCCCCCCTCCTCACAGCTCTCGACTCCCATCTCCCAGCTGTCCCCAAGAACACAAAAGCTGATTATTCCACTGGGGGCTGTACTGGGCCCCATGAATGGAGTATTGAAAACCCTGTGTCCACATCCAGATAGGTTTTCATCCTCTTCCCAAGCAGACTGTTTGTATGCCAGGATGGAAGCAAAGCCAGGGAAAGATGGGGGGGTGGGCGGGTGCGTTCCGGCTGAGAGGGGCACCCATGTCCCCCGGGAACCTGGCTCTCAGTATGTCCCAAACAGAACCATCTTCTAAACCAGCCGCCAACCGTCCAATCATAGTCCACACACTGGGATGCTGGTTACATGGTGCGAATGTTTACTGAGCTCTGCACTTACGATTTATGCACTTTTTGGTTTGTAAACCTCAATCCAAAATTAAAAAAAAATCCCAAATGGCATTTACTCTCCCAGCCCTATACGATTCTTGCATATTTGTGACTCGTGGGAACTGTATTTCCTTGATGTTTTTTCTTTTTTTAATTTTTATTTATTTTAGCTGTGTGGGGTCTTAGTTGCGGCACGCGGGATCTTCGTTGTGGCATGCATGCGGGATCTAGTTCCCTGACCAAGGATCAGACCCGGGTCCCCTGCATCGGGAGCGCAGGGTCTTACCCACTGGACCACCAGGAAAGTCCCTGATGTTTTTTCTTTAAATTAACTTTTTTTTTTTCTGATTTCAATTAACTTTAGGGAATTCCCTGGTGGTCCAGTGGTTAGGACTCAGCCCTTTCACTGCCATGGGCCTGGGTTCAATCCGTGGTCGGGGAACTAAGATCCCGTAAGCTGCGGTGCAGCCAAAAAAATAAAATTAAATAAATTAAATTAACTTTAAAGGGAAACTTTATGTTGTTCCAGATAAATGAAAAGCCAGAATCCTTTGCCATAAATAGAAGGCAGTGTAAAAGAAAAAATAAATGAAAATGAAACAGTAAATGTCATCTATCTCCCCCCAAAATGATGTGGGTTGCCCCCAGTGGCACAAACACCCTGCTTTGGGATGTGCTGCCCTGGAGGAAAAACTCTGAGCCTTTGGCACAGCCAGGCAGACCTGTCTCGGTTTGGGATCAGACAACCCTCCCACCCCTTGCTTTCATACACGCTCTGCTCCAGCCAGACCTAACTCCTCACGAGGAGTTTCCATCTGTGTTTCTGTCCTCATCCTCCAGCTGCCGCCTCCACTCAGAATACGAAACCCAAGTGGAAATGTCACGCCCCCACCCCTCACCGAAGCTCTACCTGGGCCCTTCCAGCTGGAAGAAGTGAAGGGGAACCTTTAATTCCAGAAGTTCCAGCTGTGACTTCTCCACCACCCCTTAATGGGACCCTTGGAAAGGCCATCCACTGGCTGGATGCGTAAGGACACGGAGATGCAAGTTGGTCCCCAGCCTGATGAGAAGAGCAGGGGATGGAGGCTGGGAGACAGGAACGCTGCTCCTTCCCCCCTCACCCCTGTCCTGTCCTTCCTCCTCCTCTTGCCACTGGGTGAGTGCCCCCCTCCCCTCATTTCCCCTTTCTGGCTCTGAGTTTTCCCAGTTGTAAAATTACGGTGGGAGGTGGCCTGTAATTGAGGTGGTTTTCAACATTCCCTCCAGCTCTGACATTTGCCCAGGTTTGATGAAAGCTAAGGTCTGAGCTGGGGGAGTGGAAGGCTCAGTGCTAAAGGTGAGGGCTCAATGTACACAGAGTATGGGCAGTTAGGATATTGGAAACAGGCAAGGAGGGAAAGGGCATGGGCTCATCAATGGCTGTTGGAAAGCCAACTGGTGGAACAGATGCAATCAAACAGCCTAGGGACTATCCTAACTTAGGAAAGAAGAAACTGACTCTTAGTTGCTTCATCTGTAAAATGGGTACACTAGTACATGCCTCAGAGGTTGTAAGGATTCTTTCTCTGAGCTAAGGTATGTGGCTGTGTCTGAGAATTCTGTGCACAAATGAGGGGCTATTATGGGTATTCAATTTCCCATGCTAGGCCAGTTTCCCTCTCAGTCCACGTGCTCAGAATTGTATGGTGAAGGAGAGTGTGGCTGTCCGGGTTAGAATTCCAGCTCTACCTTTTATTTGCGGAATGGCCTTGAGCAAGTTACCTAATTTCACTAAACCTGAAGTTTCCCCTTCTGCAAAATCCAAGCTGCCTCATAAGTTGTCCTAATGAGTATGTGAGTCAGGCCACATAAAGCAATGAGCACAGTACCCAACATACACATATGTGAGAGCCGAACCAGAAGGACTTATACAGGTAAACCTTTGGGGGGAAGTCAGAATGAATCCCAAAGGTAATTTACACACTTAAGGCAGAGCTACTGAGCACCTGGGGAGTAACAGGCTCTGGGCAGGGGGCTCTGGGGGAGACCGAGATGAGACAGACGTGGCCACATCACCGGGCAGAAGGCCTGGAAAAGGGTATGTATACGGTGCCCAGGTATTCAGAGGAAAAGGAGAGCACTTCTAGCTGAGAGCTCCAGGAAGGCTTCCCATAGGAGGTGGCTCGATCTGCAGGGCTGTAATGAGCTGGGCTAGCAGAGGAGACTGCAGGGTTAAAGACCTGGAGACAAGACTGATGGGAGATTAAGAAGTAAGGAGAAGCGGATCAGAAGATCCTAGAAGACTTTGTAGAGAAAACTTAGGTTCTGGGACTCCTGCAGGAAAAGGGGAGTCTTTGAGGAATTCAGCAGTGGAGTGGGATAAGCTGAGCTGATATGTGTCTCAGGCAGATCTCTCTGGCGTGGCCCATGGACCGATGGGCGAGGGATGAAGCAAGGAAAACAACTGGGGCAGTCAGGGGCTTTGGAAAAGCAGGGGTAGTGAAGAGGAGGGGGATGATGGTGGGGACCATGGGCGGAGGAGAGGGGGCTCTGTTCCCAGGGCCAGGCAGCCAAGGGAGGGGGCTGAGGGGGCCAATGCTCTTCCTCACTCTGTTCCAGCCAGCGCCCTACAGCCCACCTCACTGCCCTTTCCAGGTAGGTGCCCCTGCCCCACCCCCCCGCCCTCCCCCCTGCTCCCGAGGTACTCAGATGCTCAGACAGAAGACCCAGGGAATAATGACTAACCAGCCCTCCATTATTCTAGAGGCCCCCAAAGGGATTGCTCTAGTCTCCCCATTGTACAGAAAGGGAGAAATAAGTCCCAGGAGGGCCTGATCCCAAGGACCCCACAGCTTCAGGGCAAGGCGGAGGCACCCTCTAGTTTGGGCCCACTGATTCCCCCCGTGCCAGCTTAACCCACTCCACAGAGCTGAGGCTGGTGGGGGGCCCGAGCCGCTGCCGGGGACGCCTGGAGGTCCTGCATGGCGGCTCCTGGGGCAGCGTCTGCGACGACGACTGGGACGTGGTGGACGCCAATGTGGTGTGTCGTCAGCTGGGCTGTGGCCTGGCTCTGCCCGTGCCGCGGCCCCTCGCCTTCGGCCAGGGCCGTGGCCCCATCCTGCTGGACAACGTGGAGTGCCGTGGGCAGGAAGCCGCGCTGAGCGAGTGTGGCAGCCGAGGCTGGGGCGTCCACAACTGCTTTCACTACGAGGACGTGGCTGTCCTGTGTGACGGTGAGCAGGACAGTCTGTGACCCGGAAGGGCAGACAGGCTGGCAGGCAGCAGGGCTTCCCAGCGGTAAGAATGTTCCAAAGAAGAAGACCGAGCCAGCAGCTGCAGTGCACGGCGTTGGGGAAGCGCCCCAGCCTGGCTGTCAGAGCCTGGGCCCCAGCAGTGCTCTGGCTCATTGTGTGACCTCTGCTGAAAACCAGCATTACTGCTTCCATGGAGGGCCTCGATTATCCCAGCAGAGCCCTCTTCCCATTTTTAAAACCAGACAATTGGGGTCAACACTGGCGGTGAGGCCCGCTTGGTGTAGAGCTGCAACAAATCTCTGAGAGGCTTTGACCTTGAGAGCAGTAGTTCAGGTTTTCAAGAAAATCAGCTGGAGGGCTCATTAAAACACAGATGGTGGCCCCATGCCAGAGTTTCTGATCCTGCGTCTGGGGTGGAGCCTGAGAATTTGCATTTCAGGACTCAGGTGGCCCTTTCTCCTCTCACACCCCAGATTTCCTAGTTTTGACCCTTGTGTGGCCAGAGGCCCTGAGGGCAGGTACCTTAGGGGTCCATGCCCTGCCCCTCACATACCTGTGTTTGTGAGGATGGAGAACAGAAAACTCCATATTCTCCTCCCTTCCACCCTGCTTCTTTCCCAGAATTCTTGCCCACGCAGCCCCCAACAAGGAAAGTGTTAACCAGTAGGGCACCCCCTACAACTCCCCAGAATGGAAAAGGTAAGTAAAGGCAATGTGGGGGACCACCTGGGTCTTAGGAGAGGGATCCAGGGAGGAATATCCCAAACCCTACCCTAGGCAGTGGGAAGTGAGGGATTACTGATGGGTGAGTTTGGTCATTCCTTCATCCCGCCCTGCCCCTGCACCCCCTCAGGCCACTCACCATCTGGACAGGGAAAGAAGATTCATTCTAGTGGGATGATAAAAATAGTCAGCACAAGGTTGGAGAAAATAAGAGAGGTGGGGGCTGAAGCTTAATCTAATGGGAGAGTCCGATATTCACAGAAATGCTGATAATGATGTAGAACAACAAAATGAAAAGTTCCCTTAAAGAAAGACAGATAAAAAGGCAAGAAAATCCGGAGGAGGAAGAAGATCCCATTCATCAGAAATCAGGGAGGGTTTCCTGGAGGAAGAGTTGTTGTTGCTGTACCTGGAAAGATGAGAAGGCTTTCATTGCAGTTGTGTTATAAATGAGGAATCAGCACATCCTAGATGGTTAGCAGAGCATGGATGGACAAGGGCAGGGAGGGTTGCTTTTAGGCAGGAAATGACACAGTCATAGGGTTCTGTCCTCAGATCCCACAAAGCACCCCCAATCTAGACTCTGAGGAAGCAGTGCCTTGGGGGTAAGTGGGTGAGCAGCTCCTCCTAGGTTTTAAGCCCTGGGACACCATGCACTGTGGGTATGCGGAGGGCCTGGGGCAATAAGGAAGAACTTTGGGTTGGGATGGGCAGCAAAGCCATGTGGGAGATGCTCCTTGTCCCCCCACCCCCATTACCAGGTGAGGGCAGCGTGCGCCTGGTGGGGGGCGCGGGCCCGTGTCAGGGCCGAGTGGAGATCCTGCACGGTGGCCTGTGGGGCACCGTGTGTGACGATGACTGGGGGCTGCCGGACGCCACCGTGGTCTGCCGCCAGCTAGGCTGCGGGGCGGCCCTGGCAGCCACCACCAACGCCTTCTTCGGCTACGGCACGGGGCACATCCTGCTGGACAACGTGCACTGTGAAGGAGGCGAGCCCCGTCTGGCAGCCTGCCTGAGCCTAGGCTGGGGGGTGCACAACTGCGGCCACCACGAGGACGCCGGCGCGCTCTGCGCAGGTGCGGATTTCGGGGGCGGGGCCGGTGGGCGGGGCGGGCCGAGTCCTGAAGCAGGAGGAGGTGGAGTGGGGCCTGGGAGGGGACCGGGATATTGACTGTCTTGGTGTTAACCTGAGCTCTTTCAAGAAGGCCCCCGAATTAGTTTTAATTTCTCAGTACTGCTCTAGAAGTGCCTCCGAACGTCCTAGTAGACTCCACAGGTATATAATACTGCAGTATTACCTCACCAATACTCCAGAATTGTCTAACAGTACTCCAAAAATGCCTTCGGAATTTTCCACCACTTTCTAAGTACTCTTTATGGAATACTTCAGAGTAAAGTAATAGTCCTCTAGGATCGCTCCAGAGATACTCCAGAATTCTCTCATTGACACCCAGGTATGTCCCCAGAATTCCCTAGCCATCTGTAATCCTGATTCTCACCTGGTCCCTCTCCCATACTGAGAGGTTTTCTGAAGTAGGAATAATAGGGCTGTTAATGGCATTTCACAAATGGACTCCATTCTACCAGATATAAAGTGCTTGCCCATGCCTCACAGCTAACCAGGGGGCATCATCCCCAATTTACAGATGGGAAAGCTGAGGCCCAATGAGGCAGAGTGAGCCCTGGCAAAGCCTCAGCTAACCTTGCTGCATGATCTTGGGTATGCCCCTTGCCCTTTCTAGTCTTATTATTTTATCTGTAAATGGGGATAGTGAGTTTTGTTCTGCAAGCCCCTCAGGACTGTGCATGGCCCTCCCTGTTGGGCAAGGCCTTCTTTATCTCCCCATCTTGGACACACATTGGGCTTCTGGGAGCACTGGAGAGAAATGAAAGCACATCTGTGAATGCCTGTATAAACCGTGAAGTGTACACCTAGGCAGCACAAATAAATTACAAGAACTGGCAAAGTGGGGCAGACTTCCTTGGACCCCAGTTGGGACTAAGCCCCCAGCTCTGAAAGTAAAATCTGTTGTCTTCTCCAGGGAGACCCTCCCATCCTCTCCGAGAGCCCAAGGCTGACCAGGAACCAGAACCTTGGCCTCTGACCCTACTCCCTTCTCTGACTCCTACTCTAGTCCTGGGGCACCTGGCTCTCACAGCACTGCCACCGTCGGGCACAAGAGCGGACTGGGCCTGGCACACAGAGCCAGAGGGTAAGGAGCCCAGCCCACCAGGCTGGAATGGTAGGGGTAATGGTAGGTGGGCAGGGCTGGGAATTGGGAAGACTCTTCTGGACTCAGGGGGAGGGGGCCCGGGCTATTAGGCCAGGGCTTTTGGCCAGACGGTAAAGAGGTGGGTGAGAGAACAGATGAGCAGGTGGAGCAAGGGTGAAATCCAGAGCTCTGAACAGTTCAGCAGGGTGGGAGGAGGCACTTCCTCAAAGCTCTGAAATAAAACTTGGGTTGGGGCTGAGGTTGGAAATTGAGAGGCCTTGTGAGAAGTGAGATATAACTTGAATGAAGGGTCGAAGTATATTTGCAATTAGGGCTGGACCTATCATTGGGATCGAAATTAGGATAATGCCTGGAAGTAGGATTTGGTTTATTCCCTTCAAGCTTCCTGAGGACCCCACCACAGCATACAACTGGTGACTCTAGGATTGAGGCTGAGTGGGGTGCAGGTGTGGTAAGAGTTGGGGCATCTCAGTAGACGCGCCCTGTGCCCTGCTGCAGGCCAGAAGCCCTCTTTGTCCCCTTCAAATGCTCTAGATACCCTGTCTCTGCAGCTACAGGAGTTGGTGCCCTGCCTTCCAGGGAGCCGGCACTGTTCACCACAGCGGCCTGGGCGGCGGGGAAGAAAAGTAAGTGGCAGGGCCGGGGTTCCGTTGTGGGTGGAAGAGGGTGGGGCCGGGGCTCTGCCCGGGAGCCGATGGCCCCAGCCCAGCCCCTCTGGCCGCGGGCGTGTGCGCCCCGCAGGCGGGCGGCTGCGGCTGGTGGGCGGCCCGAGCCCGTGCCGCGGCCGCGTGGAGGTGCTATACGCCGGGGGCTGGGGCACCGTGTGCGACGATGACTGGGACTTCGCGGACGCGCGCGTGGCCTGCCGCGAGGCGGGCTGCGGGCCGGCGCTGGGTGCCACGGGCCTCGGCCACTTCGGCTACGGCCGCGGCCCCGTGCTGCTGGACAACGTGGGTTGCGCCGGCACGGAGGCCCGCCTGAGCGACTGCTTCCACCTGGGCTGGGGCCAGCATAACTGCGGCCACCACGAGGATGCGGGCGCGCTCTGCTCAGGTAAGGCCTTTGCAGGACCACGTAAGCACGGCGGCACGGGCGGAGCCGAGCACCATCTGAGGAATGGGGGGGCGGGGGGTCGGGGGGCGGCGGGGTGCCGAGCGCAGGCGCTTACTGCGACACGGGCGGGGCCTGCTGTGAGATGGGCGGGACCGGCGCAGGCGCGTACAGAGGCGCGGGAGGGGCGGGGTCTGTTGGGAAATGGGCGGGGCCGAGCGTCAGAGCTCGCCGAGGCACTACCGCGTGAGCGCCGCGGGAGAGGATTCACGCTCCGCAGACAGAGGCGGAGCCCACCATCGGCTCGCTCTGCGGCTGCGCGGCATGAGCGGGGCCGCGAAGGGAGCGCCCTCTGCTGCAGTGAGGGGCGGGGCCCGAGGTGAGAGGCCGAAGTCCAGTGGTAAAGTGTGGCAGAACCTGTGACAGACAGGCGTGGTCGGGGAGGTTTTGTTCTGCTGCGTCAAGGACCCGAAAAACTGTAGTTAGCAGGGAGAGTTGATCAGCTTTCGGGGAGCAAGCGTTTGACCCTTGGTGGGAGTCAATGGAAAAGGGGTGTTTGCAGAGTCTGACACATTTAAAAATGCGTCTCTTTATTGATTGCTTTGGGAATCGGTATTTTCGCCCTTGTTTGGTGTCCTGGTAGCCTTGGCCACAAAGGGTTCTGCTTTGGGCCCCAGGGTGAAAGAAGCACAACCCACGTTTCTGTACCAAGGAGCGGGGACCTATGAAGTCCTTTCTGACCCTAAATCAGTCCTCCCTTGGAGGGTAAGAGGTGACCTGGCCTCAAGGGACTTGTTCCCCAATGTGACAGCCACCTGTTTCTTTATCCTTGCGGAACCAGGCCCAGACGAGCTAGTCCAGCAGGACGGTGCTGAGACCACCCAGGTGCCCACTCCTCGGCCCAGGGACGGTAGGTGTCCACCGTCCCCAAGAGTGAAGTGGAGGCATCAGGATACGAAGGACCAGATTTGGAAGGAGGTCACAGCCCGGGGTTACACAGCAGTCCTGGAGCCTTTGTCCTTCTGCGAGAGTCTCAGGCCTCATTAATAGAGGCATGATGTCCAGAAAGAGGGAGGTGGGTTTTAAGCTAGAGTCATCTAGAGATTTCTAGAGTTGGGACCAAAATAAAGGGATGGGCTCCTGTCCTCAGGAGAGCAATGAAAGAATTCAGACTTTAGTCTGGGGAGTCCAGGGAGGAGGGGAGACGATGATGATAGAGAGGAGCCCTGGGTCTGAGGTATTGGGATTGTGAACAGAGAACTAAGGAGAGAGCAGACATGAAGCTCCCAGCATGCAAAGAGCGCCCCACAAAGTCTTGTGCACATTCTTCTATCTTGAGATGCAGTCTGGACCGATGCCCATCTTATTTTAATCTCATTTGTCTGCCTTCGTCCAGTGGTTCCCAGGGCACTGCTGTGTCCCAAACCACCACCCTTTGCCTCCTCTAACTACCCCTTACCTGGCCTAGCTTGGGAGTGGCCTGGCCTGGGCCAGCCCCTTTCAGCCCCAGACCTTGTCTCCCCACAGGGCACTTACGTCTGGCCAATGGAGCCCACCGATGCGAGGGCCGTGTAGAGCTCTTCCTAGGGCAGCAGTGGGGCACTGTGTGCGATGATGCTTGGGACATGCGGGCAGCCGGCGTCCTGTGTCACCAGCTGGGCTGTGGCCAGGCCCTGGCAGCCCCTGGTGAGGCCCACTTTGGCCCAGGCCGAGGCCCTGTCCTCCTGGACAATGTCAAGTGCCGTGGGGACGAGAGTGCCCTGCTGCTCTGCTCTCACATCCGCTGGGATGCCCACAACTGTGACCACAGTGAGGATGCCAGTGTCCTGTGCCAGCCATCGTGACCCAGCCCACTCTGCAGACCACTTCTGGGAGCCTACTGTGGCCTGCCCCTCTTCCTTCAGGAAGTCCTCCTCCTGTGACAACTGCAGTTCACTCTGCCCTTCCCTCCCCTTGCCTGGGAGAGAGCCTGCCCAGATGGTATAGTCCTGCCTGAGGGAGCCTGGCTCCATCCCATCAACTTAGTGTGTGACCTCACCTGTCATCACCTACTGTGGGCCCATTTCAATGAAAACTCCTACTTTCTGCTCAGCTAAAACAGAAACTGGTGGGAAGGGAAGCACTCCTAACTTTCCTCTTTGGTGGGACTCCGGTTACAATACCCTTAACCCAGCCTTCCTTAACCCTGGTCCAGGAGGTTCAGGTGCTCTCTGTAAATGGGGTATCTCCTTTCCCTCCACCCATCTGGGGATCCTCAAGAAGAGGGGAAGGCAAGAGAGGCCTACAGCTCTTACCTTAGACTGGCCTGGGGCTGCAGAAGGACCTGGGTCGTTGCCCTGGCCTGCTCTGTGAGGGCCTGGACTCAGATGGTGCTTGGCTGGACAAGGGGACTGGAGGGGCCAAAGCAGGGACAGTGGCCCCTCCCTGCAGCTGGAACCAGCAACTCGATTTATGCTGCTCCCACCACAGAGCCTCCACTTTGCAGAAGCAAAGAACCCTGGGGGCCTGTAGCCACCCGTTCATAGGTGCCAAGTCAATAAAGCATTGTCCCCCCTGTGTTTTAACCGAGGTCAATGTTTGGGCATAAGTGCATTGTTTGTGGCAGCAGAGAAGACTCTGGTTAGGACTCTCTGGAGGAAACCTGCCTGGGGTGGAGGGCAGTTCAAGAGCATCATCAGAGAGCTTTCGGCGGGCCCATCACATCCTGGAAATGCTGACTCACAGTGTCAGGCCAGGAAGGCCCCTAAAGGGTCCCCTAGCCCATCCCCATTTTCCTTTTACATACACAGAATCCTAAAGGAAGGGGTCTGCTCAAAGGCACATAGCAAGAGTCACTAGAAGAGAAAAAAATTGAGAGGAGGCAGAAAGGATGATGGAGGAGAGTAAAGCAGCATTGGGGCTTCCCCAGGGGCTGCTCTTGAGGTACCTCACCTGGCGCCCCAGGGCCAGAGGGAAGTGAGGGATCCTGCCAGAGCCTCTCTCAGCCCCCCGGTGCCTGACTTGCCAGTAGCAACTGTCTGACGTCAAACCCCCGCCCTCCACATAGCCTGCAGGCTCTGTATGAGTTTCCTATCCCTGCCGTAACAAATTACTATAAATTTAGTGGCTTAAAACAACAAATTTATTATCTTACGGTTCACAAGGTCACGAGTCTGAAATGCGTTTCCCTGGGCTCAATTCGAGGTGTTGGCAGGGCAGTATTCTTTCTAGAGGATCCAGTGGGGAATCCTTTTCCTTACCTTGTCCAGCTTCTCGAGGCTGCCTGCGTTCCCTGCCTGCTCACAACCTCCTTCCAGCCAGCATTGCATCACTCTGACCCCAGCGTCCATCATCTCATCTCTTTTTCTGATTCTTCTGCCTCCCTCTTCCATCCTCGAAGGCCCTTTGTTATTATATTAGGCCCACCTGGATAATCCAGGATAATCTCCCCATCTCAAGGTCCTTAATTTAACCGTGTCTGCAAAATCTTCTCAGCTACGTAAAGGAGCATTTTCACCAGCTCCAGGGATTAGGACTTGACCTCTTGCGGGGGGGGGGGGGGGGGGGGCAGGGGCGGGAATTATTCTGCCTCCCACAGGCTCCAAACCCAAGCCCTGGCTGCCAGCCAAAGAGTGAGGCAGACACTTAAGCTCCAAACTCCATCAGCCCTTGGCAGTATTGGTTTTGCCTCCATTTGTCAGGGAGCTCTGTGACCCACTGTGTCATTGGAGGGATGAGGGCTGGAGGAGTGAAAGGAATGAAAATGCTCAAGAATTCAGGGAGTCGGGGCAGAGGGACAGGGATGCTGTAGCTGCCCTCAGCCCCTAGACCTCAGTGCAGCACACTCAGATTCTGCTTAGCCTGTGGTCATTGCCACTCCAGCCACATCCACACTCGAGTGTGCCTCTCTATTGTCTTGAGATGTGTCACGGCTTCCCACCCCTGGACTCCCCTTCCTCATCTAAACAAAGTGCTTTCATCAATGCTCAACTAAAGGGAAGTATTAGCATCCCTTTTTACAGACAGGGACAACTGAGGCTCAGAGCGGGGAAATGACTCGTACAAGTTCGCAGAGGAGACCCAGGACCAGAAGTTAAGATTCTTGATGCCCATTACTGGGCACCAACATGTCCAGTTCTTCCCCTTCCTGGCATATGGTAGATTCGTACTTCCCTGTCCTCTTGAAGCGAGGCATGGCATGTTGACACGCTTTGGCTGATGAAATGTGAGTGGAAGTATCCCCCTCAGGCAGAAGCCTTCCAGGACCCAAGCGCTGTCTGCCAAGTTCCTTTCCTTCAAGGTGACCAGTGACATTCCAGGTGGTGGAGGCTCCATCAGTCTGGGTCCCCCCTGGAGAAAAGCTTCCATTGACTCAAGATGGGCAGGTAGAGTGAGTGAGAAATCTGCGTTTGGGGATGGTTTATCATAGCAGCGTAACCTAGCCCATCCTGAGTGAGACACTGAGGCTCCTAAGTTTTTCTCTGTCCTGTGGGGCCGACCTGAAACCTGTTTTCCAGACAGTTATCAAAGCTGTTCTGCTGTCTGTTTTCTGTGGCTCTGTGTACACTTTGGTGTTCTGTGGGCCAGAGCGTACTGGGTTTGGGAACACGCAGATAAATAAGGGTTTTTGCCCTTGAGAAACTCACAGAATAATCCAAATGCTGACTTGAGCGCCCTGTGCTCTCCTGAAACTCAGCCTGTGAGACTTAGAACTTCATCACCTACACCTAAACCTGGGTTTCCCTGTTTAGGAAGTAACACTACCAAGCACTAGCTTAAGCTGGAAATCTGGGTGTTATCCCCAACAGTCCCCACCCTTGAAAAACGAATTAGTCATTAAAGTCTACTGATTCTACCTCCCAAACACTGCTGGAATATGTTCGTTTCTCTTACCATTTCTTCTCTTACATTTCTTTCATGGCCTCTTCACTGCCTCACTGTCTCCAATCCATTCCCCATACCGCAAGAGCAGTGAATTGTCTAATGTTGACAAATCTGATTGTGCCACTCCGCTGCTTAAACCCCTTCCATGGCTCCCCAGTGTTTTCCTCAGCAACTTAGCTCAGTCTACAAGGTCCTGCGACAGCCTGGTTCCACTTGTGTTCGACATCATCCCTTACCACTTGCTGCCAGGCTCTTGCCAGGCTGAACTACTTTCAGTTCTAGTGTCTGGGCTTTCTTCCCACCGGGCCTCTGCACATGCTGTTCTCTCTGCCTGGAATACACGTCACCCTCTCCCCTCCTTCCCTTTGGTCAACTCTTATTTAGCCTCATGTCTCAGCTTTCATTTTCTCCAGAGGCCTTCACGGATACCCCCTCCCCCACCCACGGTCTGGACTAGGAGCCCCCATCACACCCTGTACCTCCCCAGTGACAGCACTCACCCCTACATCACAGCAGACTGCTGACTTAGCTGTGTCTTCCACCAGCCCAGGGGAGCTGGGAGGGCTGGGGCTGGGTCTGTTGTGCTTGACTTTCCACGTAGGACCTTATACATGGCAGGTGCTCAAATAATATTTGTCCAGTGAACGGAGGACATGAACAAGTATTTCTGGAGCACCTGTGTGCTAGTCTGAGCACCGTGCTGGACTCTGGGGCTGCAGAACAGGAAGAGACCTAGACCAGTTACTGTTTGCATGGCCCAGAGATTACCTTCAAAAGAAGACCCATGATAAGCCATTGAACAAGTCAAAAGCCCAGAGAGTTTGAGCTAGTGATTAGTGCTACAAAGAACATGAAGCAGGGTGTTATGGGGAGGGTCAGGTGGTCAGGGAAGGCCGCTGAGGTGGTGAGCCTTGAGCTGGGCCCGAGGAGTGAGGGGGAACCAGCCATGAGCCTTTTGCTGATCATGAAAATGTTTGGGGTGGACCATTCCAGGTCCTTCACTGGGGATTTAGCCTGGCCTGCAGAAGGACCAGCAAGAAGGGCATTGTGATTGGAGCAAAGAGAAACATGGTAATAGATGAGTCAGGAAAGCTGGTAGGCGCCAGACCACTCAGGATTTTCTAGGCCACCGGGAGGAGTTTTATTCGAAGAGCAATGAGAATCCATTGGAAAATGAAGAATGCAGGCGGCCCAGATGTCAGCCTCTTGAGCATTTCCCACCCCTTTTAACTTGCTGAGTGCACCTTGCCTCTTAAGATCTAATCAAAAGGACCCATTAAAGCAGGATACCAGGATCCCTACCAAAAGCCTCAGAAATTCTTAGGGAGCTTAGATTCTGCTAAGTACCCCTGACTTTTGCTGATTTCTAAATCTTCCATCTGCTTTTGCCTCCTTTGTGACTCTCCTTTTACCTGTTCACTGACCAAGCCCTTCACTCCCAAAGTGCCACCGATTCCAGGCTGTGCGCGGTGCACACTTGGCTGACGATCTGGAGCAAGCATTCAACAAACAGCCGGAAATGAGATACCCTGTTTTTAAAAATCCCTTGTATATTCACATACACACACACTGCCACCATTACCACCACCGCACACACAGGCACATTCCCACGTAATTGTTACTGATAGTCTCTACTCTAGCCCTAATGGCCTACCCCAAATGCTGAGACCCTCCGTCTCCTACCACCTCCTTCCGCATTTGCAAGCCCTCTTGACTCCCACATTTTTGCTCATTGCTTTTTCTTAAATAACAGCTTTATTGTGATATAATTCACATACCATCAAATTCTCCCTGTACACTCAAGTGTACAATTCAGTGGTTGTTAGCTATTTGCAGGGTTGTGCAACCATCACCACTATCTAATTCCAGAACATTCCAGAACAGTTCATCACCCCACCAAAAAAACCTCATACCCATTAGCAGTTACTCTCCATTTTCCCCACCCCGGGGCCCCTGGCAACCGCTAATTTACTTTCTGTCTGTATGGGTTCTAGACATTTCCTAGACATAGAATCAGGCAACATGTAGCCATTTGTGACTGGCTTCTCTCACTTGGCATAGTGTTTTCAAGGTTCATTTGCATTGTAGCATGTATCAGTACCTCATCCTTTTTTTTTAATTTATTTTATTTTATTTTATTTATTTACTGTTTCTGGATGCATTGGGTCTTCGTTGCTGCGCCCGGTCTTTTCTCTGGTTGCGGTGAGTGGGGGCTGCTCTTCGTTGCGGTGCGCGGGCTTCTCATCGTGGTGGCTTCTCTTGTTGCGGAGCACAGGCTCTAGGCGCGCAGGCTTCAGCAGTTGTGGCATGTGGGCTCAGTAGTTGTGGCTTGTGGCTCTAGAGCGCAGGCTCAGTAGTTGTGGCACACACGCCCAGTTGCTCCGTGGCACGCAGGATCTTCCCGGACCAGGGATCGAACCCGTGTCCCCTGCACTGGCAGGTGGATTCTCAACCGTTGCACCACCAGGGAAGCCCTCATCCTTTTTTAAGGTGAAATAATATCCCTTTGAATGGACTTATCAGATTGTGTTTATCCATTCATCCGTTGATGGACACGGGCTATTTTTACCTTTTGGCTTTTGTGAATAATGCTGCTATGAACAGTCCTGTACAAGTATCTGTTTGGGAACCTGTTTCCAGTTCTCTTGGGTATATACACAGGAGTGGAATTGCTAGGCCATATGGTAATTCTATGTTTAACATTTTGAGGGACCACCAAACGGTTTTCCACAGTGGTTGGGCCATTTTACATTCCCACTTTGCACTGCACAGGGGTTCCAATTCTCCACATCTTTGCTAACTCCTGTTCCCTCCTTAAAAAAAATTCTAGCCATCCTACTGGCTGTGAAGTGTTATCTCCTGGTTTTGTTTTTTATCTACTTAATGACTAATTATATCAAGTGTCTTTTGTTGTTGTTCTCATTGGCTATATCTTCTTTGGAGAAATGTCTATCAAGTCCTTTGCCTATTTTTCACATGTGTTCTTGCTCATTTCTTATGCAGAATTATCTTGTCTACTGCCTAGCCTCCAGGACTAGCTTTCCAAAATTGCCCTTTTTGTTTTGCTAATCAAAGCTGGTTCTCCTAATTGGAATTCTGCAGCCACCTATTAAGTGGTTTTGTTCCCTCCCCCCGTCCCCGCATTTGTATACGTTGTGTCATTTCACAGTCCGCAACCTGAGAGATGGAGGTAAAATCCTTCTCTGATTTGCCATTTGAGGATTTAGGGATTGGCCGGGATCTTACAGCTAGCTTATTAGGGGGTGGGATTCGCACCCTGAGCTGTCAAACTCCCAAAAGCCCCATGCTCTTCCTACTAACTAGTACTATCTTGTCTCAGGACTACCCCTGGACATGTTTATCTTTATCTCTACTGTACAGAAGGGAAACTCAGGGCCGGAGAAGGATGAGTTTTCCTGGGTCACGAAAAAAGATCAGAGACCAGGTCTAGGGACGCCCACCTCCGCCCCCAAATCCTCCTCCCATCCCCACCAGCTCAGTGGCGTGGACCTGCAAAGGGTGGCTCGGCTCAGCCCTTTCGGCCCAGTCCAGTCGCGCTTTCCTGCTGAGTCACTGCCGAGGGGCAGGGCAGGGCGATCGCAGCGAGCACGCGCGAGGAGAACGAGTAGGAGCCCGCCCCGCGTGGGAACCGAAGCCCCACCTCTGACTCCGCGGTAGCCTCCTGATTGGAGAGCATTGGACTGATACAGCCAATCACAGCAAGCTGCGGCGTGCGGGTGGGGCGGAGCCGAAGACAAGGGAGACACCTCCCGCCTGTCTCCTAGAATCCGCCCCTTCCGGGCGCACCCTTCTGGGCTTTGGGGAGCGTCCTGGGCTCGGACGCTGGAGGGACGGGAGTAGCCGGACCTTGCGGGATGCCGGGTGGTACCTACGCGGGGTCGGAAAGAAACGGTCTGGAAGAGTCCCCAAGAAGCTGGGGTGAAGGCGACCTTTTTTAGTCTGTGCGGCCATTCTCAGTTTACAAAGAGAATTTGACACCCCACCCGCCGCCAGTCGGGCCGGGCTGGGATCATTATTCGTGTTTGTGGGGAAGATTAACCTACAGAGGCCTGTTAAAATTATAAGGCTAGATTTCGTTAAAACTGGCATTGGAAAGGGGCGGGCCCAGGCACTTGCAGACGTGCGCACTAGGCTGGGAGTTTGCCGGCAGCTTAGAGGCGCCCCAGCAAAGGCCTGTGTGTGCAGGGTCACCCTGAGGATGTGGCCCGCGTGGTCTCCAGAGTTGGCCCTGAGGGCCTTTGAGATGTAGCGAAGGCAGGGAGGGTGGTCTCTGGAGCTCAGCAGTTTGTTGTTCAAACTCGTAGTCTAGGCCTAACTCCCTGTCTCCCCTGCCGACCGTGCACCCCTCCACCCACCTCCCTGGTATCTGCCCTTGAGGTGTCTTGACGGGCTTGAGTTTATCTTACTCTCAAAGACTGCTAGCAGTCTTCCTCTCCACCTCGCTCAGCTACCCAGCAAATATTTGAGCCCTTCCTTGTGTCAGGCTAAGGCAAACAGTGCATCACAGAGCCAACCAGGTCTCTGCTCCTGTAGAGTTTACAGTCTAGGAAGGAGATAGACCAATGGTTACACAGTGGTTACATTGTGAGAGTTGGATGGGGGAAGAACAGAGTGCCAAGTCAGGGGCAGTTTGCAGGGGGCCCTAACTTAGTATAGGGGGAAGGAGCAGGGAAAGCTTTAGGAAGAAAATAACTTTTTTTTTTTAATTAAAAAAAATTTTTTTTTTCTTTATTTTGGCTCCTACGTGGCAGATGCAGAAACTGATGCTCAGAGAAGAGACTGCTCTGCCCAAGGTCACCACCCTGAGCTAGAGGCAGACTTGGAACCTGGATATGCGGGCTCCCACTGGCTTCACTTTCCACTGCCCACATTTGGGTTGTTTTAGGTCTTCTTTGCTGCGCACGGGCTTTCTCTAGTTGTGGCCAGTGGGGGCTACTCGTCGTTGCAGTGCACAGGCTTCTCATTGCAGTGGCTTCTCTTGTTGCGGAGCACGGGCTCTAGGCATGCAGGCTTCAGTAGTTGCGGTGCGTGGGCTCTGGAGCGCAGGCTCAGTAGTTGTGGCGCACGGGCCTAGTTGCTCCGCAGCATGTGGGATCTTCCTGGACCAGGGCTTGAACCCGTGTCCCCTGCATTGGCAGGCGGATTCTTAACCACTGTGCCACCAGGGAAGTCCAGCAGGAGGATTCTTAACCACTGCGCCACCAGGGAAGCCCGAAAATAGCTTTTAACCAGAGGAAAGGGAGCCTGGCCCACTTGGAAGAATGGAAGGAGAAGCAGATGGCTGGAAGAGAGGTTTAAGAGAGAAGGTGGATTGAGATGGGAGGAGAGCCTTGTGGGCTCATTAAAGATTAGGGAGATTATCCTGAGGGTACTAGGAAGCTAACTAGAGGGTTTTAAGCAGAGGAGAGACATAATAAGATTTGAATTTTAAAAAGATCATTCTGGGCATCTTGAGGAGGGGTAGACAGTAGGGGAATAAGATGGAAGCAGGGAAACCAGCTGCATTAATGCAGGGGAGACATGATGATGATGGTGGTTCAGACTCTGGTGGAAGTGGTACAGACCATGAGCAGAGGATGAATTGTTGACCTGTAAGGGGGCCTGTAATGCTTCGGAAGACTTAGAGTGGCACTCCCTCTGAGGGGCCCCCTTTATTTATCCGTTCATTTATTCAACAAATATTTGAGCACCACTCTGGCCAGAAATTATGCCCAATTTCCCAGGGAGCGAGGCTGCTGTCTGACCCAGTCGGGGTGGAAGGGAAGGGGTGATGTCTGCAGAGGGGTTGGTGCAGACCTCACTGAGACCCCACAGCTGTACAGTATTTGGACACTGGTGTGGGGTTCCTATGCATTTCAGCTCCCACCAGAACCTCCCTCTGCTGACAGCCAGCCAGAGATTTCAGTTCCTACTTGGCATATGGAGAAACTGATGCTCAGAGAAGGGACTGACCTGTCCAAGGTTACCACCCTGAGCTAGAGGCAGACTTGAAACCTGGGTATGCGGGCTCCCACTGGCTTCTCTTCCCACTGCAGTCTGGCTGCCCACATTTGGGCTGTTTCAGGCTCAGAGCGCCTCTCGCCACTGTCAGGCAGGAGAAGCTGCAGACAGAGGGGCGCCTGCTCCCTGTCTCTCTGCGTCCAGCTCCAGCCCTGAGATTGCTATATTATTAGCAACAACCCACGGCTGCGCAGAGCTGTACAGCCTCCTGCTTGCCAAGGGACTTACATGCAATATCTCATTTGATCCATCTGGCCTCGCCAGGAAGTGAAAATTATTATCCCCACTTAACAAGTAAAGAGACTAAGTCTTAAAGACACCAACTATTAGTGCATCTGATGAACTCCATTGAGGTTCAATAACATACAACTAATATGTATCCATTGCATTCTGATCCCCTGCAACTGTGCTGGGTTCCATAGAATGCAAAGATGAACGGGATCTGGGCTCTGCCCCCAAAGAGGAGATAATCTATAGGGATATCATGCATATGCATTCCTGGCCTCTGTGTAAGACCCTGGTGTGTGGGGCTTTGGAGAAATGGTGCGGGCTCAGAAGCAGAAGTCACTCCTAGCAGAAGTTCTGGGAAGCCTCTGGAAGAGGAAGCATTTAAGCTGGAGTTGGAGGCCATGGGTTTGGATAGGTGGTCCTAGGGTCTCCTCTATGTCCTCTCCCAGCATCCTGGGCTCACCCTCTCATCACAAGTCATTACTTGTCTCCCCTGCCAGGTACTATGCACCTAATAAGTACTCAACATTTGAATCAATGGAGGAGCAAGTAAACGGTGGAGAGGCAGAATGAGGCCAGTGTGCAGGTGACCTTGATGATCAGCAGGGGCTCTTCCAGTCGTAGAGGGCTGCCATCTGGGGCAGAGCTCTTGGGCGGGTGGGATAGAGCGATGAAACATGTCCTTTCTTCCCTGTTTTTGGTGGGACTTGGCACCCAGCATAAGTGCTGGGGTTTGGGGGTGAGGGGAGGTGGGTAGGAGCCTTTAATTGGTGATCTTTATCAATGGTGCAGCCCTGGGAACTGGGGTCACAACCTACTCTCCTGACTCCCCACCTTTGGCCCAAACTGCTTGGGCAGATTTTTGGAACTCTCCCCAAAGGGTGCCAGGAACAGAAGGTATCTGTTGCCTCCAAGATCTTGTTGGACCTGAAGGACACCCTTGACACCCCAGGTTACTCAGGTCCTCTGTGGGGTAGGTGAAGATATGTCACAATCACTGAGGATTGGGAGGTTGTTTCCAGTTTACAGATGGCGACGAAGGCTGCAGAGAGCTCAGTGGCTGCCAGACCTCACAGCTAGTGAGAGGCAGAACGGGGTCCCTGCCTCCAAAGCAGCCCCCTTCTCCGACCTCCTGCTGCCCCTGAGGAAGCCCTCAGCAGGGGCACTCCTCAGTCTGCAACACAGGGTCACCTGGCAGGGCTTTCTGCAGCGGGTGGTGCAGATGGAAGGGATGATCCAGCTGCCTGGCCCGGTGGCCTCTGCCTTCCCAGAGCAGCCATCCATCTTGCACTGACTGGGTCCAGCCCAGCAGCTTCCGGGATGAGCTGTGGGCACCTGGCCAGCGAGCTCAGCACCTTCCCTCTGTTGGATCCTTTCTGTCTTTCTGTCTCTGTTTATTTCTCTTTTCTCTGCTTTTATTTTATTTATTTATTTATTTTGCCAGCCTCAGGGCCTCCTCCCTGGCCTATCCCTGCCCCAGGAGTAACCCCAGGACATCCAGTGCCTCAGAAATCACAGCTGCCCCTACTCTGCCTGTGCCTCTCCTCAGCCACCTGCATGACCCAGTGGATAAAAAAGAACAAAGCAAGGGAATACGGTAGTCACGCTCCGCTTTGTTCAAGCCCTTGGCTTCTTCTTCCCTGGTTGTGAAGCTCAGGAGGCCCGAATCAGCCCCATCTTTCCGAGTTAGAAGTGCTGGCCCAGAGATCAGAGTTATAGGAGCAAGATGCGAGGGTGGCAGGGCCCTGTGCCAGGCAGAAGGGAAAGGTGTGGAGGTTCAAGCCACCAGCTGCCCTGCCTGCCGCGCTGCTTCTTCCAAAGCCAAACCCTTTGAGCAGACCCCCTTCCCTGGGGCTCAGAGCTCGCAGCTCTGTGAACCATCCCTGCGCCCTCACAGCCTGGTCCTGGGTGGCCTTCCTGAGGCCTTTGGCCCCTGGTTGTCGTTCTCCTCCTTCCCCAGGCCCTGCCTCATCCTGGGGACTTCCAGCATCCACAGGACACAGCATCTGCCACCAGAGCCTCTCAAGGGAACCAACTCAAACCTGAGCCTCAGCTCTAGCCCCTGTCCACTCCCCAGAATTTTCTGCTGCTCTTGGGCTGCCCACTCTCCTGATGCTCTGGCACCCCACTTCATCACTCCCCTCTACTTGTTCTTCCATGTCCCTGAGCCCTCCGGCTTCTGACCCCCTCCCGCCTTTATTTTTCCCACCTTGCCCGGTCCTCGGCCAGTCCTGGCATTCACTCCTTTGATATATTGAGCCCCCTGGCCCCCAGGCCCTCGGCCACAGCTGACCACTGCCTGCCCTGGGTGGTCTGACCTCGACCTTCTCAGCTCCTGGCCCACACTGCTGAGAGCTGCTGGAGAAAACCACAGGGCCGGGCAGATGGGGGCCCTGTGCACGAGGCCTCCAGGCCCAGCTGATCCTTTTCCCAGCTCACTCCCCCGCCCTCCCCAGAGGCTCCCTCAAACCTTCAGCCTGTTCACCAGCCTCCTCCCCTCCTCCCATGACTCAGCAGATGACTTCAGCTTCTCCTTCTCTCCCGGGAATCTCCCAGCCCTCCGCTCAGAAGTGTAGCCCACCTGCCTTCCATCCAGGCTGACCCCTCTTCCAGGGCTCCTGACCTCCCCCACGTCAACATATCCACCTGTTCCTTCCACACCACCCCCATCCTTCCAGCCTCTCTCTCTCCGGCCTCTTTCCCTTGAGCATTTAAACAATCCCAGCCTCTTGCAAACAAAGGAAACCCTCCCTCTGCCTTGAGCCACCAGTAATACCGGCGTCTCTCTCCTTCATCTGACCATTAAATTACTGATGAAAATAGTCATTTGCCTAACACAACATTGTAAATCAACTATACTCTAATATAAAATATAAAATAAATTAAAAAAAAGAAAATACTCATTTCCAAATCCTAATTCACAACTTCTCTACCCCCTGCCATCCTGAACCACTGTAGTTCGGCTCCACTAAAATTGCACTTGCCGAGGTTGACAGAGATGCCCTGACTCATGGAAAGGCCTGCTTTTCTGTCCTTACAGTTTTCTGGAGGCACCTGGCACCTTGGAGCACCATGAGGAAGGCATGGTCACATCCTGTGGATCCTTCCAGGTCTCCTTCTGAGCCCATCTTTTCTGGCCCAGCCCATTGCTCATTTATACTCCTTAAAGGCCCATGGGTCCACCTCCCACTGCAAACTCAAATTTCTGTGTCCAGACCCAACCTGGGCATCTCACCTCCCAAACTGAACCCATCAGCTTTCCCTTAACCCTGCTCTCTCTAGGAGGATGGGACTGTCCCCATCCACCCACTTTTCTAGGAGTCCTGCGGGGTATCTCCCTCCTCCCACAGCCATCACTGCTCCCTAACCCCTCCCCCCACACCTCTCACAGGGGCTATTATAGGAACCACCCCCCAAAGGGTCTCCCCACCTCTGGTCTCCCCATCCAATCCACTCCCTACTCCAGCTGCCAGAATGACCATTCTAATTTGCAAATCTGGGAATTCCCTGGCAGTCCAGTGGTTAGGACTCCATGCTGTCACTGCCGAGGGCCCAGGTTCCATCCCTGGTTGGGAAACCAAAATCCCACAAGCCTTGTGGGTGGGCCAAAAAAAAAAAGACCTTAAAAAATGCAAATCTGACTCCATCTCTCCCTTGCTTGATATCTTCACTGGCTGAAGAATCCAAAGGGCAGAATCTGGTCCATTCTGAGATTCCCAGCCTTAGGGCTTTTCAGGACTGGTTTTATTTATCCTCCCCTCCCCCACTCCCAGAACCCAGGAAATCCCCAAGGTTTCATTGAGCGCTCCTGATTTGTACAGGATAACTGGAGTTCAGATCTTTTCAGCGAAGGCCGGAAAATGTGAAGATTTTAGTATTAACCTAAGTGGCTTGTTCTGAGCAAAGGAGAGTCAGAGATCCAGAGAAGAGAAGTGATTTGTTTAAGGTTATTCAGCACATCGTTGGTGCAGCCAGATCTCCAGTGTTCTGTTTGCTGCCCCAGCCCCCGAGGGCAGCCCCAGCCTTGGGGAGTACGCCTGGAAACGGCTGTCCCTCCAACTTCTCCAGGAGGACCTTGACTTTGACTCATCCTCCTGGAGGACACACTCCTTCCCGCTCCCATGAATGAGCAGGTCATTCACTTCTGCTCTCAGGCCCCTCCTGCTACCCAGCTTTGTCTGCATCCTCCCACTGGAGAGGTGAGAAGTAAACCCAGGGCTTCCCTGGTGGCGCAGTGGTTAAGAAGCCGCCTGCCAATGCGGGCGACACGGGTTCGAGCCCTGGTCTGGGAAGATCCCACATGCCACGGAGCAAGTAAGCCCGTGCGCCACAACTACTGAGCCTGTGCTCTAGAGCCCGCGAGCCACAACTACTGAGCCCGTGTCCCACAGCTACTGAAGCCTGCGTGCCTAGAGCCTGTGCTCCACAACAGGAGAAGCCACCACAATGAGAAGCGCGTGCACCCAACGAAGAGTAGCCCTGCTCTCTGCAACTAGGGGAAAGCTGGCATGCAGCAACGAAGACCCAATGCAGACAAAAATAAAATAAATTAATGAAAAAATAAAACACCATTCACTAAAAAAAAAAAAAAAGAATCTGCCTGCCAACGCAGGGGACACGGGTTCAAGCCCTGGTCCTGGAACATCCCACATGCCGCAGAGCAACTAAGCCTGTGCACCACAACTACCGAGCCTGCGCTCTAGAGCCCGTGAGCCACAACTACTGAAGCACACGTGCCTAGAGCCCGTGCTCCGCAACAAGAGAAGCCACCACAATGAGAAACCTGCGCACCACAATGAAGGAGTAGCCCCTGCTCACTGCAACTAGAGAAAGCCCGCACGCAGCGATGAAGACCCAACGCAGCCAAAAATAAATAAATAAATAAAAGAAGTAAATCCAGCTGTGTGTAGGGAGTCAGGCCTGCCTTCACTGGCTCTGAAAAGAGGCCAACAAAGAAGAGTTCCCTCCAATGAGGAAGAGGAGACACATGAACCTCCTTCATGACACAGCCCCTCCATTTACTACCTATGTGACCTAGACAGGTTACTTAACCCCTCTGTGCCTTGGACTCCTCATCTGTAGTGTGCTTTCTCTCCTGTCTATGGGGGAATGGGGGCAAACGCATATGCTCTCCTGTTTTTTCTCATTTATTGGCCTTTCCTTGCCCCCTGAGTATTATTAAAGAAACAAGGTGAGGACTTAGGGGGAGGATCACAGAGCACTGATTATAGACCTCAAGGCAGCCTCTTATGGAGGCACCTGGCTCAGCCTAGGTTGGGATGGCTGCCCTAGGGTTGGAAGGCCAACGTCCACTTGTCATGAAGGGCTCTTAGGCCTTGTATAACCCTCTGGGCACACATCTCTCAAGTTGGGGGGTCAGGAGCTCAGTACCACATGTCCTGGTCATCCATCTCTTTGGCCATCTCTCCATTCCCATCATGCACCAGGCATTATAGATGGAGAAGAAAAAAGGACGTGCTAAAATGTACTCTTTGTTCCTGGGGAAGCTTGTACAATATGGCGACAAAAGGGCTTCACATGTCCTGGCCTCAAACGTAAAAGGCCTTTGGGGAGAAGAGTTCTCCTTTTTCTTGTAACACCATGAAGTAGAATGAGGAACAATGGGAAAAAGATCTGGGAACCTAAGTGCTGTCCCACAAAGGAAGGGGGACTTTAGGAAATAGTAAACTGCCTATGGCCAGAGGTGTGCTCGCAAGGGCTGACACCCAGGAGATGGGGTGCTGTATGTGGGATTTCTCTATTGGATGAATAAGGGTCCTTCTGCTGTCCATTCCGGTTTACCAACTCCAACTCTAGGAAGACAGGGAGGAAATCTGGCTGGCTCTGAAGCCTAGAAGACAGTGCAGGCCCCATGCTCCTGAGTCATCTCAGTTTGCTCAAGCGTTGATGTGGAGGGAGTGCTTTTTGCCCCTGTCTGTCCCCAGGCTCAGAGCAAGGAGTTGGTGCTGTCTGTGCCTACCTCCTGTCCCCTGGTGCAGCCTGGGCTCCTGTCTGCCTGCTGTGTCAACACCAGCGTTCCTGTTACATGATCAAGTGGGATTTGCACTCTGGAAGCATTAGTGCTGGGCTGACTTGGCAGAATGGCCAACACAAGAAAATGCCAGTTCCCTACCTCTTCCAGCTCTCAGAAGGCCTCATGGCCACTCTACTTCCTCTTTGAGCAACCCAGCCTGGCCTTCTTCAGGGTTTCCAGGGTCTTTTGAGGTCACTCTGGCAGACCACTAATGGTGGAAGAATCCCCCAGAGAGCTTTAAAAACGTACAGGTTCCCAGAACCTACTGTTGGAGATTCTGATCCAGTCTGTTGGACCAAGGACTCTGGATTCTAGACAAGCTCCCCTCAGGTATTTGGGGGACCGCAGTGCACAGCCCGGTTGAGAACCACTGGTCAGCATCACCTCTGAGTGGCCGGTCCTCTGGCCCTGCTTATCTGTTGGTCCCTCACCTCTGATTCCTGTCCCACCCTATCCAGACTCAGCCCATGCCATCACTGGACAGCTCTAGCTGATGGAAAAATTGCCTCCTAGAAATGAACTGAAACTGATGGGCTCTCTGCAGCTTGGAGTCTTCTAAAAACAAAAAGCACCTGCCTCATTCTCTGTGGTAGGCAGACTGCCACCATCCCCATCACCGTGGCTCTCCCATGAGTCATTTGCCCTTTGTTGGAGTCAAGCATCAAAATTCTCACTCAGACCCTTCTACCAAGTCAAGAACGCATTCATTTCATAGTCCAATTCAGAGGTCATCGTGGACAGTTCTCTTTAAGATTCAGTGGGGAACCTGAGGTCCAGATTGGTGAAGCACTTGGCCCAAGTTCACACAGCTGAGTTTCAGGAGAAGATTCTATCCTGGGCTCCTCTGCCCTGGAGTGTCCAACTCTTGAGAATGGGGACAATTTACCTCTTTGTTTGGGACAATGGCCTATTTTTTATGGTGATGGACATTCCCTTGGTGTGGTAAAGTTTGAAGTGGGCTCTTTTCAGGGGAATGCAAAACTTAAAATATAAAGAAGTTTTAGATTTTTCAATCTCTCCCTCCTTCCAGGCCAGTCAGTTTTAGGGGATCTGAGAGGCCCTAGATTTAGGGAAGCTGGCTTGTTGAGGAGCGGTCAGACACTCAGAACGGAAAATTTCTGCAGGTTGTCAGACCCAGGTCAACAGGCTTCCTTTGAAATCTTCTGTCTGGCTCTTCTTCAAGACCATTCTTTCTGGTTGTGGCCCTATTTGCTCCTGGGATTGTCTACAGTTCTGCCTTCCTGAGTTTTGGCTGCAATTTGACCATGGCCGTTTGTTCTGGGGCAAAATCTTTCAAGTCCTCCTCAAGAGGTAAGACCATCACCAGGCGATTCATTCTTGAAGCAGAGTCTTTTTCATTGAACAAAACTTCCCTGAGCACCTGCTCCATGCCGGGCTCGGAGCTCAGAGGTGACTCCGATGGACCTCTGTCTTTGAGAAATCCATTTGTAAGACCACAGGGGAAGACAAAGTCACACACATACAAGTGCAGTGATGAGGTCTAGAACCTGTGCTGGGAGCTGGTAGGAGCACCGAGGGGGAGCGGTCAGTTCAACACGCTGTGTCTGAGTCTAAAAGACGAAGAGGTAGGATTGAATGGGGGGTAGGAGTAGAAGGAGTTCCCAGCAAAAGGAACAGCTTTTGAAAAGGCCCAAAGTGGGAAGAGGGCACTGCATGGTCAGGAAATGCCAGTCTAGTGTCCTATGTGAGATGCGGGTAGAGAGGTAGGCCGGAGCCTCGGGAAAAGCCCTTGAGTTCCAGGCTAAGAAGCATGGACTTTGGCCCATATGCAATGGGAGTGGCATGCATGGCAGAGCCAAGGTGAGGGAAGGAGAAGATGGGACGCACATATAGAAAGATCTTTCAGATCTTGTACTGTAGAGGCTAGGAAGACACTATGGTAAGGCAGTTGGCAGGCTATTGCTACAGGCTGAAAGACCTTAAGAAGCATCCGTGCAATTCTGTTATATTACAGATGTACAGTCTGAGGCCCAGAGAGGTACAGCGACTTGTTCAAGGTCACCCAGCAAGATCAATAGCAAAGTCAAAGCTTCAACCTGTGGGTCCTGCCTCCCAGCACAGCCTTCCTCCACTGCTCCAGTATCCTCAGGAGGAGAGGCAACCCACTGAGATCTCCATGTTGTCCTTTGCCTCTGAATCTGTCATGTGCTCTGCCCCTACTGCAGACCAGCCTGTTAGGGCAGTGACTGGGAAGTGTTCCTAGAGGACAGGGTGGGGAGCATTACCGGTCTGTTTTGGAAGATGCTGCTGCTGCTGCCGCCTCCACACCAATCAGGGAGCTTTCTAGCTGCAGGAGGAAGCCAGGAGCCAGGGGATGGGGCTGCAGTGATTTATGACTGCACAGAAACAGCAGGACAGTAATGTCTCTGGCTGGCCTGTGTGTCCGCCAACTCAGCCCAGAGAGGATGCATCTAAAGGTCATATCCTCCAGCACTGGAGATGGGGCAAAGGGTTAGCCACACAGTGTGCCTGCCCAGAGCCTGTGTGTCAGGCCAGTCATCAAAGGGCAAGGCCCCTCCTTCCCTGAGCAGATACCAAGGGGTAGATTCTCATAGCCTGGGCAGGAGAGGGTGCCCTTGTTACTGGGAGTCCAGAAGATCTGCCTGGATTTGAATTCAGGTTCTGTTGGTCCTTGCTGTTTGAGCCTTGACTGGTTACACAGCCGAGATCTCTGTGTCTCAGCCTCCAAGTCTAAAAAACAGAGATGACTGAACCTCTCAGCTCTGGGACTGAACCATCTCCCAGGTCTGCAGGTACAGATTCCCTGTTTCCACAGCTAAAGAATGTCAATAGCCTTCCATTTCAGAAGAGGAACAGGCTGAATCTAAACTATGACTTGTCACACCTGGGCGGAGCACTTAGCGCTCATTGAATTTAATTTCTCACTTCAAAGGTGGGGAAATTAAGACCCAAAGAGGACACAGGCCTTGCATATAGACCGGGGGCCAGGCAGAAGCCAGAATGCTAGTTCTCCACCTCCCTGCTCCAGGTTTCTCTTAGCAGTACCACGGCATGGAGGAGGAAGCCAGAATGTTAAGCCATTTGCTCTATGTCATGTTGCCATGCCTCTGAAGCAGCCCTCTAAACAGCCCGGGGCCGCTGGGCAGCTGCAGCTTTAAGCCTAGAGTCTTAAAAAGAATCAAAAGGGAAAGGAGGGCAGGGCCAGCTCTCCCCTGCACCATCGGAGAGAGGCCTGGATGTGGAGACTACAGATGTTATTCCTGTTTGATTTTAGAACATCCTTTTCTTTGCATCTGCTTTGCTTTTTCCCCAAACAGGTTTGGCCTGGAATTCTTTTACTTTATTTTATTCTTTAATTCACATTGGACTGGTGGGGGAGGGAGAGGTCAGAGAGGCAGCCTGAAATGTGCCAGGAAGTTCCTGGGATTTAGCTTCTGGGGCCTGAATCATTGGCACATTTAATCCACATGTGGACAACCAGGGTTGGCTGTAAGGGTTCCCTTCCCATGCACCTGGGATGCCCAGGCCAGAATGGTTGAGGCCTGGCCTGCAGGGAGGAAGAGAAAGGAAGAGGAAGGACTTGGCGAACTCTCATGTAAGAGACAGAAGGAAGTGGGAGGGTTTATTCACCAGCAGGATTGCATTTTGCTGGGTGGTGTAGTAAGAGAAGAGGGACCAGATCCCATGGTGGAGGAGGGGAGAACAGAGCTATTTCTAGAGTCCTCTCCTCACTCAGGCCATCTCCTTCACTCCTGCCACAGCACTCTCCCTAAGCGCATGCATGCGTTCATTCATTTCTTCATTTCACATGCTCTGCATACGTATGGTGTGCCAGGCACTGTGCTCGGCACTGAGGAAGCAACGATGATGAAGATCAAATGCAAATCTCATCCTTTTCTGCCCTGGTTAAAATCTCTCACAGGCTTTCTATTTATTTTGGAAGAAAGACTTCACTCCCTCCCTTGCCTGCCATTCAGGGTTCCTCATGTTCTGGCTCCTGACTCCATCCCCAGCCCCACTACCGGTCACTTCAGGCAACAAACATACTGAATTCTTTGCCTATCAATAAATATGTCAGGGAGGAACCTGCTTCTGAGACCCCTGCCTGTGCCCTCTTCTGCTCTCAAATCCTACACATCTTATTTTTTCTTTTTTTGTTTTGTTTTTCTTTCTTTCTTAAAAATTTTTTGTTTTTCATTTTATTTTATTTATTATTATTATTAGTTTTTAATCAAATCCTACACATCTTTAAGGGCCGGGTTGGAAATGTTACCAGCTTTTCCGAACTGGTGGTTCAGTGGTTAGGACTCCCGCCTTCTCACTGCGGAGGGCCCAGGTTCAACTCCTGGTTGGGAAGTTGCCGACACCGCCCCCCCCCCCAAAAAAAAAAGAAACTCTTCCTATCTAGCCTGAATTCCTTGAGGGCAGGGTTCCATGTCCTCTTCCTCCAGTGCCTCGCATAGAGCCTGGAATATTCCTTCACAGAAACTCCCTCATTCTCTATTCTCATAAACAACGCTTCATGTCCACTATCTTTTTTTTTTTTACTAGTTATAATTTTCTAACGTACTCTACACGTTTTTTATTTTGCCCATTTTCTTGGGCGGGGGTTTTGTTTTGTTTTGTTCACTGCTGTACCCCATTACTTAGAACAGTGCTTAGAACATAGTAGGTGCTCAGTAGATAAGGGCCGAATAAATGAAATAAATAAAATGTGCAGTCAAAACTATGGGGTGTGTGAGCTACATGGAATGTCAAAAAGGGAAGCATATGAGCAAGAATTAGTCAGCCTGACCTCAGCGTGTACATCCTAGGCGGGGAGAGAAGGTTTGGTTAACCCCGAGACACAACCCAGTGGTAAGCATCCATTGACTCTGGTAACTGAATTGAATCTTTAACGCTCCACCCCGGAGAGGAAGAAGGGGCTCCCCAGGGATCAGTCTGCAAACAGCTGCATCCTTTCTGTATATTAACCAGAGTGCCCGGCTGGTATTTGTCTTTCCATATTTCCACCTGTCAGGTCCAAGAACCTCAAGGTGGGGATGGGAGAGCTGGAACCTTGTGGGGGGTGGGGGAGGTTGACAGTCCCCCAAGGTTTGGCTCTTTAATTCAGCCATCCCTGAGGTGGGTACCACCCTGACAGTTTGGATCAACAGTGAACGCGCCCCATCTCCCCAATCCCCCCATGGCGTGCTATTTTATCTCGGAAATACGGTCCAGGGCTGAGGCCCTGGCCCCCTCCCCCAGTAATTTCCCGAAGAATATGGGGCGGGGCCGTGAATCAGCACTCGCTCGGACACTGGCAGCCTTCGTCCCCGCCAGGGGTCCCCAGCGGCCGCGGAATTAGACCCCCCCACCCCGAATCCTCCTCCATCTGCGCGCTATGACCACTGGGAGATGTAGTCTTGACCGCCCCTTTGTCCTTGATCTCCCCAACGTAGCACCTCAGCAGAGGATGAACTACAACTCCCAGGGGCCCACGCGCCGGGGGTCTGGCAGGGCGGGGATCTGCATGGCGAGGGGTGGGGGTCGTCTGGAAAAGCTAGGGCGCAGCAACCGGGGTGAAGGGAAAAACGGGGCTTGTTGAGGGGCAGCGGGGAAGAAGGGGACACCCAGAAGGCGGCGGCGAGCTGAGTTGGGGAGGGGCAACCCGAGAAGCGGAGGGGCCGGGGCGGGGCCGGGGCGGGGTGCGCAGGGTGGTGGGCGGGGCCGTCTGCGTCACGCGGCGTGGGCGGGGCCGCAGAGGGTTGTCCGCCCGCGGCACGCACAGCAGCCGCAGCCACCTCGCGCCCGGTCCCGCGGTCGCAGCTCGAGCTGCAGCCTTCGCGCCGTCGCCTCAGCCCCTCGCTTCGTGGGTCGGTCCTTCCGGCACACGGGCTCCAGCCGCGCCCGCAGCCGCCCTCCGAGCCCTTCAGGCCGCCCTGGTCTTCTCGCCCGGCCCGACCCAGCCCGTGAAGATGGTGGACCGCGAGCAACTGGTGCAGAAAGCCCGGCTGGCGGAGCAGGCGGAGCGCTACGACGACATGGCCGCGGCCATGAAGAACGTGAGTTTCTCCTCCCGCCCCCCGCCGCCTCGCCCCAGCCCCTTCGCAGACGCGGGCTTTCGCGGGGTCGACTTGGGGACTAGTCGCCCGTCGCTCCTGCAGGTTGGCCGCCCCAGAGGGGGCTGGGGAGGGTCCTGAGAGCGCTGAGGACCGGGTGTGACGCGGCCTCTCCCCGAGCATTCCCCAGGGCCGGCGGCGCTGCCGCCTCGGCCCTCCCCACGCGCCCGCGCTGGGGCGGGGTCTTGGAGGGCTGGTCTCGGGAGCGGGGTCTCTGGCCGCTGTGCCTCCGGGTCTGCTGGGGACCTGAGCAGGGGCCGTGCGCATCCTTTGTGCCCCACTTCCCCTCCTCCCAGCCTGGCCGTGTGGGGGCGGGGGACCGCATGGATGCGGTTCCTCTTTTCTCCCTGATGTCTGGGCGGCGCCTTTCCCATTCACTCAGCAGGTCTCCCGGTTTTCTGATACTCCCCCCCTCCCCAAATCTTCCCACTGCCTCTCCAGACAGATCCTTTAGGACCTCCCCGGGAAAAATGTAGGCTGTCCTGAAAACCTGGGCTCCAAGATGCAAAATCGAAACCTCCTTGCTCACGTTTTTCTTAACAAAAGGCTCCTCTTTCTGCATGCCCCAAAGCAAGTCCTCTTGCTTTTAGGAAGGGGGCACGTTTGTCTCGCTAGCGTTTTCATTGATTGTTCTCAATATGTCATCTCCTTGTTTTCCTACGGCTTTCGTATTGAAAAGTGTTGGTATTGTCTTTAAAACAAAGGTTGTGAATTTAGCTGACTAGTTCAGTTTGTGATATATGCTGTTTCTTTTTTAAATATAGGCACACATTTGTCGAAATTCCTATAAGTTGAAAAAATATTCTCTGATCTGATATTGCAAACAAAGCGTTGGTGGGAGGCAGTATCAAGTCATTCCAGAAGATTCTGCATTTGTCGTATTGCAGAGAGCCTAGACTGGGTGGAGGCTGGGAGGAGTTATTTTAAAGGGGAAAAAGTCTTCTTTTTTTTTTTTTTAATTTGTTTTGTTAGATGCATCTGAAGCTTAAAAAAAAAAAAACTAGCGCATCCTCAATGCTGATGAAAAGAGAATACTGATCTCCAGTTGTCGCATTTTGCAGATTCCTGCTTGTATTGCACCATTTTGTCAGTAACACTATATTCACCTAATGGGTGGTCAACCAGTTTGATATTAGAGGATTGGGGAAGTATTGAGCATTATTAAATGAAACGTAAAATTATCTAATGATTTCGGTCTCCCACTATTTTCATATCTAACTTCCTGCCTTATGTAACAAAGGTTTTAAAACGCATCTCCAGTGTGCAGCGGATGGAGGAGTGTACCTTGCCTGTTAAACCTCTTTAATGAAGCAGTATAGGTATTGCAGATTAATTCTTGAATAACTTTACTGGTTCACAGAAGACGACAATGCTGATGCCTGTGTATTTAAGCCAGATACATTAACAAAGAAGATTTTTATCAAATTAAGGAAGAGAATTGATTCTGACATTTGGAGTACTGCTGTATTAATATTATTGCCACAGTTGCTGTCCTTAAAGCTCAAATGATGTAAGTTGCACTTTAGCAGATATCAGTATCTTTAGTTCACATTACTTAGACTCTTCTAATTTTTCCATATTTCTAGTTTCACAGGAAAGCGAGTGACCTCGCTCCTATATCCATAGCAACCCAGTGATGTCACACACAATGACACAGAGGCTGCAATGCACCTAATGGGTTGGTAGGGAGTATGCAGATGGCATTTGTCCAAGGTAATGCAGAAATTAGCAGATAAGCCAGGTGGAATTGAGCATTTTGTCTTCCACCGGATGAGAATTGGTCCTCCAAATAAGAATTTCATTTATCCTTAGACGTGCAAATCAGGGATGTCTGGCTATGCCTGTTCACCTGCGTATTTGTAGTTTTCTCAAAAGTTTATAAGATACAGTCGTGGTTTTAAACATTTGTTAAAATTGGGCAATGAAGGAATAAAGATGGAAGTTTTAAACAAGAATATGTTTTATGCTCATAGTGCAGGGATGAGCTGTATACATGGGTTTATTGCAAATTATTAACTCGGCAGGTTTTAATAAAAACCTTAAAAAAATTATGACTTCCTGCTGGGGCATTTTCAGTAAACGTTAGGGAATGAGAATCCCTTACAGAACAATTTACCTTGGGATTTGGAAAAGTTCTCTTTTGCTGTGTTTATGTTTCTGCTCCTTAACTGAGTGTGCAGGAAAAAACAGTTTATAAAATATAGCAGACCTTTTCCAAATCTGTTTACCATGATTTTGAGGAATTAGGCTTACCTCTGATCTGCATTTTCCTCATCTGTAAAATGGGTCAACACCTGCTTGACAAAGTTGTTAGGATTAAATAAAAAATATAGTAGGTGCTTAAGAAAAGGTAACTATTTATAAAACTTTGTTTCTTCCTTTGTTTATAAAGATCATCTCATCAGAGAATTTGGAAAATACAGGAAGATACAAAGAAAATACTCAGTTCTACCACTTGAGTTCTCTTCTAAGGCTGAAGTCATCCAGATGCTAGCGTGATTAAAGTTATTTGCATCGGATGAAGTTACCCTAGTAGTAAAGAGTTAGGACCTGTGATAGTTGTAGGTGGGTGACCAGGATAGAGGTAAAATGGTGTATTCTGGAAAGGAGGAAAGAAGGAAGTTTAGTCTTTTAAGACACATGTGTAGGCTTATATCTAAAAAGAGCAAACACCTAGATGTTTCCTACTTGTTAGACAATACTGACTTGTCCTTTGGATTTTAATAGCCTCTTGAGAAGTTAATATTCTAAGTAGGCTACTGGTACTTTCCGGGGGGGGGGGGAGGGCGGGCAGAAAAGGTTCTGGGCTAGTAACTTTGTTGAAGTTACTGGGTTAAGCAATTTAACTCGGGTGTGTTGGGGGGCATTAGTGGCAAAAGGCTATCTTAATTATATAAAAAAGTCTTCGTGGTGGAATCGATATACTTAAAAAGGTTTTACAATGTTAAATATTCTGTTTTTCCTACTAGCTCTTCCAGGAGGCTAGATCAATAGCCATTATCACTAATGGAGTAATGACACCTCTTTAGACTCTTCAGAAGTGGAGTTCTGCCAGCCATTATTATAATCAAAGTCATGTGGTTTCAGTTGTTCTCTTTGGGGTGGAAAGAATACAGATGACAGTTTGCTTTTTATGTTAACCTTCACAGTAACTGAAATGACTCTTAAGTGCCTTTTCTAATTATTTAAACAATTTCATGTGTATCTTTGGATTATATTAAGATAAAAGATGTTGCTGAATGTGCATCCTCATTGCGGTTCTTTGGATTAACTGCAGGCCCTAGGGAGGATTTCATCCCCTAGTACTTGGAGGAAGCCTTATTTATTTATTAAACCAAACTCTAAATTATTAAAAAGTGGAGGAAATGATTTTGTTTTTATTGAGGTAAAAGTCACAACATAAACTGACCACTTTCAAGTGTACAATTCAGTAGCATTCAGTACATTCACAATGATGTGCAGCCATCACCTCTAGAAAAAATAGGAAAATGATATTTTTAAAAAGTGATGATGGTCTGGCTATAGCTGGCTGGATTTCAGCACATTACTGATTCAGGAATGTGTCAATAGTGCAGGGCTCACAGCCAGTGGTAATCAGTATCCCTTTCTCTTTGTTTTCTAACATCCGAACCGTTCAGCATAAATTGAAAAGGGGACTTATTTTGGCTAGATTTGTATTTCCATTTAAAAAGTTACAGAGCTTAAAAACTATACGTTGCTCACACAAATGAATAAGAACAATTTACCTGAAATCGGAGCAAACTATTAACTATTTGGAGATTATAGGAATTTTGCTGGTGTTCTTATCATCACTCATTTTCCACCCCAAGACTGACTTTGTTAGACACACTTGCCCTGCTGTGTGGCCCGGGTTCCTGCAGTGCTGAGAGTGGTGAGCTATTCAAGCATGGGCTTCTCGTAAATAAGATGTTAAATACATTGTTTTGGTGTTTCTGAGGCTGCCAGGAACAACTTCTTGTCTCCAGTATCACCAGCCCTAACAGTTTTATCTGGCAGGGCATCTGATTCTTTCGTGTTCCTACCAGATTCCATGAGATGTGGAAAAAAAGAAGCAAAGACCACTTTATATGTTTAATAGTCAAAGGGAAAAAAATCACATATAAACCATTGTCTTTTGTCTTATTTTCTAAGCTCTGTTTGTTAGAGCTTGACCAGATATTCGAGACTGTAATTATAGGGAACCTGTATTTGTTGTCTTTCTAGGCTATCAAGGCTATCAAGGCTATCAGCATGAGCTGCCTTATGGCCTTTCCTGTCATAATCATTTTTCTGCTGTCTTCCCCACATTCCATTTTAGGTATTACCTATCATTTTGGTTTAGTACCAGACCATATTATCTTGCTTTAGACTGGCACTTGAAATTTTGATTTTACTAATTTATGAATTTGAGTCATAAAAAAACAGTTACATGAAAAGTGATCAACAAAAATTCCCAAAAGAAAGCTTTAATTTTAAGATAAATGGTTAAATTTATTTGGTTCCATGATTTTACAGAAACAATAAAAATTTGTAAATCTTGTAAGACTTTGCATCAGTCTTTTTTTTTCTTCCTTTTAAAAGAACTCGTGAAGTCTAAACCAAATGTTCATCAGCATATCACTTGTAAGAGTGTCCCACGGAGGTAGATTTTTCTTTACCTAAGTTGAATAATGTGGTGCATAGCATTAGTTGCGTTGTGAATAAGTAGATAGAAATGAGAGTGTTCTTACATATGTAGATTTTTAATATGACATTTTTTAAAAATTCCAAGTAAACTCATTGGTCTTATCCTTTTAATCTTTGAAACGATACCTTATTTTTGGAGAGGTGTAAAGCCAAACTTGTTGAGTAGGACCCAGGTGTAGTGTCAGCTTTTCCCTCTTAATAATTCTGTTGCTAGAACAGGGGTGCCAGAGCTGGGGATATGACAGTGACGACAGTGGGCAGCTGAACATGTAATGACAGTAGTGCGAGAGGAATCCCTCATCCACCCTCCCCCACCGCCGAGTATGAAGAGCAGCTGTGGTGGTGTGAGAAGTGAGAGAAGGCTAAGAGGTAACAAGAGGAAGGCTTTGAAAAAGAAGGTTTGTTTTGAAGAGAGATCATTTAAAACTTCTTTAGCTTTCTGGAAGGAGTTATTAATATGGCACTTAAGCTACCGTATTCAAATAACCAAGATCTAGGAAACAAGGTTGCCTATGGTGCCAGTACATTAAGGATGTGGAAATAAGCTTAAAATATTTTTGACTGAATTGTTTCAATTCAGTACTATTAAGTTCAACACAATGCTCCTTTTGTATGGGTCTAACATGAAATAGTGAATGAGTATGTCTTTGCAGCAGAAGCCCAGGATGGATAGTCGCCATGCAAACAATCCCATACTCCCGCCAGGACATTCTTACATGAGGGCCTGCCTGGCATGGCTAGACCCGGTGGATAGATGTTATTTTCAAATCATACTCCACTCTTCACATATGACTCACCTCTGGTCTTTCTAACTACATCTGTGTAGTAAAAATAGAGACTTAAAGTTGAGACTATATATATATATATATATATATATATTTTTTTTTTTTTTTTACGGTACGCGGGCCTCTCACTGTTGTGGCCTCTCCCGTTGCGGAGCACAGGCTCAGCGGCCATGGCTCACGGGCCCAGCCGCTCCGTGGCATGTGGGATCTTCCCGGACTGGGGCACGAATCCGTGTCCCCTGCATCGGCAGGCAGGCTCCCAACCACTGCGCCACCAGGGAAGCCCAGACACTATATTTTTTTTCTAGTAGTTTGAAAATGACCCAGTGCGTGAGGATAAGGAGAAATAACAAGATAGGGTAAGAACAGCAGAACAGCATTCCGCAGACAAGGAAAGCTGGTGGGGACAAGTGAGTAGGGAAGAAAAATTTTAGAATATCTTGATTTGGGGATGCTCTGATCTTCTAAGGGACTCTGGTTTTTGGAAGGCTGTTATCAGTGGGACAGACCACTGATGACAAAAATGTCTGGCCTTCAGGACGCTAGAAGAATGACAAGTATCACCATAATAGTTCCCTATGCAGGGATATTTCCATCATGTCTTTCTGCAGGGTTTTGCACCTTGCTTTTTCCCCTTGATATTTCAAGGATATTTTCTTCTGTTATCAGTATTTTCAGTGGCTGAACAGTCCTTTGGGTGTGTCATAATTTAATTTTTATTTAGCATTTAGGCCATTTCCAAATTTATAAATAATATTGCCATGAATATCTTTGTGCCTAAAGCTTTCAACACAGATTGTATATTAGGACAGAGACCCCAAAGTGAAATGTTTGAAAGAATTGCTAAGAATTTTTAAGGAACTTGAAACCATCACTAGCACTGGTATGTATCTCAAAAGTTTTGGAAGATGTACTTGTTTGGATAGATAGTACATACACATGGTTCAAAGTTCAAGGATACCCTATTGCCCTTTCTGCTCCAGAAAGAGAAAATGAGGTTGAAACAGGGGAAAGTTTAACTGCAAGCTTATTTGTGGCAAGCCTCTCTTCTGCTTTCTTGTGGTTGGAATGAGTACCTTTTTTAAAAATTAAAAAAAACAAAACAAAAAAAAACTAATATGGTAACTTTCAAGTATATGCAAAATAAAGATAATAGCATGATATAACTCCATATAACCAGTTTCACCGTTTGTCAGCATATTGGCCAATCTTCTGTCTATATACTTTACTACTGTTCTGGTCCCCTTGGTATTTACCATCTTGCAAGATGGTTTTTTATTGACCTAAAATTACGCCTTATTTCCCACAAATGTTCCAGTTACCAGCAAGATCTCTTTATATTCAGATTTGGCAACCTCAAAGTGTAGTTTCTTGCTTAAAGCATATAATCCAGGTGGCAGATAATTTTTTCCTTGATTTTAAGAGGAGTGTTTCTCTCAGTTGACATCCCAAGTGCTGCTTCCTGTCAGCCTTTGCTCATGAGGAGGAGGAAAGGCTGGATGGGTCACGAGTGGGGAGAGGAAAGGTGGTGCTGTGTCAGGTAGGTTTAGAGAAGGGTTTTATCATTACTGCACTGTTTTTTACTGCCTTTTTTGGGAAAGGGACAACAAAGGCTGATATCTTTTGTCAGTTCTGGCTTTCATCACCAATCTGATAGAAGTGCTAAAACCCAGTTGATTTGTTGAGGGCGATGTGGATAAACAAGTTTTGCTTTTGTTTGGTTTTGTTGCTTGCCAAGCATTTTAAAAAAATCATTTTTGCCTTAAAGTTATCATGGTACTGGTTGTAGGTATGAGTAGGTAGGTAGGTAGGTAGATAGATACGTACATACACTAGCTGGCTGGGCCCGGACACCTTGGGTTTGAATTCCATGCTCAGAAGTATGGAGTTGACTAGTTTATTGATATCAGTAATATAGGTGAGTATACTGCCGTTTTATTTTTTTACCATTCGAAGGTCCTGCAGAAAAAGGCTAGATTTTTGGAACCATTTATTGAGGAAGAGAAAACAACATGGTAAACTTCAAACAGCTATAGTAATGAATTGAACTTTAAAATTGCATAAAATATATTTCTATTAACATTACTTATTTAGAACTCTGTCTAGCATATAGATTCTCAAAAACACTGAATTATAGCTAGTTCTTATTTTGGATTTATGGTACTCTTGCATTTTGATCATGTTTTTCTCTTCATAATCTGGCTGGCTGTATAAATACATATATTTTTTAATGAAGGATGATTAAGACTAGCTTTTTAGCAAGTGTTTACATCTGTTGTGAAAATCACGTCAGTACTATAATTTACTAAGCTGTTATGGCATAGCATTACCCTGAAATGTTGATGAGTTCCACTACACAGTGGAAAACCTAGTGTACTTTTGGGTATGACTTTTTTCACATCTGTTCTATAGACTTCTGCACTGACTATAATATTTTTGGGAAGACAAGATTTTGGGGGGGGGTACGCGGGCCTCTCACTGTTGTGGCCCCTCCCGCCACGGAGCGCAGGCTCCGTATGCGCAGGCTCAGCGGCCATGGCTCACAGGCCCAGCCGCTCCACGGCATGTGGGATCCTCCTGGACCGGGGCACGAACCCGTGTCCCCTGCATCGGCAGGCGGACTCTCAACCACTGCGCCACCAGGGAAGCCCGGAAGACAAAATTTTAAGTTACACACTCTCAGATTAAAATACTGCAATATAGTTGGACATTTACTGTCACTTGGGAAGCATCTTTCTATACTTTTCCCATTTAATTTCACAACAGTTTTATAAAGTGATGGTCCCATTTTACAGGTGGAAATGTTTAAGTAATTTGCTTATTAAGGCTTGAGTTAAAAGTATTTTTCCTAAATCTCGGCCTCTTTTAAAAGGTTTTTTAGTTTTCAAAAAGGAGTCAAAGGTGAAGTGTATACATGGATACTGGTAATCTTTTAGCTCTTGTCTCAGTGATCTGTTTTCATTAATTTTAGTCAATGTTCCATTGTTTGCAGAAGCTCTGAAATTCCTTCAAACTGCTGTATATTTAATATTTTTCCATTTGGTTATGCTTGAGAGGGTTGTTATGTAATCCAGGTTTTTAATACAGAACAAACTTCTTTAGGACAGCCCTAAGATGAAATACTCAATATGAGTGTAATCTTTCTTCTAGAAAATATTTGGTCCCATGATTGTGGTTTGTTTTAAATACCATTTAACAAAGGAGAACTTGCAGTTTTTAGCATAAGGAGGTAAGTACCATGCTTTTGCCATTGGAATCTTACAGGTATGGCCAAGAAGTGAAAGGATGCTACTCAAACTGAATGGAAGAGTATACCTCACTTGAAAGAGATGGGAGGAAGCTGTGACTTTTTTGTACATCAAAGATAATATGGGCTTGTGTGGAATTCACAAACTGGAATGTGGAAACATGTTTTGAGGGGATTTAAGTGAAGATCAAAGGAAGAAAAGAATGTTAACTTGAATATTTTGTAGATGTTCTAGGCAGTGGAAGAAGTGAATGGTACTGATCCAGAATTCACACAGGGAAGGTAGAGTTGTGAGGGGATTATTGAACGTCTGTGGGAACATTCTACACACAGAAAGTGAAGGTCAGCCCAGTGTTGTGGTATCAGGACACTGACGTCACCCTGAGCATCAGGGGAGATTTCCTAGAGAAATGATAGCAGAGCAGTGAGGGGTGGATGTTGAGGGGAGGGGAAAGGCTGGAGGAAGGAGTGTCCAGGCAGAGGGAATAGCATTGTTTAGTTGCAGAATGTACAGGGGGCAGAATCTGTTGCATGATTGATCCAGTCACTACTGGTTGCGCTGAGAGAATGTTAGGAAATGAGTCCAGAGAGGTAAATAGGGGCAGGAGCCAGTTCATGAAGGGCCTTGTGGAGTTTGGGTTTTTTTCTTAGGCTTTGGAGAGTCATTAAAGGGTTTCAGGCAGAAGAGGATCATTGTCCGGTTTTTGGTTTGGAGAGAACCTTGGCAGCAGTGTGGAAGTTGAAGAGGAGGACAGTGCGGCAGAGGGACAAGACTGATTAGTATTGCAGGGTCTGCTCTGAAGGTATGAGGACCAGGACATGGACAGTGACGGCAGATTTGAGAGAGAGAGAATTTGATGGCTGGAGATGGGAGTAGGAGGAAGGAGAAATGATGGGGAAGATCAAGTCAGTTGCCGGCATGCTGTGTTTGAGGAAACATTTAAGTGGCGGTAAATGGAAGCATCATGGCTACAAGTTAATTCATGAAAAGCTCTTAAAACAGGGCCTGGCACAGGTTAAGCACTCAGTGTTACTTATTATTCCTTAAGTAAATAAATATTTATTTAGGAACCACTAACGGCCAGGTTCTAGTCTCAGACCTGGAGGATATAATATCCCCTGCCCTCACAGAACTAACATTCTAGTGGGAGTCTCCTACCAGGCATAGTAAGGTCACCTAGGCAAAATTGAGAGCTGAAGTCAAAGTGAACCCTGGGGAATCCCACTTCAGTAGTGACTGGAACGAGGAAGAAAAGACTAAGTAGATGGTGATAGAAAACCAAGAAAGAAAGCTAACAAAGTGGACAAGAGTGTCAAGAAAGGGGATTAGTCCGCGGTGTTATAGATCCCTTACGAATTAAGATTAAGACATAAGAGAACATGGGATATGTGAGGTAGGAAGACAGTTGATGACAGTGGTAATGGGGTGAGCAGTGAATGAAAGGTGAAGAAATGGTAACAAGTATAGGCTAATTTTCAGAAACTTGATTTTGAAGGAAACATGTGATTAAAAGGCATCGTTTATTTTATTTTTTTTTCTCTGCGGTACGCAGGCCTCCCACTGCTGTGGCCTCCCCCGCTGGCTCCGGACGCGCAGGCTTAGTGGTCATGGCTCACGGGCCCAGCCGCTCCACAGCACGCGGGATCCTCCCAGACCGGGGTACGAACCCACGTCCCCTGCATTGGCAGGCAGACTCCAACCACTGAGCCACCAGGGAAGCCCCGGCATTGTTTATTTTAAACCTCAACTTGGACTACATGTTAATGGGAAAGTACAGGAAAGAGAGTGACTGATGGGAATATCTTGAGAGGGAAGAAGCATCTTGTTTGCATACAGGGAGGAGGCGGCAGTGGTAGGGGCAGTTGTTTGTCAAGTAAAGGCCTTTGGTCACTTTCCTTTGAGGAGGCAGTAGTGAGCAAGGGTTGCCAGGCAGTGAGTGCTAAGGGCCCTGCTGAGGTTAAAAAGCCTTAATTTGTAGTGATTACAATCTAGTTTTTTTTGGTCTCTCCCTCTCCCCTACCCCGCACCATATTTTGGGTATAAGAGTTGAAAGCAGGCTGGGTGGCTCTATTGATGGAGAATTTGGGTGTTTAGAGATGGTATAGCAGAAGGACAAGGCATAGGAATGTTGATATTAATGCAAAAATAATTGAATCTGATGGATCTTGATGAACCTTACAAGGAGGAAATAAAACCTAAAGGAAAGGGGCTGAGGAAAAAGGAGAGGGCTCAAGAGCGAGTCTAGTAGGTGGAAGTGAGGACTGGTAACATTGAAGGGTAGGTAGGAGTTTGGTTTTATTATTTTTTACTTGTTTTGGCCGTGCCGCACAGCTTGCAGGACCTCAGTTCCCCAACCAGGGATTGAACCCAGGCCACGGCAGTGAAAGCTCCAAGTCCTAACCACTAGACCACAAGGGAACTCCCCTTTTTAAAACATTTTTTATTTTTTAATTTTGTTTATTTCTTTTTGCTTTATTTATTTAAAATATTTATCTTGGCCGCACCTCTTAGTTCCCTGACCAGTGAAATCGCCGTGTCCTAACCAGTGGACTGCCCAGGAACTCGCAGGAGTTTGATTTTAAAAGTGAATGGTTGGGGGTGGGGCGGGGGGATAAATTAGGAGTTTGGGATTAACGTATGCACATTACATAAAATAATCAACAAGGACCTACTCAATATCCTGTAATAACCTGTATGGGAAGAGACTGCAGAGAATGGATACATGTGTATGTCTAACTGAGTCACTTTGCTGTACGCCTGGAACTAACACAGCATTGTAAATCAACTATACTCCAATATAAAATAAAAATTAAAAAAATGAATGGTTGTGAGTGAGGTTAAAGGTGTGGTTTGGGGATAAGTTGTCAGAATCGATGAGATAACTGAACTGTTGTTCAGAATTAATTTGAGGGAGTAGCCTTGGATAAGGAGGTAGGGCCAGAGGTCTGGATACAGGTAAACAATCTCAAAGAAAGTGAACATGACATTGATTCTAGGAGAAATTTTAGAAGCACAGAAAAGGCATGAAAGAGAAGATTGTGAGGGAGTCAGTATGGGCTTGTATAAGAACCTGCATAACTAATTTTGATTTAACTAATTTTTATTTTTTAAAAATATTTATTTATTTGGTTGCACCGGGTCTTAGTTGTGCCAGGCGGGCTCCTTAGTTGAGGCTCCAGTTAACTAATTTTTAGAATAGTGTTATTTGACTGCTAGCCAAGGGAGTGCTAGAGCATAGTATATCTATTTCCTGATTTGTGAGGTTAAATGGTGAGCTGCAGAGCTTTGGCATTTGTCCCGGTTGTTGAAAAGTGAGATCAGACTGGAGCAATGGGTGGAATCTCGGCTAATGAAGTGGCCTTGTTTTTGCTTCAGGTCCTGTACCTTGACCCTAAAATTCAACTGTTCATTACATTTGATGCAGGTGGCACTTAACAATAGCCATCTTAATATTCGTTAAGTTTTTGTTTGTATCAAACTACCTAAAGCAAATATTTCTTGTTTATCACAGTTCTTTATACTGGCCAGGTAGTTTGGGTCTAGACTTGCTCCTGTGGGGCCGGAATAACTATGAAGAGGTAAAGGCCTCTCATCTCCAGGTTAACCCAGGCTTCTTTGCCTGGGGAAGGTTCCCAGCAGCGAGTCCTGATTCACAAGCACTTTTCAGGCCTTTGCTTACCTCATACTTGCTAATGTTCTACTAGCCAAAGCGAGTCTCATGATCAAGTTCAGATTATAGAGTTGGGGAAATATAGTTCTTGATGGAAGTTCTTGATGGAAGGAGCTGCGAAATCATTTAAAAGGAAGGAGATATACACAGGGTTGGAGGGAGTTATTAGGGCCATTTATGCAAACAGTCGGGGCTGGATACAGCCTATGTAGATTCATGTCACTTAAAACATTTGGAAGTGACAGTTTAGGTACTGTGGTTGATTCACTGCTGAGTGAAGTGTGCTACCTGCCCTTAAGCACTTTAGTCCTTTTAGGAGAAAGAAAGGTATACAGTTAAACTACAAGGCATTAGATATAAGCAGTATAATAACTGCAAGGTGAAAGTTACACACAAAGTAAGCAGTAGTTAGTTCTGCCTGAGGAATTTTCAGGCTTCAGGAAGTAAGTGTAGTATTTGAGTTAGGGCTTAAAAGATGACATATAGAGAATTTTTCTTCATAGTTCTGGAAGTGCGTTTTAGGTGGTTGGAAAAGCATGATAGCAGAGGAGTGTGTAACATGAGGAAGACTGCGAGACCTGGGTCTGGGTATGGATGACTTGAAGCAGGGCTCTATTGATACTTGGGCCAAGTTATTCTTTGCTCTTGTATGTGGCTGACCTGTGCATTGTAGGATGTTCACCAGCATGCCTGGCCTCTGCCTGGTAGATAATATCTAAATAGAGCTGCTTTTAAAATGCACTGTACCATAGGTTATACAGCATTTTCAAATACACCAGCTTATTTACCTTCTTCCCCCTGCCCCCCTCCCCCCCAGAAAAAGCAGATCTATGGTAAAACTAGCAGTTATAAATGTTAGTTCCTTTGTGCTGAATTCAGAAAATAGCCCGGCTAAAGTGTGAAGTGTTGTATTCTAAATAGCAGACTGACGAGTACTGACGAGTACTGGCAAATTTGGGGGGAAAGAGTCAGGATGATGAGGGGAGTTGTATCTAGATCATAGAAACAGTTAAGTAGAGAAGACCTAGGGGTATGAGGACTATCTGTTTGAAGAAGTGATTCTGGCCCCAAGAAATAAAATTCTTAAGGCTAGCGACTGGCAGTTTTAGGGGAGATAAACTTAGCTTTATCTTCAAGTCAGGTACTTCTGATGTTACTCTCTAAAGGTGGATTTAGGCAGAATTCTCACAGGTGTCCAAGTAGAGGGTTGGAAGAGCACCCAGCAGGGTCTGCAAGAGGGAGGGGAGCACCGCTTTGGGTTTGTGTGTGGATTATCTGTAATTTGAGAAGAAGTTATTTTAGTATATTTCTCTCCGGCCTTTTTTCCCCATAGTGGCAGAATTGAATTGCTTCATAATGAAGAATACCCATGGTAGGGAATGTAAAATTCTTATCCCTTTTCAAGTTTGCTTAACTATATCTGAGCAATAGAGATAACGCGCTCGTTCTCATTTTTGGCGAGGCTATTGAGAAATATTAACCTATGTCAAACTACGTAGTTTATTTGAAAGCACAAGAGGAGGATTAAATAAGAGGTAGAGGTTCATGCTGTATTATAGTGGGTTTTCTTTGTAACAGCCCACATGTTATGAAGTATTTGGAATTCTGAACTTGTCAGATAAGCTAATTAATTATTGACATGTGTGAAAGTGCTGTAGAGACTATGGCATAGTGCAGCAGTTTTATCTTTATTGAGATATAGTTCACATACCATACAATTCACCCATTTGAAGTGTACAGTTCACTGGTTTTTAGTGTGTTCAGAGTTTTGTAACCATCACTAGTATCTAAATACAGAACATTGTCACCTCCCCAGAAGAAACCCTGTACCATTAGCAAGCTGTCACTGCCCTCTGCCCTGCCTCCCCCCCCCCAACAAAAAGAGCTCTAAGCAACCACTAATCTATTTTCTGTTTTTATAGATTTGCCTGCTTGGGACATTTCATGTAACTGGAATCATAATGTGTGGTCATTGGTGATAGGCTTCTTTCACTAGCCTAATATTTTTATTGTCATCCATGTGGTACCATGTATCAGAACTTCATTCCTTTTTATGCCTGAATAATATTCCATTGTATGGATAATGCTACATTTAACTTATCTTTTCATCTGTTGACATTTGGATTGCTTCCACTTTTTGGCTGTTTTAACTAATGCTGCTGGAAACATTTGTGTGCAAGTTTTTGTGTGGATCTCATGTTTTCATTTCTTTTGTATATACCTAGGAGTGGAATTGCTGAGTCACGTGGTAACTCAACATTTTGAGGAACATTGTCCTGCAGTTCTTAACCTGGAGAAGTAGACATGTGTGGATCCCATGCAATACTGAATCTTCGAGGGTTAGGGCTGCTAGGGAGAGTGTTTTACAAAAAGCTCCTCCTTGGTTAAGAACCAGTCATATAGTGGAAAGCATATGAGATTTTGAGCCATGAGATTTGCATTCCCTTCTTTGGCTCTGAGCCTTAATTTTCTAAACTCTAAAATGGAAATAACAGTACTAAATCATAAAGGGTTATCTGGAGGACCAAGGAGGTATTATAATTTTAGTGAAGATCTCATTTTTGATACTACAAAAGTTATTTAGAAAAATACGGAATAGATGAATACTTCTTAACATGATAGAAGTATCTTTTAAACAAAGAGTTGGTATTTAAGAATGAAACACTGGACGTATTCCATTAAATTCAAAATGGAACAGAGATGCACATTATAAGCATTATTAATATTGTCCTTGTCCTTGCAGTAGATGTGATACAGTATAAGAAATCTAACCACGGGAAAGGACAAGTGATATTTGGAAACCATAAAATTAGGTAGGGAGTAAACTGGAAAAATGTTAGAATTAGTAATTAGTTCAATGAAACAGGGCTGAAATCTATAGTATGTATTTCATATATCAGCCCTAATCTGTATAAAGATATAATGAAAGATTTTTATGCAACTAAGTTTTGGGTTTTTTTGTGTTTTAAGGTATTTTTGGTAGAAGCGAGGTGGTGAGCGCAAAGCAGCAGGTGTGGGTTTGAGTTATTTACATCAGTAAACTTGTTTACATAAAACTGCTGGCTTTGAGCTTTTTTTGAAAACTTGGTTTTCAAAATTGACTTTAAACTTTAATCGTGGGTGTGATTAACTGGGTAAATTATGGAGAGGGTTTGTTTGAATAGGTACTACTGGTAACAGGTCAAAATTCAGCCTCCTCAACCTTGACTGCCTCCCAGCCACTCTGTTTTCAGACCCTTATAGAAATACAGTGAGAGCATACAAATTCCTTATTAATGGCTACCTAGAACTCTGTTGTATGGATGTTTCGTAATCTAGCCAGACTTCCATCGAGGACCATTTAGGTGGTTCCAAGACTTTAGCTGCTACAGATGATGGCAGTGAATCAGTTTCTAGAAGTGGAATGGCAGAGTCAGAAGTTTTCTTAGTATTTGTAATTCTGATAGCTGTTCCCAATTGCCCTCCATAAAGTTTGTACTAATTTACGGTTTCCAACAATGGATGCGAGTGCATGTTTATCCACAGCATCAGCCTTCACAGTGAGTCATCAAAGTTTAAGTTCTGCCAGTCTGATTGGAGAAAAATTAGCATTTATAAAATGAATGAATTTAAGTACTCTACTTACATTTTCCTTTTTCTTTTTCAATTGTCCACTCCTTTTGCTCACTTTTCTATTACTGATTGGTCTTAAATTCCTTTTAGGAAGGTGTTTTTGATTGGCTGTGCCGCTGTGAGACTTGTGGGATCTTAGTTCCCCAACCAGGGATCAAACCTGGATGCTTGGCAGTGAAAGCACGGGGTTCTGACCAGTGGACCACCAGGGAATTCCCTGCAATAGCATGTCTTAAAGTACATCTTTTTTTATTGGAGTTTAGTTAATTTACAATGCTGTGTTAGTTTCAAGTGTACAGCAAAGTGATTCAATTATACATACATATTTTTTCAGGTCATTATAAGATATTGAGTATAGTTCCCTGTGCCATACAGTACGTCCTTGTTGTAGAAAAGTACATATCTTAATTAAAAAGTACTTCATTGCTAAAAATTGCTAGCCATCAGTCTGACAACACAGGGTTGCCACAAGCCTTCAGTTTGTAAAAAACTGCAGTATCTGTGAAGCGCAGTAAAACAAGGTACAGCCTCTATTAGAGAAACTAGTCCTTTCTCTGTGACATATTGCAAGGTTTACATCTTCAGAGACTCAAGGTGGGAGAAAGAGCACAGGATTTGAAACCAGAGGACCCGAGTTTGTGTCCCTGCCCTGCTGTGTGTTAGCAGTGTGATTTTTGGGAAAAAGTCCGTTGATTTCTCCTCATCACACCTGTAAAGTATAATGTCCACCTTGTTGGGTAGTTGTGAAAAGAACATAGGATTTGGTGGCTGTCAGAAAAGCCCAGGTTCTCAGGAAGCTCTCCTCTCATCCATGAGACCTTGAGCTTGGCCCTGAATATGCCATGGAAGTTTCATTTTTCTTCTAGGATGTTCCTCTTCCTGGAATGTTTCCCTTCAGCACAGTTTTTATCCAGGGTCATTGCTACTGGCTTTTATTTATTTATTTTAAATTGGTAAATTTTTGTGTAGGTTTTTTTTTTAATTTATTTATTTTTGGCTGCATTGGGTCTTTGTTGCTGCACGCGGGCTTTCTCTAGTTGTGGCGAGCGGGGGCTATCCTTCGTTGCAGTGCGCGGGCTTCTCATTGCCGTGGCTTCTCTTGTTGCAGAGCACGGGCTCTAGGCGCACAGGCTTCAGTAGTTGTGGCACGAGGGCTCAGTAGTTGTGGCTCGCGGGCTCTAGAGCACAGGCTCAGTAGTTGTGGCACACAGGCTTAGTTGCTCTGTGGCATGTGGGATCTTCCCGGACCAGGGCTTGAACCCGTGTCCCCTGCATTGGCAGGCGGATTCTTAACCACTGCGCCACCAGGGAAGTCCCTCTGCTGGCTTCTAAAAGGCCATCTGATGAGCTTTCCAGGCAGAGTTTGAATATGTGTTGAGGGTCCCCAAGACTTACCCCCATGTTCAGTGATCTGCCAGGACTCAGCATATAGCTGTGCTCTTGGCTATGATTTATTACAGTGAAAGGATGCAAAGCTAAATCAACAGAGGGAAAAGGTGCTTGGGGCGAAGATCAGAGTGACCAGGTGCAAATTTTCCAGAGTCTTCTCTCAGGGGACTCACACAGATTGCGTGTGTGAAATGTCTGCTGGGAATCTCATTAGAGACTCAGTACCCAAGGGTTTTTTCGTTTCGTTTTGTTTTTTTGATGTTTAAAATGTTTATTGGTATTTTTTTAATAGATCTTTATTGGAGTATAATTGCTTCACACTACTGTGTTAGTTTCTGTTGTACAACGGAGTGAGTCAGCCATATGCATACATGTATCCCCATATCCCCTCCCTCTTGAGCCTCCCTCCCACCCTCCCTGCCCCTCATCCATTGAGGGATGCTCACAAAGGCACTTTCTGCCTAGCACAAACCAAATTCAAGACTCCTAGAAGGAAAACAGGTGTTTAGCATAAACCACATTGTTTGGACAAACATTTTAGGGACAGTGAGCCATTCTTAGTCGTGGATGGTGGGAACCCTTCCAAAATCTTAGTTCTCAGATGCTAGCCAAGGGTCAACTTTGCAAGCAGACCTTTCTAAAGATAGTAGTCTCAAGGCTGTTGTGTTAACTCTTTTTTGTACAGACTGTACTTCAAGTTTGAGGCATTTTGCCCACATGTGCAAGACATGACTTCAGATTATTTTCAGAAATTTTAATTTGAGATTTAGCAGGTCATCTCTAGAATACATGACTAATTTTGTGCAAGCAGAACAGTGTCACATTTACTTGCAGTGGGTTATTCTGCTGCCTGCACAGTATATAGATAACTGTCCATTACATGGACACTGAGACTGATTTTGCACCTTGTCACGTTTTTCTTTTTGGTGTAGGGTGTTCATATATAGCAGTCACTGCATTTACCCTTTTTATGGCCTCTTGGCTCTTTCAGGTGATATCACTCCTAGGACCAAAAATGCTTCATGGGGCCAAATGTTATACCTGGTGTCTGCTAACTCATTTTTTTAATAGACTATTTTTTAGAGCAGTTTTAGGTTCACGGAGGAAAGCACAGAGGTCCTGTATGCCCCCCTGCCCCTCCCCACTGTCAGCATCCCAGCGTAGTATGCTGGTTACCATCAATGGACCTACACTGACTCACCATTAGTATTCAAGTCCATCATTTACATTGGGGTCTTGGTATTGTACATACTGTGCATTTTTACAAGTGTGTAATGACATGTATCCACCATTAAAGTATTGTACAGAATAGTTTCACTGCCCTAAGAATCCTTTTTTCTGCCTGTTCATCCCTCCTATCTTATTTGGATGTGAACAGAATGTAAGTTCTTTGTGGAGATTTTCAGCTTTCCTTAAGTCAAGGCATCTTACTCACCATCATAAGTTATTGTACAAGATTCGGCTTGATAGAAATACATTTTAAGTAAAGTAAGCTTAATTCAAGTTTCATTTAAGGAGTTTAAACATTTGAAGTTGCACTCATTACAATTTAAGGTTCTCCATAGGTAAGTTGAAGAATTGTGAATGACTTGGTGCTCCAAGACCACAGGGTCAGAAAGTTATCTAAATAGCTTTCCAAGAATCTCATGGGTTGTTCATCTTAGGTAGAGAAGATTTCTCTCCTCATCAACTCTTAGGGGACAACAGCTGATAACTAATTAATATCTGATGCCTTAGCAGCTGGGATTTGGGGAGTTTTATTTCTTAAACTGTTGGTGAGAATAACAGATTTTTCTAACCTTTTTGCTAACAGCTCTCTCGAACTCACTGAAAGAAATTTGAACTTGAGCTAGTATCATAGGAGTTGAGAAGAGAAACCTTAATTTTATTTATTTATTTTTATTTATTTATTTATTTTTTGCGGTACGCAGGCCTCTCACTGTTGTGGCCTCTCCCATTGCGGAGCACAGGCTCCGGACGCGCAGGCTCAGCGGCCATGGCTCACAGGCCCAGCCGCTCCACGGCATGTGGAATCTTCCCGGACCGGGGCACGAACCCGTGTCCCCTGCATCGGCAGGCGGACTCTCAACCACTGCGCCACCAGGGAAGCCCCTTAATTTTATTTTTAACCAGAACATAAAACTGGAGAATGTACAAACTGTCCACATTTTCCAGTAGCCATGACAGTAAATTTTGGGGACCATATATACAAGTATTGCGTTCTTAGAAACAGTTCAGTGACTGTTTTGAAAGACATTACCTTGCTTCCCAAATGATACCTATCTCACATCTTCCTACACTGAATAGGCATTCGATCTTGGTTAAACCTTTTGTGAACACTATGTGGATACTTTTTTTGACCTTTTAAAAAAAGTTATCTTGACTTTTGAAACTAGGATGGTTGGGATCTCTATTTTATTTTAATGTAAAAATCACAGATTATCTCTCATACAATCATTTTGATATTAAGGATTTTTAAAAAAATTCTGATTTAAGGTTTTTAGAGAAATCTTAGTTCCGTTGAGCAGACTTTTTTATTAGAATTAAAGGTTTTCCCCTCTAACATAGTTTTTCAGTGGCAGAGAACATCTGGGTATGTCCCAAATGTGGTTGAGTTACTGTATCTAAAGGTGATGTTGGCATTTCATAATCTCCATGTTCCAGCTTGTCTGAGGCAACTGGACAAATTTTACATAAGCGCAAATGGCTACCTTTGGGCTCTTTAGCCCAACTTTTGCAGCAGGAGACCTAACGGTATAGAGTACTGGTGAGGTAATTTGAGCTTTAAATAGTTGCTGGCTCTTGAAATAAGGATAGCATGATTTAGGGGAAAGGCCAGAACCCGATCTCAGTGGCCTTAGGCATCACAGCTTCTTGCATTGGAGACAGTTATCAGGTTACTCTAGAGGTGGCTAGTCTTCAATATCTGCACATTCATTCAGTGAATATGGGCTGGTGTCCTATGGTATGCGGGCCTCGGGCCTACAGAGGCCTCTCAGCCTGTTTGAAAGCCAGTCTGGGGAGTTATTCCAGGCTATATGATATTAAAGTTTATGGAAAGGAAGTGATGTAAGGGAGCTAAGGACTAGAGAATAGCATGAAATGGAGAAAAGATACTTGATATCTCTTATACATTAGTAGCATTGAGCAGAAGATAAACGAGATGATGTGAGGAATACAGAGGCCTCCTATGGCGAGACTTAAAGTGAAGGGACGTTATTCAAGGTGTTCTCAAAAGTAATTGCTCAAGGGAATTTCCTGGCAGTCCAGTGGTTAGGACTCCGGGCTTTCACTGCCGAGGGCGCAGGTTCAGTCTACCTGGTCAGGGAACCAAGATCCCGCAGGCGCATGACTTGGCCGAATAAAAGAAGTAAATGCTCACATCTCTAGCACTTCACTGTGTTGGGAGCACTTTATCATTCATCTGATACACCCTTATAATCTTATGAAAGAGGTGGAAATCTGTATGCAAACTGAGGCCCAGATAGATGAAATGGCTTGTCCCCAAGGTCACTTAGTAAATGGTGGGACTGGAAAGCCCCAGTCTTCTGGGTTATTTGCATATATGTCAGAAATTGACAGGAGTGACAGTGGCTGAGTGCTGGGAATAGTTTCTCCAAAGTCCAGAAATATATGGGAAATTGGATGTGAGATGATAAGCCTCCTATTCAGGGGAAGCAGTGTTTCCACGGTGGGGGGGTGGAGGGGCGCTCAGAGAGTAAAAAGCACCTCTGTGCTGGTTTCCTTCTGCTCTGAAGTCCAGTAGAACCAGAGCCCTGTTCCCCCACTCTGCATCTGCTTCCCCTAGGCCACCTCTGGCAGAGCTACTGTTGCTGTCTAGTGTAGAGTGGAGAATCAGTAATGCATAGTAAAAGGTTAGCATCAGAAAAACCACTCAAAAAGTTAGGAATTTGAGAGTGTGTTATTTGCTGGATGTTGTGAGAATTAGCAAGCAAAGCATATGAACTAATAAGTATGGTTTACATTCTGATTTGATTGTATCTGAGAGGAACTATTTTACAACCACTTTCCTTAAGTATAATCCTCTCCCACCCCGACCTCTTCCATGATAAAAGAGGAATACATACCAAATGTAAACGGTCCATACACAGGTAAGTCTCTTGGAATCCCAGCCCTTCCCCCCCCCCCAGATACTTTAGCTTATCTTTTTGGATTACATCCCAGTACCTTTCACATCTCTGAGTAATACAGTGTTACATGGGTGCTGTGGTTGATCTACACAGGGAACAGGGAGTAGCCAGTTTAACTGGGGGTGGGAGGAGTAGAGCTGGGCAAGATTGCATAGAAGCCATGAGTATAACTTGGTTCTTGACAGTTGTCTAAGTATTTTCCAGGCAGGAGCACTGGTAGTTGTTCTAGGCAGAGGCAGAAGAACAAAGGGCAGAAGTATGAAAGGTTTTTGCAATTAACATGTTACCACTGGAGCGCAGGTACATGAGAGAATGAGGCGAGGAAAGCATCTAGTCTGTTGTAAGTCATAGGAAAGAGCTCATGATCTGGGGTTTCTGATAATGCCGTTGACTTAGTATGTACCAGTCTAGATATGATAGTTAACCAGGCAAATAAAAATGTGACCTCAGAATAGGAAAAAAAGTAAGAGCTCAGTCACTCCTCCTTGTAAAATTTTCTGTTTCATATGGTTGTTAGACACTTAGAGGTGTATGGCTCTGACATCACAGAAATCAGGTAATATAAATTAAATAGTTTTAGTCACTTGATTTAATTTCTTTATTATATGCAGTTGTTTGGTAGTCATAAAAATACACAACATCGGTGTGCCGTTGCTTTAGTGTCCTCAAGGCTCTTAGTGTTTGGGACGACGAAGACCTTCTAGCACAAGTGAAAGAAGCATTAATTCCTGTTGGCCACCTCAGCTCGGAAGTGCTTTGCTCACCTCTCCATTTTATTGCTGTTGTATTCAGACACTACAAACACATGTTCCCCAAGTTGCTAATATGTCAGTGATCAGAGTCAATCCCGTGCCCCCAATTTTGACTTCCTTTCTGGCGTTCGTAATTTATATTATTTTAACATAAGAAAAGTTTCTTTGTTTCTCAAAAGTCAACTTGACGTTGACTGACTATGTTCTCACCCGGTAGGCAAGATACTCTCACCCAAAATGGATGGGACCGACGTTTGGTAGACAGGGCAAGGTTAGGAAGCAGCTGTGATTCTTTTTTCTTAAAAAAACTGATGAGATATATAAGCCATCTATACTTAAAATCCTTAGGATCAGTATGTACGTAATGTTGCATGAGAGACTTGTTGACCTTTTGTAATTTAGATCAAATTTCGATTTTACATCTAAGAGTTAGACTTGATAGTTCTTTCCTGGAACAGCTGTGTGATAATAAGCCTATGTGTCCTTCTCTAGGGAGAAAGCAGGGGTTCAGGCACCATTGAGCCAGTCGCAGGTTTTTCCCTTCTTTGTTGCTCCTTCCCGCTCTATCCCTCTTCCATATAACCACACAGCCCAACTTCTGTTTGTTGATTACTTTAATCAGCTGGTAGACCTCTTTGTGTTTTAGTGGCATAAAGATACGATTAACCCAACTGACATCATCTGTACCATAACAGCTCTTTATTCTTTCCTCCTTAATAGGTGACAGAGCTGAATGAGCCACTGTCCAATGAAGAAAGAAACCTTCTCTCTGTGGCCTACAAGAATGTAGTTGGGGCACGCCGTTCTTCCTGGAGGGTCATCAGTAGCATTGAGCAGAAGACATCTGCAGATGGTAATGAGAAGAAGATAGAGATGGTCCGTGCTTACCGTGAAAAAATAGAGAAGGAATTGGAGGCCGTATGTCAGGATGTGCTGAGCCTGCTGGATAACTACCTGATCAAAAATTGCAGTGAGACCCAGTATGAGAGCAAAGTGTTTTATCTGAAGATGAAAGGGGACTATTACCGCTACCTGGCTGAAGTCGCCACTGGAGAGAAGAGGGCGACCGTCGTGGAGTCATCTGAGAAGGCCTACAGCGAAGCCCATGAGATTAGCAAGGAGCACATGCAGCCCACTCACCCCATTAGATTAGGCCTGGCCCTTAACTACTCCGTTTTCTACTATGAGATCCAGAACGCCCCAGAGCAAGCCTGCCACTTGGCCAAGACCGCTTTTGATGACGCCATTGCTGAGCTCGACACTCTCAACGAGGACTCCTACAAGGACTCCACGCTCATCATGCAGCTCCTCCGAGACAACCTCACGCTCTGGACAAGCGATCAGCAAGACGACGACGGTGGAGAAGGCAACAATTAAGGCCCCCAGGTGGACTGGCAGCACACGCTGATGCTACTACTGCAGTCTTTATTTTTTTCCCATGAGTTGGGGGTCGGGTGGGGGAGGGAAAGGGAGCGATGACCTTCCTAGGGAGAAACCCACGACCTGTCCTGTCTTTGATCGCCTCTTTGACATTTTTGCCAAAATACCACTAGTGGAAAGTCAGGCTAGCTGTGCTGGTATTGGAATAGCAGCCTCACACTGGCATATGGACTGTTCTGTAGATTAATGCAAGTGGAGCTGTCCTTAATTTAACTTATTGCTAGAAAATAGGGTTTTAAGACGAAAAGAAAACTTAAACGGAATAGCCCTCATTCAATAAGTTCTGTGGTTCCAGTAAGGATTTTTATGTACATATGCTCTTGTCTTTTAAGTTCTGGGTACTTTCTAGCTCATCCGTTTTAGCTGTGCATTTTGTTTTTCAGGGTGTACTCTACCAGACATGGAATAGTTAAAATCCCAAACTGATAGACTTAGAACATAAGGTATATTTATCCTTGTGGTTTAGGCCTTGCCAGTTTTCAGAAGTTTCTGATTAGTTGACAGTATTAACACTAAATTGCAGTTTACAGTATTTCTACATTACAGCCATATGTGACATCAAGCCATTGTGATTGTGTGTTTTTCTTATTTTGGCTTTTACATCCTTATTCAGCCTCATCCAGGTTGGTTTTGCTGTTATCTGTCTCCTAGGCCAAAAGGCTTGCCTGAGGAGAATCAAAGCTACTTTAGGTTTTGTTGAATAGGTGCTTGGCAGATGGCTGTGGGATTTTTGTCCTTCTTTCTTCTTAACTTAAATCCACCACAAAAATGATTAATCACTTTAATAGAAACGTTAAACACCACAAAAATAGAGAAAATTCAGGTCTGTATGTCATTTACTGTGCTGATATTTCCAGAGAAATCCTGATTTTTTTCAGCCGCCATAGCTTCTTCCTCAGGGACTGCACTGCTGTCTCACTCCTCACTTGGGTCTTCCGTACTGTACCTTGTGCCCAGGGCATGCACTCGGGTGGGTTGAAAAGCTGTTGGGTTGTAGAAGTTGGCGGTCGTTTTGAGAAAGTTTGTGGTGCAGTGTGTGAAAATTCAGGTGCTAGGAGCTTACTGGTAGAAAAATCCTAAAGGAAGAGCTCTATTCGTAAACATTCTGTCCAGTTTCAGGAGCCTCGTGTGTCAGTTTTTCCTCCCTGAAAACACTCCTTCCCCAAATAATCATTGTAGGAAAATAAACTAAAATCATTATCAGATAATAAATATTTAACTCCTATTTGACCAAAACTTTTTCTATGTATTTTTTTTCTTTTTAATGAAAGCATAGAATTTGGAAATTCATTTGTGCCATCTGTACACGTTTTAGAGTTGAAGGAAACCACGATGCTATTTCCACAAGTTTGTTTCAGTTAGCCTTAGGTCCTTGGTTCTCATTTTGGATAAGTCTTAACACACGACCTGTTGCATGTGCATTCAGCCTTTTTTATAAAGTCAGTAACTGTGAACTGCTGAGATAGGTAATGACACCAGACTTGTTTGTTTGTTTTATTTAGGCAGGGAGAGGAATGAGTAGTAATTGAGGAAAATCTGACAGTTGCTTTTGCTAAAACGAAAATGGAGCTTCCAGTTGTGAAATGCACGTGTTGACCAGGATCCAGGTGACAGTGAAGATAGAAGAGTGTGACGATGCTCTGTAATGTGGCACAGTTACCCAGCATGACTTTCCTTAGAAGGCCCCCTCCATATGCTAGAGCGGAAGTCCCAACTAACCAAACCTACCAGAAGAACTAACAGAAGAGAGCTTTATAGCTTCTGTGCCCTAACAGGGGCCTAAGGTCAATGCCACGGATGGGAACAGATTTGCGGGGGTGGGGTGGGGGGTTGGTGGGGTTTTCCTTAATTTATCTTCATGTCCAGTGAGCAGTGCTGTGTCCTTCCTTGTAGCATTTGGAAATGATTTACTGGAATTACAAAACCTATTTTTCTTTTAAATTTTAGCTTTGGCTCTGGCTGCTTTTTAGAATAATGCAAGATAAAACCGTGTCTGAGGGCTAAAAATGAAGGAGGGAATGGGAGACTTGATATTTAAGCAGCTTGAATGGTTTATTTTCTTTTCTTTATTTTTAAAGAAATGCACTTGCCTATGATGCTGTCTCTCCAGTGAAATGATTACGCCTCCATTACTCTATTGATACAATATTGTGCATGCTAGTGTTGTATTTCTATACAGTAGCTTGAAATTTATTAACTTATACTGTAGGTGTTATGTATTCCTATGACAAAAAAGAATTAAGTCTTCAAATTTTTTAAAGTTTTTTTAATTTAATTTTTCCTTTTGGGGGTAAAGTTTGCTCTACCAAATAGTGATCGTAACAAATTGATCTGTTTTGGATGTTGCTATAGTGACATGCAGTTATATATTTTGTTTTTAAGGGTGGGGGGGAAGCAAAAGAAACACCAGTGTTAGCTTAATCTTAATGTCTGGTGTTTGTCATGGTGAAATTATAACTATTACAGTGTAGGAGAACAACGAATATGTTCTCTGAATGAGCCTTTGTGCTTTTTGTCATGTTATGCAGTGAACTATTTTTAAGGTCTAATCAGTGATTATTTTTCCAACTCCGTGTTTCTCTAAGGAATTATTTCACACACGGACCATTCTTAGCAGTTTTCCTCAGTGATGGAATATCATGAATGTGAGTCATTATGTAGCTGTCGTACATTGAGCAAATAAACTTACAGATCTGATGTCAGTGCTAGTTTTATTTAATGAGTTGAAATTTTCCTTTGCTTTTGAAGGTTTGATTGGACATGGGTGTTCTCCCCCACTCAAAGAATGAGGTTGGACTGCGGGGGGAAAGGGGCAAAATGGTGTATATTGGAAAGTGCCTACCTCTGGGAATCAGACCTGGGTTTACTGACCTTAAAAAATGATCGCACCTTTTGGGTCTCCATTGTTTCTATTACGAAACGAACCTTAAGTTTGAATCATGACTCCTTTTGATTCTCGGTCAAGTGACTAAACTTCTGAGCCCTGGGGGTGGGGGATATAGGTCTAAATGAAAACTGGGTCACGTGCCTGGTTTGGTATTTCTCAGGTGCCCATTGGAGATCTCATTGTGTTTTAAATGAGGTGGGTTTTTGCATTTTAAGATGTTCGTTCATAAATATATTGTCTTGGGTTTTTAAGTCTTCTGAGGTGGTCAGCAGCCTTAGTTGACGTGGGCTGCACTCAGCAGCGTGCTGTTTCTGATGGCAGCTGTCAGGATGTGCCCATGGCTCGGATCACATCCCTGGACGTGTGGGGTGATCTGCCCTGACCAGCTGTGACGAGGGGTTTGTCTACAGGAAGGAACACCAGGGGAAAGGCGTTCTCCTCCACCGGCTTGGGTGTGCTCCAGCAAGGCAGGGAGGGGCTGGCTGCACTGGTTCATGCAGAGGAAGAGGACGGCTTTTGAGTTTTTTGAGAAATTTTAATTCACATTTTAGGAATAACACTGGGGGACTAGGCTTTTGCCATGTTAATGAATTCACGTGTTTTGGCTCTTTGTCCCTCAGAACCACCCTGAGAGCGCCGCTTCTGTGGACACAGAAGTGACCTGTGTGCCTAAGGTCCCACAGCTCACTGATGACCCACGTTGCAGCCGCATCTTCAACCCTCCTGAGCTTCGCCTCCTAACACCAGGCTGCTTCTGCTCCTCTAGGAGAGAACACTGAGCAGCAGCCAGCAGCCAGCGCGCTCACTGAGCAAGAGCTCAGTATGCCAGTTACTGGATAGGGGCAAGTTGTACACGTCTTGCCAGCCAGGGGGGTTGAGAGATGGGCAAGATCAGCACAGGCTCGCCAAGGCTCTTCAGAAAGAAGGGCAGCTCCTGGAAGGTGGTACCATTACACCCTTGTTCCTTTGGTGTAACGTCCCATTGTGAGTGCCTGGAATTTGACATAAGACTGGAATTTGCCCAGAGGATTTTCCACAGACAGACCTCTGGAGATAAAAATGCTGTCTGTTGCTGCATTTCCACCCAGTTTTAACAGTTCGTTGATGCAGTGTTTCTTAAACTTTTTCATCTCAGGACCTCTTTACATAACTCTTATGTAGACTGTATCAAAAACTAGAAACTGAAAATACTCATTTGTTTAAAAATAATGGAAACCTGTTACATGTTGCAATACATAACAATTTCATGAAAAGTAACTGTTCTCCAAAACAAAAAATAGAGTAGCGTTATTTTACAGTTTCGCAGATCTCTTAGTAGAAGTCATCTGGACTCTCCTAGCTCCTTCTGTATTCAATCTCCTGTGACATACTTCCAGTGTGAAGTATGGGGGTGGGGGGCTTGCATTAACAGTGATAAGCAGTTGGAAAAGAATGGCCCTGAAAAGTTGAGGTTAAGAAAGCTCTCCTAATTCAGGAATTGAATGATACCCCGGGTTAGGCACTAACGATAGAGGTCCTCTTCCTCAACGCACTCTAGAACTTAAAAAATAACTGATAGTGGGAGGGAATTAAATAAAGGTGATGGGCAGGAGGGTAATTGTAAAGGAGTGAATGATCTACTTGGCTTCGGGCATCCACAGAGCGGGGTTCTGCATTCCTAGAACTTTGCAGGTGGAGTGGAGGGGATATCAAATGGGACTTAGTGGCAGGGAACCTTTCAGTGGAGCAAATAAGTTGCCTGGTGAAGCGAGTGCAGTTTCCCTCCACTCTATTTATGTGTAATGACCGCATGCACTGGCCTCTGTGCTGGTGAGCGGAACCTGCCTGTTGACTCACTGGTTGATCTGAGTGGCTGAGAATGGCAGCTACCTCTTCCTGTGCAGTTTCCAAAGCAAACTTGGAGAATCAAGCCGGTAGCACCGTTCTCCATTTCTTGGAGCTGACATTAAGTGGTCTCCAGCCTAATCAACATTAAAATGTGGTGTACCAGCTTACTAATTTAATTGGGCTGCTAGTTTGAACTTTCCATTTCTGGTATGGGTAAATGTGGTTGGATCTGAATGGCCACAAACCCTACCTCTGATTAACCAGATACCTGTGGTCAGTGAAGAGTTGGGGCTAGAGTGGCTGGATCACACTGACGGGAGTCCTCAGTACCAGCTCATAGGATTTTTGGTATTTCATCTTCATAACTTAATCCTTACCTGGCTTTATATTTTTAAAGTGCTGTAAAGGGGAAAAAAAGTGCAGAGGCAGTATGTTGCCCGTGAAACTTAAAATATTTACTGTCTGGACAGTAGTATGGTGACATCGGGTAACAGTAAGTCTCCCATGGTTTTCCCAGCCACCCATTTCCCTTCCTAGAGGTAACGAGTGACTGTCCTCTGTGTTTCATAACCTGCCTCAGTTTGAGATGGAAGGACTTTTGCTGCTTTTGAGCATTAAGTGACCCGTGGGTCATATAAGGTTTTGCCTTGTGGTTTTTTGTGGGTTTTTTGGGCTGCACTGCGCAGCTTGCAGGATTTTGGTTCCCCCACCAAGGATTGAACCCAGGACTTCGGCAGTGAAAGCGTGGAGTCCTAACCACTGGACTGTGGGAGAATTCCCTGGCTTATGGTTTTTAAATGTGGATATTTGAAACCGGTGGTCCCAGTAATTGCCTCTTGCTTTAGATTTAACCCTGTTTAAAGGATAGCTAGGTGGTATCGGGGGACTTGACCCCCCCCAACCTTTTTATAGTTTGAAAAATTTCAAACAGAAAAGTTGAAAAGGTGGTACAGGGATAAACCAAATATCCATTGCTTTGTGACATTTTATATTTGTCTTGTGGAACCTTGAAAGTAATGACATTGCACTCCCTATGTTGATATTTCTCCTAAAAACAAGGACATTCTCTTATGAAGGCCACACTGTCATCACACCTAAGGAATTCACAATAATTCTCTAATACCAGCCCGTATTCAGATCTCCCCAAATTTTACCCAGAATGCCTTTGATAGCACTTTCTAACCCCCTCTCCTCTGATCCAATGAAATCGATTAATTGGATTTCATAATAGTTTTCTTTAGCCTCTACTCCTTCCACCTCTTTTTTATAACATTGACTTTTCCAGAGACCAGGCTACTTGGTGGTCTTAACACATTCTGGGTTTTGTCTATTTGTTTCCTCCTACGTCATTTGATTTGTGTCTTATTCCTGTTGGGGTGCTTTTATTGGTCTTGCATAAAGATTTTTCTTTGTCCCTCCATCCAGCCTTTTCATTGGTTCAGGTGGAACCGAATTTGAATTGAGTGGTGGCCGGCCCAAGGCTCTTCCACCAGAATCAGGTGGCCTTAAGCAGTGGTCAGCACCAGGGCCTGTGACCTGAGCCCAGGAGGACAAAGCTGCCTGCCTGTCACCCAGAGGAACCATCTTGTTTTCTGAGTAGTCTTTTAGGTTAGGGTGTTTTGCCTCCTCAAAATCCTCTCCTGTTTCCCTTGGATGGGAAAAGAACTAGGTAGGTGTCCACTCAGCACATGCTTTGACTCAGCAAGCCATCTCATACATGTGCTCACTTGACTTGGTGAGTCCTGGTGGCCTGCCGCTGTTTGCCCCTATGCCTGGCAGAGGCGGGAAAATAGTGCAGCCCACCACTCCGAGTTTTCAGGAAGCTGCAGTCATGTCTGAGAGGCTGCCTTCATATTGGATCTACCTTGGGAGAATGAATCTAGACTTTTAACACAGTCTTGGTGTTAACTGGTTATTCCCACCACGATGGACAAGTTACCCTACTACTTACTGGCTCTCAGATAAGGGGCCAACACGAGACATCAAACCTTCCATCTCTTCATTCTCTTAGCCTCCTTAAGCCAGATTTTTAGGGCCGGGGTTTTGATGGTTGGTCAGTTCTTTAAAGCCTGACTGAAAGCTCATTTTGGATTCCCTTTGGTTTGTTATGAAAGCATTTTGCATTCCAAAAGTCCTTGCCTCCCAAAATATGGAGGTGTTACGTTATTACGGTTTATAAGTGGTTTTGCCTGCTCAGTTTGGAAACTGCTGAGTTTTCAAACAGACATTCCTTTTGGCGAGTGTGGTTCCTCAATAATGAGTACTAGGTTGGAGAGGGTAGTGGATGGACTAAGTAAAAAATATTCTCTTGACCAAAATTAGGCCTTACATTCAAATACACATGATAGATTTGGGAAGTAATGGCTGGGTAAACCGTATAAAGGAGGAGCAGCTTGTGGCTGACTGCAAGCATTTTGGGTGAGTTCCTTTCAATGTAATTTCGCTAAATGCTGTCCAGATCCCCAAGATCAAACACTTCATTACACTGCTGGGCAAAAGCAAAAGGAGCAATACTCCCCTAATATCCTAAATGTTAAGGGTTTAAAATTTATTTAGCCCAGTGGTGATAGGGCCAAAACGAACCTAGATAACAAAACAGCCTTTCATCCATTCCTCAGGGCTTCAGTACCCAAGAATGCACCAGCGACTGGTCTGGCCGCCTCTGCCCCATTTTATTTGGGTTTACCAAATAATTTGCAGGGCCCCGGAATTGGGAGGATTCAGCAGCCTTCCGGGCCCCGGGCCCCGGCCCCCCGCCCCCCCGCCCCCCCGCAAGGGCCGGCTCCAGTGGCGCCGTCCTCTGCTGCCCCCCGCTGGGCGCTGCCCGGCTCTGCAGCAGGCCCGGGCCCCCGGGTGTCGGCTGGGTTCGGCTTCCTGCAAGCCTTCGCGTTACCCGGGTTGGGCCCAGACCTTGGGACGGCAGTAGGGCCCCCGAGCTCGGCCCGCGCCCAGCTCCAACCCATTCGGGAACTCCATCCTCGGCCTTCTCTCCGGTCACCTATCCGCAAACACCTGGGCCCCAGATGCAGGATTTCGCTGTCTGCGTGTGCCCGGGACCTCAGTTCTGCGCGGGGATGCCTGCGCGTACCCGCACCTGCGATTCCGCGTGGGTGAGCCTCACCGCTCTGCGCGCCCGCCTGACATGTCTTCGGCGCTGCCCTGTAGGCCAAGGAAATCTGACAACCCGGGATCGCTAAGGTTCCAGACCAGACCAGACACCCGGATGTGAGCTTGGCGGGGATGCGGCCGCCTTCCAATCGCGGGCAGCGGCGAGAACCAATCACAGCTAGCCTGCCCCGCTCCTCCAATGGTCGGCCTGTTGCTAGGGCTTTGCGCCGTAATCTGCCCGGCGGTGCCCCAGCCCTCCTCCCACCGCGGGCTTTCATAATTCCTGTCTCTCCACCCCCGACCCTGATCTCCATGTTCCACTCTTTCCTTGGTCTCCGCCCTCCGTGTGGGCCTTTGTCACCCGGAGTAACCTGGCCTGCGTTCTGTAGGGCGTTACAACGCCTTATAGGGTGTTAGCGACATCTGTGGGCCTTGTCCATTGCCGCGGTCGGTGGAAGGAGCTGGTGTGGGAGGGCGGAGCTCAGGCTCCTGCGGGGCCCTTGACCGCGTACCTGCTCCTCAGATTCCCCGTCTGAACAACGACGCAGCCTCTAAAGTCCACTGCGGGTTCGTCATGCTTTCTTCCCTACGTATCGCTTTTTCTGGAGCCAGCCCCTGTGGGTAGGTCTACGTTATTCCCACATTGCAGAGGAAGCCGGGTCTGTCTACAGCTTGCCCGGCCCACAGACCAGTTGGAGGGGCTCAAAGGGAGATGGTGAGTGGGGTCTGTCGGGTTCCATCACCTCACACGCGGGCCCCAAGGTCCAGAGGGACTCTGAGGCCAGCTCCTGCCCGTCTTTGGCACTCAGGGCCCTCCACGGCCAGGCCTCAGCCCCTCTCCAGCCTCGCCTGCCGCCTGCCCCCGGTGTCAGCCCAGCTCCCGTCCCCGCTGAACACCCTTCTTTCCCCCACACTCGCCGGATAGACGCTCCTAACTGGGAATTGTGTGGTGGCCGGCCGGAGCTCTCCCCCAGAATCAGATTTCAGAAATGATAGGGAGCGCAGACACCCCAATCTCTGCCCTTCTCATCTCCCAACATAGAGCTGTGTAACCTGAGGCCGAGAGGGGAGATTGGTTGCCCAAGGCACACAGTCAAACCTGGATTTAGGAATTGAAGACCAACTTCAGTGTGGTTGCTGTTTAGAAAAGTGAGATTTCCGTCACTCAGCAACGTGTGTCATTTTCCAAATGAAGGGCTCAAAGTGGTAGAAAACTTAAGAGTTTAGGATTTGAATTCTCAACCCATCCTGTCCTAGTTGTGAGGCGTAACTTCTCAAGTTCCTTCGTCCTTCAGAGGTCAGTTTGCATATCTGTAAAATGAGACTATTACAGACCACCTCATAAAGATGCCTAGAATTGACTGGGTGCTTCCTGGGTGCCCCAGACGCTGCTCCAAGGCTTCACTTATGGGAGCTCCTTTTTATCCTAGATGCGAGGCTGCCCAATTCATGAATAATTGACCAAAGCCAGCTAGAGCTTCAAATTTACTCAGCTGAATTTTTTTTTTTTTTTTTTGCGGTACGCGGGCCTCTCACTGCTGTGGCCTCTCCCGTTACGGAGCACAGGCTCCGGACGCGCAGGCTCAGCGGCCATGGCTCACGGACCCAGCCGCTCCGCGGCATGTGGGATCCTCCCGGACCGGGACACGAACCCGTGTCCCCTGCATTGGCAGGCGGACTCTCAACCACTGCGCCACCAGGGAAGCCCTGAATTTTGTTTTTTAACACTCCTTTTCTTCTCATTAATACTGAATGGTCACATCTACTCTAACTCCGTTTTCTTTTCTTTCTTTTTTAAAAATTTTTAAGTCTTTTTTTTTCTGGCTGTGCTGTGTGGCATTCAGGCTCTTAGTTCCCCAACTAGGGATTGAGCCCGTGCCTCTTGCAGTGGGAGCGCAGAGTCCTAACCACTGGACCGCCAGGGAATTCCCTAACAGTCTGTTCTTTTCTGTCTTTCTCAGAACTTTATATTCTGATTATAAATTAAATCTCCATTATCAACTTCTCCATTGCTTCTCTCCATCCATTCTCACATCATTTAAACTCATTGTCTTTAGTCTTGAAAGGAAATCTTCTCTACACTTATTTTCTGAAGCTCAAGCCCCATTTCCTTCCCTTTTGTAACAAAACTGAAAGAATGATTACCATTTCCTCATATTTCCCTCAACCTTTTTTTCTGGCCATGCCCCACAGCATGTGGGATCTTAGTTCCCCAACCCTTGCCCTCTACAGTGGAAGCGTGCAGTCCTAACCCACTGGAGCTCTAGGGAGGCCTCAACTTTGGGAAGGTCACCAGTGATTTCACTCTCTAATAAGGGTGATCTCCATATTATTATCTTAATAAGACCAAAGTTATCTTCCCATAATTAATTCCCATGAGTGTTTCTTTCTTACTCGAAAAATAAAGGCTTCACATGTATTAATTCGTATGATCAGCTTCATTTTGCAGAGGAAAAAACAGCCTTAGCAACTTGCCCATGGTCCCACAGCTAGTAGGTGCCCCAGTGGGGATTTGAACCCAGGCAGTTTGACCAGTGCCCACAAGCACAACTGTAATCCTCTGCTGCCTCTCAGTGGCATGAGGTTGCTGTGAGGATTTAATAAGCTAAGGAGTGGTTGGCGGCTAGCAGGTGCCCCGTACACGCCAGTGTGATTAGTAACAGAACACCTACGCAACAAAGGCGCAGAGGGTGAGGCAGGTCTCCCTGGGCTCCAGGCCTTGGCTCCCAGACCCTGCAAAGGCAGACTGAGAAAGTGAGCTGGGTCCTTCACGAGGGAACTTCCAGGAGGCTTGAGGGCATTCAGCGACTGAGGCCCAGGGCAGAGAATATGACCAAAGGTATGGTAGGTGCATGGCTAGGGGGCGTCAGTGTTTTCCAAGACTCGGATTTTCTGCCCCCATTTCTGCTCTGGGCCTGGCAGGACCCAGAACCTGGGCAGAGATTCCCGAAGTTTCTGGGCTGGGTGGTGTCAGGTATCTGGGTGTCTCTGGGAGAGCACCAGGGGGCACTCACTCATTGTCCTATCTGGGCCTCGGGGTGGGGGGGGAGAGGAGAGGGGATGGGGAGGCCCAGCAACAGGGTGTCCTACAGGGTGCCTCGGAACGTTCCATGGCCCCGCTCCATCCTCCTTACAGGTGGGGTAAGACTTCCTTTCTGGAGTCGGTACAGTCTGAGGCCTGAGTTGGCATGGCCTGCTGCCTGCTTGGTGGGGATTGGTTACTCCTCCAGAACCATTCTTCCTCCCACCCAGAGCCTTGGGGCTCCATGACCCCTGCTGAGGGATTGGCCCGTGGGACCACTCCTAGGGTTCAAGGCTTTCAGGCTGGTAAGGCCTGGAGAAGGGGGTTTTCGGGATCATCAACAGGGCCACCAAGGGCATTGTGCAAGGATAGCTCAGCCACCAGGGCCCAGAGAGAGGTAGGGGAGGGGCTCCCAAAAGGGAGGGGGGCTTGGTGAAGTGAGAAGATGCAGTGATGGATTTGGGGGTTCAGAGAAGGTGGGAGAACTCCCAGAAAGGAGGGGGTTTCAGTGTGGGAGAAGGGGCTTGGTGTTGGGAGGGATGCAGTGATGTGGGGGAGTGGGACGAAGTAAGGGAGATGCAAGATCAGAGAGGGACAGGGAGACCCAGCAAGGAGGATGGAAGCTCAGAAGGGGCTGCGGCGGGGGGAGGGCTCAGGGACCACTCTGGTCATCCATTCACCTAAATTCTCAATCCCCCTGTCCTGCCACTGTCCCATTGTCTCCCCAGCCTGAAAACAGCTATCCCTAAAGGTCTTTTTTTTTGGCTGCACTTTGGGACTTGTGGGATCTTAGTTCCCCGACCAGGGATCGAACCTGGGCCCCCAGCAGTGGCAGTCCGGAGTCCTAACCACCAGACCCCCCGGTCTCCCTGCTGTTTTTGTTTGTTTGTTTTGTTTTGTTTTGTTTTTGGTAAGGGACTTTCAAAAGGACTTTCATGAACCCATCTTGATGAGGGGGGAATGACGTGGGAAGAAAAAGTTCGTCCAGACCTGCCCTGGGGTCAGAGCCAAGACTGAAGGCCTTCCTCATGTCAGGCCCTTGTTGGTCCTGCAGAAAGTTGTCTTATACCCTTGGGCATCTCTGGGACTTTGGCCTTCCTATTATTTATTTATTTATTTTCGGTAGGCGGGCCTCTCACTGTTGTGGCCTCTCCTGCTGTGGAGCACAGGCTCCGGACGCGCAGTCTCAGCGGCCATGGCTCACGGGCCCTGCCGCTCCGCGGCATGTGGGATCTTCCCGAACAGGGGCACGAACCCGTGTCCCCTACATCGGCAGGCGGACTCTCAACCGCTGCGCCACCAGGGAAGCCCCTTCCTATTATTTTTAGGGGACCCTGGGTAGCTGCCAGTCTTGGCGATTCCCCCTTGATTTCCGGTCTGCACAGAGCTGACAACACTGACAATCAAGGCAGGAGGGGCCTCAGGGGCCCCCCAGACCCCTCAGAATGGAAACTGAACCCAGAGCGGGGCTGGACCCCAGGCCATGCCTCCAAAAGGGACAGAGCTGGCGCAAACCTAGAGCTGGCCTTAGCCCAGTGCTTTTTCCTGAACACAGAGCTGCTCCTGCATCCCTATCTATTCTTTTTTTATATATGTATAAATTTATTTATTTATGGCTGCGTTGGGTCTTCATTGCTGCGTGCAGGCTTTTTCTAGTTGTGGCGAGCGGGGGCTACTCTTCCTCGCGGTGCACAGGCTTCTCATTGCAGTGGCTTCTCTTTGTTGCGGAGCACGGGCTCTAGGCACGTGGGCTTCAGTAGTTGTGGCTCGTGGGCTTAGTTGCTCCGCAGCATGTGGGATCTTCCTGGACCAGGGCTCGAACCCGTGTCCCCTGCATTGGCAGGCGGGTTCTTAAGCACTGCGCCACCAGGGAAGTCCCAACCCCTATTTATTCTTTAAATCTTCCTGGCAGGCTCCACCCTGTTCAGCCCGAAGTGGGAGTGAGGGTAGACTTCCTTCCGCTGAGACAGCCCCTGGACCACGAGTGCTGCATCTTGACCCAACCATTGCCACTTAGGCTGGGCAGGAAGGTGTTCCAAGCTGGTAGGCGTGCAAGGCTGGAAGGAAGGGTAGGAGGGGGTCATTAAACTGCAGGGACCTCTCCTAGGGCAGGTCAGTTTTCCCCAGGGTCCCCGCATATTACCTTCTCCCCCTGGGCTGCAAGCTGGGAGCCCTGTCTGGGCACTTGACTTTCCCTTGCCCTCAGTCTGCCCTTCGGAAGAGATGGAAGTGGCCAACTGGCCAGTGAGGCTCTTCCGCCCTCCACGCTCGTACCCGAGACCATCCAGAGATTTTGCTATTGATCTGGAGCCGTCTCTTCTTAGCCAGGCCTGGGATTCCTGGTATTTTTCATGCTTCCAGCTTTCCCTGCACAACTAGCTGTTGGCAGAGCTGTCTCATAAGAGGCCCATGAGAATATGGTTCATCCTTAGGAGGCAGGATTAGATGCATATGATGAAGTCAAAGTCACCTGGGCAGGTGGAGGAGGGAGGGGAGGATCCAGAGCCCTTGACTAAGAGGATCTTTGCCAGGGATGGAGTCATTCCCGCCTCCAGGCTCCTGTGCTCTTCAGGGCTGTTCCAGCCCTGGGCCATGATGGATGGACAGACAGTACACACCTTGGGGTGGGGGGGGCACACATTCCCAGGGTCCACTTCCCTAGGAGAACAGCATGAGGGCAGGGCTTAGCCCCCATTTCATCAGGGTCTGAGCTGCAGGGCCCAGTGGCAGACTCTGGCTAAGACCAGCCCAGGCTCGCCCAGCTGCCTTCACCCATGCTGCATCCTCCTTCCCTGCTTTGGTCCTGAGCTGCAGCTCAGTCGCTGCTGTGCACGTCTGGACGCGGCGCTGAGTCCTGGCTGCAGGGCTGTCCCAAACCCCCAGGTCCCACTGTGTGCATGTGGGGATTGGGTGTAGTGTAGAGTTGCAGGGGGTCCGGGGTAAGGCCAGCAGATAGAACCCCCTCCAGGCTGATCTCTGCCCTGCCCTGGGCTCTGCCAGGGCACGTAGGGCTTGTGTGGCTGCCAGCCGGCCAGGGGTCTGGGGTCTCTAATGGTCAACCTCCTGGTCAACCCTGGACGGGGGCTCCAGTCCAACCCTACCCTCCTCTTCTCCCTTCGCTTGGTTGCCCCTCCCCCATCACAAAGGTGCTCTGGCCGTACCCTTTGGATCCAGCACTGGGGTCCTCCGCAGCCATTCTCTGGGCGGCTTTTATTCCCCACCCCACCCTCTCCACAGAGCAGTCTCTCTGGCAAACCCTAGGTTGATTCAGTAGCAGGGAAGATGAGGGCAGCTGGAAACAATTCACTCCCCCAGCAGCCAAGGTCTGGTGGCTGCTTGACCTTACATAGAGTGAAGTCAGCAAGCCCCAGGCAGAGAGCCCAGGACTTTAGAGGTCCCCTCCTTCCCCCACCCCCAGCACCCCGCCATCCGGTGTGTCACCCCACACTGCAGAGCCTGCTGCTGCCATATCTGGCGTGCGAACCCCCTTTCCCCCCTCCCTGGCAGGACCCATGTCCACTACATCTCAGCAGCACACTGCCCCTGCCTCACGGCTGCCCCTCCCATCCACTCTCCTCTAAGGTCTGGAACCCTGTTTCTGAAGCAGGGATGCTTCAACCCTGTGCTTAGCCTGCACTTAGCGTGGCCTTCGGTGCCCTCCAAGATGGGGCCCCCGCACTCCTTCACTTGCCCTCCCTGCTTGCAGCCCCTCTTCCAGCCTGACCACACCAGCCTTCCAGCCCTCGCCCATGCAACTCCCCCTTGCCCGTCACACAAGGGTCACTTCTGGAAATCCCTCCTTCCCACTCCACTAAGACTCCGCAGGCTGTCCTGGGCCCTCTCTGGTGGTAGAATGCTGCTCGTCACTGGGCTGTGTCCTCCGCTTGCCCCCTTGAGCTCAAGCAGGGACTTGGACCTACGGGCTGGGTGCTGGGCCCAGAGAAGGTGCCAACAGGGAGGGCAGATTCCATAACTGGGAGGGAGAGAGAAAAGGAGAGACCAGGGATCAGCCTGGAACTGAGAGCGGCTTGTGCACTCCACGGATCCCTAGGGGAGCTGGAGCTGGTGAGAGGTGAGCAGCTGCCACAGGGATTTGAAGTCCCTGAGGGCGCCTTTGTCACTGGCCTGCAGCAGGGGGCATTGCCCCTCAGGCACCCTTCGGCTGAGCAGAGGGACCCAGATGCTAGCATTCACTGAACCAAGGCCAGTGTCTGAGTCTGCAGACCTGAATGTCATCAGAGGCGTTTAGAGAGGGACCCACTGAAAATCAGGGAAACGCTTGGCGAGGCTGGGGACAGCAGTAGGGCAGGGACTCACCAGGCATCTCAATGCCCAGAACTGGCCTCTCCCCGTGGAGACCCCGGGACCTGAGCCAGCCTGCCCCACCCACCACTCCGCCCAGAGGTGCTGCCCAGATCCCACGTCTTCGGAGATGAGCTCTGGGCGTAGGGCCAGCCCAGCCCCAGGCTCCCCTCCTGCCTCTGCCCCGCCCCCCACTTCCTCACCTCCTACTTTGGTTTCCCACGGAGACTGCGGCCTGTTTCCTTTGCAGGGATTGAATTCTTCACTTCCTACCTCCCTCGTGCCCCAGCTGTGACCCCAGTGTTGGCCTGAGCCCCCGGATCTATATTCCATTCCAATAGCACCGACAGCACCCAGGCGCTGACCCCTGCCTACCCCAGGCCATGGCCCTGGACTTTGGGCCTGAGACCTGGCAGCTCTCTCTGGGCCACTTTGCAGCCTCGCCCCCTCGAGTGGCCCTGGCCCCCAGGCTCAGCTGCATCCCTGTCCTTCTCCTGAGGCCCCACGGAGCCTGATGCGGCAGCACTTCCAGCTGTGGAGCCCCCACCCCCACCCCGCCAGCCTTGTGTCTGAGTTAATCTGACCTCCCGTGTCTGGGGCGATGCAGATGGCCCTCTGCTCCCTCCAGGATGAGCTGTGTGAACCTGGGCAAGTCTCTTCACTTCTTTGAGGCTCACTGCCCAGTTGTCAAGCAGCAGTAACCGCACCTCTTCTCGGGGCTGATGTGAGGATTACCTGGTCAAAAGCTCAGAAGTAGCTCTCCCACACGCCCAGGGCACCAGTGGAGGAGCTGGCAGCCCGGCAGGCTTGCAGTCACTCTCTCCGACCAGATTTGGGCACCCGGCCACCCCCGTGGAGGTCAGGGCCATCCTGTTGCCAACCACAAGGGCACTGGCCAGCAGAGCGAGGGTGAGAACTGGACAGGCTGACTGGGTCATGGCCAAGGGAGCGTGGAGGCATCCAGGAGACATCTGAGACGTGGGGGGGTGTGCGTCTCGGGGAGAGGGTGGAAGATTTAGGCAATCAGAGCTCAGGAAACCAGGTGGGAGGGCGGGTGGACTGGGCGGCATCCTGGCTGACAGGCCCAGACCTGTGCTGCCAGCTGGCCCAGCACCGTCCTTGTGCCAGGTGTTTTCTTCCCTGTTGGCCTCCTTCCAGGTTCGGCGGGGCCCTCAAGGGCTGGGACCTCCTTTGGCTTTACGCCTGCTCCAGATGTGCTGTCCCAACAGGGAGCCCGCACCAGGGAGGAGAAACTGAGAAGTTGGACGGCGTGAGCAGTGGTGTGTGGATGCCCCAGGCCCCCGCCCTGCGGGTTCTGCTCCTCTCAGGGACCCTGACACAGTAGGGCTGTGCACCCGCAAGCGTCTGGCCATAGCCCCCGGCTCTGGGACCTTGCTGGTGGGGAGAATGTGGGGTCTCAAAAGCCCCCATCTACCTTCTCCCTCCCCTAGGTCGCCCCGAACCCTCCTCGGGCAGGGGAGAGGGTCAGGGCAGGACAAGGACAAAGGCCGAGGTAGGTGTGGGTGTTCCTGCCGGCGACAGTCAAGGCAGGCCCTCCTGTAGCCACTGCTTCCCCTGGCAGGTCTTTGCCTCTCTTCCACCAAAACCTAGGCCACACCTGCCCTCGCTCTCTGCAGGGCACCCTCAGGCCTGAGGGCCCAGGCCCCCTGCTACCTGCACGGCCTGGCCTGGCGGGAAAGGTCCTTTGACGAGGCCAATCTCCCCTCAGAATGCCACCTGGGGTGGCCACCCCCCCCCCATACCATCTACCTGGTCCTGCCCCTTTTCCCCAGGATTAATGAAGTTATGAGGAGGGCAGGAAGGAACTCTGAGCTCCCAGGAAGCTCCCCTCCCCAGACCCTGCCCTGTCCCCCCTCACCTGCCCCCTGCCCAGGTGTTCCTGAATGCCTAAGCCTGGGCCAGGCGCATCTCCTGGTTTCCCCTGATCCCACACCTGGCTCTGGGTTGGTTTGTTTTTTTCATAAATTTATTTATTTTTGGCTGCATCGGGCCTTTGATGTGCGGGCTTTTCTCTAGTTGCGGCGAGCGGGTTCTACAGCGCAGGCTCAGTAGTTGTGGTGCACGAGCTTAGTTGCTCCGCAGCATGTGGGATCTTCCCAGACCAGAGCTCGAACTCATGTCTCCTGCATTGGCAGGTGGATTCTTAACCACTGCGCCACCAGGGAAGCCCAGCCCTGCGGGTTTTATTGCCGTAAACAATGACTGTTTCTCTCTTACTAAACAAGGGACTGGAGGGCAGGGCTGTGCCCTGTGATGGATACCACTGTACCCACAGGGCCCAGCGTGGGTCTTGGCACACGCAGGACCTCAGCAAAGGTGATGAACGTGTGAACCACCAACAACCCCTATGTCTCCACAAACACACCAGGGTCCGAGGCAGGGGCAGGCAGTTGTTTCAAACTTTATTTGAGAAAAACAGAAGGTAAAGATATCAAAAGAGTTCAGAGGTTTGGTGGGTGGGGACGGTCAGTGATGGCTACTGTGGGGTGGGCAACTAGGCTAGGGCCTTTACTTGTTTCCAGGCTGTTCAGACTTCCCAGCTTCTGGGCCCCCAAGCTGGGCACGCGCCTCGAAGGTGACAGGGATGGTGATCTCTGCCGACTGGGTGGCTGGCTTGGGCAACGGGGCCTCCACTGTGAGCGTGCCCTCGGGAGACAGGGAGGAGGAGACCTGGGTGGGGTCCACACCGGGGGGCAGCCTGGACACGCAGAAAGGGAGGAGAAGCATTACACACCTGTGTGTCCCTGCGCCCTCCTCCCGTCCCCCCAGCTCTGGAGCCAGGACTCACGTGTATTTTCGAGTGAAGCACCGGGAAATGTAGCCGTGCTCGTCCTGTCGCTCTTCGTGCTTGCCTGAGGAAGAGGGGAGTGGGGGGGGGGCGGGTAGGAGGTCAGAGGAGGCAGGGAGGGGCGGCCTCTCCAGCTGGCGCACATCCAAACGCGTCCCACCTGGCGGCCAGGACTCAGGGCAGGCAAGACTGACTAAGGGATTTGTGTGCCCCAGGCCGTCCCGGAATCTCAGAAGCTTCTGGAAAGTTCGGTTCAGGGGCTTTGGGAGCGGTGAGGGGGGCCGCAGCGCCGGGCACGCGCACACGCCCCCTCCGCGGACACGGGCTAGGGGCGGAGACGGCGTGGGGCGGGCGGCGACGCCCTCTTCATACCAACCGCCGGCCGAGGTGGGTAGGCGCGCGCGGGTGGGGGCGGGGAGACCTGGTCCCTTGGGGGTGGGGCTGGGGCCGTGGGGGGGGTCTCCGCTGGAAGGGGGCGTTTCTTCCCTTAGCGTAGACTTTTTAGGGCTAAAAGATCCATTAGGAGCTATCAGCACCCCCCAACTCCAGAGGAGTGTATACAGGCCAGGGGCAGGGCAAGGAGGCCCGCCCCGCGCCCTGGGCTCTGCCCCCGGGTCCTCGGCTAAGCTTTCACTTTCCAGCCCCCGCCCCGCCGCCCCCCGCCCCGCATTTCAACCCAGGTCCCTGACCAGGGCTCCTCCCCAGGACCGGCGAGAGGCCGGAGGCCGGCGCCCCAGTCCCCGGGGGGGCTCACCAGTGATCTCCACCACGCCGTCCTTGGTCTTGACCGTCAGCTCCTCGGGGGCGAAGTGGTTGACGTCCAAGGACACGCGCCAGCGGTCGGCAGTCTGCTGGATCTCCGAGAAGCCGCTGCTGAGCTGCCGGCTGAGCGCGCGGCTGTAGGCGGGACCCTCGATCGCGGCGGCGGACAGAGGGCGCACGTAGCCCGGCCATCCGCTGTGGCTCAGCCACTGCGACCACTCCTCGGGCAGCCGGGGCATCCCGAAGGCCTGGTCGAAGAGGCGGCTGTGGGCCGGGTACCAATCGCGGAAAGGGTCCCAGCTGGGGCCCCGCAGGAGCGAGAAGGGCACTCGGCGCTCGGTCATGCTGGCTGGTCTGGGCGCGTCTGGCTGAGGTTCGGAGTAGTGCGAGAAGTGTCGGGCGCCAGCCCCAGCAGCGCTTTTATGGGCCTCCAGCTGGGTATTTTTAGCAGGCGTGTTTCAGGTCGCTATTAATGGCAGTGACGGGCCGGAGCAGCCCCTCCCCCTGCATTCCCCCCACTGCATACCGGGGCGCGGGGCGGGGCGAGGAAGGCCCTACCCACATCTGGAACCTTCTCTTGCTTGAGTAAACAAATGACTGGAGCCCCGATGCTGGTGCAGTACTCACTGCCGGACGCTCGCAGGCCTGGGTGCTAAAGCGCTAGGCCGCGATCTGTGGACAGTCTAGGAGGATAAAGCCGAGAGAGAGGTCAGGCTGCTTGTCCCAGGCCACACAGCTAGGAATTGGCAGAGCCGGGATTTGGACCCCAGGGTGTCTGAAATAATGTCTTAAGAAGCAGCATGGTTAGGAGTGTGGGCTCGGGAGCCAGACCGCCTGAGTTCACATCCAGGTCCTGCCACTCACTGGATGAACTTGTGCAAATGAGAGTCTTTGTGACTCAGTTTACCCATCGGGAGAATGGGGATGATGATGATGATGATGAAAATGCTTCCATCACTGGGTTGGTGTGAGGATTCAGCCACTTAATGCAAGTAAACATTTTAGTCCAGGACCTGGTACATGATAATGAATTATTGTTATTATTAGCTCCTTGGAGTTGAAAGAGGGGGGAGGAAAGAGAGCGTGTATGTCTCCCTGTCGCAGAGGCTGTGGCGTGTGTAGGTTTGGTCGTTTTCCCCTTGACTTCCCAGTGGGGCAGACCCAGATCACGAACCCTGAGGCCCCGTGCTGAGGGGGGTCAGGAGAAAGGTTACTGTCAAAACTCCCCATTATATCTGTTTTTCTCGAGGAGCTCTGGACAGGGAACTTGAAATGCAGCAACCTTGAATCTCATAGGGGTTTTGCCACTGATTTTTTGTGTGATTTGGGCCAAGGCCCCTCCTTTTCCTCTTTGCAGATTATGATCTCAAAGCCCCTTTTGTTTAATATTCCCACAGCACAAAGGGAGAGGGGGCTCCAGGTAGTACAGCTCCTTCAAACTTGCTTGAAGCCTGAAGCCTGCCCCACCTCCTATCTGACCACCTATGGGATCCACGCCCTCGCTCCCACCTCTGGGAGAGGATGCTGCCCCTACGGTCCTGCCTTAATCCTAACGTTCCCTCTCTCTCCTGCCTTCATTGGCAGGACCCCAGTCCAGCCTTCCTTCTCTTGACTTCTGTCTTTTTATCCCTCCTTTTTAGATGGGGAAACTGAGGTTCAGAGAGAATAGGTGACTGGCCTACGGCCTCCTTTAAGACACTAGCAGAGTAAGGCTCTTGCCTCTCTAGTGCTCAGGGCTCTTACCCTCATGGGGCTCCCACCTTGGAGTCCCTTACTTCCTCTGCTTCCGAGACCCACTCTGTTTCCTGCCCCTCTCCTGGGGCTGGGCTGAGGCTGTACTCCTGCCAGTTCCACGCAGGACTTGCCCTGCCCCGCCCAGGACACCTGAGGGGCTGAAAGCCAGACTCCAGTCCACTCACCTCATTGAGCTGCGGTAGGGCTTCCCTGGTGGCGCAGTGGTTAAGAATCCACCTGCCGATGCAGGGGACATGGGTTTGATCCCTGGTCCTGGAAGATCCCACGTGCCGTGGAACAACTAAGCCCACGCGCTGCAACTACTGAGCCTGCGCTCTAGAGCCCGTGAGCCACAGCCACTGAGCCCGCGTGCTGCAACTACTGCAGACCGCGTGCCTAGAGCCCGTGTTCTGCAGCAAGAGAAGCCGCCGCAGTGAGAAGCCCGCGCACCGCAAGGAAGAGTAGTCTCCACTCGCCTCAACTAGAGAAAGCCTGCGCACAGCAACAAAGGCCTAACGCAGCCAAAAATAAATAAATTAATTAATTTAGAAAAATGAGCTGGGGTAGCAACAAGTCTCATGCCCTCTCTGAGCCTCAATTTCCTCTTCAAGAGAGCACTCCTAGATGTCTTTCTTTCTTACCCACCTGCTCCCCATCGGGAAAGAGCTGGGGTTGGACCACAGCCAGAGGTCGCCTCTGGAAAGGCCTCTAAGCACCTGGGGCTCTCATGGGCCAAGGAGAGGAGGCAGACAGGGTGCCTGCCCTCTGCCCCGCCCCTCTTGCTGGATCACATCAGGAGCCCAGTCTCCATGGGGAGCTACTCGCTGCCCCCAAAGGGTCTCAGCTTCAGGAAGCCCCAGGCCTTCACGCCCTGGCACTCCCAACCCCACCTATCCCCAGCTCTTAAAGTCAGGGTGAGGTCAGGAGCCAGGGAGGGCCCTCATCCGTCCCTGCCTGCCCACCTTGGCCCAGACTGGAGCCCAGGTGCCCCACCCTAGCGGGAGCTGTCAAATATAATCATGGGTGCCTTCAAGTGTGGCCCAGCCATGCTCTGGGTGGGGGCTGCCTGCCTGGCCGCCAGCACCTTGTAGACAGAAGCTACCTTCAGAGCTCCCTTCATTTTGCCTGAAACCAAGGTGGGGAGGATCCATCCCTGTTGCCCCGGCTTGGGGAAGTTGTGCAACCCAGGGCTCCACCCCCAGCACCCAGCCCATGGAGGTGGAGGCAGCAGAACTGAGAATTCACATCCATCTTTTTTTTTTTTTTTTTTTATCACGCCTTGGGGGGCTCGTGGGATCTTAGTTCCCCAACCAGGGATTGAACCCTGGGCCTTCTGCAGTGAAAATACTGCCAAATCTGGCTCCCTCGGCACCGATGCTGGATAAAAATATGGAGACAGAGAATTGGAAGATAAGAAATAGAGAGGCTTTTTATTTTCTTTGCCAGGCAAAGGGAAGACACAGTAGGCTAACGCCTCAAGAACTGTCCCTCCTTCTTGGGGAATCGGAGAAGATTTTATACTTGGGGCTCGCAGTCCGGGGTATATGGTAAGGATCAAAAGTAGTGGAGGTCTTGCATTTCTTTTCTTCTGCAAATTCATGGCCAAAGTTGGCATCAGGTAGCTCAGCAACTGGGTCTGATGTCCCTGAAGTTATGGGCCCATGACCTTCTTTCTGAAATGAAGAGTGCTACAGGGGAGTGTAGGGGGAGAAGGAATGCCAGGTGCAAAGGGTCATTTGTACGGAGTCAGAGAGTAATCAACTTTGTGAAGGACAAGTCTAGCTACAAGTGTTTGTTAGTAGTAACAGCTAAAGAATAACTAAGATTGCTTAACTCTTTCAGGCCTGTTTATGTTGTTTCCCCAGCCTGTTCATTGTTTCCTTATTTTCCAGTTTATCAGAAAAGTCTAATTTCTATTTTTGCTACAACAAAAGTGTGGAGTTCTAACCACTGGACTGCCAGGGAATTCCCCACATCCATCTTCAATGGGTCACTTCTCAAGGGAGTCTCAGATCAGAGCTGCCAATCATAAGGGAGGGGAACTGGGTAGCTCTGGGTGGTAGTAAGCGCGGGTAGGGGTGGAGGAGAAACTGGGTTTTGGAGTCAGACAAGGCTGGGCTTGAACCTGCTGCTGGCCTGGTGACCTCTCTGAGCTGGCACGTCCCCATCTGCAAGACGTAGCTAATAACACACCCATCTTTTTTTTTTTAACACACCCATCTTGCAGGGCTGCGGTGAATCTGTAACACGGTAACTCCTGCGAAGCGCCTGGTGCTCAGAAGTGTTCATTGTTATTAAGGAAAGAGGGCCTTTAATTTTGGATATTGAGGCTTAGATTAATGAGAATTACCTGGTTGTATGTGCTTTATAGCACGTTCAGGTATCTTATCAGAGTCCCATCCTGGAGATGAGAAAACTGAGAGTCACAACTGCCCCAAGGTCACAAAGCTGGTGAAGGATGGAGGGATTGGAACCCAGGCCTCCTGCCTCTCTATCCGGCAGGGGGGAGACTTCCCAGGCAGTCCAGGGAGGGCTGTGGGCTGTGGCTTGCAGGCCCAGGGTGAGGTGTGCAGCCCAGGGTTACCTGTGGGACGGGGAGGGTTGGGCTAGCCTCTCTGGGTTCACTTCCAGCCCTGACCAAGCACCCTTCCTCTAGGGTACTGAGCTCCCAGGGGTAGTTTTTCTGGGATTAAGAGGACAACTCCACCTGCAGGGATTTCCCAGAAGCCAAGCGGGTGGGGAGCAGGGGGACACTGCAGGGATTCCTTAATCAGAGGGGCCCGTCCCCTATCCCTAGCCCCAGCGTCTGGGTTACTCTGCCGCAGCTCGGAGAACAGCCTCCCAGCTTCCTGGCCTGGCCCTCGCCTGAGCACTTGGCCACACGAGCCACTCCCTTGGCAGGCTTTCGCCAGCTCCAGCTGCCACAGCCCTTCCCTCCCTGGCCCAGCCTCAGAAAGTGCGAGAGCATTCAGGCAGCTGCCCGAGCTCCCGGGAGAGGCCCGACAGCTGATGAAGCGCCAGCCGCTGGGCCTGCTGGGAACTAAGAATGTGGGCAGCCGTAACGAGGGCGCATGGGGGCGGGGGGGCTCTGGGTCTTTCTGGAAGTGTCTAGACACTGCCCCTCCGGGAGTCCATTTCCCAAAACCCATCTTCTAGGCCTTTGGCTTCTGGCTGGCCTTGGGGTCACCTTGCCTCCATCACTGCTGGAGGGGTGCCAAGGAGGGGCCGGGCGGGAGGGCTGGGGATCCATCCTCCTACCCCTCCCACCCTGCTGTCCAGTAGAAAGAATCTGTCCAGCTTGGGAGTCTGGGGACGTCTACGTCTCTAATTCTGTGACCTTGGCTAACAGCCGGCCTCCGTGACTCATTTTCTTCATCTGTACGATGAGACCATCGGACTGGATGTTCTCGAAGGCTCCTTCCAGCGCTGGCGAATCAACAGTTTCTCCTCCACTCTCTACTCTCCCCATCCCCCACGACCCCCCATCCCACCCAGGGATGTGTATATGGTGAGTGGACGCAGAGGATGAGGGAGGGCGTGGGGATGGGGCAACCCCTGCGGTGGCCGTGGAGGCGGGAGGCCCTGTGGCTGGAGCACCCTCCTGTGCTGGGCGTCCCGAGAGCCTTTCTCAGGTGGAGGGGGGCTTGGCAAAGGAAGGGTAGGCGCCTGGTGATAAGGCCGGTTTGCTGAGTATGCCCTCGGCTGAGAGAGGCGGAGGTGGGAGGGTTGGGGGAGTAGGCCAGGGGGCTTGAAGAGCACCTCAGAGGGGCAGGGGAGGGGGGTAGTCAGCTGGGATGCCCAAATTGGGCATGTGCATTTGTGACTTGCTACCCTGGGTCTGGGGCTGTAGGAAACAGATTAAGAAAGGGGGGCGAATTTGCCAGGACCCAGGCAAGCCTTGTCCAGCCTCCTGGCTGCTGTGTGTGCAGGGAGGGGAAGGATGGAGGGGCCCCCGAGGCCCCAAGTGCAGAGAGAGAGGTGAGGAGAGGACGTCCTACACCCCAAATGCCACATCTTGCTAAGGTTCCCCCACCCCTGCCCCCGTCTCCCCCTCTTGTTACCCGACATAGAATTGGAATTTCCTGTTTTCCTGCCTGCCTTCCAGTGTTTTTCCCTTTTCCCAAGGTAAGAGCAGAAGAGTTCAGTCTGAACCCTCCGTCTGCGGGAGGGACAGGGGCCTGGTACCCTCCCTGTCCTTCTCAGCGGAACGGGCACCAAGTAGCCAGGGAGGTGCTGAAGACAAGAGCTTCGGGCTTCCAGGCTGCCACGGATCCTCCCCCGGGGAGCTCTCCTCTCTGTCCAGGCCTGTTTTGTATCCCTTCTGGCGCGCCGCCAGCCAGCAGTTTTTTTTCCTCTCTCTCTGTCGCCCTCTAGGGTCTTCCTGCTGCCACCATGCCTTTGGTCTCCACCCTCCCCCACGGTTGCTGGAACCCCTCACGCCATAGTTGCCTCGTTCACTCCTTCACTCATTCAACAAACATCTCAAGGGTGCCTGTTCGGGGAATGCGGAGATAAGAAGGCATGGCCCGGGCTCCAGAAGCTCACAGATTTAGGGAGAGAGAGACCCGCCAACAAATAACTGGATCAAGAGCTCGATACCCTAAAGGCAGGAACAGACCTAGGGCTGGAGAAATCCAGAGGCGGGAGTGGCCACCGCAGCTGGGGATCGGGAAGGCGCCTAGAAGTAGGGGGCAGCTGAGCTGGGCCTGGAACCATGAGCTCTCAGGAACCTGTGGAGGTGGAGAGGGCATGCCTTGGGGCCGAGGGGGGCCCAGGGAGGAGGGTCCGCTGGAGTCAAGGACAGTGATGGGAGCGGAGGTTGGAGGGTGGCGGCGGGAGAGGATGGCAATTCCAGGTGGAGCCGTTCGCCGTTCGGAAGGCCTTCCAAGTGCTACGAGCTGGTGGACATGGTCACGGGATCCTTATGATGGGGAGTTCTGTTTCCTTAATTCAATACTGTGTCCTCAGAGCCAGGAACTGGGCATGGCATATAGTAGGTGTTGAGTAAGCATGTATGGAAAGAGGGAGGGAATGGTCAGATTTGAATTGTGGATATGGTGGGATGGACTGGAGCGGGCCAGACCCAGGCAGGCCAGCTGGTGAGGAGGTGGGCCTAGGAGGGGTTGTGGTTAGAGGCCAGGAGCGGGGGTGGGGCAGAAAAGGAAGTGGCACTGCCTGGTCACCTGGTTGCAGCCTGGCTCTGGGGTGCAGATGAGGAAGGCGGTCCAGCTGGGCAGTGAGGGACTGGAAGGGGGGAAGGGGAAGGGGCAGCTTTGGGCTTGTGTGAGACAGGCTGGACTTCCATGCCCACCTTGGGGTGTGTTTCATGCCCCCATCCCCTCCAAAAGGCGGCGTCTCCAGAGCAGGGCCAAGCCTGCTTTCCCTGGAGCCCCAACCCCTACCCAGCTGGTTTTTTTTTTTTTTTGGCCGTGCCACATGGCATGCAGGATCTTAGTTCCCCGACCAAGGATCGAACCCGTGCCACCTGCATCGGAAGCGTGAAGTCTTAACCACCGGACCGCCAGGGAACTCCCAGCCTGAGGCCTAGTTTTGCTGAACCTGTGTAAAGCATTAAAGAGATCACTGACACTTCTTTGACCAGCTTCCTCAGATCAGAAACAGAGCCACTGGCCAAAGGCCTCCTCAGGTGCCCCTTCCGGTCTGAGGGAATAGAAAGTAGAGAGAGGTCATGTGCTGACACAGCCCTAGCCTTCAGAGCACGGCACCCCCGCTCTGCAGCCCAGAACAGACCAAGGACATCTCCTGTGTCGTGGCACGCACAGCCCAGAGCCGTGGCCACGTCCACTGCCCTCTCAGTAGAGGTGGGTCAGCGTTCTTGACCTGTGGAGCCCTAAAGGATTGCAGAGTGCCTGTGAGGTCTGAAGTTGCCTGCAGATGGTGGGCGTGTGCACATTATTTCGAGGAAAGGGTTCCCAACTTCCATCAGATTCCCAAAGAGCAGCTGATTCAAAGCAAGGTTAACATCTACCACTAAAAGAAAAGGATAAGGAAGATGAGGAGAGGAGGAAGAGGAGAGTGTGTGCATTTGTTTAGGTCTCTATAAAAGAAAGAAATCCAGGGCTTCCCTGGTGGCGCAGTGGTTGAGAGTCCGCCTGTCCATGCAGGGGACATGGGTTCGTGCCCCGGTCCGGGAAGATCCCACGTGCCGCGGAGCGGCTGGGCCCGTGAGCCATGGCTGCTGAGCCTGCGCGTCCGGAGTCTGTGCTCCGCAACGGGAGAGGCCACAACAGTGAGAGGCCCGCATACCGCAAAAAAAAAAAAAAAAAAGAAAGGAAGAAATACAGTGTGAATAGCTATTAAAAAGTAAAAACCACGCCAAGCTCTCCCTTTCCAATCCCCATCCCAGCACCCATCCGGGGCTGGACACATGGTGTTTTCTTTTAAGTGGCCACTTATGACTCGCTCTATGGCAGGCCCTGTGCCGGGCACTCTTAGGACAGCATCCCCTTTCAGCTTCCTCACAGTCCCGCGTGGAGCCTGGATTCACAGCCGGCGTTGCTCTGCGCTGTTTTCCAGCGGTTCTGAACACTCCACCGCTATGGAGGGTCCTGCACGTGGGCCCGTCCTATCCCCTGTTCACTGCTGAAGCAAGGCCAGGTGTCTGGGCGTCGGGTGGAATGGGGGTATTCAAAGCCCACAGGGCCTCCCGGCTAGGGAGAAGGCCTTTCTGGGTCCCTGTTTTTCTCCCCACCAAGCTGCAGGCTCCACAGACTCACGCGTGGAGACACGAGGTGGACGTGCTGGGTCCTGGTCCCTTGGAGTCTGAGTCCCTCTCATTTCTCAGAGGCAAGGACCCCAGGACCCTCTGCCTTCCCCACACTCCCCAGGTACCCAAATCCACAGAGGCCTGGTCTCACCACCTGCCATCCGGGCACCAAGTGTTTTATTAGAGTCCAATTTTTATCCGCACCGCGGAGAAGGACGGGGAAACAGAGAGGGGGAACCCGGACCAGACCCCAGACCCCTCCCCCCACCGGAGCCCAGGGCATCTGCCCTGTTGGGCCAAGGAAGACTTCGTGAGATCCCTGAGGGCCCCAGGAGGAGGGGGCTGGGAGCAGCAGTAGAGGGCTGGGGGCCGCTGCTTCCCCGTCCATGCCCCAGGCCAAGGCCCTCCGTCTAGATTCTACCCTTTCTTCGAAGGGGTGTAGCGCCCCTCTCTGGAAGAGGAGGAGGAAGTGCTCCCTTTGGCTCCCTGCTCCCTTGGGCAGCCCCAAAGGGCACGTCACCCTAGGCCTGCTGCCATCCGGCCCAGGTCCCAGCCACTGGGCACACCGGGGCTCCCCGAGGCCGCTCAGTCAGCCGACTGCATTGCTCTTCCCCTCACAGGCTCCTCCTCCGTCTACCGCTTCTCCCTTCCACCTCCTGACCCGAACCCCTTTTGATCTCAGGGTCAGATGCAGCTGTGGTCTGTATATCCCACCTCTCGTCATGCAGAAGGCCTGGCTGGTGTGGCCTCGGCCCAGGGCACGGGGCGAGGGCTGGAGGGGAGAGCCTGGGCTGGAGAGGTGCGACCAAGGGTGAGCTCCCTGGACCCTCAGGCTGGGGCTTAGGGGCCCACCCAGTCTGGGCACTCCTGGGCCAGGGGAGGCATCTGGGGAGGCTCTGGGGCCAGCCTCCAGCTCTCAGCCAGGGTCCTCCTGCAGCCGGCTCGAAGGAAGTGGTTCCTCAGCCTGGATGGTGGTGCACCAAGGTCAGGCCATTCTTCTTCTTGTCTAACTTAGCTCCGCTTGCTGTCCCCTCGCCGTGTCCGCCCAGGGGTAGAGAGGAGCTGAGGGTCCTATGGAGTGGCAGGGGAGGCTCCCAGGTCTGGCACCGTCAAAGGTGTCCCTGGGTCCACTGAGCTGAGGTCCCCAGCCTGGCGAGCTGGCCTCAAGCAGGAAGCGGGGCAGGGTGGTCCCTGTGTTCGAAACGGCTCTTGTTCCCTGGCCATGGTGGGCGAGCGGGAGGTGAGGGCGGGGGCCCCCTAGAAGCAGCAGAATCCAGATCCTCTTTGTCTTCAGGGCCCCCGCCCTCAAGGTCTTCCCTGGACCCGGGACCTCCTTGTAGCAGTGGGGTGCAGGCCCCCTGCAGCTCCTGGGTCCTGACCCCTCGCCTCTCCCTGTGCCAGGGGGCACGAAACTGGGTCTGCTGGGCTCAGAAGCCCCCGCTCTCTGAGCTGCTCCGGCTGTGGTAGCTGGGACTGGGGGTCCTGGAAGGGCTGCGAGTGCGGCTGCGGGTCCGACTGCGGCTGCTGTAGCTTCCATGGCTGTGGCCAGGGCTGGGGCTCCGGCTTGAGTAGTCGCTGCTCAGGCAGCTGGAGGAGGACGAGGGGCTGGGCCGGTAGTAGGGGATGGGACGCTTTCGGGCACTGCCGGGAGGGAAGAGCTGATTACAGGCCAGCCAAGGCCCTGATCTGTGCCAGTCCTGGGCCCTCACTCAGGCCCTGAGCCCCTCCCCAGCAGTGGCCAGGGCTTCCCTGCCTCAGTTTCCCCTGAGCCTTGACCTTGGAATTCTCCCCACCTCCACCCCTGCCCCAGCAAGACTGGACATGCAGTGGTCCAATTTCATGTTGATCACTTTGTTTTTCCTCACTTGTCTGCAGGGAAAGGGGACCAAGTCTCTGCTTGACCGGAGTAGGTGCTCAATAAAAATCTGTTGAATAAATGCAACTTTTAAGCCAAGCTAAGCAGTGGCTTCTGTGCACGGGAGGGTTTGTGAATATGGCCCATTCCTGCTTCTTTGTTCCCCACAGGACAGAGGATATTGGTTCTCAGGTCACTCAGAGGGCACCAAAGGAGCCCCCTGGCCACTGCTGCCCATGCCCAAGGCCCTGGCCCAGGCCTGCCGGCCCCCACTCCTTACTCAGCTACCTCCCGCTGGCCCAGAGTTAGTTTGAAGCCAGGAGACTGTGACCCAGAGAAAAGAAAACAGAGTTAAGGGGGCGACAGTGCCCCATTGCGTGGGGTTAATTCTGAGAAAGAAAACAGGTGTCTGTTAGTGGGAGGAGGAGGCAGCCTGGGAGGGGCTGAAGGGGGTGCCAGGTGGAAGGTGTGGAGGCTGTCTTAGGACCCCCTGCTTATGGGGGTATCTGGCGGGGGGGGTGTCCCAAGCCTGGCAGCCTGGCCTCTAGCTCTGATGTGAGAACTGAGGCCCGGAGAGGCACGCTGATCTCCCATGGCTGCCCAGCAAGGCCAGGGCAGAGCTGGGCTCAGAATTTTGCCTGTGGCCCTCTACCCCATGTCGGGGATCTAGGGCTGCAGGGTGATTTCCACAAATGCAGACCATCATCTCACCTGGAGACCCAGGCCCAGACCCTCCAGTCCCGGCAGACTGTGTGGGCAAAGTGGGAGGGACCGGTTCCCCTCACAGCTGCCCCAGAGACCAGACTGCCGGTGCCCCCTCCTCCAAATTCCCCAGGGGACTGGGAAGTGAGCAGAGAGCTTAGTGAGAAAAGGAGAGGCAGACAGACAGCCGAACAGAGCCAGTCAGCTCACATGGGCATCTCCCCTGCAGCCTGTGGAGAGGGGGTCCACCCGGCCCCCAGGCTGGCCACAGGCCACTCAGCAGGCTGGACCTTGAGATGAAGGAGAAAAGGACACATCATTGCCAGGAGATGAATGTGGGGAGGGAAGGAGGAGGGAGGGGCTCCAAGAGGGATGGCTGGAATCTTCCAGAGCTGAACTGCTTGCCTGCTGCTGTACCCAGACCCCAGAACCGAGCCCCTCCCCTCCATGGCCCTCAGGACGCTTCCCTTCTGGAGGCCTCCCTCCCCGCAAGTGAGCCTGCACCTCTGCCTCTCGGGTCCCAACCCCTCCCCAGCACCTCAGTCCTAGCCTGAGCGCCCTCTTCCCTCTCCCAACCCTCACCTTCTCTCTTTCGGCGCCCTCCCCTCCCCGCACCAGGTGCGGTTGGTCGAGGACCCCCAAGGTCCCCGTGGCCCGGCCCCGGCCCCTCCGTACCTGGTGATGCGCCGCGGCTCCATGAAGCTGGGTGAGTCCCGGCGCCGCTTGCGGATGGGCGAGTAGCTGCGGGAGCGGCGCCGGGCGCGGGCGGCCTCGGCCTCGGCGTGCCTCGCGCGGCCCTCGCCGTCCTTGTCCCTGCGGGGCCCGGCCCGAGATGAGCGACGCGGCCCAGCAGCCCCGGCCGGTCCCGCCGCCACCCCTGGGCCCGCACTTACCGGCCCACGGTTTTCTTGGGCGACGGCGAGCGGCTGGGGCTGCGGGTCCTCTTCTCCGCGGAGCGCGAGCGGGATTTGGAGGGCGAGCGGCTGGAGCTCCACGAGCGAGGGTGCGGGCCCGGGCTGCGCGACGAGCTCTTCCCCTCCGGGCCGCCGTGCCTGCCGTGCGCACCCGGGGACGGGGAGGTGCTGGCGGGCCGGGCGCGCGGGGGCCGCTCCTTGGCCCTGGAGGAGGGGCACGGCGACAGGGGGGGCTCAGCTGGGAGACAGTGGGCCCCGGGCAGGGGAGGAGCGGGCGGAGGGGGGCCCGGTGACAGGGAAGGGGGCTCACTTAGGGAGAGAGTGAGTGGAAGCCCTGGGGGGGAAAGGACTCAGGAGAGGAAGGGGTTGTATGGGGTTAGTGCGGACGAAGCGGTTGTTGTGTTGGCGGTCGGGGAGAGGTTCCCGGAGGAGAGAAGGGGGCTCTGGTGGGGGGAGAGGAATCAGTGAGGAAGAAGCTGTTCCGTGCTGTCGAGAAAGAGTGATCATGGGGGTGGGGGGCGAGTACGGGAGGAGGGTGCTGTGTTGTGCGAGGAGGATCTGGATCTTAGCGCGGGGGCGGCTGGACAGGTCCGCTGCGGGGAGAGGGGTCAGTGGTGGGGCGCTCAGTGCGCGGGGAGGGGGTATGACCGGGGAGGGGAGAGGGCTCGGTGGGGCGAGGGGGCGGGGAGGGGAGCCCGGTGCGGGTCCCAGGGGCCGAGCCCGCTCACCGTTTCCCGTGCCCGCCGTGACCTCGCTCGGAGCCGGGCTCGGGCCCGGGGCCGGGGGCGTCGCCGCCCGAGTCGCTGCTGGAGCGGGCCCTGCTGAGCGAGCGCGACGAGCCCCGGGGCGGCGCGGGCCGGGAGCGCCGGCGGCCCCTGCGGCGGGGCGCGGACGCCGAGGACCGGGAGCGCCGCCGCCTCCGCCGCCGCCGCCGCCTCCGCCGCCGCCGCCGCCTGGCCGCCCCGCCGGCCGCGCGGCCTCCTCTGCCCTGCGACGACGGCGCCGAGCGCGGGCTCGGGCTCTCCTTCCCCCGCGCGGGCGGCGTGGCTACGCCGGCCTCCGCCTGGTCGCGGGCCCTGGGCGAGGGCGAGCTGGGCTTCTGACGGGGAGAGAGGCAGAGAGGGCACGTAGGGGGTGGAGAGGGGACGGAGAGGGCGACAGAAGCGGGCAGAGACGGAGAGAGAGAGGAGACGGAGAATCCAGAGGGGGAGAGGCAGAGGCAGAGCCGAGAGGAAAGAGACGGGGAGAGGTTAGAGAAGCAGAGAGACAGAGCGGAGACAGGAAAGGAGGAGAGACAGAGAGAGAGGACAGATCCAGAGAAGGAGCAAGAGGCCGAGGGGGAGAGAGCGGGCGGGCGGGGTGGGGGGAGAGAAGGAGAGGGGGCTTTCACCGGGCCCAGGCCGGGGGCTGCCAGTCCCGGAGCATCGCACACACGGTTCCCCGCGCCTGCCCTGCCTCTGCCTCTCCTGAGTGTCCACCTTCTGGCCTCAACAGTGCAGCTCATGCAAGGTTCTCGGCATGCAAAACACAAGAGGGACGGAGCGGTGGGGGTGGGGGTGGGCTGTCAGGGAGGGGGAATCCAGGACGGGCACGGGGGCTGGCATTGCCCCCCCCTCGACGGGACGGAGGATCCCGGCAGAGAGAAGAGAGAGGGCGGGCACCGGGAGGCCGGACCAGGGCCAGCCCACCAGGCCAGGCCGCCCAGCGCTTGGGGGGTGGGTGAGGGGATGGAGGGGGCACACGGCACACAGATGGGGGTGGGAGCGAGGCGGGACAACTGAACTCAAAACTGAACCGAAGAAAGGGAGGAAAAACGAAATAAAAAACAAAATCCACAAATGTCATTAGATACCGAAATCAAAAACAATGTCTGAACTCCTGGGGAACTGACATTTTTCTGTTAACATTTTTTCTTTCTTTGTTTTCCGGCCCTGCAGAGATCTGTGGAGCTGTCAGTAGCACCCGACTGTCTTTCTGTTTCTCTCTTTTCTTTTTCTTTCTTTTTCTTTTTTTTTTTCTTTTAAGTTCTGATTGTTTAAGTCCCTCTTGGTTAACGTCCACTTACCAATAAAGGGGCACTTCCTCCTTTAGTAGGTAAGGTGTGTAAGAGAAGGGAAAAGCGTGGTAGCGTAAGTTCATCATTAGATTCACAAAAATGCAAGAGACATAGAGAGAGAGAGAGAAAAACGCAACCACCCCATTCTAGGCCAAGAGGAGGCCGTGCCGCCTCTGGAGGAAGGGTTAGCAGCGCCCAGCTCCTCGGGCCTGAGCAGGTACCTCTTGGGTGACCACTGGATAGAGATGTCGAATGTTTTTCCAAAAGTGGAGTCAGGACACAAGCATCGGGCTACAGAAAACCAGAAAGGGCACCTGGTACCATCAAAAGGGCCCTGGCTGGGAAGCAGGGGTCTGAGAGCCTGCCACAATCTCACTGAGTGACCCTGGCCAAGTCACTTCCCTAGTCTGGGCCTTAGTTTCCCCATCCACAAAATGAGACGGTCAGGCTTTGCTTCGGGATGTCCCTTCCAGAGCAAATATTCCAGGATTCCCTGACCACCCTCTCCATCCCCCACCCTCCACAGAACTGACCCTTCCTCCTGTCCTTAGGCTTCCATTCCAGTAACAGTTGATTGCACTTGTCTGTCTGTAAGTCTGTCCCCCATCCCTCCCCAGCCCCCAATCACCAGCACCAACTTGACTTGGAGCACCTCCAGGGCCAATGTGGTGTTGGGTTCAGCTTTGTAACCTCAGTTTTTATCACAGAACTTGGCATCTAGTAGGGCCTCAGTGCGGTCTGCTGAGGAAGAAATGCCCTCGCAAGGGACAGGGCCAAACCAGGGAGTCTTAGGAAAGGGGCAGGGTCTGGGTCAAGCTCTTTTGGAGGAGAGAGCAAAACCAGCTGCCACGCCTCAGGGCACCTTGCTGCCAGGGACAGGAAGGGGCGTGGCTTCCTTGGCATGGCCCTGGGTGCTTCCTGGAGGGGGTGGGGGTGTGGCGTTAAGACCTCTCTGTGCTAAGCCTGAATCCCTAGACGAAGAAGTCAGCTCCCTCTGGGGCAGGGCACAGCTAGCTCATGATTGGTGGCCGCAGCAGCCAATGAACACCAGCCATAGCAGGGAGAGCAGCTGTCCAGAGCCAAATGGGCCATGAAGACCTGGGAGAGCCCTCTGTTTAGGGCAGGGGCAGACATAGGCAGGCAGAATGGATATCACTGGGTACCAAGGTGTCCCTTGAGCACTCTGACCTTCCTGATCACCAGCTCACCTCTGCTAGGAGAGACGGACGCTGGGCTGTTCCGCCACGGCCCCTCTGAAATGGCAGTCCATTCTCAGTAGACCAGGAGACACCTGTCTTCCCTAACACATAACCCCCTCCACCCCAGCAGGTGGCCAGTGCTTCACAGCGCCCAAGCCCCCAGAACTAGGTTCTGTCATCCAGCATCCTTTTCCCTCCAGAGGAGGCAAATGAGAAAGAAACCTCCAGGATCCTAGGCACTGAGACCCAAGCCCCCGGGCCAGACGCCCTGTGCTGAGCCGGATGCTTCCTGCCTAGCATGTCTTGAAGTCCAAGCTCTTCCCTACTTCCCTCTCATCTCCTTCAAGCCAAATGGCTGTTAGAGCCCCAGATGATAGTAATTGGCAAAGTGGAACACCCTGGGATTAGCTCTGATATGAGTTTGCTGTGAAACCTTAAGGAAGTGACCAACTCTGGAAACCTCAGTTTCCCCATTGGTAAAGTGGGGGATAGCTGGGTCTCTGCTAGGTGGGCCTGTATAGGGGCTGAGAGGTTCTTTTCAGAGGACAACTCTTACTCATGGTCCCCTTACAGATGAACAGGGTCAGAGCAGGGCAGGAAGGCCTGGGGCCCCATGGGTATCTCCCAAGTGCCAGGATGGAGGAGGGTGGGAGGAAGGCTATGTTGGGTAGGGTGGCAGATAGCACCTCCCCGGGGAGACTTCTAGAGCCCATCTCACCCTTATCCACCCATGCCTCCAGAAGCCCTGGAGAAAGAGTCGCCGTGATCCTGCCAGAGGGTGAGCCTCTTCCCCAGCTTGGGTCTCATTCTTCCCAGGAATTGAGGGAGATCCGAGTCCAGACACCACGGAACTTCATGGATGGACAGGACTGTGGTGGCCAGGGACCTCCAAACATCCCCAGAAGCCTGCTCTCTGTGACTCTTGTCCCTCTTGCCTCTTTCCCCTGGCTAATGCCTATCGCCCCCCAACCCTAGCAAGAGGTCACCACCTCCAGGAAGCCTCTCCTGATCCTCACCCTGAGTCGGGTGCTCTCCGCTATGATCCCACAGACCCTTGTTCCTTCCCTTAGTATGGACTCTGCCAGGCTGTGCCAGGGCTGGGGCTACCGTGGCCAGCGGGAGCTCCCCATCCACGGTTCAGCTCTTCCCTCTCATCGTTCTGAGTGATCTTCATCAGTCCTCCAGCCTGACAGATGGGGGCTGTGAACCCAGGCCTGCCTGCTTCTCCCCTGGCATGGACACCAAGATGGGGTCTGGTACGGAGGAGTGCCAGCATGTGCTGGCCTAGTGTGTGCATGTATGAATGAATGAGTGAGTGCGTGAATGAAGGACCTCGCCTGCCTCTGAGCCCTGCTCCCAGGAGCCCCTCTGCTCCTTGGTACCACCTGCTACCTGACATCTTTTGCTTCTGTAAGACATTTTTGAGGGGAAAGGTAAGAGTAGCAAGGGACAGGGTGCTTGCCCAGTCCTGGTGTCCTTAAGGACAAGAACAAGTGAGCATCTGGAACAGCTACCCCCTCTAACTCAGCATCTGAAAATCCTATTTCGGGGGCCCTGGTCACATCAGGTACTCCTCGAAGGCAAGGCCTCCACTCCCGCATCAGGCTGGGATGGAGTCTCCTCCGTCAGACCAGCGGCACTTTCTCCCTCCCTGAACGATGTCCTTGTCTGCCCTCCAGCACCACCCAGGGATGAGGGATGCTCTGGTGGGTGAGCTCCCTGGGACCTGCCCCTGGGGCCAGCATGGGGGGAGGAGAGGATGAATAGCCAGCCTTTTTCTTTTCAAAGCTGAGGATGGAGGCCCACCGAGGCCTCACGAGGGTTGGGGTGTCAAACTTCTGCAGCGGCTCCCAGGTGGGACAGGGAACAGTTTAAAGGGCAAGGACGGGGAGATGGGGCCCCTGAGGACCTACTCCTCATGTATACCCTCAGTGTGGCTGGATGAGCACCGGGCTGGGGGTCACAAGTCTCAGGATCCAGGCCTGGTTCTCCATCAACATCCTGAGGGCCCCTGGCCCCTACTGACTGTCCCTTCCGGATCATCTGCACTGAGGGACCACATTTAGCCCACATTTGGAAGATGGAAGGATGCTGGGGGACTGAGGGAGCCCCTGACTGGGTTGGGTTGTGGTCCAGGCAGGGGGGTGGGAGAGCTGAGCATCCCCTCCATCTCTCAAGTTGCCCCCACAGAGACTTTGCTAAGTAGGTCATCTACATCCGGTGCCTGTTCCTGGCCAGCTCACATCACCCCTGAAGTTCAACTACCCTTACGCCCAAAAGATGGAGCGGTGAGGTTCAGTCCTGGTGCCAGCTGCTGCACCTGCCACCAGGGCAGGACCGTGGGAGCCCAGCAGGCCCTGGAGCGGGGGACAGAGCTCTTTCCTCAGGCCTGACCTCAGCCAGAACTTCTTCCAAGATCTGGAGGCCAAGAGGCCCAGCACAGGCCCTTTCACCATCACTTATTGCCCAAGGTGGCCCAGGGGACTGGCAGGCGTGAGGGTGAGGGGCTTAGCGGCTACTCCAGACAATAGAAATCAAACTGGCTTCACCGCAGCATACAGCTCAGGAAGGGAACACAAACTCGGAATGCTAAACCACACAGAAATGCATTCGGACAACAAAATGAGAAAGAGAGGGCGTGAGGGAGGCTTGGGGGATGGGGTGGGGATGGAGAGGAAGAAGAAGGAGAAGGGGAAGGTGGGAAAGGGGGGAAAGAATGAACCAGAAAAGTTGTCAGGAAAAGTCAAGAAAACTAAACGACAAACCAGGAAACACAGCTTTGTAGCTCATTTGGAGAAAATGCAAGTTACAAATGAGTAGTCATTAAAATAAAGAAAGAAAAAGGGAGGGGGAGAAAACCAACCAGAGCGAGATTGAGAGAGAAAGAAAATCACATTCAAACCAAGCAGAGTGGCGGGGCTTATCTGGAGATGGGAGCGGCGCACAGCGGAGCCGGGATACCTACCTTCTCAGTGGTCAGGGACGGGAATGCAATAATAAAAAAGAAAAGAAGGTCTCCGCATTGGGAATGCAGAATCGGGGTAAGACAGTGTCTCTAAGCTGCGCTCCCCCTCTGAATCAGCACGGGGCAGCCATACGGCTTTCGGTCTAGTCCCCGGAATGGGAGGGGGCTCCTGCCCAGCCATTTCTGTTTGCTTCTTTTTTTTTTTTTTTAAACCCACAGGCTCCAAGAGCCAACCTTTCTTTAACCTTCAAACAACAGAAAACCTCCAGAGGGCATGCAGGAAGCAGCTGATGGAAACAGAACCACAGCATGGGTGAAGGAGGGGCTGGCAGCAGGGGGCGAGAGGCCCAAGTCAGGGGAGAGAGATGGCCAGGAAGAGACAGAGAGACACGGGGAGAGAGACAGACAGACAGCAGAGAAACAAAGAAACAGAGGCAGAAGGAAACAAAGAGAGAGGCAGGAAGACAGAGGGGAAGGTGGACCCAGACAGAAGAGAGAAAAGCTGTTTAAACAAGGGCTATCAGACTGGACAGATGGGGTGAAAGGGAATCACGCATTTAAAAGGGAAGGCAACCGCAGATCGAATTTGGAGGATTGGGTCAGCCTCAAGTCAACTCCCCGCCCCCCCCCCACCCCGGCTTCAGCATCATTTTAGCAAAATGTATCCTTCCTGTCTTCTGGCTTCATCCTGGAAGAAATGCCAAGATGCCCCTTCCTATCCTGACTGCCCCACCGCAGCCGTGGTCACTGCTCTTTCCTGGGGGTCGGGAGCAGGGAGGCTGGGATGAGGCAGGTCAGGGAGAGTCACGGGCACCTCTTCTTGGGGTCATTCTAGGCTCCCCATTAAGTGATGAGATTTGAGCCCAAGGCAGCCACCAGAGACAGCCCGGGGGCCTTGCTCGGGAACCTCCTCCGCCATCCTCACCAAACAACGAGGATTCCTTCAACACTTCAGATGCCAGGGGCAGGCGCAGCCAGGCAGGTGCAAACCCTGCACAGCCTTTCTGGCCTATGTGCTGGGAGGGCCAAGCTAGCACCAGTCTGTGTTCTTGGGGGTGGGGGGAGGCAGGTGAGACCGGATGGAAGGACTTGTCCCGTGAGGTCATCTTACTCTTCCGTCCCACGTTGTGTGACTTTGAGCCACTCCCTTTCCTCTCTGTGCCTCACTATTTATTTCCCTACGTAGTGTGTGAACTGTGAGGGCGCAGGGCTCCCTGGGTCTCTGAGGCAGCAATTGCGTAGAACCAGGAGAGTTGGGAGCGTGCCCTTGACATCTGGCGGGGTCCTCAGGGGGAACCTAGGAGCTGAGACAACCAGCAGCCACCTCCCGCGTCCTCCTCCCCTTGCTCAGGGCTCCTGGAGTGTGTTTTCTATTGACAACTCTCCCACATCTTGGGATCTACCTCTAAAAAGCTGTGTGACCTTGAGCTTGTCACTTGACCTCTCTGAGCCACAGACAGCAGTAAGCAGCAGAACCCAGAAATCCCTTTGGGGCTCAGCCCTGGCCTGGGATGGGACATCTAAGAGATGTGTTGGGAGCTAGCACCCTGCTGGCCTCAGTCTCAAGCCCAGGATGGACTTTTTCTCTTGCCCGGGAATATCTGGCTTTGAAGCCCTCACCTGAGTTAAACTCTATCAGGTGCCTTCAGCTCCCTCCTCTGGGGCCTCCCAAGGATCTGAGGGCTGGCAGGAAGGGCCTGAGCAGCCATCTTATTCTAGATGGAACTGAGGAAGCTCAGGGCTCTGGGAAGCAACCTGGGTGACCTGGGACAAGTCTCTCCCCTTCCCTGGGTCTCCCAGCTTCTCTCCAAGGTTCCTTATAGACTGAGACACAGAAGCACCATCTGCACCACTTTTGTTAATTTAAAAGCTGAAGCAGTCCCAGCTCATGCCCCGGTGTTGAGGAGAGGGCTGGCTGCTGCCGAAGATTTGGCAGGAGCTCTTGGTGTGGGAGTCGTGTTTTTAAAGTTATCTTCCCTTTTAAATTCTGATTACAAAGGAAAAAAAATATAGGGAGACATGTATATGACTAATGTTCACTTGAGATTCAAAAACCATCTCTGCATTAGGAGGAGAAGTTCTCACAGTAACACGCACAAAAGCAAAATTCTAGAACAACATAGAAGATAGAAAAAACAAAAAACAGAGATACTTTGCATTTCTGTATGTTACAAAAGGGAAAAAAGAAAGAAAAGAAAAGAAAGAAAAAAAAGGGAAATACAAACAGAAACAAAATAACAGGAAAAGTTACATAAACTTCCCCACCCTCTTCCCTTCCGGCTAAACAAGAAATGGAATCACAATATTACCACGTTTCAAATGGGAGGCTAAAAAAAAACAAACAAAAACATAGACGGGGTTAAAAAACGGTGAGCTTTTTCTTTTCCCATTTGTTTCTCTCTCTCTTTTTCTTTTTTTAATGGTAGCGTCCAAGAATACCACCCCACCCTCCAGTACTTTTTCCCAAAGACATTTTTGGTTAATGGCCAAGTCTGTGACCCCAGCCCCTATCTCACCTCCCTGGAATGAGAACAAGTCTCATGTTGCTCCTCAGAAAGGATCTGCAGGCCAAGAGGGGATCAGGTGAGGGTGAGAGGCCTGGGATGTTCTGAAGTCCCAGATCTCGTAGGGCCCAAAGGGTAGGGAGAGGATTTGGGGAGCATGTTTTGTGAGAAGAGTAACAAAGTGCTGTCTTCTAGAAAACTCCCAGGGCGATGCCAAATTTGGTCCCATTTTTGGGGAGGGAGACAAGATGGCTGCCGAGGCTTCCTCCCTGAGGCCAGAAGCTAGGCCGCCTTCCCTGGCTGCTCTCTCCTGCGGGACGGCCCTGATCGAGAGAACCTGCATTTCTGTGCCTCTCAGAGGATGTGAAGTTCCCACGAGAAGGTGTTTGGGGTACTGTGCTCTTCCAGCTCTGTGCCCATGGGGTTGGGGTCGGGGGCGATGTCTTCTAGGTTTGCCCAGATTGGGCATCATCTCTGTGGCGTGTGGCACCAGTCCCTGTCCGGGCCGCCCTCAGCTACCTCTGTGAGCCCTCTCCCACTCCTAAGACAGGTCCAGGGATATGGGAGGGATCCTCCCCATGTGGCCCAACGAGGTCCCTTGGAGCTCAGGTGCCTGGCACCCTGTCCAGGTGGGGCAGTCTCAAGACAGGTAATGTCGTTAAACAAAAATTGATCTTGAGACTCAGAGCTTTTTGTCAGCTGCCCTTGACTTTCCTCCCTGAGGCCTTGAGAGTAAGGGTGTTTGAGAAAAGAAAGGGAGTGAAAGGAAACAGCCAGAAATCAAAATGAAACTGACCAACACGTACATGTTTGCTGCTGAGACCTGAGGTCTGGGGAGGGGCAGACTCCCCCCTTCCTGCTGAGGCTCCTGGGGCAGCCTGGAGATCTGGGGGGGGAACCTGCAGGCCTGCTCATCCCCATTCCCCTGTGCCCACTTGCCCATCCAGTGCCCCTGCCAGCACTGCAGTCCCCTCTCCCTGAGGGGACTCTACCCTAGACTCTAAGACTGACAAAAGGGGATGTGGGCCTCCCCCGCCCCCACCTCCAGGACCTGGGAGAGCCTCCCACCCTGGCCCAGCTCATCTACCTGGGAAAGGCTCCGCCAGCTCCTAAGGTCACCACACCTGCCTGTGGGTCTCCAGGAGTTTATTCGCCTCCTGGGGGGTGGGGGTGTGTGGGGACAGTATCTCTGAGGGAGCAGTGAGTATGCTGGGAGATGCCTTAGGAAGGATGGGCCATGGGAAGTGGAGCCCACAGGTTTGAGACACCTGTCCAAGTGTGGGCAGTGCCCGGGAAGGGACAGACTTTAGAAATGCAGCTCTGTGGCAGCAAGGGGACTGAGATGGGGGAGGGATCTGGGAGAGGGGTTATGAGGGTTTTGAGGGAGGGCGGGCTTTCCATGGGGGTAAAGGACTTTGTGGGGAGAGGGAGGCTCAGGGCCCAAGTGATGCCCCAGGGAGGTCCTGACTCTTGAATCCTGTTCCCGATTGCGACTCCTACCAATGTCCATGCTCCCTCCCACCCCAATATGCCTGGCGGAAGGGAGGCAGGAGGCCTTGTTTCCTTTCCAGCTCTTTACCCAACAGGCTGAGCGCCCCTGTGGTCAACCTTCTCTGGCCTTCAGTTTGCCAAGGTCAAGGGTGCAGGAGCCCCTCACCCTGACACCAGCATTTCTGGCCGCTCGGGTGCGGGGAGGGGCGCCTGGGAGGGGGGAGCGGCCGGCCCCGCCCCCGTGACGCACTCACTGGCCCCTGCCCCGCGGCGACCCGGCCCGACCCAGCTCCGCCCCGACCCAGCTCGGCGCAGCCCGCGCGGCGCGGGAACCCTCTGCAAAGCCAAGCGTACGTACATCGAGCGAGCTGTGCGCCGAGCCGGGGCGGCCCCCGTGAGCTCCGCTCCGCTGCCTGCTGCCGCCGTTCTGCTGGGGTGACCCCCATCCGCTGCCGCCGGACGGGGAAGGAGACCGGCTCCCGCTGGACCGCTGGCTGCCCGTCTTCCGCCCGTCGTCTCGGTGCTTGGGACTCAGCCTACACGGGGGGAGCCGGCTTGGGACGCCCCGTGTGCAAGCGGCCGGTGCCAGGCTCGAAAGGTAGCCCTACCCCCACCCCCGTCCCCCCACTGCGCCGGGAAACCCTGGCATGGAGAGAGCAAGGCCCCAGCCCTCACACTGCCTCGGTTTCCATTCAGGGTCTGGGGCGCCCTTGGGCATGGGCAGCAGCTCAGCCCTGGTAAATTTCTACCCACTGCTGAGCTGTTGTCTGTCAGCCCCGCTCCCCAGCCCTGGGGATGGGGGAGTGTTTAAACTGCAGGTCCCCTCCCTCCAGCGGAAAGGGAGCTCAACCACACCTGAGCGTGCCCAGTGGCCCGGGGCCTACCTGCTAGGTGATCTGGAATCACTGTAATGGGAGGACAGTGAGGGACTGTGGGAGCTGCCGCTGCTGTGGCGATGCGACCTCCGGCCTGGGGACTCTGCATGTGGCCTGGGAGAGAAATCAGGCTGTACTCAAGTTCTGCCCCACCTCCCCAGGGGGGATCCCTGTGAAGCCCTGATGGAAGCCTCTGCTGACCTCCCTGCCCGCCGCTGCTGCCCCCATAGTCTCCCCCCCAGCCCCCCAAAATAGTCTCTTAAGAAAATAGCCTCATACAAAAATAACACAAACCCTGTCCATGCTGGGCACAGAGTTAGTCCATGTGGTCATTTGTCAGAATTAGGAAAAAGGCATCCTTTTCTGTAGACAGTCCCAGCCCCCCAAGACCCCACTCGCCCCTCAGTTGGTGTTCTTGTGACTGGGATGCAGGGGAGTCACAAGGACTGAACTTGAAAGGACCCTGGCCTGGGAGGCCACAGGTCTGGGTTCCAGCTCTGCCACCGACTCATGGGGGCTCTTGGCTTCCTCTCTGGGTCTGAATTTTTCCTTCTGGGCAGCGGGGACATGAGCTATCTTCGAGGGCCTGATTCTGTGATTCTAGAAGGCCAGGTTTTCTGGTTGCGGGGGTGGGGGGGTGGGGGAGAAGGGGAGTGGGCTGAGGGGCTGGAGACGGGTGGAGGGTACTCACCTCTTCCTTTCTTTGTTCTTTTCTTTTCTTTTGCTCTTGGGGCTTCGAGATCTACAGAAAGCAGAGGCTACTGTGACAGCACAGCCTGAGCCCTGAGCTGGCCAGGGGAGGGCGGGGCCTTCGAGCTCCGGAGCTGGCTGTGTCCAGGTGTGGATCTGAGATGTGTTCCTCTCTTGTACCTGAGACTCCCTGGCTGGCGTGGGCTTGCCCACCCCACCCCACTGCTTTTGCCCCTTTTACTCTGCCAGGCCTTATTCCCTCCTTCTCCTCTAAGTCCTGGCCTGGATCGCCTCCTGCCTGGGCCCCAACTACTGTTCCCTCTGGCAGTGCCATAGGCGATGTGGCTCTGGCCCCAGAAGGAGGGGTGACCTGCCCTTTCCTCTGGCATTGGTCTTGGGATAGGCCCCTCTGATGAGTTGCCATGGTGGGGGTGGCCCCTCCACACCTCATTTGCGTCCCCTGTGCCCCAGGTTCCCTCGGATGGGGCTCTCTAGGGTAGGGTCCAGGCCTCCTGCCTCTCTGTCCCCTCAGACTGTGGCCCAGCCTTGGGCCAGCTCACCAGGGGTTCAGGAAAGAAATGCTTTCCCTTGGACATGATGACCTTCCTGCTTTGGGGTTACTCAAACCCCATCTCACCTCATCCAGCTCTCTGGGGCGAGCCCCACAGCCCAGCTCCTTCTGCCTTTGACAAATGGACTGAGAAGTTTCTGATCAGCCTTCTAAGGTCTCACCCCTGTAGGTCTCTCAGCCTCACCCTCCCTGATGCCACCAGATTCCTGCTCAATCCCTCTAGTGCTGAACAGATGCCTCCTTCTGACCAAAAAATGAGGTGATGCTAAGAAACACCAGAATGTGTTTCACACAAGAGCAGAGTTGGGTCGGGGGCAGGCCCAGGAGTCCAGAGGTTTGGGTTCTAGAACTCATGCTGCCTGCTTTGGGCCTCAGTCTCCCCCTCTGGAGCTGGTCTGGCCCTAGCTCACCTCTAGGTCTTTCCCAGGACTGATGGGAGCGGGACAGAGGATCTGTGCAAGCGGTTGGTGACCACTGGGGGGCAGTAGGGGCCCACACTGACCCTGAAGGACCGGAGAGGGCTACAAGGGGGAGAGACGGGAAATTGGAGGGACAGGAGGAGGTGTTTGTTTAGGCTCCTCCCCCACCTCGCAAGTGGCCGTGGGCAAATTCTCACTGCCGGAATGGGACCAGGGACTCTGCCCCTCCCCAGGGCTGCTGGGAGGGGGTCTGGCTCCAACGTCAACAGTGGGGATGTGACTGCCCCACATCGTCCTTTCCTCCATGGCGAGTTTTCTACTACTTTCCACACCCCTACCTCTGCCTGGGTTCCGGCCTTACACCTCCTCTCCCCTCTGCAGTCCATCCTGAACAAGTCACTGTCCTGCTCAGAGCCCCCTGCTGGCTCCCAGCCCCACCTGCGTGGAGGCTTCATAGCCTGGCAGTCAGGCTTGTTGGGGGCTGATACCTGTCCCCCAGAAACTCCACCTGTAGGCATAGCCCGCTCACTCTGTCTCCTATCCACTGAGCCTTCCTAGCTCAAGAACGTCCTTCTGCCTGTCATGCCCTTTCCCTGCAAACCTGGGGTCCTGATGCTTCTGCCTTCCCAACTGGCACCTCCACGGCTGCACCCCTTGCACACTGGACCAGTATACTGTGTTGTCTGGAAATTCTTGAGGCCCCCAAGGTGAGGCTGACTCATGGGCCAAGCAAGGGTTGCAGTTGGCCTTCCTCCTCCGCCCCCCACCCTCCAGTCCCCTGTCTGGCTCTGGGGAGGAGTCCCTGGAGTGGGAAGATGGAGCAGGACAGGACCCTGGCAACACCCCTCCCATCATGGCTTCCTCGGTCCCTGCAGGGGGGCACTGGCCTCTGTCCACATCCTCCTGTCCCGCCTCCAAAGGGCGCCACTCACCTGTGCCGTCTCTTCCTCCGGGACCCAGAATCAGACCTGTAGGGCCATAAAAGGGTTCTCCTGAGCATGCCTGGGGTGGCCTGAGGACGGGATCTGCACAGCATTGGTCATGGCGGGGGTGGGGCAGTGGAAGTGAGGGGAGGCCCCAGGGGAGGCCGAGGGTACCTGTCTCGGCGGTGTTTCTTCACATTCTTCTTCCTCTTGCGCAGGGGTGAGGAGCTCCCACAGCTGCGGACACAGTGGTGGTGGGGGGTCTAGTGAACTGGGGCCCTGGGATGAGGGGCGGTGGAAATGGCTGGGGAACCCCGGGCGCCTGGGGCCTCCAAGCTGGAAAGGGGATTCCAGGGCTTGAAGCCGGCTGCCACTGTACAGAATGAACCGAGGCCCTGAGGGTCCACAAGGTCCCTGAGGGTAGTTGGTGGAGCTGCCTGTGTTGTCCCCTCGTCACTTTCCAGCCTCCCGGGCATTGTGAGTGAGGACTGTTTCAAACCCAAAGGTTAGAGGCTCCAGTGATGGAATTTCTGGCCTCTGTGGGGAAAAGCTGGCATGTTGGCCCTGTCCAGGGTCCAGGCCCTGAGGTGGCAGGTCTCCAGCCTCTGGGGGATGGCCTTGGACTCTCTCCCACCCACAGACATCCTCTCCAGGCCCAGCCCGTCCATCGCTGACCCGCCTTCATTACTGACCTGCACTCGGAGTCTAGTCTCCTCTTTTTGCTGAGGGCCGGGGGAGAAAGAAGGGGAGACAGACAATTGGGCGGGGTTAGCTGGGGCCCCAGACATTGGCCAGGGTCTCACTTAGCACCGGGGAGAGGCACATAGAGACGGGGAACCACAGCTGACACCAGCCAAACCCCTCCTCCCCTGGCCACTCAAGCTGGTGGTGGAGGCAGGACCCCTGGGGAGGGTGCTGGGGGATGAAGAGCAGGTGGACCGAGGTGGTGGTGGGGGGCTGCCCAGTTCTGGGGCAGGTGAGTGCCACTGGTGGGGGTGGGTACTCAGTGGGGCGAGGGGCCTGGTGAAGGGGAGGGGCTCTTGGGGGGGCAGCTCAGTGAGGGGGAGGGATTCAGTAAGGGCAGAGGGGTTCAGCGAGGGGCGGGGCCCACAATGAGGCGTTGGCGCCTTGCCAGCCGAGGGATGGGCACCTGGGGGCCCCACCGTTCTCCTCCCATCCCACGCTGGCCGGTGGCAGCTCTTACCGGCTTCTCCGGTGGCCGCCTTTCTTTTTCTTCTTCTTCTTGGGAGGGGGCGACGCCGAGCTGCTGGACCAGTGCTTGGTCCTGGGTGAGAAGGGGCGGGGGGTGGGGTGGGGCAGAGGTGAGGGGGGAGGGGTGGCCCCATCTGCCCCCACCCCCCGCCGCGGCGGGCGCTGACCTGTATCCCCGGTGCCCTCGGTAGCAGGCGGCCGGGCAGTCGCAGTCCACCGGGCCGTCGTCCTCGTCGAACGGCGCGTACTCCAGGTCCGGCTCGGTGCCCTCGATCAGCCGCGGGGTCTCCGCCACGCTGCCGGCGACAGGGACGCTGAGCAGCCGCCTCCGCGGCCCGGCCTTCCGGCGGCCCCTTTCTCCGCGCGGCGCACCGGGGCCTGGCCGGGCGGCAAGGTCCGAATGCGCCAGCACCGACCTTTAGAGGGTCAGGCGGGGATCTGGGGAACCCGACCGGGAGCCTCCCTTACAGGACCCCAGCCTCAACGATGCCATATTTTGCAAAAGAGAAAAGAGTACGGAGCCCTCCCCCCTCACTTAGCCGTCCTCCTTCTAAGTTCTCACCCTCTGGGAGACCCCTCCTCCTTAGTGAGGCCCCTCCCCTCGCCGAGGCCCCTCCCGACACTGATTCTTTGTCCCTCAGTCTCATTCAGTGCGCCCCAGTCCCCCCCACTGAGCCCCCTCTTCCCTCGTTGAGCCCCTTTCACTGATCCCTGCAGCCTTAACCCCAGCGTCCTATTCCAGAGGCCCCATCCCCTCCCCGCTCCCCTTTTCCCACACTGAGCCCCGCTTTCTCAGAGAGCCCCTTCCCCCTTTCTTAGCTGCCCCCTTTCTGATAACTGTCCGTCCTTAATCCCACGGTCCCTGAGCCCCCTCCCCTGCCGGAGTGCCTCCTTCCAGCCCCTGCTGCATCTCTGAAATATTCATATCCTCTCCTCGCCCTCCTCTCTGCAGCCTCTGGAGGCCTGGCGGCTCTGCTCCCGCTGCCAGGCTGTCATCAATCACTGCCCAGTGGCAGTCGGCACAGGCCTCTGCACTCTGCCGCCCCGATGCTCCCCATCCGTCTTGCCGAGCTCTCCGCTTCACTCAGCGGGGACCGCGTCATCTTGTCCCAGCTACGGGCTTAGGAGCCCCCAGCCATCTTCTGCCACAGGTGTTTGCTCCCTGCGGGCACTTGGAAGAGTGGAGATTTTCCCTAAAGGCCGCTGGGCTTAAGGCAAGAGCAGGAACTTTGAAGCTGCAGATGTGCCCTCATTATGTACTGTCCCTGAGTCGCTGTGTGACCCAGTGCCTGTCATGCCCCCTCTCTGAGCCTCTTCTCCAAGATGAGAACGCTAATTACGTTACAGCGGTGTTGGGACAGTTCACGGAGGTCCCAGATGCTGTGTAACTTTGTTTTTTATTGAACACGCCCGGAAATAACCCTCCAAAGGCCCAGCTCCAGGGTGATGTGCCCCCTCCATCTTCCATTTTTCATTCTGTGCTGGCTTAGACGGTGCCCCTCCCAGATGGAGGCTCAGCCCTGGTCTCACCGGGCTCATCTTTTTCCTGCCCAGAGCGAGGGAGGCCAGGGCTTGGATGGCAGAGCGTTAAGGACGTGACATAAGCTTTGGATTCACACAGACAGGTCTGAATTCAGGCGTGACCACGCTCACCGAGCCTCCAACTCCTTATCTATACGACGAGGAAAAGAATATCCCAGCTTTGAGGAGAGGATTAAGTCAGATTCTGTGAAGCTCCTGACATGAGGCCTGGTCATGCACACACGGTCACCATTGCTAGGTGGACGGACCTCTGTCACACACTCACACACCAACACTTCCTCTTCCAGGGAGAAAAGTGGTTTTGACACATGAAAGAGAAACAGAGCAAGGAAGGCAGATCACAGCTACAAGGTGAAAGGATTTTCAGGGACAGATCTGCAGCAGAGCACCCGCTAAGCAGCTCTTGGAAGACTGAGTTTTGGATTTGAAAAAAAAAGGATGTAACCCATACCTGACAGGGTTGGCTGGCCTTGAGGCTCGTGTCAAGAATGCCATTTGGATCCCAAACACTATCCTGGCCCTGGCAGCCTAGAAGTCACACAGGTGTGATGGGAGGTGCTTCTGGGGTGCTGGAGGCTCATGTCGTTCCCCTGACCCTGCACAGCCCACACATCCCTTCATTCAAACCTCTCTGCTCTTCCCCGTGCTCCTCTTCCTGAAGCCAGTGGCCTCCTACTTCCCGTCCCTGAAATCTCCAACTCCTGGGCCTGTCCCAGGGCCCATTGCCCCCACACAGCCCTCAGCCCTACAAACGCCTGACACATAAAACACAGTCTTTAGCAAAACTGAAGGGCGCCACAAACATCGTGTGGGTGAGCCAGTGGGAGGAAGGAGCTTCCGTTTATCCTAACACAAAAATGACGAAGGTTATTTACAAATGAAAACAGCTCAGTTTGGGCCCTGCCTTCTGCAGGACTCCTTCCTCGCCTCCTAATACCCAAGGTGGGTTAGCCACTGAATACAGGCCCTCGCTGAGCCCTCCTCGTTCTGCTGGCTGCACCCCTAGAGACATCTTTCCTTTCTACCTCTGTCCCAGGGACAGAGCTCCCTGCCGTCTGCCCCATCCTCCCTCCCTGGGACCTTATCATTTGACTTCTCTCACTTTCTAGTCCTTTCTGGGAGGATGACCTTGTCTGCTGGGAGCACCGGAAGACAGGCGTGGGGAGATCCAGGCTCAGGGAGATGCACAAGGTTTCAGAACCTTCTGGTAAGACTTTTCCTGGCAGTTCCAGGGGTATAAATGGGCCTATGCTGAGGCCTCTCTTGCTGGTTTTGTGCAGCTGGTACCCTTATGTCCACTTTGCAGGCTCTCCCAGGGCTAGAACACTGGGTTCTCCTGTCCTGACCATCCTGGCTGATAATATCACTAATAAGAATGTTCTCTAATGATTAGATGGCTCTCCACAGTTCAAATCCCACTCAGAACCAGTTCCTGATTTAGAGACATTTGCACGCCCCCACTTCAGAGATGAGAAAACTGAGGTCCAGAGAGGGAGAGGAACATGTCCTATTTTGTGGGACCTTTGATTAAGAATGTAAGTTCACCTGTGCAATTGGCTTTGAGAATTCATGTGCAAACAGGACGGCCCTCGCCTCTGCTGGCTGGGCTTCCCTGCTGTGGATGTTAGCTCAGCTGTCCCCTCCCTGCTCTGTAGGCACAGTTGTGGGTGTGTGCACTGAATTCTAGATTTGTTTAGCATTTCCTGCTCTTAAGTTCACGTTTGTTAGTTAGTTTACTCCTCACCACGACGGTGGAATAGGCAGGGGAGGTGTTCCTCCCCTGTGACAGAAGGAACGGAACCCCACAGAGCTGACCAAAGTAAGCCCAGCTGGAGTCCACTGCAGAGGGACCAAGGGCAAATCGAGGTTGAACCCAGCACCGCAGGGAACACCTGTTGGACAGGCTTCCCAGGAAGGGCTCCGACCTGGGAAGAGACTGCGTGTCACACGCTCTTCCCTCTGAAAAGAGTTTCACTAATTAACTGGTCCTGTTTCCCATTTGCCAGGAGCCTGATGGCCAATTGACAGATGAATGAATCCAGACAGAAGAGGAGGAGGGTTCCAGGCAAAGGGGCTGCCCTCTCCATTCACTCACTCAGCCTGTGTGCCAGGCCTGCCCGGGGCGGGGAGGCAGGGGCAGGGGTGGCAGGAACAAGGGCCTCTCCTGTAGCTCCTCATGGCACAGGGCAAAAATATGACAGGTGCATATGATACTAATCTAAGGCAGGTGCCGCGTGCTGTTCTGAACACTTTACATATATTTATCTCATTCAGTCATTTAATACTCAACAAGCCTCTGATGTGGGTATCATCACTGATATCCTCATAGCAAAAATAGGAGGCATGGAGAGGTCACACTATGTATAAAATTAGACACATGGAAAAAAAAAAAACACCGGCATTTGCTCATTGTTTTAGGAAGTAGCATATGAATATTGTTTTCCAGAAACCCTCTCTCCCAAACATTTTGTTATATTACATAACTATGAAAACAATTATTCTTTTTTTTAAAGTATCCGGAGTAAACTTGAATGGTTCTGTGCTCTTGCAAACCAAGATGCAATATAATCTTATGTCCATATATGGGAGGTGCATTATATAGTGATGAAAACAATTATTCTTAAAGGTTGTCTATTAAAGTGAAACAAAGAACTGATAACAGACATAGAAGTAAAGAAAACATTGTATATATCCCAAAGAGGAGAAGATTTTACTTTTATCCCAGGAATAAAGTGGTTTTTAGAGGCAGCCTTGAATGATGGGGTATATTTGAACCCGTGCACAAGGGTGTTTCCGGCTGAGGGCCCAGGATGAGCAAAGGCGTGGAAGTGAGAACGTGCAGGACGTGGCTGCGAGCTGCCAGCAGGTCGGGCTGGCTACTGCGTGATACCAGGAGTGGGAAGCCAGGGTGGGTCTAGAGTGTGGAGAGCCTTGAGCGCCAGGCCAGGGAGTCCAAATATGATTGCCTGGAGGGTGGGGACCCACAGAAGTTTTCTGGGGCAAACTAGGACTCCCCACATGAATCGGTTTCCAGACAAAAGCATGTCCTCTCTCAGTGTCTCTGGGACCACACTCTCCATCACTTCCCTGCCGGATTAGAGTGCCAGCTGCCCCACTGTTCTCCCTGTGGTTTTACCCATCTGATCCATCTGCCAAAGGAGAAAGTCCCTAAACACCTGTCTGACCACATCCCACCTCTCAAGAGCCTTCCACTGGCTCCTACCGTCTATGGGGTCACACCCAGAACACCGCAGTATGACGTTCTGGTGTCCAGTGTGGAGAGTAGACTGGAGGGGACTACTCCGAGATTGCAGACTTCCAGCCTCCAGAACAGTGAAAAATAAGTTTCTGTTGTAGATCGAGGCACCCAGTTTACGGTACTGTGTTATAGCGGCCCGAGGTGCCTAAGACAGTGGTGGCACTCATCCAGTGGTGATGTGCGTCTGCTGTGTGCCAGCCGCTAACCCTCACACTGACAGTCACTGTTTCAATTAATTTCCTCTACAATCCTTTGAGGATGGTACTAATATCTGCATTTTATAAATAAAGAACTGAAGGCCCACGGAAATCAAGGACCTACCCAAGCCACACAGCTGGGGTGTGGTGCAGCTGGGATACAGAGCTCAGGGGGTTAATATTGAACTTAGAGGTTAAGACAGGTGGGGTGTCTGATGCCAGAGCACACACTCTCCCTCCACTAGCCTGTACTCTGAACTGAGAACTGAAGACCTGGTTGGATGCCAGGTCCACAGGAAGGCATATGACCAATCTGTTGCTAGCCCTCTGTCACCTCTCTGCCTCTGGCCTTGGGTTCAGCACCACAGACAACTCTTCCCAGCCCGAGAGTAATCCAGGCCACCATCACTGCTGCAGTCACTGTTTGCAATGCTATTTTCACACCATTTTGGCTGTGTGAGCTAGAAGGCGGCTTCTGGTCTCAACCCTTCCCTGTGTAAAGGAGGAAACTGAGGCTTTGGGGGAGATTGGGCAAACCGCACTGTTTTAGGCACCAGGGATACAGCAGTAAACAAAACTGGTAACGAACTTGTCCTCAATGTCTTCTAATATTCTAGTAGGATCCCAGGACCCTGCCAAGTCTATATTCTCCTCTGCTTCCAGAGCAGGAGTCCTCCTTGACTGTCAAATCTTCCTGACACTGCCTCTTCCGAGGAACCCTTCCTGACCGACCACCCTAGCCTGTCTCTCTTCCCCCACCAAACACGCACAGAGCTTGAGACTAAGTTGTTCAAGTGGCCACATTGTCTCTTCTTTTCCACGGCTGCCAGTAATTCCTGGTTTCAGGTTGGAGGTTTGTGTTTCCACCCAGGGAGCAGGGGCAGTCTTTCCCTCCCCCCACCCCCGCCCCCCTCATAGCACCCCCTCAGCGCAGGGTTCGGCGTCCAGCACAGACCTTCAAGGACTTTCCTTCTGATGATGGACACCGCAACCTCTCCATGACATCCTTCCTAATGTGTCCCAGTTCTTAACTGCATCATTCATTCATTCATTCATTCATTCCAGGAAAGAGAAGATCGGGACTTCTGGAAAAGACTTGGAAGTCATCCACTACCAGCGCAGCGTTCCAGCTGGGGGATGGATGAGATTCCCCAGGAAGAAGAGGGAAGGGAGACCTGGGGGAGAGACCTGAGGACATGACAGATCCTTGGGGGGAGCCAACATCTGAGAAGTGGGCAGAAGTGAGGGAGGAGCAGAAGCCATCAGAGAGGTAGGAGGAAACTCACAACTGAATCTTGGAAGCCAGGGGGAAAAGCAGGTTTCCACTGGGGAAGTACAGTGGTGGCATGCGCCAGAGAGAGGCCAGGCCTGCAGAGGAGCCCGGGCCATGCTAAGGAGGGCTCAGGCAGCCACGGCCCAGGCAGGTCACCGGAGTCATGGGGGCAAGAAGCCAGACCTCCATGGCTTAAGGAAGTGGAGACAACGTGTACCACGTGCTCTGCAGAAATGTGGTGGAAAAAGGAGAGACACATGTGGGCTGGAAGCGGGAGGAAGGACAGGGAGTAGATTAAGAAGGAGCCCAGGAGAGGGCAGGCAGGATGGCAGGTTTGGGCTGGAGGGGCGGTTATCGCTGGAAGTGCCCAGAGAAGGTGGCAAAGGTAGATTCCGGACGAGGCCTCCCACCCTCACACTGGATGGAAGAGGAAAGGGTGGCTGATTTTCCAGAGGAGCCCTGGGGGGATCTGGGGGGACACAGGTCAGAAAGGCAGGACCTGGTGGGTTTGGAGGTGGTGCGGACAGCAGCGGGAGAATCTGGTTGTCGGGAAGTTTGAGAAGGGAAGGGAGGGAGGGGCTCGCCCTGCTGGGTGGTGGTGGGGACCTTCGGGCATCAGTGAGGTGGGCACAGCCGTTGTTGAGGGGTGCTGTGGGTTCTGGGAAGCTGGAGAGAAGGAGGTGGTGGTGGTATGACTTCTTCCCACCTCCGGGGAGGAGAGAGCAGGCCCGCTGAGCCAGGCTCCCCCAGATCACCCACGGGCCCCCTACAAACCCGAGGCTGCCGTGACTCTGCTGCTTCTTTTTTTCTTTTTTCGTTTTGGCCGCGCTGTGCAGCACGTGGGATCTTAGTTCCCTGACCAGGGATCGAACCCGCGCCCCCTGCAGTGGAAGCACGTTGTCCTAACCAGTGGACCACCAGGGAAGTCCCCCTGACTCTGCTTATGTTCCTACTCAAGCCAGAGAGGTGAGGTTGAGTGGGGTTAGGAGGGGACACCCCAACCCGGGATCCCCCAGCAGTCCAGAATTTCTGCAGAAAGGGCTTCCCCGCTGCCCGTCGAGGTCCATCTACTCCTGGCATGCCGTTTGCCCTCAAGACAACGGCAACAGGAAAATCGCTCAGAAGGTGCTGCTGTCATTTTATTTTTGTGCCAGTAAAGGTGCACAGGGACTTAGGGACCCAGCAAGATGCCATCATCCAGCCAGGCCTGGACACTTGCAGTCCCCGCCCTCCTATGGCAGCTGCTCCCTTTCATATGGTTTTGAGTGGCTGACGGTTCTCCTGTAATCTGAGACAAAGTCTGCCTCCCTGTAACTTCCCTGTTTGATCCAAAGCCCCCCCGGGGGGCCACAGCACCTCAGTGCTCCTCCTGTCCTGTGACAGCTGCAGAGATGTGACCGCCGCAGAGCCCATGCTCTCTGTACCCGATTAGCCTTTGGCTAAGCCAGCAATGGCATTGGTGCGTTAGTTCTTATTTTCCAGAGTCTGTGCTTGCTCCGGAGGCCACTTCATAGGTGGTAGTAGTTGGGGCAGAGGGACTAGCCTACCCGCCACGGACAACACGAGGGTGAGAACATTTCTCAAGTTCCTGATTCGCACGCAGCCTTCCCTGAGCTGAGATCTGGGGTGCCTCCCCTACCGCTGGGCGATAGATAGAACCCAGGGCCCAGGGAGAGGGCCTCGGGGATGCCCAGGTGCCCAACGGCTCCTGCTCGTGCCCCGGGCCAGGCCAGAGCTTCCAGTGGGCAAGACCCATGCCCTGTCCTCCTTCTCCTCTTTCTCCCCTCTCCAGCCCCGACCAACTTAGGGATCCCTGGGAAAGGCCCCTCTGGCCCCCAGCTGCTGCCTGAGCCTGCACTCTCTCTGTGCCCTGCCCACCCAGGCAGCACTCACATGTGGCCCCCAGGCCGGTCCTCCCTGGTGAGCATTCCCTCCTTCTCCATTAGCATCTGCCGGAAAGTCCTGACCTTCTGCCGGGTCTCCTCCTCTGAGTACCTGTGGGGCACAGGGAAGATGAGAACTGCTGTCTTGGGTTTGGTTTCCTCCCCAGCTGCCTGCCCCCCAGCCCATCCCCCCAGCCCTCAGTCACGTGGGCACTTTCCAGCTTGCAACGACCTGTCCAAGGTCACACCACCACCAAGATTCTCAGTGCTGGGGAGGCTCAAGGCCTACCCGTTTTGCACCAACTCAGCCAACCAATCAACTAAACAAACAAACTACCAGCCAAACAAACACATAAACTACAGGAAGTGTTGCTCCCAGAAGTGGGGAGACCCACCAGGGGAGACGGGGCCCTTCCTCCTGGCCCTCCCCCACCCCAGGGCAGGCCTCCCTCCCACGTCCCGGCTGCAGTCACTCTCTGGAGACATTTTAGGGGACAAAGTGAGACCCGTGGCCTGGACACATACATGGCCTTTTCTGCTTTCCTGCTTCAGGGACCTCTGATCCTCACAGTAGCCTGGGGAGATCCTCAGCGCATCCCCGCCTCGGTAAGGTCTAGGCTGCCAGGTGGCTGGCCCAGGATCCCAGGGGTAGATCCATTGCTTCCCAACTTGGGATGGGGGGTGGATGGAGTCTGGGCCTTGGATGGAAGCTCCCGACTTCTCTACTCCGCTCTCCCTCCCTCCCTGAGGCTAGGGACCAAAGCCCAGAATTATCTACCCCTCATCCTTGTTCCCACACCCTGGGCTTGGCTGTAATCTCTCTCACACCACCACTGTGACAGATGTCCACGCTGCTCCCGGGGTGGGGGGGTTCTGTGCTCACCCAGCCCCCGGCCCTGGGCCCAGCACACGCAGCTGGATCCAGTGGACGCTGCTGGTTGAGTCTTGGGGTCCCAGGCTCCCACCCTCTCCCCTTCCTGGGCTGCAGGTCATCGTCCTGGACAGAAAATATGGTGACCAAATAGGAACCGAGGTCCCGTCTTCTTTGTCATCTGACCATCCACCCTCTGTGCACAGCCCGGCCCACTCAGCCTGTCCATGAAAATGCCACACTGTTCCCTCTCAGGGACCCCATCTCTTTTCTCCTTCCTTCCTCTCCTTCAGCAAGCATTTGGGATTGACCCTACCCTTTTGGAGAGCAATTTGGCAATTCTTTTCAAAAGGCTTAAAGGAAAATGAATACAGCTTTTGACTCATAAATTAACTTCCAGGTTTGCTCTGGGGAGTAACCGTGGCTAAGCACAAAGATGTGACTCATGGCATGTTTACAGCAGGATGGATTCCCACCCCCCCCACCAGGTTAGGTGTCAACGTTTGTGTTTGTGTTTCCATAGCAAACCGAGCTTCCCGGTTCCTGGCAGGTGGTTCGTGTGCTAGTCATCATCCGTTGACTCCTCTGCAGCCTGCACTGGCCTGGGAGTTCCCTGAGGGCAGGGACCTTGTCTGTCTGAATTGCTGTTGTGTCCTCGCACCTGGCACCTTGCCTGCCACACGTGGCATCCAAAAATGTTTGATAAATGAGTAGATGGTGATGGAGAGGACTGAAGAGTTCAAAGGTGGAATTTTCATTTTGGAGAGATGGCTCTGGTGGCCGTGTGGCTGGAGGAGAGGGAGGCCGGCCCTGGGCTACGGCAGGGGTTCAGGGGGGAGGTGCTGAGGTCAGAGCTAGAGCGTGGGCGTGAGGTTGGAGGGGAAGAAGTGGACGCAATACCATCTGGTGGGGAGAATGGCTGGGACTCGGAACCGGTTGAATATGTCGGTAGGGGGGTTAGGAGAGGAACACTACCTGCTTCTTAACCATGTGTCCCCTGACCCCCAGCTGGGGTGTCACCCTCTATAGGTTTGGGCACCTCTGCGGCCCACTATAGGGAGGATTATTTTCACCATTTTAACCTTTTTTTTCTTTTCTTTTTTTTAATTGACCTATTGTTGATTTACAATGTTGTGTTTCAGGTGTACAGCAAAGTGATTCAGTTATATATACACGTATATCTATTCTTTTTCAGCTTCTTTTCCCTTATAGGTTATTACAAAACACTGAGTAGAGCTCCCTGTGCTATGCAGCAGGTCCTTCTTGGTTATCTTTTTTTTTTTTTTTTTTAAACCCCACATTTGTTTATTTATTTATTTTTCTGGCTGTGTTGGGTCTTCGTTTCTGTGCGAGGGCTTTCTCTAGTTGCGCCAAGCGGGGGCCACTCTTCATCGCGGTGCGCGGGCCTCTCACTATCGTGGCCTCTCTTGTTGCGGAGCACAGGCTCCAGACGCGCAGGCTCAGTAGTTGTGGCTCACGGGCACAGTTGCTTCGCGGCATGTGGGATCTTCCCAGACCAGGGCTCAAACCCGTGTCCCCTGCATTGGCAGGCAGATTCTCAACCACTGCGCCACCAGGGAAGCCCTTGGTTATCTATTTTATATATAGTAGTGTGTATATGTTAATCCCAATCTCCTAATTTATCCCTCCCCATAGGGAGGATGGAGTCCAGCCTGGCAGGGGGAGGAGCCCGTCTCTTCCGACCCCCACCATTTCCGCAGGAGTGTGTGTGTCTCAGGTCCTGCTGTGCGGACACCACTGGCCCAGCTTCACCAGCCCTGGGCCTTGGCTTGTACGTGTCCGCCTTGGTCCCTGTTTAGCATTCAGCTGGAGGTCCCTAGGCCTTGCTTGCTGGACAGGACAGAGCCCTTGGTCACCGGGCTCTGAAGGAGGGAATCCCTCCTGCTGTAAACATCCCCTGAGTCACATCCTTGGTCCTTTTCTGAGCAGTGGAGGCTCAGAGGAACTGCTTCCATCTCACCTTCTCCTCAGGAGACCAGCTTGTCATTGTCACCAGCACAGAGAAAAACAGTACTGGCCCTTCAGCACTGCCAAGCCCCAAACTCAGAGACCCCTGGGAGGGAGACACCAGCTGGCTGGGCCATCGGCAGGGGGCCTGGGACCTGGCAGGGTCAGGAAGGAGGTGGACCGAGAGCCAGGCTGGGCCAGACCCCCAGCTGTATGGGAGGGGCTTCAGGCCAGGGTCCAAGCCGCACACCCGGGGATCTACAGAGCACGTGAAGGCTGGGAGGTGGGAGCGAAGCCCAGGATTTCATGAAGACCCGGAGCAGGACGTGTGCAGGGACTTAGGTCTCATCCCAGAGCCGGCAGGTGTAAGGCGAGGTGACTAACGCCAGCACCTGCTGTTGGGGGGGCCGCTGTTGCTGGACTGAACTGACTCAGTAGGACCCCTCTATGTGCCGGGGTCTCTTGCTGGGAGAAGCTGGGACCCAGGGAGGACATCTGGTTATTGGGCGAAGCGGTCTCAAGTGTCACCACCACCTGGAGTCTCCTCTCCCCTCGCACCTCTCAGCTGAGGCCACAGGCGTTACGAGGAGAGGCAGAAGAGCCAGGCCGTCCTGTGTTCGAATCCCAGCGCCCCCACTTTCTAGCTCTGTGACCTTGGACAAGTCCGCATACTTCTCTTAGCCTGAGCCTCTCCATCTGTGAAACGGGACAGTAACCTGCCTTTCAAGGTCGTCACAGGATTAAGGGAGATAGTGCGTATAAAGCACTTTGCGCAGTGCCTGGCACGTAGTAGGTGCCCATAAATGGAGCTGATTGAGGATTATTTGTCCCAGAGCTGTGGGGACAGAGGGTCTAGTCGTCCCAGGCACCCTGCCTTTTTCTACCCTAGACCCCTCCCAGGTCAGCGTGGTCCCAGGTCAGGAATCACCTGGGCCTCTCCCCTCTGCTCTCCCAGGAGGCAAAGGCTGAGGAGAGGGAGGCCGGCATCCAAATCACCCACTCCCTGAGGATGTGGCAGCACCTGCCAACTTAAGGCCACGCAGGAGGCCTGGCCGGCTAAAAGTCAAGGGCTTGGACAGGGGAAGCGGGTAGGCAGGGCAAGGCTGCCTGTCTCAGCGCTGCAGCCTACTGGCTCCACTGCTTCCCAAGCCGATCTGGCTCCCTCGTTGCCGCTTCACTCTTCGGAAAGGATGTGCCAAATTCATTTTTGCTTGGGGACTTCCTGGGTTGCCCTCTGGGGGTGGGGGGAGGGGACAATGCATTTCTTTTTTTTTTTTTTTTAATTTGGCTGCGTCGGGTCTTCACTGCTGCACGAGGGCTTTCTCCAGTTGCGGCGAGCTGGGGCTACTCTAAGTTGCAGTGCGTGGCTTCTCATTGCGGTGGCTTCTCTTGTTGCAGAGCACGGGCTCTAGGCGTGCGGGCTTCAGTAGTTGTGGCACGTGGACTCAGTAGTTGTGGCTCGCAGGCTGTAGAGCGCAGGCTCAGTAGTTGTGGCGCACAGGCTTAGTTGCTCCGCGGCATGTGGGATCTTCCCGGCCCAGGGCTCGAACCTGTGTCCCCTGCATTGGCAGGTGGACACTTAACCACTACGCCACCAGGGAAATCCCGACAATGCATTTTTTTTTTTTTTTTTTTTGCGGTACGCGGGCCTCTCACTGTTGTGGCCTCTCCCGTTGCGGAGTACAGGTTCCGGACGCGCAGGCTCAGCGGCCATGGCTCACGGGCCCAGCCACTCCGCAGCATGTGGGATCTTCCCGGACCAGGGCGCGAAACCGTGTCCCCTGCATCGGCAGGCGGACTCTCAACCACTGCGCCACCAGGGAAGCCCCCGACAATGCATTTTAAAAGAGGGTCCCAGCGTTGAAAATGTTTCATTCTGCCTGTCTTTGCCCAGATCCGGCATTTCCTAGATAATTACTTCCTCAGTCATTAATTTGATCTTCACCACAGCTCTGAGGGGGGTGGGTGGCCTTACTATTCCCATTTTACAGATGAGGAAACAGAACAGGGAGAAGGGAGGATTCAAAGCTCCAAACCCAGCTAGGGGCGGAGCCGTGCTCTGTCCACCTCGAGTGTCCTCATAGGAAGGGGCATGGGTAGGATGTGGGGGGATGTCTGGGGCCGGAGCTGGAGCATCACGTCCCAAAGGCTGGGGGCGCTATCCCCACCCCCAAGGTGGTTGCCGGCTGCACGTGGAGGCTGCCCAGGAAGATGACTCCGAAGGCAGCGTCAATCACCAGTGAATTAGCTGCCATCCATCAATATTAAGGAAGGGATTTCTTTTTAACAGGGCCAAAGAATGTGTGTTCCTGTGACTAGTGGGAATATTTGTCAAATGTTTGAGAAGCTGGTAAATAAATGCGAATGACCCAGCGTTTCTAGGAATGGATATTAATGGCTGGATTTTATAACAGAGCAAAGGTCTCTAGTGTTTGTGGAGCACTTTCTGGGGATTGGCTCCGCATGCGGGAGCCCTGCATGTTCCTTAGTCCACAGGACACTCGGAACAACTCTCCCCCACCTTTAAAAAAATTTTTTTTTTTTACTTTTTTTTTTTTTTTTCGGTACGCAGGCCTCTCACTGTTGTGGCCTCTCCCGTTGCGGGGCACAGGCTCCGGACGCGCAGGCTCACGGGCCCAGCCGCTCCGCGGCATGTGGGATCTTCCCGGACCGGGGCACGAACCCGTGTCCCCTGCATCGGCAGGCGGACTCTCAACCACTGCGCCACCAGGGAAGCCCTTTTTAAACTTTTTATTCTTATTTTTATTTATTTATTTATCCCCCCACCCCCACCCCCTGCCCCGGCTTGCGGGATCTTAGTTCCCTAAACAGAGATGGAAACCTGGGTCCTCAGCAGTGAAAGCGTGGAGTCCTAACCATTGGACGGCCAAGGAATTCCCAGAACAACTCCCTATTTAACAGGCCAGTAGCTGTGACTTGCCCAAGGTCACAGGCCAGGGCTGGAAGCCCGGACTGCTGGGCTCCAGAGTGGCTGTGCCCTCTACCGACCGCGCAGCCGCTAAGAGATGGGGAGGGGAGGTGGATGGTAACTTGAGAGCTAGCTTTGTGGGAGACTCCAGTCTAAGGACCACTTGGAGTGAGAGCTTGGGTGGGGGAAGGGCCCCTGACGGAACATTTGGAGGCCTGATGGGTGCTTCCTAGAGAGGCGTAAGTCCTTGATGCCAGGGGACGGACACCAAGGACACGGCCAAATGCCGTCCCCCTCCACCGAGGCTGCCCTCGTCGGATAATAAGCCTCCCAGTGCAGGGGGAGATTCAACCGGCGGGGTGGGGCGGTTGGGGAGGGAAGGCCCCTGAAAGGTTGGGGCTCTGTGAGGGGGAGGCCTTTCCGAAGGGGAAGGTTCAGTGAAGAGGAAGGGGCTTAGGAAGGGGGCGGGGCCCTGTGACGGAGAAGGGGCGGGGCTCTGGGAGGGGAAAGGGGTGTTTTCCTAGAATGAAGCAGGGAAGGCTGGTTCTCTGCTGTCCCAGTAATCCTGTTTTCCAGCCACTCCCACACTCCCTCCACTTCTCGAGTCTCCCAATTCAGCAGGAATTGCAGGTTTAATTAAGGTCTGGGACTTTCTCTGCAGAAGGATACTCCATTCCCCACCCGCTACTCCACCCTGCCCCTTGGGATCTCATTTCTTTGGCCACATCCACAGCTCATCAAACCTGTTTTCATTGCCAGCTGGAAGCCTCCTTTCTGTCTGTCTTCAGCAGCCTTCCACCCATCCATCCCTCTCTGCAGGGACCCTCCGCACCCCCACCTGGTCCCCACCTGGCGGTGAACACCAAGTCCCCGTGCCCCTTTCTTTTCCTACAAGCGGCCCTGCCTGGCAGCCTTGGCCCTGCCTTCCTGAGGGCCTTGGGTGGTGGTGACTATCTCTGTCTGAGCCTCAGTGTCTTCTGGGCTCCAAAGGGACAGTGAGCCTTGTCTTGGCTGCCTCTTAGGGAGCCCAGGAGGCCTGGATGAACAGACAAAGATGTGGTTTGGAAGGACTGCCGTCCACAGGCTGTCTGTCCCCATGTGGCTCCAGGCCCTAGTGCACTGGGCATTTCTGATTTCTCAGCTCACTGACAGTGCAAGCCTGATGGGCGGGCCCTGCTCCCCACTCTGACTCCCTCAACAGCCGGCCCAGTAGTTTCAAAGTACTCAGGGCAGATGCAAAAGGGAGGCTTGGGAATACCAGCTTTCCTTGGAGCTGCACAGACGGGAATGGCTTTGTTCTCTGTTTCTTTGCCTCCAGCTCCACGTGTGAGGGCTGTCCTGTCTCCACTGGATTTTCAGGGGGAGGTCCCTAAATCCTTACTGATGAATGCGCAGCCCCTCCTTCTCAGCCTGACGAACTCCTACACGTGCTTCAAGGCCCATTCAAATGTCTTCTCTCATAATCTCCCCTCTGAGCTCCTGAAGCACTTGACCCTCTCCTGTCCTGTCCTATAACCATGATTCTAATCTGTCTTATGGTGGAGTTGGTTGTTAACATGTTTGTTTCCCTTCTGAGATGGGGAAGGAATAGGGGTTGGAAGGGTGGTCTTTGAGGAAGTGACTCTGATTCGGCTCTGGGGTCCACCGTTGCCCAGAACAGTGCCTGGCACACTTGTGTGCCCCTGTGGCTGGTTCTGAACTAGATAGGGTGAAACCTAAGCTTCCAGGGTGGGATTTCTTTGCTGAAACCACAGGCAGCCCTCACGCACAGTAGGGGCCCACTGTACTTTCTTGCCTGGCTGCAGCATCTGCTTGGCAGAGAGCAGGCAGCTCGATCCACCCATTTTATAGAAGGGGAAACTGAGGCTTTGATTTATCATTGATGTTTACAGGCCTTTCTCCTGCACTGGGCTGGATATTTCTGGAAGGCATGGACTGTGTCTCCTTGGCTTCTCCGAATCTGAGCCCAGGTCAGAGCTTGACATAGAGCAGGAGTTCAAGATGGCTTACTGGTAGAATAAACTAATAAATGAATGAAAGTTCGGCTGGGCTTGCAGTGGTTCAGATTCTGACCTTACAGGCTCCCGGGTCCCAACGCTGGCTCCGCCCCGGCGCCGCCCTTGGTTCCCTCCACGCCCCCAGTGCCCCGCCCCGGCCCCGCCCCCTCACGACTCACCCCTGTTCCTCCATCATCTCCTGCAGCTCCATGCACTTGAGTTCCACGCGCCGCTTGCGCTCGTGGTCCAGGATCTCGCGGTGCGCGCGCTTCACTAGGCCGGGCTCCGCGGCGCGCAGCTCCTCCTCCGCCCGCGGCCAGGCCCCCGACGAAGCGCCCGGCTGCGGAAAGCCGTTCGCCGCGTCGGGCGGGGACGGCATGCTGGCGGCCCCGTTGTTCACTGTGGAGGACATGGTGGCTGCTCCCGGAGCTGCTGGCCTCGGCCCTGCGGGGTAGAAACAGACACCCGGCGGGATGGTCACTTCTCGGCCACCTGCTAAGCTCCTCTCGGCGCGGGTTAATCCTGGAGATTTAAAGGACCACTCACGGCTCTAATCCGCTTCGCCTCATGCTGCAGAGCCGGGCTGGTGGCAGGTTTGCACCTTTGGGTCACACCCCAGGGCATGAGGGGGAATCGGACGGACACTGGGCTTTCTCCATCTGTAAGGCGGGTGGATTCAGGCCGGACTAGATGGGCTCTAAGTAACCTTCTCATCTCCAGGGACCTAGTACCACTCAGGACAACCCTCTCTGCCTTGTACCAATGCCTGGCCCCTGCCTGCACGCCTGCTGGCAGCTCCCCAGGCAACCAAGTCGGTCTCTGGGGAAATTTGTTGGTTTTATTCTTGTTTTTCCTTCAGGCTCAGTTTAACACCCTCCTCTCACTCCCCAGTGCCCATTCTCCTGGCTCTGGTCCCTGGAGTCACAGACCACATGTGCTCCCCCCTCCCAGGCTGCTCTGGGAGAGCCCTGCCGAGACAGGAAGATGGAACCTTCTCCAGGCTCAACTCCATTCCCACCTCAGATGCAGTTTTCAGTTCCCACTTGGATTTGGCTAACTTTTCCAAAGTCCATTCCAGGTAGGGGCCTGATTGAAGCCCACAGGACTGTCTCCTCCTTTGTTCTGGGAACACTGCTTCTGAGGATGTGACCAAAAGTGGCACTGACATTAACTCTCCAGGCAGCCGCATCCTCCTGCCGGCTTGGGATGGGGTAGGAGGCAGCATGGCTTGGGAGGTGAGAAGCTGTGGCTTCATGCTAGACCCAAAGTAGAGCATGTGCCTACATGCCCCCTGCGCATGTATAAACGCGTGCGCGCGCGCGCGCGCGCACACACACACTCCGAGGACTTATCTTAGCAGAGGGGAGGCACCTCCTGAGCTATTTCCATTTCCTTTCTCCAAGGCTCTGCTAGTTGCTAAGCAACAGGGAGGCCTCCTTCCCAGGGAGTGGGATGGGAGGGAGGGAAGGGGTGGAGGGAGGTGAGAAGAGAAGGAACTGGGCATGTCTGGACATCCCAGATGGGGCCCTCCCTCGGTACAACCCCCCCCGCCCAAACACATACTCCCCTCACTGGCCTCAAAGTGCTGGGGGGTGAGGGGTGTTTAGAGCCATGGAGTCTGAAAGGCAGAGAAGAGAAGGGGACTGTGAGAGGAAAAAGGCTCTGAAGGGGACAGTGACAGGAGGTGACAGTGGTAATGAGAACACAAGCTCCTTTCATATGTCCATCCCCGCACATGTCTGAGTTCTAGGTCAGGCTTCTCTACTCCTTGTTTTGTGACCCTGACGACGTCACTGCTCCTCTCTGAGCCTTTGTTCCCGACCTGTGCCGGGAAGCGTCATCCAGATTCTTCAGAAGAGGAGGGTTCTCGGGGATTTACAGAGCAAAGCTGTTCTTCTAACCCTGCTTCCCGTCTGTCCCCAGCCCAGCCCTGCACCCCAGCTCCACCAGGCCTTCTCCTAGGGTGCCCCACAGGCATCACCCACTCACCAAGCCCCACACAAAGCTCTGGGATCCCTGCTTGCTACCTGCCTTGGCTCCAGTGCATAGCTTACGGCCTCCAGCCAGGGACACGCGTGGAGCTTGGAGAACCCCATTGTCCTGGCCCCCCACAGCTCACCAGCATCAAGTTTGGTCCCTCATTCCCTCTGCTCAACCTTGCTCACGTTTATCCATCTCCTCCTCTCTCGTTACCGCCTCAGTTCAAGCCTCTCCCTCTGGTCCACTCTGGCCTCAGCATCCTGTCTGTCCCACCCTCCCCGACCTCTTTCTGTTCATCTTCCAACAGCAACCTGGGAGATTGGTCCAGGAGCAAGTCAGCAAATCATGCCCTGATTAATAGCCTCTAGTGGCTTCCTGTCACTCTGGCTTCAAGTCGTGACATGGCCTGTCTCCTGGACTAGCCGTCCCCTGCTGCTCCCACACAGATTCTCCAACCCTCTTGCATCCAGGCCTTTCCTCCTGCTGCTCCCTTTCCCTGGGATGCTCTGCACCTGACTCCTGCATGACCTCAAAATCACTGCTCACTGGCCTCCCCACTTTCTGGAAGCTCCCCCTCCCCGCTCTGGCTGGTGTGACCCTCCTGGAGCTCTAGCCACTCACTGTTTCACTGTGGGCACACAGGTCTGGCTCCCCCTGAGGGCTGAGGGCAGCTTAGCCTCAACTCCTAGGGCCAGCAAAGTGCCTGAAACATGTGGAGCCCAGCGCCCCGGGGTAGAACAAGGAGGAGGCAAAAAGGGAGGTGGGACAGAGGAATGCTGGGCAGTCCTTGATACAGCCTGCAAGACATCTTTGCATTTTGCCTTAGGCTATCTTACAACTTCATCCCGTGCCACGCCGCATCCTGTAGCCAACATCCAGCCCCTCAGCCTGGGTCATCTGCCCCCAAACATGTGCTCTCACTCCTTTGTGCCTTTGCCCATGCGGTTCCCCTGTGCTGGAATTCCATTTCCTCCTCTGTCCACCTGGGGAACTCCGGCACAGCCTTCTGGGCCCAGCCCAAATGTCACCTCCTCTGGGAAGCCTTCCCTGCTTTTGAGGAAGGATGAGTCATTCCCTCCTTGTGCCCCCACAGCTTTTGTCCTCATCTCTTTAGATACTGAGGCTCAATTTATTGTTTGCATCTGACCACTGTTCTAGCCCTTTGAGTGAAGGGGACCATCCGTTCATTCTGGCTCCCCAGAGCCTACCCAGCACCTGGCAACTCAGGAGGTGCACTGAGGGTGTGGGGACAAAGTGCTTGGGTCCCAGTGAGAGCCCATGGAGCCAGGTTCTGAGTAATGCTGCTCTGCATGCTTTCCCTCTGATGTGGGAGAGGCTCCCCAGCCTAAAACTTGGCCTGAGCTCCTTGAGGGCAGGGGAGGGGAAGCTGGTGGGAGCAGTTCTGAATGCACTCAGATCTCCAGACCCTGAGAAATCCTATCCCTGGCACTGGGAGAATGCCTGGGTAAGATGGCTAGGCTGCTGAAGGCAATCTTTCAGGAGTGACTGAAGGAAAGGAGAGGAATGTGAAGACAGGGCAGATGCTGTCTGGATTTTCACTAGGACAGACGGTGGATTCTAGCAATTTCACCTGGTGATGGAGGGTGCCAGGCAGGAATCAGAAGCACGTTGTTGAAAGAATGACCCCTGAACCCCTAGAGGAGAGCCCAGGACCCTAAGAATAAGTCATTGCACACTGAGCCCACTTCTTTCCAAGTCAGGGTTGCTGGACCAGCAGACCAGGGAGTTAGTTACGACAGGCACCGAGTCTCTCTGTGGGGTATCTGATATTATCTATTACGGAATCCTTGTGAGATTTCATAAGAAGAAAGAGACATTGTGCTGGTGGGAACTAACGTTCTGTAGTGTTTCATTTGGTGGATAGATTAACCTATGCTCAAAGGGAGCTGATTAATGGGTCAATGTCACATTAGATGGGGGTATCTAGTGGAAGACCACAGGGCTCTGTCTTCACCCACATCTGATCTGATATGTTCACCACTGACTGGATGGAACTCTGATAACCTGATGATCAGATTCACTGAGGACACCACTTGAGAAGGCTCATAAGTTCAGAGTCAGAATCTGAAAGGACTCAACAGACTGAAAAGATGGAAGGAGTCTAAGAAGGTGAAACAGGACAGTGAGAAATGCCACATCCTGAAGCTGGGTCCCAAATTAACTTTCTAAAATTGGAATGAGGTAGACATACTTTAGAAGCAGCATATTTAGGAAGGATTTAGGGGTTTGCAGTGGTCACAGGCTCAATTTGAGTCAGTATCATGATGTGGCTGCCAAAAGTACATGCCATCTTAGGCTACGTCACCAAAAATATGTCCAGAATGGGGAGGTGATGATAAGAATATCCAAGCGGTCAGAGTCCCGATCTTCAGACACTTGAAGGATTGTAAAGGATTTAGGCCAAACCTGGCTGAATCTGTTGGGAAGCTTGTTAGAAGTAGGTTGGGTTGGGCTTCCCTGGTGGTGCAGTGGTTAAGAATCCGCCTGCCAATGCTAGGGGACACAGGTTCAAGCTTCTGGTCCGGGAACTAATCCCGTGAGCCACAACTACTGAGCCTGTGTGCCACCACTACTGAAGCCCGCATGCCTACAGCCTGTGCTCCGCAACAAGAGAAGCCACCGCAATGAGAAGCCTGTGCACCACAACGAAAGAGTAGCCCCCGCTCGCCGCAACTAGAGAAAGCCTGCGCACAGCAACGAAGACCCAAAGCAGCCAAAAATAAATAAAATAAAATAAGTAAATTTATTTAATAAAAGAGAAGTAGGTTGGGTCGCCAGATTTGGCAAATAAACATACAGGATGCACAGTTAAATGAATTTGGATTTCATATTTGGGACATCCTTATACTAAAAGAAAATTATTCATTGTTTATCTGAAATTCAAATTAAACTGGGTGTCTTGTATTTTATATGTGATTCCTACCTAGACCTACTGAATCAAAATCCCTGGGGGTGAAATTGTCAGTGTTCCCCAGGTGATTCTGATATAGACCATCTGTGGACCAGCAATTGGGAGCCGGTTTTACAGCAGCCGTTCTCAAATCTTATTAGGCAGCAGAGTCACCTGGAGGGCTTGTTAAACCATAGATGACTGGTCTACCCCTGAAATCTCTGATTGGGTAGATCTGGGGTGGGCTCTGAGAATGTGCATTTCTAACAATGAGAATTTGCATTTCTAACAAGTTTCACCTGTGCTGGACCTTGACCCACACTAAAGGGAGCAAACGCCTAGCCAATCTGGGTGATTCCAGAAGACAAAGCCAGGACTCCTGCCGAGAAGCCATCTCCAGTGGACTTCAGCTAAGTCCAAGGTAGGATTTTTTTCCCTAACCATCAAAACTTTAAAAAAACTAAGCAGTTCATCCCAGGATGAGTGAGTTCCCCATTACAGGAACTGCTCAAATAGGAGATAAACTATTATATTCACACAACAGACACTCGCACAGCATCTACTCGCCGCCTCCCCCAGCAACAAATGCTGGAGATTGGGAGACAAGCAAGACCCCATCCTGACCCTCTGGCAGCTCACAGGCTAGTTTGGGAAACCAGTAGTTATCGCGGTGTAGTGTGATAAGAGAGAATTTGAGGAGTGTCTGCATCTCCGCCTGGTTGGTCAGGGCAGGCTTCCCAGAAGGGGTGAGGGGGGCTGGAGACAGGGACACCAGAGCAGCTGGGCCCTGGCCAGGATTCAAGAAATAAATGGACAGACTGGGCAGGACTGTTGGCGGACTGGGTGTGGGGTGGAGGGAGGCACCTTGGATAACACTGGGTCTCTGGCTTGGGCGGCCAGGGGGATGGTGCAGACATTTACTGTGATGGGGAATATGGAGGGCAAACTGGGCTGTGTTCAGGGTGAGGGGCTTCTGGGGGTCAAGCAGGCAGCTATGAGGTCTGGAGACATAACACTGACCCTGACTTGTTAAGGTCCTTGGGGACATTGGTGCTGTGTCTCTTTGGAGGCAGGGTGGCACATGGGAAGTCTCTTCTTGACCCCTGATTGGCTGTGAGACCCTGAGCGAGTCTCTTCCCATCTCTGGACCCTGGTTTTCCCAGTGGACAATGAGAGACTGGACTCAAAGACCCCACAGGTCTTCTCCTGCTCTGGAAATCTAGGTAATACTGACTATGTATGTATACCGCCAAGCCCTCAGCCCACCTCCTTCCTGCTGCTGTAGCCAGTGGCCAGGACCACACCAGTTCCCCCCAGAGCTCAGCCTGAGGCTGTCCCCAGCACTGGGTCAGGTCCCAAGGGCAGGCCCAGATGCTGGGCCAGTCAAACCCATGCGCAGATTAAGTCATGATTTAATGCTGTCTGACTGGTGGGGCGGGGGTGCGCGGCGGGGTTGCATCTCCCCTTCTGACAGCCAGGAAGTGGTTAAAGGGCCATAGCCCTGACTTCCAAGCCTCACTCCCGAGTCCTTGGGCTTGCCTCCTTCCCTCAGTCCCAAGCCTGGGTCCCCTGAGCAGGCCTGGCTGAGGACAGGATGGAACACAGTCTGGCTGCCAGTACCTGCAAGTCCAGTCCTGCTGGTAGAGATTAATTGAAGGGGAAATAGCCCATCTGTACTGCAGGGTCCAGCCTGCTGACAGACACAGAGGCCTCTCAGCTAATGAGATCATCACTCACCTCGGGGCTCAGAGGGGTAGGATGCTAAGGGTGGTAGTGACTGGACCAGGTCTGGGGAAAGGGAACAGTGGACCACATATGTGTCTGAGAAGGAGACTGCGTTGTGCCACGGGGAACATGGTTTGAGGCGGGGAGACAGGGCCGTGCTCTTTGGGAACTCATGAGCTGAGTGACCTTGATCATGTGGCTTAAACTATGTGCCTCAGTTTCCTTGCCTGTGAATTGGAACTAATAACAGCACCCTCCTCGTAGGGTCGTGGTAAAGGACTAATGCATGTGAAATGCTAGCACAGTGCCTGGCACACAATGAATGTCCCATAAATGGCGATGATTATTTGTCAGTGGTGACTGTCCTCTTTTGGACATGGTGGGGGTGAGGAGTCCTTGGACATCCATGTGAAGATGTCCAGATGGCTGAGCTCTGGGTCTGATTGGGGGATGTCATCACATAGCTGGGGACTGAGACCCAAGGGTAAGCAAGGTTGTTGATTGTGGAGGGAGGAGAGGGCAGAGGCCGGAGCCCAGGGCAAGGATGACCTGGGCCACCTTTCCCCATCGCCACTGGCCTCAGCAAACCCCTCCCAACTCACTTTCAGTGTCTCAGCCTCCAGCCCCCATGGCACCAAACCAGGGGCCCCCTTTGCTCCTGGGGCTCAGGAACCTGTCTCCCCCAGGGTCAGCACTCACTCCCCTGGGGGCTCCTTTCCCCACCCCTGCCTGCCAGAGACCCACCTACCCGGTGATGATGTCAGGACTCGGGGCCTCTGCACCCTCAAAGGTACAGGTTCCTACAACTTCAAGTAAACTCTTGACCTGTGGTCATACACAATTTAACCACCTTCTTGGCACTAAGGTCCCTCTGCTGCTCCCGCTGGCTCAGGAACAAGGAGCACTGGGTTGGGAATCAGAAGATTTGACCTTGAATTCTGGTTATACCAGTTCTCCCTGGGTGATCAGGGAATGTCACCAAACCTCCCCGAGCCTCAGTTTTCTCATCTGTAAAATGGGGACAATACTCCCTAGCTCATAAGGTGGTGGGATTGTTCATTCTTTCAGTGACAAGCTTGTTATGAAGACAGATCCTGATTACCCCTCCCCCCCCAATGCTACAGGAGCAAAAACGAGACCAGGGAGGGTCTGCCTTTGCCTGCGATGGTCAGGGAAGGCTTCACAAAGGCAAGGGTGTTTACACTGGTCCTTTGAAGGATGAGTCTAAGGAAGGGGGAGTCCAAGCAGGGGATGGCACGGGCTGAAGGCAAGGGTATGGCGAGGTCCAGGGACCTGGGATTAAGAGGGTCAGGGTGGAGTGGGATGCATGATGGAGAGCAGCCTTCCCGTGAAGGTGGGGACTACTAACACAGGGTGAGCCCGCCCAGAGAAAAAGCTCAGTGTGGGGAGAGGGGCTGGGGAGGGACGTGCCTCCGGAGTTTCCTGGAGGAAAGAGTTCTTTGTAACTGTCAGAAACGTGATGGAACTGACAAACACACGTGAAACCAGGCACTTAGCTTGTGAAACTAAGTCTGGGTCTTTGTAAAAATAAGTGTGTAACAACAATGGTTTTGTCAAGATATTTTATGAAGCTGGCAAAGAAAACCCATCTCCACTGTGTCCAAGGAATCTGGGTGTGGCCCTTTCCCACCCCAGTCCCTGCCCTGAAGCCAGGCTGTACTCCTGACCACAGAGGATGTGTCCCCAGAGCACCCTGGGGAGGGGGCTCTCCTGTCAACTCCTCCCTTTCCCGGGGGGACCCTTCTCCAGACCTCCAGCCCATGAACACAAGCGTGGGGAGGTGGCAAAGGTAATCAGGTCATGGCTGGAACAAACTAGAAGCCCTCCCTGTGCTCCCTGCCCAAGGGGGTGCAGCTGGGGAGTAAGGGCCACAGGACTGGGAGATGGCCCCTCAGCTCTAGGGGCAGGTCACTCATTCATGTCACAGCTATTCGGTGAGTGGCCAGTCTGAGGCTCACCAGAGGAGATGCAGGGGGAGAAGCACTGTGAGGTAGCAAGATAAGTGCTGGGATGGTAGACATGCAGCAGAGACATCAACTGAGCTGGAATGTGTTTGGGGAGGATCAAAGCTGGGAGGTGTTCCTGGAGGAGGACTCTTGAAGCGTAAGTAGGAGCTGGTAGATGTAGAAGGGGAGGAAGGGTGTCTTGCACAGAGTGTGGGGCATGTGGGAAGAAGGTTTGGAGAGGAAAAAAGGAAGAGCATGGGCTCATGCACAGGTAGGCAGAGTGGGCCAGGAGGGGCTGGAGGAGCTAGGCCCACACCCTGCAGGCAATCGGGAGCCAGTGAAGGCTGCTGAGCTGGGGAGGTCACAGTCAGCTTTGCATTTCAAAAAGATCTCTCTTGCTGCCTGGTGCCCTCGATTTTGGTGGCCTTTGCCCTGAAGAAAGGTCCGCCTCTCAGAGATAGCCCGGTCCACATTAACCAAGACAGATCTGTACGGATCAGCAAGTGACAGAAGAGCCAGGCTGGGTTCAAATCCATTACTGTGTGCCCTAAAGTGACTTGACCTCTGTGCTCAGTTTCCTCATTTGTAAACTGGGGTTAATATAAGTACCCCCACCATTAGGGGTGAAGGAATTAACATATGTACAGTGCAGCAGTGCCCAGGAATGTAGTAAGTTCTGTGTATAAGTGTTAACTGTTAGTACTACTCATAAACAACGCCAGCTAGTCTAAACCACTACAGGCATGAGTTAACCAGGAAGACGTATAGATCGGTATAAATCAGAACACATAAGGTAGATAATGTACCACATCAGTGCCAACTTGTGAAGACTAGTAGATACCAACCCCCACGGACCCATAGAGACCAGTATTCGCGGGTCAGAAGATGCTGTGGGGAGAGGCCTGGCAGGCCGGCAGAGAGGATTAGCAGAGCAAGCTTCCTCCCTGCCTTCTTGGAGTCTGTCTCGGGAGGCGCTGGCACTGCTGTTTGTTACCCAACCCTCGAGAAGACGCTGCAGTGGGGAGGGAGAAAGCTGAAAGCCTTCTTTTCAATTATTCAGCATCCGGAGCTTCCTGCCGCCCGGATGGAGCCGGAGGAAGGCCCTGGCCAGAGCCCCCAGGCTGGGTCTGGCTGGGCTGGGGGGAGGGCTGGTTGCAGGAGGGACGGGCAGCCTGGCCTGCACACAGCCTGGGCCTGCTCCTGCCCTTCCTCCCCGATGCCCCCAGCCCTGGGCTGCGGGGTTTGGCCGGGGGGCAGCCGTGCCTGGGCAGGCTTGGAGCGATCCCCTTCCCTGCGGACTCAGACTGTGCTGTGGAACGGAGGTGGGGGCGGGCTGGCCCAGTTCCCAGAGCCAAGGTGGGGTGTCTGGGGGTAGGCAAGGGAGGGAGGGCCTGTCCACCGTCCACAGGAGAAAGCCAGGCAGCTTAGCTGGCACCTGCGTCCTGGGCAACCTGTCCAGCCCCCTGTACGTCAGAAACACGGCACTCGGCTTCACCCAAGAACATGCTGGCCCAGACTGCTCCCTTTGCCTGGAATGCCCTTCCCCTTCCATTCATCTTGCAGTACGCGGCTCAAGCATCACCTCCTCTGTGAAGCTCTCCCTGACCTCCACTGTGGGATGTGCCTCCACGCTGCTTCCAGAGCCTTACCTTCTGGTTACCACTCTCGGTGTTCCCCTTGTCCTGCTGTGACTATTTGCTCCCTAGCCGAGTGAGGGCTCTCCAAGGGCAGCGACTGGGCTGTGTCCATCTTTGTGTCCCTATGGCCTAGCACAGAGCTTGGCACAAAGCAGCCATCTGTGAATATTTATTGAAACCCGGCTTGTGTTTGCATTGACGGGGAGCTCACTACTTATTTTTTTAACCACCTCCATCTCTGGGGACCTCAGTGGGAAAGGTCCCTGGTTACCGCTCTCAATATGCCCAGACTTGATGTGTGTTAATATTTGCAAAGGCCACATTGTCATATACTTTGTAAGCCCTGGAGTCCAGCTCTGTCATTGAATGGATAGGAAGGACTCACCTGGCACCTAGGTTCCTGCCCATCAAGCCAGGGCCCTGTCTTTATTCCTGTTGGCTCTGATTTGGGTTCCCAGAGCAGAGGATCTGGATGGCAGGTCCCCAGGGACAAAGAGGCCTCAGCTGTCTGCTCCCTACAGGGGGGCCCACAGTATAGGCAATATGGCCTAAATGAGACCAGTGCAGCCCACTGCAGCCCAGGACAGGCCATAGAGGAACCAAGAATTCAGACTGGATACATCAGGGAACACACAGACCAATGCAGACCAGTATTCTAGACCAGTGGAATAGAGCAGAACACACAGTACTGGTCATTGAAAATACTACAGACCAGTTTAACTCAGGAGGCAGCCTGTATAGACCAGTACTGATATCAAACAGCAAGCAGTGTTTTAGTCTCCCCTCCCCTGCGTTCTGGTGGAACAAAGAAATCCCTGCACCCACTCAGCCCACTCTGTTCCTTTTTAGGGCCCTCAGTGGCCTTCAGGGAGCTGTAGCCTTCCAGCTAGGGAGCAGGCAGCTTCCCTGTGGTTGCCTGAGCTCCAGTGGAGATTTGGGATTGCGGGGAGAAGACTGCAAAAGAACATTTTCATGGCTGAGCTGTCACTGATGGCCTGGGCTGCCAGGGAGGTGGTGATCTCTGTGTCCTGGGGAGGGGCCAAGCCAGATGGCCTTGGGGAGGTGTCCTAGAGAGAGCGCCCTAGGTGTCCTGCTCTCTGAGGACTCTCCCAAGCTGGCCTCTAGGGCTGAGGCTGGAGTAAAATCAGAGGGGCCCTGTGCTGTCATCAGCTTCATTACGTCCTTTACCCGCTTCTCCCGGAAAAGATCAGACCCACCCAGGTTCACACCCGGGAGCTGGGCTGAGGAAGGGGAAGATGGGCTAGAAGCTGTATGACCAGATTTCTTTCCCTTTTCAGGTTTCAGTTTCCCCATCTGGACTAAGTGCCAGGGCCTGGTTACTAGTGGGGCCAGAGTAGGGCTGGGCTCTGAGTCCCTGGCAGCCCAACTCTTGGAAGAATCCAAGTTGGGTGGTGATGTGCCTGCCCTCCCAGGAGCTATCAGCAGGAAGGGTGTGTGCTGGACAGACAGACAAGCCCCTTCCACCCGCTGGGGAGGGTGAAGTGGGGAGACAGGGCAGCTGCCTCCACTGCCCACACAATCTCATTATGGAAAATTCCCTCTATTGACTCAGCTTTAATCAGGCAGGCTGCCCTGGGCTTCCCCCCCACCAGGTTTCTGCTGGGCTGGGTGAGATCAAAGAGAGAGCCGGGCTGGGGGCTAGAGCCTCATCTGCCATTCCCATCGATCCAGATGCGCCTCTTGTTGCTAGGCAACAGTCTCCAGTCTCTCCTGGTCCTTCCTCCCCCAGGGGCGGCAGGATCGGGCAGTAAAGGGGGAGAGAGACCCCACGTTCATTCTCTAGCTCTCCCCTTACCAAGCTAGAGATCTCTGTCACCAAGCCGGGAGCCCTCTTCCTGCCCAGGAAGGGCCCCCCATCCTGGGAACTTGACCCTCCCACCAAAACAGACCCCTTTTCTCCCCTCACATTTGTATTCATCTCCAGAATACTCGAAATCTACACCTCCTATGTCCCATGTAAGCACTCTATCAGGAAGACGGGCCAGGGATTCACCAGAGAGGGGAAGGGACCCTTGGGGGTGTGGGGTAGGAGTCAGTGAAAAAGTCCAGATGGGGCTGCAGGCTACCGTCTTCCAGCCCAGCATTGGACTGGATGTGGGAATCATGTAATCTTGAGAGAACGGCACTGAAGACAAATTCACACTCTCAGTTTTGAGTGGGTTGGCTTTTTTTTTTTTCTTTTTCCAAAACGTAGGATGCATTTCATAGTAGTTTTTTCTTTTTTGTTTCAAGTGCTGTAATTTAAAACTGTAAGTTGTATTTTAAAACAGGCATCAAAATGTACTGTGGGTTTTGGGGGCTGTAATTGACTAAATAATGCAGATCATTTTATCACAGTTTAATATTTTGCATATTTGATCTACCCTATACTGCTCATCTTTCTCTTTTTAAAAAACTGAGTGTGTGCAAGTCATCCCCACAGTTGTTATGTGGTGACCTACTTATATCGTGGCTTATTTAGGATTTTAAGGTCTCTCCCCTCTCTGAGGTCTTTACAGTCCTTGGGGATGGAAAGTATCTCACTCTTACCTCTGGTCCCTCATCAGACCTTTCTTTAAAAAATGCAGCTAAGGGATAGGAAGAGTTGATGCACTTCCCAAAGCATAAAGACCCAGAACTCAGGAGTCTGAGGACCCAGCCCCGAGAGCTGCTGGGAGATGCACAGTCCCTGGGCAGCCGTCCTGGTGCCCTCGGTCCTGCCACTGCCTGCCACCTGCTTCCCCCAGCTCCACAGCGCAATGACAATTCCTCTCTGCCTCCCCTGCCCAGACCCAGTCACACACTCCAACTCTGAGAGGCATAGCTTTCCAGGGTCCTTGACAAATGGTAACCAATTAATGTCAATTAATCTGATTAGCCTAAATAGTTAATTAAGCAGTTAATTAACAACATCATTGACAATAACCTATGGCTCCCGAGGGATTGTGGGTGGGCGGTAGGAATGGCAGGGGGCGGGGGCCCTCCTTGCTCGGGAAGAGGCGAGCCCCTTAAGTTCAGGTTGAGAGTGGGGGGCTACTCGTGCAGCTGTGGCCTCTCTGAGTGTCTGCCTTGCTCTGCCATCAGGCCCAGAATCTTCATCAGGGCCTCCAACCCCACCCCGGCCGCAAACCCTTCCCCGGCGCCTGACCAGGTTTGAGACGGTCTGATTTCTATGAGAAAGGCTGAATCTCAGCACAGCAGAGGAGGGAGAAAGGCCTCCTGTTTGGGAAGTTGTTCCACCCCAAAATCCTAGCGAGGAGTCCCTGCCCCTGCTGCCATCCCAACCCCCCGCCCAGACCGCACACCTCATAGCCTACCACCCCCACCAGGGCCATGGGCTTTCCCAAGCTGCAGAGCAGCCCTGGAGGGGACTTGTCATCCTTAAGCCCAGATGGGGAAACAGCACCTCTCCTATGCCGGGCCCTGTGCTTGCACTGAGCACCAGCAACGATAATCAGCCCCGGGGGGCTGCCCTCAAGGAGCTCCTCGTCTGGGGCGTCACAGAACAGTGCAGCCTACTGCATCTTAGCTGGATGACGCCAGCGACGTTAACCATCTCTCTGGGCCTCAATATCCTCTGCTGTGTCCTGGCTCCGTCATAAGATGTTGTGAAGACTAAATGAGTTAGGACACATGAAGCCCTTGTAGCGGTGCCAGTCACACGGGAGATTCCAAATGTTCGTGATGGTTACCGAGGGAGATGGAAGGGTAAGCAACCATCAGGACAGAGTATGAAAGCGGCTGAGAAAGAGGTGGTCCCAGGCACCTGGGGCACACAGAGGGAGCTTGGAACGAGGCATCGCACAAAAGACGTGGGAGTAGAGGCTGAAGGTCAAGGAGGTAGAGGAAGAGGGAAGAAGGGCATCTAGGCAAAGGGAACAGCATCTGCAAAGCAATGAGGCACCAATTCTCCCTGCTAGCATGGGGAGCTTTCGAAAATCCTGACCTCCCAGGTCCTACACTCAGATTCTGAATGGGTGGGTCCCAGGAACCTGCTGTTCATGGACTGTTTTGGAAATACCAAGGCAGGTAGGTACTCTGCACCTAGAGACCGTGGCTGCCGTGGTTTCTGGGTGTCCCAGGCTGGGAGGAGCAGAGCTGCATCAGGAGAGGCCCCAGGCCATGTGACCCATGTCCCGAAAGCATACCACAGGCCCCCCTGTTCTCTCCATCTGTCCAATCATGCTCGCCCTTCACGGGTGACCTTCCTGAAACAGCTCTGGCTGTGTGCTTACCTGCTGGAAACATCCCTTGGTTTCTCTGCTGCCTTCAGGAGAAAGGCCAGACTCCCCTGACTGGCGTTAAGGCGCCTCACGAGGCCTCCCTCTCCAACCTGCTCCTCTGTTCCTCGGACTCTCCAGCCGCACTATTCCCTAAGTGCCGGGGCTCTTTTCTCCTCCGTGACTCTGCTAATGCCTGTTCTGTTCCTTCTGGCCAGAAATTCCCTTCCCCTTTTTCTCCCCCTGGCAAACCTGTACTCATCCTAGGAGGACCATCTGTGATGCTGGCTCCAAAGTCAATCAGGCAGGCAACTACCCACCCCCAACCACCAGTGTCCAGGCAGCCCCCCGGGATGGTCCCACATAACCCACCTTCCATCCCTAAACATTCACCAGCTCATGGGCCTTGCTCCCCACTGGACTGAGGGCGGCTCCTCCCTTTCTCCAGCGCTGAGCACAGGGCTTGGGGATGACAGGGATAATTGAGTTTTCAGTTTAGAGGAGCTGCTGAGCAAATGTTTAATGAATGAAGGAATGGCCGTCTCTGCTTTCTGATGTATGAGGAGCAGAGGACAGAGGAAGAGAGAATTCGGGAGGCAGATAAGAGAGGTGTTCTGGGAACAATAATGTATGGGTCACAGGGACCGAGAAGCATATGCTAGACTATGCCAGGTAGGGAGGGGGGACAGGGCTGCCCGGAGGCAGGACCTGCTGAGTGTGCCAGCTTCCCTTCCATCCCGGAGGCCCCCTCTGGCCCCCTGCTGGGAGAAGAGGGGGCTGGGCCCCTTTGCCCGTCCTGAAGCCCACTTCCCCAACCTGGTTCTCTGGTGCGGACGGCTGTGCCAAAGCTGCGCTACCTCTCACCCTGCCCCTGCCCCGGGTGAGCCCAGCCTGGAGCACGTGCACATGACCTGTCAAACCTCCCAGCGCTGCATCTCCGGTACCCGTCTCACCTGCAGCTGTGCCATCACCTCCTCCCTGGCCTCTCGCCCTTGGTCTCTTTCTCTTCATCCTCTTCCTCCCAAAGGCGGCCAGCGTAGGCTTCCTTACGCGCAAATCTGATCATCTCATGCCACTGCTCCAAAGGCTACTTGGCTCCCATCACTTTCCAAATAAACTCCCAGCGCTTACAGTGGTTTTTGAAGTCCTTCAAGACCTGACCTGGCTCACCACGCCGCCGGGGCTGCGCTCTATCCTTGGGCACGCCCTCTGTGCCATGGCTCTGTTAGATCACTGACTATCCCCTTAGTTCACTAGGACTTTTCATACCCCTGTGCCGCGGCCCACGCTGTTGTCTGGAGTGCCCTGCCTCTACCTTCTCTGTCTGGCACCTTTTCTGTCATTCTCCAAAGCCCAGCTTAAAGGTCTCTCTCCCAGTCTCCTCTGGCTGCCCACGTCACATCTTAGTCCTAGCAGAACCTCAGTGGTCATCACTGTCAGTTAACTCACGCCTCCGTTTCCCACTAGTCTGGGAGCTCCTCAAGGTCAGGGCTGGTGTCTGATTCACGTCTATGTCCCCGGTGTTCATACAATGCCCGGAAAATCAGAAGCATTCAATAGATGTTAACGGTGTGACCTCACACATTCAAATGACCGCCACCTCTGGGCAGCACACTGGGTTTCATCTCTTCTTGGGTGTCTTCACACTCATTACCTGAATCATTTGTCAGTGCACACCTGGAGGTGGGTATTATTATGGCCATCTCACAGGAGGGAGAAACAGATCTGATTGTGGAGGTTGGGGCCTAGATGTGATCAGAGGCCAGGAGATTGGCAATCGCCTGATTCCCAGCTCTGAGCTCCTTCTTCTAAGGTCTGGGTGGGTCCAAGTTCTCACCCCGCCCAGGGGATGTATGACTCCCTCGTGCTTCCCCTCCCCTGGCAGCCTTGGCCCTCCCCACCTTGGTCCCTGGCAGAGGGGTGTACTGAGGAAGCAGGCCCACCTCAGTCCCTGGCTAACCCTGTCACAGGCCTCAGAGCCATCCTCTCCAAGGGAAACCCACAGCCCACAGCAGATCCCCAAGGTGTGCCCCACCCAAGAGGGCAGGGGAGGGGCGAGTTCTCCCCCCAGCTCTCACTAGCTCCCTGGGAAGCTGGTCCACCTGTGCCCAGTGTTCATATGGCCTTGAAAAGTATGCTTTTTGCAGAGTCTTTAAAGACATCAGAGAATTCTCACTATAGAGTAAAAAACAGCATGCCGACTTCCCTCTACAGGGCGTTCCCAGTTATTTAATGCTATGTATCTGTGAACGCACGGACAAAATCCTGGTAGGAAACACCCCTCTGTGTTCACAGTGGCTGTCTCTGGGTGGTGGGACCACACATGACTTTTTTCTCCTTGTTTTCTATTTCCCAAGTCTAACACAGTGAGGATGTGCCGTTCTTAAAATCAACAGAATTCAATGAACCTCACTTGTCTCCATCCTAGGGAGTTCTGGGGAACGGTGGTGGGAATGGGGTTCAGTACAGGGAGAGGTCTCAGAACCACGGGCTACTCCGAACACTGACGCCCCAGCTCCGTAAGCTGCCTGGCCCTCAGGGTCTGTTTCCCTGGGCTCAGGCCCCCCTCTAGTCCTCACAGGCCCCGGCAGGATGCTGAGCGAGCTGTGGTCCTGCCCGCCAGCTCCAGCTGGCACAGCAGCCTCTGCAGTGGGCAGGAGGCCAGGGCGGGGGCGGCAGGATGCTGAGGCCAGGCTGACTGCCTAGGAAGCAGCGCCACAGACGGATGGGCTGGCGGCTTTTGGCTATAAGCGGGGAGACCCTGGAGGTTGGGGGCTACCCTGGAGGTTGGGGGCTGCTCTGGAGCCCAGGCACACGTGTCCGCTGAGGCCTTTCTCCCAGATCAGTGGGCAGCCTGGGCCTGGCTCACCTGCCCAGGCCCCCTGAGAGCCCCGTTCTGGATGACACAGAGTCAACAGGGCTTGGCCTCTGGGGATGGAGCTGTCACCCCCCTGTGCTCATGACCCAGAAGAACGTGAAGAGACAGGAACCTAGAGGTGTCAGCAGGCACTAAGCCACAGTGAAGACCTAGGCTGGGCCAGGCTGGGGTCTGTAACTGTTGGTAATGGTCCCTCCCTGTCACGGGCTCCTCTGGGCTTCCCACGCTCTCATGCTCCTGTCTCTCCTCTCTAATGGCCTCGGCCTCGTCCTCTCTGAGCTCACTCTCCCCTACTGAGCCCCCATACCCTTTTCTAACTCCATTCCACTCATCGGTTGCCCGCCCTTCTCTGAGTACCACCTCCCTGAGCTCCTTCCCCTCCCGGAGCCTCTAAGACCCCACGGGGCCCCTTCCTTCAGCGAGTGACCTCTTCCTTTCTTTCCTTAAGCTTTTCCCCCTCTCCCTGAGCCCAGGTGTTAGAATTGAGCAGGAACTTCCCCATTTCTTGCCTGGCTGCTCCTCCCCCAATACAGCCTGGACTAGTGTCCATACCGACCCACTCCCGTGGCAGGGCCCTGCATCTTCTCTTTAGAGCATCAGCTGCAAAAATCCCTCCCTCTCCCCAAGACTCTATGAATAAGCTTCCAACACCGTACCGCTGCTGCTTCCCTGGATGTGGGACCTGAGCATACGTGTCCTGGGGGATTCCTGAACATTGCTGAACAACGCTGGGAGGTGCGTGGAAGGCATCTTCAGTGTCCCTGCAGGTCACCTTAAATCTTGGGCCAGGAGCGCTCAATCCTGGCTCTGCCATAGAGTCCTGGGATCTCTGGGTGAGCCACTGGGCCTCTCCAAGCCACATTTTCCCATTTTGAGTTAAGACCACAAGTTTGTAGTTAGGAGGGATGGGTGAATTTTAAATCTCAGCGGCAATGAATAAACCTAAGCTTCAAACACTGGAGGTGAATTCTATCTCTGCTGACGGGACCACAGGCTTCCTGACGCACAGATTTGTGGAGCAGAGAGATCTTAAAACCTTAATGCTGGCAGGGCCGTTGGGGGGGTCATCTGATCAAGCCCCATCGTTTTATGGTTGAGAACACTGAGGCCCAGAGACAGGAAGAGACCTGTTCAAGGTTACACAAGGAGCCAGGGTCAGAGATGGGCCCAGAAAGAAGGTCCTGGGACTCCATCTCATGCCACCCTCAAGCCCCTACTGGCCCACAGTGCCCTGGCTCATCCTCACTCAGGAGAGCCTGGAGAATCGAGGGCAGAGTGGTGTTGTGGAAGCCACACTGGGCCCCTGAGGCAGAGGGCTAGAGTTGCACCAAGACCTTGCTCTGTGACCTTGGGAAAGTCATGTCACTTTCAGGCCTTGTTTTGCTCCCCTGTGAAAGGGAGACAGTGGCACCTTTGGCACCAGGTTATGTGAGGATGAAATGAGATACGTATGTGAAGTGACAGGCCCATGGCAGGGGCTCAGAGTGTGTGTAGGAGTTAAGAGAGAGAGGGTGGGCTCTCCCCCGTCTCCGCAGCAGCACCGATGGCTGGCTACTGGGACAGGAGGAGCTGTGATCCTGCCCCACTGGCAGCGAGAAGCAGGCAGAGGAAGAGTCAGTAGGCGAGGCTGACCCCAGCATTGCTGGCAGTTACTTGTGCCTGTGGCCCCATCACAGAGGGTGAGGGCTAACTGCTCAGAAAGGAACAGGCAGTGACCGGCTTGCCAAGGTCAGCAAGAGGCTGGCAGGCAGAGAAGGTGAGAGTGGGTGCGGAGGTGAGCAGACGGGGCCTGCCAGACCCAGACTCCCCCTCTGGCAGGCATGATGGTGGCGGGGGTGGGTTGTGATGGGAGCACCCAGCTGGATAATTCAAAGCACATTCCACCTCCAAATATCCCAGTGACCTTGGGGGAGTCAGCGCCTCACTGCACTGCACACCCTCACCCATGTGCTACAGGCTCCTCACCTGGAAAGCTGGCCTCGTGAATCAAGAAACTGGCATTTAACTGGGTCTTGATATCAAGGGGCCAGGACAGGTTATCAGCTCCACAGCTGCCCCAGGGAAGACAGCTTGGGTGGCTTCGTGACCTTGGGAAAGTCATTCAAGTCTCATTTCTCAGTTGTGAAATAGGGACATTGATGGCTTCCTGGGCACGTTTTCGTGAGGATGAACTGAGTTAACTGTAGCCTCCTATGTGCCCATTATGGAGCCTGTACGAGGCCCTCAGCCAATGTCCACCTCCTTCTGGGAAGAGAAAGACGTACTTGAAACAGTGCTGGAAACTTTTCCACCTTTGTCTAGCTCCGCCATAAGAAATTCTTACTTGTGTTGGATTTGCTAACACCTGCTCAGCATTTTACAGCTGACAGCTAGTTTCCTATCTAATAGCTGGAGTATTTCTTTGACCGCCAAAGCAGATACTGTTAACGCTATACCTGTTTTACAGATTGGGAAACAGGCTCAGAAAGGTTAAGTGGCTTACCTGAAGTCACATAGCTTGGATATGAATCCATGTCTTTCACACTTCAAAGTCCATGACTCCCTACCCATTCAACCCCACCTTTTAAAATCCAAACCATTCTTTATTCGCTCTTCAAGAATTCCTCTTCCATCCCTCATGGGAGAGTGGGATGGGGCATAAAGTTAAGGAAACAAAAAGCTGATGTGTGGGAGCAATTTGTTAGCCAGCTTGGTCCTATTTCTGCCTGGGAAAGGATCTGGCTGGCACATGCTGGGACCGTGACCTTAAGATGCCCCCTAGACAGAGAAACTCTCCAAACCCTGCCCTGCTCTCCACCAAAGTACCTGCCTTTTCTCTTGTCACAGGATGAAAGACCAGCCCAGGCCCCTTGATGCCAGAAGTGGATGAGTGAGTGAGGTCTTAGGAGAGTGAGAAGTTATGGCTGGGATAGAGAACAGGCATTAGAGTACCAGGTCAGAGCTGGGTGCGTTCCTCTTGTTCCCCCTCCAGTCCCCACAGTGGACCTGCTGCCAGAAGCAGGAACTGCAGGAGGCTTCAGCACTGTCCAAGCAGGAGCTCTGGGATGGAGGGGGAGAAGGATACGAGAAAGAGGCTGCGTCTCTTCTCTATCTCTCCTTTTTTTTTTTTTTGTAACCAGGAATTTGCTCTGGGGTTGGTTGGGCCCACTCTGAGCTCCAGAAACTCTCCCTGGGCATCCAGAGAGACCACGTAGAACCCCCCCTAAATTCCTAGTGGCTATTATCTCTTCTGTGCCCTCCATTCTCTCCCCAGTGAGAGAGTAAATGCCATCCTGTGTGAGACCCAGTTCTCGTTGCCAGCTTCTGCCTCCCCAGGGGTGTTTGGACAGCTGGGAAAGGGGCCAGACTGTCCCTTATGCTGCCACCCTGTGCTGGACAGAAGCCCAGCATTCAGGTGGGGGCCTGCTCATTCCATCCCTCCCAGTGACCAGCATCTCCACAGGGTCCTTCATTGGTCTTTCCCTTCCCTAGGGAGAAGGTCCTTCTCCTCAATTGGGGGAGGGCAATTGGACTGCAGTTGGGTGCCTCTCTAGCATCCTTATGGGCCAGGCCATGGTCATTTATGCTCAGTGGAGTCCTGCCCATGACCCGGCAGGGTTCTCACTTTCTCCATCCCTCTCAGCGAAATGAAAAACGTTTCTCATCTCTGTTTCCCAGGTGCCTCGCACCCACGACCAAACACACTAACAGTCCCCCAACCTCTACCCTCTGCTCTGGGATCTGTGGACCGTGGGCCCCGGCCCGTCTGGGGAGGCCCAGGATTCCACCCAGCCCCAGCCCCTCTGGGAAATGCCCCCGCCCCGCCAGGGGCTCTCACCTCCCTGCTGATCGTTGCGCTCCGCCGGACGCTGGAGCCAGGCCCTCTGGCCCCGCTTGTCTGGGCGGCCTCCGGGCCGCCTCCTCGGCTCGGCTCGGCTTGGCAGGGCAGCTCTGCCGCCCCCGCGGCCCCGCGCCCTCCGTCTCCCCGCGGGCGCCGCCGCCGATTGCTGAAATGCTGGACAGCGCACCACCATGGAGGCGGCCTCCCTGCCCGCTTGCCGGCCAGAGCGGCCCGGCATCCACAGCGTCCCCTATAGTCCTGGAGGCCGACGGCAGCCAAGCCAAGGGACTGGGCGTCTGTCGGGGGCCGGAACCTCCACGGCAGTGACCTGCTCCACGACTTACGGGTAGCGGGTGGGGGCAGGCGCCTGGGACAAGGGATCCCGCTGGGATGCCCTCTTTCATCGTGCATCCTGGTGGCCTGACCGAGGCCAGGCGGGGTGGTGAGAGACATCCCAAAGGGGTGAGGATTTTGAGACTGGAATCTCTGAACCTTCTGCGGTGCTGGATTGGCTGTCTGGAGTCCTGAGTTCGAGTCAGGACCTTGGTAGCCTGTTGTCCTGCAGCTCCCGCCTCCGTTTCCTTGGCTGGACAGTGTAGCCGGTGGAGTGAAGGGACCTCAGGTGGGGCAGGCTGTGCAAGGAGCACTGAAAGCACAGAGACCTTTCTGTGGTAGGAAGGAGGCCAGGAACGAGGAGGCCTTTGCGTGGAGCCACCAGTGGTATCCCTGTGCTGTCCCAGGAAGCAGGGCTCAAGTGCTAGAGCAAACCTGAGGCAGAGCAGGGACTAGGATGAAGCAAGTGAGGCACCTGGGGCACAGATTATAAGAAGGCCTTTGCACGACACTGGGAGTCATTCAAGTGAATGTTTGTTATGAATCTGCGCGTGTTTATGCGTGTGTGCACCCATATATACGTGTGTCTGTTTCTATATTCTCGTCTGTGTGTGTCCTCCTCCCCTCCTCTCTCCTTTCCCCCAAGTTTCTTCACCTACCTGTGTCCTTGGAGTGTATCTTGGGGTCTGTGTGTGTGTGTGGTTGGGATATTGGCACTGCAGGCCCTTTGAGTCTGCAGAACAAAGCTTGGGGTGGGGGAGAGGGCTGGGCTACAGCTGCTGCTGCCATTACTGCAGCCCCATAGCCCCAGGGGTGAGTCCTCTGCTGGTCTCCTGCCGTCTGGCTGCATGAATATTTCATATGCTGGGGCCTTGAGCTGGCCTAGCACCAGTGTGTTTGCTCCCCCTGCCTGGGAGGGGCTGCCCCCTTTGCCTGGCTGGGCCTCCCGAGGCAGAGGGGTAGTAGGCAGATCAAGGGCTGGAAGAGGGCCCCCTGGAGGGCCTGTGGCCTCGCCTTGCCTGGGGAGCCTTGGCTGGGTGTGCGGAGGGGAGGGCGGGGGTGGGGGAGGAGGCCAGAGGAGGTGCAGGGAGGCGGCATCCTCCCAGAGTGAAGCCCATGCCTTAAATGAGATCAAATTAGTTTTTTGAAACCTCACCGCATGATTTGGTTCCTGATCAGCCCCCACCTCAACTCTGTTTGGGACTAGTGCCTGGGAACACGTTGCCCCGGCTGGGCACACCTCCTCCTGCCCTCTCCTCATCTGCCTCTGCAACCCCTGCTCCCTGGCTTCACAGTGGGAGCTGCTTTAGGGGAGAAGGGGAGAGGGGCCTGCAAGCTGGCTGCAAGCAAACCTCCCCAGCTGCCTTGGGCCCTCTCTTCTACCGGACCTGGGATGGGGGAGCCCTGGAAGCCTAGGCAGGCTCTCAGCCCCAGTAGCCCCCTCACCCCTTGCACTCTTGTGCCCTAGCTCAGAGGGATAGACCTCTATCTTGGTTTCCCTACCAGCCTGCTAATTTTCCAAAAAGAGCTCCTTCCTTTGTGTTACATATTTCAACAAATGGCATCACCATCTGCCCTGGTTTTTCTCCACTTGCCCCTCTGGTCCATTCCCATCCTTCTCTGCCCTGTTCTGGGCCTTGGGAGACTGACCTCTGCAGACTGATTACCCAGGTTCCCCTGCTCTTGGCTTCTGGTTGGGTTCATCCAAGGGGAAGCATCACCAGGAGAATGAAGGGCGGGAGGAGAAAGAAGTTAAGTATTTATTCTCCTGCCGAGTTCCTCTCCATCTCTGGTCCAGTGTCCCCTCATCCATGGCTCCATTCTTCTAGCCAAGCTCTGGCATTAAGTTTCCTCCCTGTGACACTTCAGGCCCAGAGGTGGTAATGGCTCCTGCTGTTATAAGTCTTTGGGTGCTTCTCTATCCCTTGGTGGTCCATTCTCGTATACCCACCCCATCTCAGTGCATAATCCCTTCATCAGGTTCTCTTCTGTTAAACCTTTGGAGGTGCTGTCGACTTCATTCTGGGTCCCTGGCCCATGCACCCTCCGTCTCAAGTCCAGTCTCCAAGCCAGAGCCCTGTGTGTCCTTGAGCCCTACAATTCCCCCTTCTCCCTGCAGACCTTCCACCTACTGGAACTGTGTTTCTTCTTCACCTCCAGGGTGTCTGCCTGGCCCAAGCCTTGGTCCTGGACCCCAGCTTAGTGCCTGCTCACTCCCCATTCACTCCCCCCTGAAACATACATCTCTGCTTGGATAGCACTCGATCAACGAACTCTTCCAATGAACCTCATGAAATAACGTCTCCCAGACCAGCACTCTTGTTCCCTCTTATTCTCCTTAAGAAAAATTTACTGTGGTAAAATATTCATGACATAAATTGGCCGTTTTTTTTGCGGTATGCGGGCCTCTCACCGTTGTGGCCTCTCCCGCTGCGGAGCACAGGCTCCGGACGCGCAGGCTCAGCGGCCATGGCTCACGGGCCCAGCCGCTCCACGGCATGTGGGATCTTCCCGGACCGGGGCACGAACCCATGTCCCCTGCATCGGCAGGCGGACTCTCAACCACTGTGCCACCAGGGAAGCCCAATTGGCCGTTTTAACTATTTTAAGTGTTTACAGCTTAGTGGCATTAAGTACGTTCACAATGTTGTGCAACCATCACCCAAACCCAAGCTGAAACTCTAGTACCCATGAAAGTCCCCCAGCCCCTAGTACCCCCCATGCTACTCTCTACCTCTATGAATCTGACAGCTCTGTGGGCCTCGCATAGGTGGAATCATACAGTATTTATCTTTTTGTGTCTGGCTTATTTCACTCAGCAGAATGTCCTTAAGTTTCTTCCATGTCATAGCATGTGTCAGAATGTCCTCTTTTAAGACTGAATAATATTCCATTGTATGGAAGGAGTACACTTTGTTTATCCATTCATCTATCAGTGGACCTTTGGGTTGTTTTCACTTTTTGGCTTATATGGTAATTCTAGGTTTAATTGTTTTGAGGAACTGCCATACTGTTTTCCACAGCACCTACGCCATTATAATTCCCACCGCATTGCACAGGAGTTCCAGTTTCTCCACATTCCTGTCAATACTTATGACTTTCTGTTGTTGTTTAGGATAGCCATCCTAATGGGTGTGAATTGGTGTCTCCTTGTGGTTTTGATGCATTTCCCTGATGATCAGTGATGTGATCTTTTTGTGTGCTTATTGGTTATTTATCTGTCTTCTGTGGGGTACCCTCTCTTATTTTTTATCTTATCCCCAGCTGTCATATGACTCATCTACTTGTGTTTTTTCCTGTTTTCACACTCTGGACCTTGAGCTCCACGAGGGAAGGCCTTTGCTCACTGCTGTCTTCCCAGCTCCAGCACATAGTAGATGCTCAATAAATATCTGTTGATCAAATGTCTAAATTCTCCCCTTGATGCTTTTCTCTATCCATCTCTGCCGAGCCTCACCAACAAAATTCTGTCTGTCTTCCATTCTGCCATTTGTATTATGAGAACAATAGTGCCGTGAATAAACTTTTCCAGACACGGGATCCAGGGTCTGATTCAGAGCCCTGCACCTGCAGCAGATTCATATTTTCCCATTCCCCGCATAACCAGACTCCCTGGCCTTCAATCTGTCACTGAATTTGACATTGCCCACCTCCCCAGCAACACTTGCCTCCCCACTGGCCTTTATACTTGCTGTCCTCCCAACGGTAGCACCTTTCCCTACTTCCCCTGTCCTTCAACACTCAGCTCCAGGGGGAGCTCCCCTTCCAGGCGCCCACCCTCCTACGTGCCTGGTCACCCCTCCTAGGGGCCTCATGCCCAGAGGCAAGGGCAGGAAAGACCCTGTGATGAGAGACCAGCCCGGGCCAGGCTGGGGTGCTTCACTCACCAGAGTTCCCAGGCCCAGAGAGTGGCTTACAGTGGCTTTGACCTCAGAATTGGCCCTTCCCTTTCTCTCTTATTCTGCCCTGTCTCTGATACCCTCTCTCTGTGCCAACCTGTGTCTAGAATGTGAATTCCGTGACGGCGGGGATGCATTGTGCCTACCTCCCATCTCCCACCCTAGCACAGAGGAGACAAGAATCTTTGCTTGTTGAGTTGGGTTGTTGGGATTTCTGCCTGCCTCCAAGCTCTTCTCCGTTCTCCGTCCCCATCTCCCACTTTTTTTTTATTTTGCCTCTCCACTCCTCGGACAATCGACTCCTCCCTTTCTCTCTGTCTCTGTCTCTTTCCGCCTATCCTTCTGTATGATGTGATGTAGACATGCACCTTGGGGCACTTGGCCTTGGAGTCAGCCCCTCTCTTCTGGCACTTCTCAAAGTGTTTCCTCTACCCTCTGCATCAGAACCACCGGAAGTGCTTGTTGAATGTGCTGGTATCTGAGCCCCTCCAGACCTACTCTAAGGGTGATCTACTGCTGCGTAACAACAACCATTTTACTGTATTTCACAAGTCTGTGGGTCAGAAATTTGGGCTTGACTACGTGATTCTTCTGCTCCACGAGGCATTAAATGGGGTCACTAGGTGCTTTTCAGCTGATGGATGTGTTGTGGACTGGAAGGTCCAGGATGCCAGGATGCCTTCTTTCACATGTCTCAGGCCCTGGTGGGGATGTCTGGAGGGCTGGGCTCAGCTCCGCTTCTCTCCTTCTCTGGGTCATCTCAGGGCTCTCCACATGGGGTCTCCAGAAGAGTCGTCAGACTTCTTACACAGCAGCTCAGGGCTCTGAGAGCAAGTGCTCCAAAAGAGAGAAAGTAGACATTACCAAACTCCTAAGGCAGGCCGAGGCTCAGAGGCACAGCACTTTCCCCGTTTTCTAGCGGTCAAAGCAGTTATGGAGCCCACTCCATTTAAAGTAGTGCTTCCTCACTCATATCCAGAGGTAGGGGACATAGATCCCCTGCTCTTGATGGGAGGAGGGGCAAGGAGTTGGTGGCCATCTTTTTTTTTTTTTTTTTTTAATAAATTTATTTATTTTTGGCTGCGTTGGGTCTTTGTTGCTGAGTGAAGGCTTTCTCTAGTTGCTACAAGCTCTTCGTTGTGGTGAGCGGACTTCTTATTGCGGTGGCTTCTCTTGTTGCAGAGCACAGGCTCTAGGCATGTAGGCTTCAATAGTTGTGGCACGCGGGCTCAGTAGTTGTGGCTTGTGGGCTGTAGAGCACAGGCTTAGTAGCTGTGTTGCACAGGCTTAGTTGCTCCGCGGCATGTGGGATCTTCCCGGACCAGGGCTCGAACCCGTGTCCCCTGCACTGGCAGGCGGATTCTTAACCACTGCACCACCAGGGAAGTCCTGGTGGCCATATTTAATCAGCCATACCTACTGAGTCACATCTTAGGGGTAGACCCACAATCATGCCCCTGAACTTGAAGAATGCTATGGCCCCCATCTGCCCTAGAACTTGTACTCATCATCCCCTGGGTTGTTCCTTTGCCTCACGGTTACCGGAGCAACCTGGGAGGGAGAATCTTGAGCTGAGTCCAAAGGGTGGGGAAGGTATGACTGACCCAGTGGGAGGAGTGGGTTCTGGAGTCAGGACCCAGGTCTGATGCCCAGATGTGCTGCTGACTAACTGTGGATTTGAGAAAGTGATTTAGGCCTCACTGAGCCTCAGTTTCCTCATCTGTAAAATGGGGCTAGTAATACCTGTCTCTGAGGGTTGTGCTCCTTTGCTAATTATTATCGATCATCTCGTGGTCATAGCTTGCAGTGAATTGGTAATGCAGGTGACAGGCCAGTGATGTTCTGCTGTCCTTTATCTGGAAAATGACAAAACCTGGGCGTCAGGGTCCTGAGACCTTAGTTATTCACTCCTTTCCCCTGGTTCAACCCAAAAGTGTTTTCCTCCTGTTATCCTGTCTGTCTCCTCGCTCCCTTCCCTGTTGCATGGGGGCCCCCTCAGAGCCCAGAACTCTGCTGGGTCCACTCTGCATTCAGGAAACACCAGGCCTCTTTCTCTCGGTGCCTCTCTGCCTGGCCCACTCCAGGCCTCTTCCTCTCCATTTCCCTCCCGTCCTCGTAGCGCATCACTCTCATTTTCTCTGCAGAGCCTGGGAAGTTGAGGAGTCCCTTGTGGCAGACGGGCAGGGCTGACCTTGAAGCAGATCTTTAATAAAAAATGAGCAGAGACAGCAGCCTCCCCCATTCCTCAGCTTGCTTCCCCTGACACCCCTCCTCCCTCCAGCCCGGGCTCTCCTCTCCTTCCTCTGTAAACCTACCGTAAGGGGCTACTGCTCTGGGTTAAGCATCGCCTTCATCAGGGTCCTTTTAGAGGGTGCAAATCCCTGGGCTGTGCGAGTGCGAAGGAGGGAAGTTTTTGTTGGGATGCGGGGTGGGGGGGGAGGGGGGCGGGAGGAAGTGGTATAGGAGGGGAGGGGGGTATACTCTGAGGCTGTGGGCCCTGCCTGCCTCTGCCTTAGAGCTTTACACAAGAATCCCCCTCCCACCGAGGCCTCACAATTGTCTCAATGGTTCAGCCCCACCCCTGGCCCAAAGCCATCCTGGGCTGCAGTTGGGGGTGTCAGCAGCAGCCTAGGCCTCACCCACTTGGGTACTCGGAATCAAGTCCCTCACAGACCCAGGTCCCACTCAGCCTGAGCGCCGGAGTGAGAGGGACCCGCACCTTGAACACTGCCTTATCCCAGCAATTGCATTCCGCCTCATTACCTCTAATCCTCACAATGAGCTGGGGATCACTGTCCCATCTCACAGATGGCAACACTGAGGATCAGAGAGGTTCAGCGCTGCCCACAGCCACCCAGCCCATCGGTGACCTGGGCGATGACTTGAGCCACCATCTGTCTGATGCAAAGCCAAGCTTGTCCCTGAACCACTGACCTCAGAGCTGAGCACAGTCTTATTCCTTCTTCCTGCTCCTGACCGGGGCCCACAGTTCCTCCGCTTCCCTGAGGCTGCACCTCACCCTCCAGTGTGGGCCCTGTGGGAGGGACAGGCCTCCCAGAGCCAGGTTGCCAACTCCCTGGCTCCTCAGTGCGTCCCCCTTTCCCCCTGGACCTTTTGGGACCCCAGAGCCTAAACCCACCCTGAGCTGTCCACATGGTGGGTGTGACTCTGGCTGGCCCAGCTACTTTGCCCCTTGGGGTCTTACAGGTGTACAGGAGGTGTAAATATGTGTGTGAACAGGTGGGTGGATACAGTGTGTGTCAAGGGCCTGGGGAATAGATGAGTGAGTAACTGAGTGAATACATTTGCAAATGAGTGAATGAATGAGAAGTGATTCAAATGGATCCGTGAATGAGGCACTGAGTCAGTGAACTCCGTCCACCAGGCAAGGTCAGGGCAGGAGCAAAGAGATTGTGTCCTCTCTGGGCTCTGCCTCCCCATGAGGCCCACTGTGACGGAGATGCCCACCGAGTTGTCAATGGGATGTGACCGCCCATCCAGGGACTACATCTCCCAGCATTCCCTGCACACAGATAGACTATGTGACCAATTCTCACCAATGATGTGCAGGCAAAGTGCCATTTTCCTGGAAGAGGCACCTAAGAAGCAGGTGTGCGCTCTCCTTCCTCTCTCCCCTCTCTTCCCCCATCTGCTGGCAGGTTGTACAGGACTCCAAGGCCCTGGGGAGGGGAGAGGGAGCCACGAGATGGAAGGAACCTGAGTCCCTGTATCATCATGAGGAAGAGAGCTGCCTGCTGACCAGGAGCATCAGCCTAGGACCGTTAGAGAACGAGAAATAATAAGTAGCGATAAGCTACTGAAATTTTAGGATTTATTTGTTATAGCAGCTAGCGTTTCCTTAAGTGACACGCTCACAGAAGCTAATTATTCATTGCCAAGCTATGGAACTCGTCCCTGAAACACTTAGGCGGGGGCTGGGGAGACCCTCGACAGGCATCTGTGACAAGGACCAGTAGGGGCTCCGTCCTTTGCCTGCTGGTGGTAGGGATAGACAGTGTGACCTCACAGCTTTCTTCTCACCTCTCCCATTCAGGGAGGAGTTAATGTTGCTCTGGGGTTGGAGGAGGGACTCAGGCAGGTATTGGGAATAAAAGTGACTACTTAGACAAAACTATCGTATTAGAAGTCAGGACCGTGGTTGTCCTTGGGGCAGGCATGACTAGAAGGGGTATAGGAGGGCTGGTTATGTTTCTCGATTTGGTTGCTTGTCCATGGCTGTGTTCAGTTTGTGAAAATTCATTGAGCTGTATATGTATGATTTCCATACTTTATGTATTATTGTATTTTAATAAAAAATTTTAAACGCCCAGGAGAAGGGAGGGTTAGGGTGAGGAGACAAAAAGAGTAAAAGAAGACAGGGGAATGTCAGCAGAGGGACAGGAGGGGTGCAGGTGGGCAGAGGGCAGCCCTGCCCCTTCACCTATCACTGTAGCCTGGGATGTACGCCTCCCTTCTTTTCTTGGCAGGTCACCATAGTCCCTCACCCAACACCCATCGTCTCTCCATACTACACTGGGCACCTACTGCATCCAGGTCCAGGAAGAATCCAGGTTGTCCCAGTGGGCAGGTCCCCTGTCCTGGGAACCCCCATCCCCAAGGAGTGTGCAGTGAGCTCTTCTTAAAGGCCTTGAGCGCCACACCTGGGTCCATGTGTTCCGATCAGGACAGGGCGGGTGGGGAGGGGATGCAGAGATGGCAGCTGAGGCTGTCTTGGAGGCTGTGACCCAGTTTCATCTCCAACATTCGTCTGCCAGCAGAAGTGACCCCAGTCACCTGACCCCACCATACACTAAGTCCCATACACAGCCCCATACACATGTCAGATCCACTCATACACACACACACTCAGGAACGTTGTTACATCTCTACACCTGGACAACCCAAACCTCAGACACACACAGCACACACACACTCCCGCATCAACATGGGCCCCACACATGTGCGTCCGTGCATAAATACTCCCACCAACACATCAGACTCTGGGACAGAGATGGCTAGAGACGGCTTATAGGAGGCGTGCACCCACACTGAACCTGACCCCCGAGGCACCCAGAGGCGATCAACTGAGGGTCTCTTTAGGGGGGTCTTAACCTGGGCGCCATCTCTTTCATGGGCACTTTCCTGACTGTTCAGTGGCCCAAGAGAAGCCCCCCAGCCCCACCCCAGCTGGAGTGGCAGCCAGAGAGAGCTGGGGCCAGGGCTGGAAGGCAGAGCCAGGTGGGAGCAGCTGGGGAACTCCGGGGTCCTAGACTGGACCAACCTGGGCCTGCCCACTCCGACCGCTCTGGGGAAAGGGCAGCTGGCCTGGGACAGGCTGTCAGGCGGGGACGGTGAAAGAGCAGGCTGCTTGGGAGAGGCCTGCACCTGTGTGTGTACACACATGCAGAGACTGGTATAAATGTGATGCATTTAACTGCACACTGCCCAAAAGCCTCCCTCCTTCTCTCCCCTGGCCGTGTTTAATGATCCCTCCGGGGACCCCAGCAGGCTAAATTTGCTTCCTGAGCTGAGGCCAGCTCAGACGTAAGCCCAGGCTGGCCCAGCCCTGCGGGGTGGGAGGGCCCTGCGCATGTGCTCTGCCTGGGGCTGTCCCCAGGACCCCGGCTTCCTTATCTCTGGCCAGAGCCCTCCTCCCAGTAGCCCTCACCCTCAGACCTGGAGCCCCAGCAGGGCCCTGACCTCCAAGTGAGGAACATGGCAAGGATAGTCACTATTTATTGAGTGCCTACTGTGTGCTGTGGACTTTATTTATTTTTTAAATTAAAAAGAGTTTTTGGCCGCACCCCGCGGCACGTGGAATCTTACTTCCCTGAAGTAAGGGAAGGGCGGAGTCCCAACCCCTGGATCACCAGGGAAGTCCTTGCTGTGGATTTTAGACACTAAATCCTTTCAGCAAGCCTGGGAATGGGCATAATTTTACTAGTGAGGAAGCCGAGGCCCAGAGAAGTTAAGTGATTTGCTCAAGGCTGCACAGCCTTGGGGGCTTGGGCATGGGGAGGAGGTCTGGGGTCTGGAGTGAGGTGACTCCTTGTTGGCCCTCAGCAGCCTCACCTCCCAGGCTGTCCTTCTAGACTACTCCAGCCCTGTTGGACTCTCCTTCTGGAAGGTTCTGTCGCACTGGGAAGCGTGGAGTCAAATTTGCAACGTAGCACGGTGCCACCGAAACTTCCGCAATTCCTGTCCTGTCTCCACATTTCTGCTCCTCTGTGTACCTTCTGTGCTATTTAACTCGTTCTTGAAATCAGTTCCTGTTTGTACTCAGCCTTGTCTGAGCCGTGCTGCCCAGGGTGTGGCAGGCTTCATGAGCTGGTTTCCGACATTGAGACATTCGTCACAATAAACGTCCCTAAGTCAGGTCGGGGCCCCTGGGAGAGGCCTGGCCTGGGCAGTGGCCTCCTCCTTCAGCCTCTCCCACAGCTGCTGGGACAGTCCCCCCTCCAACAGCTGGTCACCTGACTCGAGCCTCAGTCTGTTAATTATCTTACACGTACCTGTGCCCAGGAGGTGCCTGGGACAGAGCAGCCGTCCAGTAAAGGCGGCTGAAGCTGCGCTGGGCTCGCATCGGGAGCAGGGGAATGGGGGGTGCTCCTGGGCAGCCCCTCCCTGCTTTCCCGTTTGTAACAGCTGTGAGATGTGAAAGGTTCCAGGTGGGGACAAGATGCTCTGTGATGCAAACAGGCACTGCCTGGTCCGCTCCAAGCGCTCAGTGGGAGGCACTTGAGGGTCCCATGGCCCCCCACCCCTTTCCTGAGCCAGAGCTTTTCCCTGAGCCCAGGCCGGGTACATCTGGCATCGGTCACCGCTTTCAGAGCTTACAGTCCCCCCAAACATACACCCGCATACACACACTGCCCACACATACACACATCACGCAGAATCACCCCGGCCCGTGAAAGAAGCACTCCCAGTCACCCCTACCCCAGCCGCAACCAGCGACCTCCATCTCTGGCAGGAAGGGAGTTAACCTAATTACTGGCCTGCGTCTGCCTGGCAAGGGCTCTCAGCCTGGCTGGGAGCATATTAGCATCAGCAGGAGCCTGGGAGGGAGAGAGCAGGGCGGGGAGGAGTTATTTTTAGGCAACGGAGGTGGGGTTTGTAGTTGAGCTGGGCTGGTGGCTGAGGGGGCAGGGGGCAGTCTTCACGGAGTGATGGAGGGCTCAGGTCAGGGGGTGAGGCAGCCTGGCTGTGGCCCCTCCTAAGAGGGACCAGGCCAGCTCTTAGGAAGGAGGGGAGGGGACAGAGAGAAGGAAGGAGGGACTTGCCAAGCCTTCCTACCAGAGCTGTCCCACTGGGCTGGGTTGCCAGCTGGGAGAATGTGAAATGGCTCTAAAATGGGGAGAAGGCTCTGCATGAGCTGACAGCCCTTCCCCCCACCCACAGGCAGACACACAGGGGGGGAGCAGGGCGGGGCTTCTCCGTCAGGCCTTGAGAGCAGCTGGGCAGTGGCAGGGTCTGTGACTTCCTGAGGGCACACCAGCTCCTTTGTGAATGGCTGGTCCCCTCCATTCAGGCTCCCGATCTGGGGTCAATGTTCCCCCCATCCTCTGTGGAGTGCCCCCAAGATCCTGTCTCGCAGTGAGGGGCACACGGGGCAACCCCCCAACTCCCAAAGCGCATAAAACATCAGAGCATGGTGAGCCAAGAACCCAAGAAATCCAAGGGTCTGGTTTCGTGGCACAGAACCGCCCCACATTCAGACAGCCCTGCCCTCCCCAAGGCTGCAGGCACCTTGCTGACTGGGGCAGGGGAAGCTCTGCAGCCAGAATGCCTAGGTTCAAGTCCCAGCTCCCTTCACCTGCTGTGTGACCTTGGAAAGTTACTCAACCTCTCTGGGCATCACTTCTCTTGCTAATGTAGCCACCTTAGAGGACTGTGATGAGGATAAAAGGGAATATGTGTGCAAAATGCCTAGGAGGGTGTATCAGTTTCCCATGGCTGCTGTAACAGATGACTACAAGCTTAGTGGCTTAAAACAACACACATTTATTATCTAACAGTTCTGGAGGTCAGACTTTCTAAAATCAAGGTGTCAGCAGGGCTGCTTTCCTTCTGGAGGCTCTAGGGGAGAATATTTCCTTGCCTGCCTTTCTGGAGGCTGCCTACACTCCTTGGCTTGTGGGCCCTCCCTCCCTCCCTCCCTCTTCAAGGCTTGAGACAGCAGCATCTTCAGATCTCTCTCGCTCTGACCACCTCTGTCATCACATCCACTGCTTTGATTCTGACTTTGATTCCGCTCTTCCTGCCTCCTTCTTAGGAGGACCATTGTGATTACATTAGACCCATGCAGATAACCCAGGAGAATCTCCCCATCTTAAAATCTTTAACTTCATCATATCTACAAAGTCCCTCGGAAGGTAACATATTCACAGGTTTCAGGGATAAGGAAATGGACATTTCTGGGGGCCATTATTCTGCCTCTGCTAGGAGGCCTGGGAAGTAGTGAGTGCTCAGCAAATGTGAGAGAGGGAAAAGTGCTCACGGCCTGGACAGGGGGACACAGCTTGCACACTTGGGGGATGATTTAGTCGATAGGGGTTTCCAGGGGCTGCCAGGAAGAGTTGGCCCTGGTTCTTGGCTTCCCCCGGCAAAGGCTCAGCCAGCTCATCAAGGTCATTAACACCATCCCCACAGTCCCCGGGTTTTTGTTCCTTGCTGAGGCGGACAGGAGTCGTGTGTCAGGAGGCCACCGGAAGGTAGGGATGACAGCCAGTTCACAGACTGGGAGGTGTATAATTGGAGCTTGAAAGTGGGGGTGTGGTTAGTTTAACCCATGCTGCCAATGGGCTGATGGACTTCTGGGCGGTAGAGGTGGGGCTGGGAGATGCTGGTGTTTTCTCCGTCATCCTTCCCTTCCCACTCACTGCCACCCCGCTTTGGGCCCTTGTCCCTTCTGCTGTCAAAGCGTCCTGAGCAGTCCCCGCTGCCACATCTTTCCTACTTAAGTGTGGCCAGCAGCAAGGACATCACCTGGACCCCTCCCCAGGCTCCTGGGCCACAATCTGTATGTTAACAAGCCCCCGCCTAGGATCGTGTCACCTGCCTGCTCAGCGCCTTTACCCTCCCTGTTCCCACTACCCACAGGACGAGGTCTGAGCTCTGCAGCCTGCATGGAAGAGCCCCACCTCCCACCCCAAATGGCCTCACTCCCCTCATCGTGTGAACACTGGCCATTCCTCAAACCCTCTGGAGCCCATTCTCCTAAGCCTAGCCTGATTCTGCCACGGCTGCCTGCTCGCCGTGACCACCCTGCCCTCCCGCCGGCTGGAATCCTACCCCTCCTGCAGGGCCAGCTCAAATGGCCTCTCCTCCTCTTCCCTCCTGGCTATCTTGATGGAGCAGTCTCCTCTGATCCTGGCCTCTGCCAAGATGTCCAGAAGTAACCTAGTCCTCTTCTGGGTCCTGTGGTACTTGATCTGCATTTTTCTGATTCTCTCATCCCTGACTTATCTGTAAGTCCTGAAAGGCAGGAGGCTTATATAGTGAAAAGAGCTCTGGGGCAGCCAGTGTCCAAAGTGCAGTCACTGACTACCCCATGCCCCCTCAGCATAATCTGGAGGGATCTGGAATATTATAGGTTCTTGGTCCTTCCTCTCAAGACTGCTAGATCAGAACTTCTGAGGGGTGGGCACAGGAACCTGCATTTAAAAAACTTAAAAAAAAATTGAAGTACAATTGATTTACAATGTTGTGTTATTTACTGCTGTACAGCAAGGTGATTCAGTTATACATAGGTATGCATTCTTTTCCATTATGGTTTATCATAAGACATTGAATATAGTTCTGTGCTATACAGGAGGGCCTTGTTGTTTATCCATTCTATACATAAAAGCTTCCATCTGCTAACTTCAACTTCCCACTCCATCTCTCCCCCAACCCCTCCCCTTGGCAACCACCAGTCTGTTCTGTTTGTGATTCTGTTTGTTTCACAGATAGGTTCATCTGTGTCATATTTTAGATTCCACATATAAGCGATATCATACGGTATTTATCCTTCTCTTACTTCACTTAGTATGATAATCTCTAGGTCCATCCATGCTGCTGCAGATGGCATTTTGTTCTTTTTTATGGCTGAGTAGTATTCCATTGTATATATGTACCACGTCTTCTTTATCTATTCCTCTGTGGATGGACATTTAGGTTGTTTCCATGTCTTGGCTATCGTGAATAGTGCTGCTATGAACACACGGGTGCGTGTATCTTTTGAAACTATAGTTTTGTCTGGATATATCCCAGGAGAGGGATTGCTGGATCATATGGTAATTCTATTTTTAGTTTTCTGAGGAACCTCCATACTGTTTTCTACGGTGGCTGCACCAGTTTACATTCCCACCAACAGTGTAGGAGGGGGCTGCATTTTAAGCAAACCCCTTGGACGGGCCTTATGCGGTAACTGCTGGTGTATGGAGACCGGGGCCGACCTGACCACCCTAAACCAAGACCACTTGTGGAGTCATCGCACTAGGTCCTGCCTGTCAGCCCAGAGCTGGCACAGTGCCTCAAGTACAGAACCTCCAGGAGGCATTAGTCCAACAGCACCGTGCCGTTCAGAGCCATGGTCTTCATAGTAGTGAAAACCTAAACCACCTAATGATCCAACAGTGGAATACGTTTTATAGTACATTCACCCTAAGGGTCATCCAGCTATTAAACAGGCGATATGGGAAGACACGGATACACTTAAGGAATTGTGTGCGTGTGGTAGAGAATCTCCAGAGCTGGCTCCCAAAGGACCCTTGAGGCCCCTCCCGCCATGGACCTGGGCTTGCCTGGTGACTCGCTTTAGCCACGAGGATCTGGCAACCGTGATGCCGTGCCGGTTCTGAGCCTAAGCTTTAACGCCTGGCAGCTTCTGCTTTTGCACTTTTGGGAACCCCAGGCCATCAAGTAAGAAATCTGCGTGCCCTGCTGTAGGGCCTCGTGGAGCCCAGCTGTCCCACCACCCCCTCAACAGCAGCCATGCGCCGGAGCCATCACCTTGCACGTGCCTGACTAGCCAGTCCCCCACACCTGGAGGAACAGAAACTTCCAGCGGAACCCTGCCAACCACAGAATCGTGAGACGTAATAAAATACTGGCTTAAAAGCAACTAAATTGTGTGTGTTACACAGTAATTAACCAGGACAGGTTGCAAAATGGCCCAAGCAGCTTTATCTCAACTTTTGAAATATGCAAAATCAGGAGCACAAATACTATTATCGGAGATAATTTCCCGTGTTTGGCTACATTTTAGTTTTTAAACGATGAACATGATCACTTATATAAGAACACAATGATGTCATACTTGATAAAATCCACTGCAGTTTAAAAAAAAAAAAAAGCTGCAGATAAATGGGTCTCTTTCTACTGGGCGTAGCTCGAGCACCACCTGCCCTTTCACCGGAAGGTCATCACCTGTTGTCACAAAGTTCTCAGGTATTGAGCTCTCGGTTTCCACTTCAGAGGCCACGGCTTCTGGGGAGCAAACTGTACCCGAAGGGAATCAGGTCTCCTTTAATTCCCCACATGTATCCTAAGCCCAGCTAATGCAACAAAGTCCCTTCTGGCCACTGATGAAGACACGAAGCCACCTCCCCTGTGTCCTCAGCCCTGTGGCTGCAGCTGGTGTTTTGGTTTGGTTGTTCCTGCCCCTGCCCAGCCCTCCTCACACTTCTGGCTTTGGCTAGTCATTGCCACTGAATATCAGGGCTCGATCAGAAGAGGACGAAGTCCAGCCAGTGGTGCTGTCTGCTCGGCCAGAAAAACCACACAGAGAGAACCTGCGACAGAAGACAGCGGCCCAGCGTCGGCCACTGAGCTGCCACCCGCACAGGCGAGAGGACGCCGTGGAATCAGACCCAAGCTGGCCCTTCCTTCAGCTCACACACCTGAGGGACACGATGGTGCAAAGAGCAGGGTTGGGAGAGCAGTTACTGATGAAGATTACAGGCTTGAAGCTACTGATGAGACCATGATGTTTCAGTCTACTTTTTTTTTTTTTTTTTTTTTTTTAACCGTACACGGGCCTCTCACTGCTGTGGCCTCTCCCGTTGCGGAGCACAGGCTCCGAAAGTGCAGGCTCAGCGGCCATGGCTCACGGGCCCAGCCGCTCCGCAGCATGTGGGATCTTCCCAGACCGGGGCACGAACCCGTGTCTCCTGCATCGGCAGGTGGACTCTCAACCACTGCGCCACCAGGGAAGCCCAAGGCTACTTTTTAAATAACACCTGATTCTAATTCGTGATGGAAGAGATGTCAGACACACACTCTGCAGTCAGCTCCAATGGGGTTCTGAAAGCACAGTATTTAATTGGAGACCTTGGAAAAGAAAATCAAAGCCTGCTTTTATTGATGCACCGACAGACTGACCCGCGATTTGGAAGGGGTAGTTTGCTAATACAATACTCATCATCAAAGCAAACTGAGAAGACCACGGTGTCTGAAGTGGCTTTACAGCGACACGATGCCTTAATAAGTTACGGAGACGGCCTGCTCGTTAACCGCCTTCTCACTTCATGTTCTTTACAAACTCCTCTCCTTTCTTGATGGAGGCTTTCAGCTCAGGAATGGCCTCGGCGATCATCTTCTCTTCGAAAGGGGAGATTTTGCCAATGCCTAGATTCTTCTCGATGCCCTTTTTCTGAAGGAGAGAGGGGAGGTGGTAAGATTTTACAAGAAAGTTTCCATGAATGGGTTTGTTACAGAAAATCCCACTTGTAACTTCATCAGCCCTGCCTCGCCTGTCTAACCGGTGGCTCCTGGGCAGCCTGCTGAGGGAGCCGCACACCCTGGGGACGGGGCAGGACGGGGCCGGACGGGTGTGAGCCGTGCCAGGAGCTCAGCTTCTGTCATTCAGCCCTGGGCTGGGAGCCGGGCTCTGGCACTCACTGTGTGTGCACCTGTCACGCACCCGCCAAGTGTGTTTCCTTATCGACCCCACAGGAGGCTGTGAGGACACATGTGGGTTGCTTGGCACACAAAGAACTCAATAATTAGTAGCACCTGAGTTATTCTCCCTGATACGGAGCGTACTTTTGGGATCTAGTTTTTTTCCCAAGTTGGTAAAGGACTGAAGAAACACTTTCATAGCCACCTGAATCCAACGTAATTAAGGAGTTACACGTCGGACGTTAGGAAAACAGCAGGCTGGCGCCCAGGCTGCCTCCTCGGAGCCTCCCTGACCAGGACTATCAGCCTTGGGGGCCTCTCCTACAGGCCCCACCACGCTGCACACACCTGCGCTCAGCTGGCTCTGGAGCTATAACCACAGGTAGTTCTGGAGACCAGTGTCGGTCTCAGGGATTTTGGACACCAGGGTGTCTGTGGGAAGGGCTTCTTTCTGGGCACGAGAGGAAGGCAAGCACACATTTGCCTGATTCCAGCGGGTGCCCACGGCTAAGACGTGGAAACCTGCTCACTGAAGACTCCGTAGGAGTCAAGCAGACCAGAGAGCTGCCCCAAACCAGGCTGGCTGAAGCCAGCAAGGTGACTAGAAGGGCCCCGTCCCAGTGCATTTCAAGGAGGAAAAGCAGTGAGACGAGGAGCAGGGCCCAGGAACGCCTGAGCTGGAAGGTCTAACACGTGTGCACGCCCCGGCAGGCCCTGAGGTCAGAATGAGAAGGAACCAGCACAGCCTGGTGCGGGGAAGCCTCTTCTGTGAGGGCTGTCCGTGGGCCGCCTCAGGACACAGCGAGGGTCTCACTGGGAAACATACCCAGGCGGCCGCTGCTGACCGGCTGCTGGAGCCGTGAGATTCCTGTCAGCCCCCGCAGACTGAGGTTTCTCCCCGCCACTGCTTCTGGGATGCTTCTACCCTCAGAAGTCCAGCACAGGCCAGGCAGTGAGATGCAGTTACTGCACAAGGAAATCTGAACCATGGAGCAAACGCACGGAGTACAGCTGCTGAGTCTCAGCTACAGAAAATGCTCCTCCTTCCGGCCAAGACCTGGCCTCTGGGATACATACCCCCAGCAGCAATGGTGTGGAGAAGTACGGACAGTCCGTTTCTTGGGACTTAACGAAGGAACATTCGACAACTCCTTCCTTTCCGTTCATCGCATCCACGAGGGAGAAGACAAACCGGGCTCCAGCATACGCCATGGATAGGGTGGCAGAGCCTAGGAGGACAAAGGCAGGTCACCCAAGCTAGCGCTGCGACCGTAAGACCCAGACGAGCTTCCCCGCCAGCTAAAACCCCATCTGCATGACCTCCAGCTTTCCAGTCTCATCAGGAATTTAGGTCAGCATCCCTTGAAGTGACAGACCCGCAGACGGCACGCAATTAGCTCTGCTGACCTCAAACACTACTCCACGCCCCCCAGCAAGCCGCGCTGCCCTCTGACCGGGGGCTGCTTATCGAGCAGACGGACGTGAGGCTTAGAAAAGGACCCGCTCCTTGCTGGGCCCTCACGAGTCTTCGGCTCTGCCTCTAAAAGCCTGGGGCCACCTGGGCGCCTACCTGCTCCGGCCTTAGCCTTGACCACCTCCGTGCCGGCCTCCTGGATCCGCCCGATGAGGGGGGTCAGCTGGTCCTGGGGGAAGTCCACCTTGGGGGTGCACTGCAAGTGCAAGTCACAGGGCTCACGTGAGCAGGACCAGGCTCCGGTCACCTCCCAGCCCCACGCCCGGCGGGCCCTGGCATCGCTGCCACGTGGGAAATCAAGACCTTTTCCTTAAAGAAAAAGCCGACTTTGTTGGGAGGTGTAGTGAGTTCTCTACTCATTAAAAAAAAACAAAAAAACTTTCTCTATTTTGGACTAATTTTAGACTTAGAGAAACGTTGTAAAAATAGCAGAAAGATTTTCCTCACCCGGCTTACCCTGATAACACTTTACATAACCACAGTGCAGTTATAAAGAACAGGAAATTAACTAAACCACAGACCTTACTCAAGTGTCACCGACTGTTCCACTACCGTCCCTTCTGTTCAGGGTCCTGCCCAGGACCCACCAGCACCCAGGGATCTCGCCTTTGACTGCTTCCTCAGTCCTCCCCTGGCCTTCAGGACATCTGTCAAGGGTACTGAATGCTCGCTTTGTAGGATGTCCATCAACTTAGGTTTAAAAGGTGCTTCCTCAGTATTTTCTCCTGAGGTTATGAGGTGATTTATCTTATTCTCAGTGGTGTTTACCTTGTCTCTCCTCATTTTTAAACAAAGCAGCTTTGCCTGCTCTGACCTAATCAGGAAGGCAGTGATGTTTCCACCAGCAGTTTTCACTGCGTAGGAGCTGGCCCTTTTGAACACCTTCTGACCACACTCACTCCCACAGCTGTGGACGCTTCAAAGTAACAACAGATGGTGAGATCCGTGTCAGCCTGATCCGAGGGCCCCAAAGTGAACCTCTGAACTGTGCTCGTGGTCTTGAGGCTTCCGGGCAGGGTGACACACGCACCTGAGAGACCAGGGGGATGATGGTCTTCCCAGCATGGCCGCCAATGACAGGAACGCTGACGCGAGCCGGGTCCAAACCCTGGTCACCGAAAGTGGAAAGAAAGCCTGATTAACTTTTAACAAGCACTTTGAGTGTAAAACACGTCATATGCACCTAAAGCACCAATACCGGAAAAATCCACAGAACTTGGAAACCAGGTAAGAGGCCGCCTGACTCCAGCCGTGCTCACATGTCCCACTAGGCGCCCCCTGCAGTTTCAACACATGCAGTGAGTAACTCGGTGTCTGGTGAGGTCACTCCGAGGCTTTCCCTTCAAAATGTGCTGAAAACTGCCTTCGTGAAGGGTCCCAATTGGTTCCCATCAGTCCGACAGCTTCTTGGAATCAGAGGATGACAAATCCTCTTTCCCACACCTGATGTCATCCCCATGCCTTGGCTCAGACTTACGTGCCTACACTTTGTTACAGAGAACACCTCGTATCAGAGCAAGACTCCAGAACACCCAGGGGTGAGAAGTCCGTCAACTCAAACAGTGATTGGAACAGAAAGAAGGAAGCCAAGTTGAAAGGGGTCACAACGCCAAGGTTCGTTAAGTGGGGCTTGCTGGGCGGCTGATTCATTTGTTAAACCGGAGGCACGAGGCCCCCAAGAATCTGCAAACCAGGTATTTCTTAACACAGCCAAAAAAAGAAGCTGGTGGGAGTAACGGGAGGGCGCGAGCAGTCCCCAGATGCTGCCACCTTCCCCAGATGCTGCAGCTGCTAAGGAGAGACACCGTAAGTTAGGAACCAGCCTTGCCTAGGTTGGGGAGCCCAGCCACGAGGGTGGGCAGACCCAGCAGCACCGTTAACGGACATGCACGGCAGTGTCTACAGGCCAGGGCACCACGCCGGTCACCAGGGACACAGGCACGAACAGAAAGGGCCCCTGCTTTTGAGAAGCTCATTGTCCAAAATGAGACAGATACAAACAGACGCTCCAATGCGAAGGGTGCAGCCAGCCACAGGGTGGCTCTGGAAGGCGCCTGAGAGAAGGCCTCCTGGGGCAGACCTAACTTCATCTGGGAAGGAGCAGGACTCCACCAAGGGAAGCGTACTCTAGGCAAAAGGAGCAGAAAGAACAAAGACCTGGGGGTTCACAGGGCAGGTACCATCAGCAGAGCATGAAGTGCAAAGGGCAAGCGCAGTGGAAGGCGGGGGTAGAGACGGCCGAGGGGGGAGCCAGAGGCTGCGAGGTTAAGGGCAGCCTTTCACCCTCCATGAAATCCAGGAACTTTTCAGAATGCCAGGCAGCCTGAGGTAAAGGGTGCACTCCTTAACTGATGGATCCAGGGCGGAGACATGCTTCCCCACCTCACATGGCAAAGCTTCGAGGCCAAGCCTCCATGGTCTGACAAAACTCTCTGTGGGAACACAGCAGCCACGCGGGGCTTTGGAGCATCTCAAGTGTGGCTGGTGCAACAGAGGACCACAGTTTCTAATTTAATTATAATTAATTCAACTAGCCACAGGTATCTACTGTTGCAGCAGGATCAGGGGCCCAGGGGAAACGCGTGCTTCCCCCTGGAGCTGGCAGCACCACGGGAGCCCTAAGAGAACGAGCACTGCTCCTTCCAGGAACCGGGGGCGTGTGCCTCGGGAAGCTGGAACCCCCGCCTCCCGGCCTGGGTGCGTTCAGACTCGGCTTCACCAAGACCCGCTCCGCAAAGCCTTTCCTGACTCAAAGCCAACCACAGTCTAAACACACGTGCACTGAAACGGTGATTCAGTTGTCTCTGGAATTAAAGTGTCTCTTTCCGCTTCACTCACAGAGCTCCCAGGCCCCGGGGCCACATCTCAGGGATCCTACCCCACTCGGAGAGCAGAGCCTGAGGAACACGCCAGAGCGTGAATTGCAGCGGGGCACCGTACCGTCCACACCCTAGAAGAGAAGTGCTGGGTGCAGGGGAGGAAGAGGAAGGTCAACGGTCCTGCGTGCGCCCTTCTCACTAAGCTGTGTGCACGACAATTATTCCCGACTTGGGAGGACCCCCTCTTCCACAAGTTCACGAAAAATGGCCTGAAGCTCAGGAGGGACACTTATTTGGGCCAGAGGAAGTGGTTCTGCTGGGTCCATAACCCAACAGACTAGACAGCGAACTGTGAAAGGTACCGAGGACTCCAGACCTGGCGCCGGTGCCACACCCACCTCGGGACAAGCCTGGTGGCTCAGGAAGAAGCAGGCAGCCAGCAGGAGCAGAACTGAGGTAAGTCACTGCAGGCACCCAGGGAGTCAGAACACAGACCAGGGACAAGAATTCTGACATGATTTCAGGGACTTTCCCAAGTTCTTCGTGTTTGCTGATTTTATCATTTGTCTAATGGTTAGCGGGTAAAACCTGTTAGGACCAGTTTTCAGAGCCGAGCCGATGAACACGAAGAGCACAACCCAGTCTAGCCAGTGAGAAACTCAGGGAAAGCCGAACCCTTGCTACAGCAGGGAGAAGAGCGAGCCTGGCCGGTTCCAGCCCGCAGGGGCCTGCTGTCTGCGTTCCCCGCGCAAGCTGCTTCCCACCAAGGAGGCGAGCTATAAAGACATTTAAACCCTCCAGTTACATGTGGCCTGTAAGGGCCCCGGTGTCCTCCAGGCCCGTAAAGGAGCCAAGAATAGCCAGAGAGGTTCCGAAAGGGAACCTGAAAGATGCCCGAGGCAGCTCTTACCTTCAGTTCTGCAACAAAAGTGTTGGCTCGGACAATGTCCAGGGTTGTCACCCCAAATATTTTACTGGGGTTGTATACTCCGTGTTTCTTGAAAACTTCTGCTGTGATTGGGATGGTGGAGTTAACCTAGTAAATCCAAGAGAGAGGGGCACAATTTGCCTGTGTTCTGAGAGCAGAGCCTCGCGACAGGAGGAGAAATCTTCTCGTCAGACCATGAACAAGCTCTAAGCTGTCACATTAAAATCTTCTCGTCAGACCATGAACAAGCTCTAAGCTGATAAGCGACCCTCACGATGGAAGGCCCCCTACTCTAAAAGACTGCGGCTTCTCCCCGCCACGAGAAAGAAGAAACCATTCGCTGGGGGAGGCACTCTTCTCCTTGGCGGCCTCCGAGCCCAAAGTTCAAACATGCACGTGACCCTTCGACTATCAACTTAAAAATGTGATGGAGGATCCACAAGGCACCTTCTGCTCCAGCTGGGACTTAGCCCAAATGGCCATTAAAAAAAAAAAAAAAAAAAAGACAGCCTAGCAAGAAGCTACAAGCTACAAGCTCAGTCCCAGCTCTGTCACTCTGTGTCGTAACTCCGACCAAGTTACCTCAACTCCTTAGAACTTAGTTTCTTAAAACGGGAGACAACTACCTCATGAGGTCGTTGTGAAGATTAAGTGACTTAATACATGGCAAGGGCTTAACACATTACCTGGTACATAGAAAGAATAAAAACAAGACAACAACAGCGAGATTTATATTAGGCACCGGTTAATCAGCCCCCCAAGATCTTCTGACCAGTTGCCCCCGAGGAAAGGTTAGCTGATTGGAAAGGGCAGGATCCTCTTCTCAGAGGCCACGGGCACAAGCTCTGCGTGTTTATCAGCGGCCACGTTCCTGAGTCCACATCAGTGTCACTGCACTTCCACCCAGATCCTTCTTGTACTCGCGAGACCAGATCAACCAGCAGGGAGGAACAGAAGGGCTGCTGTCAAATGCAACCTGAGGCCCTGCTAGGGCGGGCGTGGGAGCCACAGCCAACTTCTCAGGAGGGACACAGCACCCGGAGTTTCTGAACTGAAGAACTAGCTTCCTGCAAAAAGCAGCAAACAGGGCCTGGGGGGCTGCGTACGGGACCATGTGTGAGTGTGAGGAGGGAGGGGGCGCCAGGAAGCAGGAACTGCAACCCCCGAGTAGAACACAGGAAAAGGAGTTAACAGGCTACCACAGTCACGGATGAAGCAGCCTCAGGAATGGGCTTATTTTCCAGGTGGAAAAACTAAGATACCGAGAGGGGAAGCGATCTGCCCAAAGGCACACGGTCGATGGGAAAACCAGGTTAAAACTCACTTGGTCTATGCCAGAAGGAATCCTTAGGAAATAAATTTAAGGGCCTTTTATTAGCTCATCCACTTTATCCATTTCAGCACATGAACCTGATTATTCCCCCTCTAAGCACAGAAGCACACTTCTGCTAACTGTGGACCTTCACGCGGCATCAGCCGGCACTCACCGGATTTGCAATGATGCAGATCATGGCCTCGGGGCAGTGCTGGGCACAGGCAGCAGTCAGGGTGGCCACAATCGTGGCGTTGGTGTTGAACAGGTCATCCCGGGTCATGCCTGAGAACAATCCAATTCGAGGTGTTCATAAAGCACAGGACGAATTTCCAAACGTGTACCACATTGTGTGTGTTTGTTGTCATGGGAAATTCAAACATGAGTGAGACAGGGTTCCTGTTTCAAGTAAATCCATCTTGTAGGGAAAACGGCCCAGTGTGATAAGTGCCAAGACAGAGGTCTGTGAGGGTGGAGCGTGGGGAGGGGAATGAGGGGGCTTATACCCGAGGAGCATCACCAAGGACCAGTACAGCTTCCAAGGTGGAGGCAGGTGGAGGAAAGGGCCTTGCATGCAAAAAAAAAGTGCACACAGAGCACAATGAGACTGGGCGAGGGGACCCAGGGACAGGTGGAGGGCTTCATCTGTACCCCACAGGCACTGGGGAGCCTTTGGAATTTTTTCTGCAGCAGAGATCTGACCAGATCCATTTTCCACGGAAAACCACATCCTCAGCTGACTTGTGGGGAGATGCTAGGCAAGGAGTTCAACACACACCTGGTTTTCTGGGGACTCCCGCTGGAATCACCACCACGTCACAGCCCTTCAGGCAGTCTGGCAGCTGCTCAGGTCCGAGGTAACCTGGAAAAAACACCCACGTGAGCAATTTCACCACTTCCGACTTGGAGAGGCCAGCACGTCTGTGGGGACAGAGCCCGGGTAGGACGGGCCCACCTGAGTCCAAGGCCGGCCACAGGCCTCAAGACAGGCTGGAAGGACCGCCCACGAAGGGGTTCCTCTTCTGGAGAACTACCACTGTGGGCCTGATGACACCGGCTGGCAGGACAGTCTCTTTCACTCCACTTTCCTCCAGCCTCATTGGCCCAGCCCCGATTCGGAACAGAGTAACCGTCCAGGTTCCCACAGAATCAGCCAAGTCGGCTGCTTTTCCTCATCCAACCCAACTCGCCAGCACTTCTCAGTCCTTCTCGGCTCCCAGTAAGAGCTGCTTATTCCACGTCACGGTCATCCTAACAAAAGCTCTCTCTCGGAGTCAGATCAGAAGGCACGGTGGAGGCCAGGAGAGAAAAGCCCCGTGCTGAGAAGCAGGGACGAAATATTAGCATCCATTCTGTTTACTCCTATCATCCGAGGAATAAAAGGTCCACTTTCAAAGATCTCGGGGTAATCGGCCGAAATCTGCTTTGATTTGACTTCTCCCTTATTGTGGGAGCTTTCGGAAACGCAAATATACCGCCCAAAAGAAAATGAGCGAACTAATTCAGAGGGACCACGGAAGGCACACGGACAAACGATCTGACAGTCAGTCAATCTCCTGTGCTGGCTACGCCAGATGAAGATACATGCAAACACCATCCAACAGTCTCACACTGACAGCAGAGACGGAAAGCAGTACAAGTTTTCTGCACAGCAATCTGACACTTTATAGTAAAAGCTTTAAAATAGTCATACCTACTCATTCTACTTTTAGGATTCTTTTTTTTTTTAAGGATTCTAAGAAACAAGATGTAAAGATAAAGATGTTTACACAGCCTAGCTATTTACAGTAGAGCAAAACAGGAAACAGCCCAATGGACAACACTGTGGGTATAATAATAAGTAAGTGATAAATTATAGTACACCTTTAAAAATGATTTTACCAACAATTTGGTGACATGGAAAAATGCTGCTATAATGTGAAGGTAAGATAAACAGGATATATATAATTATATGTAATTATGAGTGACTTCTTGGATGACATAGCTAGATGTCCCTTGGATTTTCCTAAGGTGGCCATGCTCTGAAGAAGCTGGCAGAGGAAACCCTGGGGTGGAGGGACGGCCCAAGGTGGGGAGCGGCTGGCAGCATTTCTCACTGCCCCCACGCCCCTGCATGAGGCTGCCTCTTCCCCATCCTCATATTACTTGTTAAATTATAAAAAATTAAAAATGGGAAGGTGAGACCACCGTTGTTATTCTCAAAGACACTATTTAAATTTTTGTACACTCAAGTCAAAAAAGGTGCAATAATATATAAAATTTAATTCTAAAATGAACATGGAAACCCCAAGTGTCTGAACACCTAGTTTCACTCAAGCATCTCACTCTAAACCTGAATCCTGGCCGACGGGGGAGGACAGGTGTAAGTTCTCCAGGGCCGGCGTGCTCGATACCTTTTACTGTCGCCCTGGTCTCTATGTGGCTCAGGTCGGCGGCCACTCCGGGCGTATGAGCAATATCGTAGAGGGTCAGGCGGCTCACCAAGGGGCTGTTCTTCAGGAGAAGTGAGAGCGGCTGCCCGATTCCTCCGGAAGCCCCCAGCACGGCTACTTTAGCATTGTTCTAGAAAGAGGCACAGAGAGGACTGTGAAGATGGAATCAGCATTAAAAGGATTCACATGGTAATAAACTGCAGAGTACTGTGCTGGGTCTTTTTTATTGCAGCAGTACCAAATGAAGATGCAATCGTATTCCTACCATTCCAAAGACCCCCTTTCCTTCTGAAGTTCAGAGGTTTGCCTTAGGAAAATGGGGGAGAACTCATGTCTCTAGATGCTGTGACAGTCAGGGGCATACTCCTGTACCCTCCGAAAGGGGAACAAACTTCACTCAACCGCCACCTGGACTGGTAACAGAAGGCTTTCCTTCAATGTGCAGTTTTATTATTTTTTAAATAAAGTTATTTATTTTGGGCTGAATTGGGTCTTTGTTGCTGCGCACGGGGCTTTCTCTAGTTGCGGTGAGCGGGGGCTACTCTTCGTTGCAGTGTGCGGGCTTCTCATTGTGGTGGCTTCTCTTGTTGCAGAGCACAGGCTCTAGGCGCGCAGGCTTCAGTAGTTATGGCACACGGGCTTCAGTAGTTGTGGTTCGCGGGCTCTAGAGCACAGGCTCAGTAGTTGTGGCGCACGGGCTTAGTTGCTCTGTGGCATGTGGGATCTTCCCGGACCAGGGCTCGAGCCCGTGTCCCCTGCATTGGCAGGCGGATTCTTAACCACTGCAAGTGAGGCTGTTTCTAACCTAAACTCACAAATGAGAAGGGGAGCCTATCCCAGGCAAGCAGGCAGGGAGCTGCCAGGGAAGAAGACAAACCGAGAGAAGAGCAGCCACAAGAACGCAAAGCATGGCGTGTGGTCCTCTAGGGCAGCCGTGTACTCTGGGTCTTTACATTATCACTGCACACTGTGTTCCACAGCAACGGATGCTAGTAATAACAGGCTTCCGTTATCAAAAACAAAAATCAAACCAAACAAACCAAAACTCAAGCCGAAACCAAAACAACCACACAGTGTAATCTGCTCGAGGAAACTAAAACTCTAAAAAGCATATATTACATCTAAGATTGGAATTCAGGTTTCATTTGTTTGTTTTTAAGTTGGTGCTTTAAAGGTGGACCCTTGACTTCATAGAAAACTAGCTGGACCAACCCAGAACCTGAGGTCTGGCAATCTCACCCGTCTCCAGACCTTCAATTATCACTCCCACATCCTGTCCCGAATCCTAGGGACTCCCAAGTTCCAACTCCACATTCCCAGTTCTGGTAGGCATACCCACTGGTCCCACAAACCCAACTGTGTAAATAAATTTGTCCTTACTACCTCTCCCATCCCTGTTCCCAAATGGCATCCGTGTTCACCCAAATTCAAAACTTTAGAGCTATCTTCTGCTTCTTCCCTTACTGGAGACACCCAGTTAGGACACGAAAGGACTTGGCATCTCAAACATCTTCCCAATCTGCCCCCCGATTTCCATCCTGATTCCATCATCTAACTTAGGTCCTCAGCTCCACCTCTAAACCACCCTTCCAAAAACTCAAAGTTTTAATCATTTCCTTGGGTAAAAAATCTTCTCAAGTTCCTCATGCCCAGATTACTCAGCCTGGCTCCCAAGGCTGACCAGGGCTCCAATGTGGGGAGCATAAGACAGTTCCCTTGGTGTGCAGGATGTCAATGTCAAGGCTGTGTCTTTATTTTCATCAATCAGTGAAGAATTAAACTCTACCAAGAAACAGACTGACCTGGTGCTCTCAATTAGGGTCCTTAAGTGAATCAGTCCCACGTGACACAGAAGATGAACCCAACACAGGGAGAGGGAAGAGGGGACTGCTCTCAGTGTGACGAGGTGATGTTATTGTTTGTATATTATAAGGTTTCATCAACTTAGTTAATATTTATAAAAACATAACTTGTAAGTGGCGATATCTTTACAGTGAGATGAGAATCTTTGGTACTGCAGGTTAGCTCATGATCTCTTTGTAAACAAGCTGTTTCCAAACTCCGTATCTTCTTCCACGTTGAGGAGTGGCTGTCAACAGCACACTGTTTAGCAACGGGGCTTTGAAAATGGATGTATAGTAACACTTCCTTCACTTCTAAGTTTTCTTTTTTTAATCTGTTATGGTTTTTAAATTTCTGTGTTTTGTGTCATACATATTAGTACATTAGTACATACGGAAAGACATAGATACACTGAGGTTGAAGTCTCCCTAGGCCAATGTACCATCTGGCTCAAGCTCATCTTTTTGACTTATAAACTTATATACTTCAACAACTCCACCTTTATGTCCAATAGGCATTTTAAACTCAACACATCCAAATCTGAGCTCCTGATACCCACCCCCCTACAATCACTCTCTTCTAGCAGTATTTCCTAACCTCAGCAAATCTCAACTCCAAAACCCAAAGCCTTGGTTTTCTCCATGTTCCTCTTTCTCTCCATACACCTCATGAAATCGTTATCAGCAAATCCCACTGTCTTACCTGCAGTTAATCTCCCTTCCCCCACTCCTCAGCATCAATCTTCATCACCTCCACCTGTCCTACGTTTGTTTACTCACTGTTGGCTTAAGTGCCACTTCTCACTCATCCTGGTATCACCTGCAGCACCCAGCACAGTTCTGGGCAACACGGATACTCAAATGTACTCATTCGTATATTTATTTTTCGAATGAACTGAATGCACAGGAAACTGATCTGAAGAACAAAAGCTAAGTAAGAAATGTGGAACCTCATTTAATAATCACCTCCCTTTTAGGGTGTGGCACTTCAAGAGGCAATGTGGGCATCTCCTGGATTCTAACTTTGGTTGTATTAGAATCACTTGGGGAACTTGGTAAAAAAACACGGAGGCCCAGGTCCTACCCTCCTTCGATGAGCCTCGGCCTCTGATCTTTACCAGCTTTCAGGTGATTCCGACAACAGAGTTTGAGAATCGCTGCCCTAGAAGACGGCTAAAAATAGCTTAGGCTTAAGTAGTCTCAGGCCAAGCCGCGCAGTTAACAACACCCGGGGGCAGGCCCAGTCCGCCCACCGCAGGAAGGAGCCTTCAAAAGGTCCTCAAGCGGAAGCAGAGTCTTCAGGTTCTTAGAGGAAAGGCTTGATGATCCCAAAAAGTCACTGACAGTGGTCAGGAGAGCTGAATTTTAATCCTCTGGCCAAAACACTGTGTAACCTTGGACCAATGCTCTGCCCTCGGTATCTCTGCCTGCCTGCACTATGGAGTTAAAAATTACAGTGTAGGGGCTTCCCTGGTGGCACAGTGGTTGAGAGTCCACGGGTTGAGAGTCCAGCGGGTTCGTGCCCCGGTCCGGGAAAACCCCACATGCCGCGGAGCGGCTGGGCCCGTGAGCCATGGCCGCTGAGCCTGCGCGTCTGGAGCCTGTGCTCCGCAACGGGAGACGCCACAACAGTGAAAGGCCCGCGTACCGCAAACAAACAAAAAAATTACACAGTGCTTGTACGGACGCTGCAAGAACGAGGTTAGTCTCTCAAAATACTATGGAAAATAAGTTACTTTCGGCCCTAGAGCCCTGGCTTCTCCACCTTGAAGGAGCACAGGTCAAGAGTAGACCCTCTGGGGGGCTCGGGGGCGAACTGGGAGACTCGGAGAAGCGCCCCGGTCCTGAATCCAGCTGGGCTACTTCCCCACCCCCGACTCCTGGGCTTTCTCCCCCGCACCTCCTGCCCGGTATCAGGGCCGGCCCAGGACGCCACAGCCGAGGACCAGCACCGGGTGGCCCTGCGGTCCAGGCTGGCCCGGGGGTCAAGGCTGCTCGCGAGCCAGGAGCACACGTGGCCTAGGTCGGGGAGCCTCCACCTGCAGGCAGCCCCTCGCAGGACCTACCTGGGCCGAGGTGCTGAAGCTGCGGCGGAGAGCGGCGCTGGCAGGCCGGGCGAGGGCGGAGAGCATGGCTGAGACGGGCGGGGTGCGGACTGGTCGGCGAAGGAGCTGGCAGTAAGACAGTGACTCCAACGACCTCCACGCTGCACCGAGCCTCCCGGCTCTGCTCCACCTGGCCTCGCGAGAGTGGCCTGGCTTCCGGCACCCCACCTTCTAGATCTCGCGGTATTTCGGCCACATCCGGACTGTCGCGGAGGCCGGCGGAGGGACGCTCTCCGTGCGCAGTCGTGGGGTGGGTCGTTGTGCGGTCGGGTGCCGTGCGGCCTGTCGGGGAGACGCGGTCGGAGTGGGAGGGAGAGTCAGCACCCGAGAGGTGCAAGAAGACAGGCTTTAGGCTGGAAGAGCCCTAGAGGAGCGATTTTGCAGGTGGGGTCCCCAGACAGAGGCTCTGATAGGGAGACCGGCTGAGGTCGCGCCGCAGGCCCGACAGAATGGGTGCGGCCCGAGCCCCCCCGAGCTCAGCCCAACCCACCCCTCCTGTCCTTGGAGGCGGGAGGGGCTCCGAGCTTTGGAAAGCTCTGGAAAGGAAAGGGGGAAGGGGAGGTTGAGAGTCCCGCGGTTGGGGTGGAGGATGAAGGCTCCTCTACTCAGTCACTCCCGTGCACCCCTCCCCACCCCGGTCGCACACACCCCGTCCACCCGCCAGTGTCGTCGTCCCTCCTGGTGCCCAGGACCTTCTAGTAGAGTTTACAAAGCTTTAGAGACACCTCTACCAAGAATGGCCGACCCTGAGCACTGACGTGGCGCGAGACACTGTTCTACGAGTTTACAGGAAAGCAGTCCCGCGTTACAGATGAGGAAACAGGTATACAGGTGATAACCTGCGAAGTCACCCAGTCCCTGCCCCTCCGGTCTGCCCAGCCGTGCTGTGAACCCGGCCACACTGTTTCTGCTTTAGGGACCAAGAAACCATGGCTGAGCTCAGTTAAGTGGATTCGTTCAGAGTCTACCAGAAAGAAAGTAAAGATACGGTTTCTCCTCACAAGAAGCGTATTTAAGTTGATCAGTATCCTTATAAGCTTCATGTGCCCCACTGCTGTTTTCTGGGCATACAGAGAATTCCTTGCCCACAAAAAGTTCAGGGTCAAGTGGGACAGGGAGGTGTGTTGCAGGTTGTTAACCTTAGAGGAGTGTACAAACCCAGTGGGGGGGACCAGTGACCGCTTCCCTGGGAACAGTGGTCAGGGAACCAGCGGTGAAAAGAACAGTTAGCACAGGTGCTAAAGAACCTATCCGTAGGAGGGAGTGCATGGTGCTGGCTTACTCTTTCCTCCCTCCTTTCCACTTGTTTATTGAGCTACTAAGATGTGCCAGTCCAATCTTGGAGCTGGGTGTTCAACTATGAACAAGATCCAGACATTTTCTGCCTTCCGGGAGCTCAGAGTCTAGTGGGGAGACAGGTAGACTGCAAGCAGCATGGTATGGCTAACACCAGGAAAATTACGAGGGGCTGTGGGAACACAAAGGAGGTCCATCTACCCCAGATTTGGGGTGGAGGTGGGGGCCATGTGAGAGAGGACTTCGGAGGATGAAACATCTAAGCTGAGATGTAAAGGAAGAGCAGGAGTTTCTCAGTGGGACCATTCACCTCCACAGGAGGGAGAGATCCTTGCCTGGGCTTTGGACCTCTCAAAGCGGGGGCACTAGGAGCTGGGCGTTTAACAATGGGAAGTGTCCAGATGAGAAAGAAAGGGAAGAGAGCCCAAAGACAAACCTGGAGGAAGGGACAGTGAACAGATAATTTCTGTTGGAGAGGGGACATGAGGACAAACAGTGTTCTTTATCTTATCACTGTGTTCTCTCTAATTGTTTACCCCTTTATCTTACCACTAGAACTGAAAGCATCTTACAGTCAGGTTCTTTCATCTCTTTATTGTCCAGCATCTGACCAGGCTGAGAGTGGGTTTCTGAATTTTGGGAGAGTTGAGTGGTTTTAGATACAAGGCTGGAAAACCCAGATTGTGCAGGACTTAACTGAATGTTAGCTGAGAAGTTTGTATTTTATTCCTCGGGAAGCAGGTGTTTATCAAAGGCTTTTGTGATGCCACCAGAACGGTGTTTGAGGAAGATTAGACTGACTTTGGCGTGTTAAAAGTTCCAAGGGGAAAAAAAAAAAAAAGTTCCAAGGAAAAAATGTGCAGGGCAGGGAGATTGTTCAGGAGGCTATCTAATGAGATGATAAATATCTGAGTTACTGTGATGGTTTTAGAAATGGTGAAGTGGGGCCAAATGAGGGAGAGGGAAGAATTGATAAGCGTTTGTGCCCATCTGGGTTTAAGAAACAAATGGAAGTGATGTGGGAAACCAGCCTGAGAGAACTGTATATGTACAGAAATGGAATTCAGGGTGTGTGTGGAAGGAGAGCTGGCTGGAGAAAAAGTAAAGAGTTCTGTTTTAGATGGGCTACATTGGAAGTGATGGTGAGTTGTCCATATAGAAATATCAGTGGACACTTGGGGAATTACTCCAAGGGGAAATATGGGATTGAAACCCCTGAGAGAGGCCAGGGCTGAAGTCATCCCTATAGAGGGGAGAGCTGAGGCCAGGGGAGAGCTGAGGCCAGGGGAGAGAAACTAGAGTCACATTCTCATGTGCTCACTCCCACATCTGGGGCTGGAACTCCTTCCCACCCCCCTGGCAAGTCAGTCAGCCCCTGTCAGCATCTCCACGGCGGGGAGTCACTACCTCCCAAGTCCTCTACTCGGGCCATCCCAGCCACTTGACTGTTAGAAAAACGTCCTCACATTCAGCTCCTAGTTGCTTCCCTTTAAATCGCAAAATGGTTCATAACACTCTTAGCAGCTACCGTATCAAGCATTGACTTTGTACCAGGCACCATGCCCTGCTTTGCAAGTGTAACTGTTAACAGGGAACATGCACAGCCTCATTCAGGAAGCCTAGTGCAGTCAGAAAATGGCTGTATGTCTTCATCCCCATTCTTCCTCTAAATCTTTGCTTGCCCTTGGATTACATCAAGCCACCAGGACAGACTTGTTGCAATAGCCTAAATGTCCTGTTCACATTAATAGTCAAAACTCTGAACTTTTAAGTCAGTGTTAAAGCTGCTCCCCTTCCCCTCCTGAGCTTGCTTCAGGCTCCCACCTTGGGAGTGGAGAGTGGTTGTCTTCTCCATTTCTCCATCTTACTTCCTCACTACCCCTCATCCCTGAAGACTGAGGCTTCAGGCCCATCAGTGTTGGTGGAGGGGGTTGTGAGAATAAAGATAGGGGCAGGAAGGGTCCATTTGGCATTAGTAAGAATTCTCTGAGCTTGATGGGAGTTTGTGGCTGACACTTCCATGTGGTGCTTTTGTGGGTCTCTCTTACCTGCAGTTCCCTTGACCTGGGTGGTTACACCTCAGCCTTGCTGTTTCCAGTTGCTCCCTCAACCCCTGTTTTCTGGAATCCTCCAGTACCTGAGATTGGTCCATTGTCTGTCCAAGTGGCCCTCTTGGGCAAAGTCCCTTTAAGATTGCTTCTAGTTGGCCCTCTCTCCTGCCTGGCCCACATCTGGTCTACAAGAGACACATAGGTATCCTTCACCCCATCAAATTCTGGGGGTGTAGGCTGTTTCAAATGCAGCTGCTGCTCTTTGCTAACAGCTAACCAGCTTCCGATTTTTCCAGGCAGGTGCCCACCACCAGCCTCTATGCCTGCACAAGCTTCAGAGGGCACAGGCCAAGCTATTCTAGGGGTTTTCTTTCTGGTTTCGTGAACTGCTTCAAGAAAGCTGAGACTTGTGAATATTTGAAATCAGGGAGAAAGAGGCTGTAATAGAGGTGAAGAGCTTTGAGATGCTAGAAGTCAAGAGAGAAAAGGATTAGGTGGGAAAAGATGAGGTCAGAGGACACTTATCCCTTTGATTTTGGGAAGAAACTTGAAGGGCACCCAGCGGGCAGTTGGTGAGGTAGGGCGGTTTGCATCCCGTGGCCTTAGCCTTCCCAGCCAAGACGTAGAAAATGAGAGAGGTTGCTGCATGGTGAGGAGGTTTGGATAACAGTTGTAGCCATTGGGGAAATGCTGGGAAAATCAGGAACGGTGAGAAAGGATTCATTGGCAGCTCTGGGGGCCCAGCTGAAGGTTTGCAGTGTGTCCTTTCTGTGTGCCCAAGCTCATGTGGCTTCTCACAGCCCAGACCCCACACCAAGTTCACGGATGTACGGGTGGGCCACACACCCACACATTTGTATCCTTGAACACAAACACATGGTTCTATACGGGGGATTAAAAGCAATTATTGCCATATAGTTTACATACAGTACAGTGTACAGATCTTCAGTGTGCAGTTGGATAGTTTTGACAGTTTGCAGTCTTCTAACCACCACCCAAAACAAGCTATAGAAGCATTTTCATTATTCCAGAAAGTTCCCTCATGCCCCATTCCCCAGACAGCTACTTCCTGACTTCTATCACCATAGATTAATTTCACTAGTTCTTCATTGCATGTTTTCATACACAGTCTAGAAATACATTGATGTCCTCCTTGCCACACCCCCACACAAGCCGCACACGTGCACCTATACTGACCATTTTGTTCCTTACAATAGGCTGGGGCCACAGTCGAGCTGTCAGGTTTTTGCTCTTAGGTGCACATATTCTATGCTAACCTACCTTCTCTTCAACCCTAAAATCGTACCTCAAAGTGCAGTATTTCAAATCTTTCCTTTCAGATCCCTGGAGATAAAATGAAGAATTAGAAAGGTGGTAATCATCCCACCTGCCTGAGAGTTTGCTTTATTTTCCTCTAGGGTCTCTAGAATATCGGCAAATGGGGACATAAAATTTTAAAACAGAACTGTTTAGATATATAGCTTAACTTTCAGTTGTGGCCCAACTGGAAGTCAAAGGGTGTGGCTTTCCAAGATACATGCCAGCAGAGCAACTAGGAGATGGTGGACTGGTGACAGCAGAGGCAGCAAGAAGCTGCTGGCAAGGAGCTCCCAAGAGCTGAGAGTCGCCGATGGTGGCAGATCTGAGTCGGGAGCAAAGCCTGCAGTCCTCCAGGCCAGCTGGAGGTCAGGGAAGTGAGAACAAAGCTGAATCCAGAGGTTGGTCATGTCCAAGAACCCATGTCAGGTGCAGAAGGTGGGGCGCTAGCCCAGTTGAGCAGAGGAGAAGCAAGTGCTGGAGACAGAGTTGGAGGAGGTGAGACCAGACCTGGTGGCCACACAGCCTTTGTGTAGCAGTTCGCTAGCCGCTACCTTTGACATGTGAATTGCTGCATGGGTAGGCCTGTCACCCTCCCAGGACCACTAGGGTACCTCTTGGGGGTGTAGTGGGTCTAGGTTTGGGGCGATGGGAATGAAGGTAAGATAGACAAGGGACAGGGATGTGGTGGCTTGAGTCTGGGCCTCTGGAGATACTGGTGCTCACTAGCTACAGGACCTGGAGCTTCTCTGAGCTGAGAAATGGTTTCAGGACCACTTCTGCAGCCTCCACAGCTCTGGGGTGCTGCGGCCTGTGACTGTGTCCTCTAGCTTTGTCAGGGTTCAGGCCACAAGGAAGGTGTCTGATTGGGATTGAGGAAAGACTCTACCAGATCCCTTAGGAACCTGACCCTTAGGCAGCATCACTGGATCCCCCCGCTTACAAACTTGGCCAGCTCCTGCTCTGGTCTTTGGCCTGAGATTTCTCTGAATGGTGCTTTCTGTCTACTGGACATCCGGAGACTCCTAGATGAAATTGAAAAGAGAGAGAAAGTAGGAGTAAAGGAATTTGTTTCCTAAGCTCCTGCTCTGTGCTGGGCCCAGTTCTGGGCAATTTATGTTTGTTATTTCAACATAACATTCCTACAGCCTTTCCAGGGTGTATTATTGCCTCAGTTTACAGGTGAGAGCATTGATGCCTGTCACTGTATTTAAGCCTGGGTCATCCTGGCACAGCCTCAGTTTCCCACACAGAACCAGGGCATAGTGGGGTTGGCTGTGGACCCTGATTCATATCTGTGCAGTCCTCTGGTCCCTGCTCAGCCTGAGCCAGGAACCCAGAGTAAAGCTTACGGTCTGACTTCTCCAGGAGTGTTGAGTGATGCCTCTTTTCCACTAGAAGCAAATGCCCATCAGTTGTGTCCACCTGGACTGTCTGGGCCTGAGCACTAGACCAAGCTCTCAGGACCCTGGAATACCTGTGAGAAGGATGGGGTCAGGCCCAGCCTCTGGCAGTGACGCCATCAGTCAGAATGGAATTGGTCAGGCATAAGGAGGCAAGAAGGCCTGGATCTGGCCAGTTTCCCCTTAGTCTCAGGCTATGATGACCCCTAATGAAACATCCCTTCTCAAAGATAGACACGGTCTTTTACTGGAGCTGAGCTCTCCAGCCCAGCTGTGTCTGGACCAGAGAGAGAGCCCCACACAAGCCCCCTAGGTTGAAGTTCAGGCCAGGTCATTACAGGGAGGGTGAAGAACCTTCCTGCTGGTGGGTGTCCAGTGTGCAGAGATGAGGCCTGTGCTGGCACCCTGCTCTCCTGGCAGTAGGTGGCTCCTCGCCACCCAAAAATCTGTGTGGATTTCCCAGATGGGTCAGTTCATAGGAATATTGGTATCCTCTCACCCTATGAAGCCAGATCCCCAGGAGGTGCTCCCTTTGACCTCCCTTCCCACCTGCCTGCCCCATCACCCTTGCAAGAGCTATTGCACTAAATGCACTGAAAGTCTCTTAAGAGCTGTGCTGTGCTAAAAGAGCCCAAAGGGGGATGTCTTAAACTTGCCATCCTGGCTCCACTGTTTTGAATAGATCACCAGGAAATGAGACTTGGTAGAAATAATCATTACAAATGAAACTCACAGTGGCAGAAACCATACTCAGTAAAATCCGATACAATAAGAATCTGATTAAGGAATCAGATATTTATTGTAAAATTCACAGGGAAACAAGACTTGATCTTGGGAGAAATAATTTTGGCTAAACAAAATTGAAAGTGAAAAAAATTGGAATTGGTTAACTGTGAAATATAGGAAATCAATTAAGGGATTAAATCGGCTTAGTGGAATTCATCTAAGAAAAATACTTTTTGCAAAACCTCATCGACATTTGTTTAATGGTTCTATATAAAAGCTCAACATCAGAATATTCTTAGGGCCCAAATGGTGGAGCCAAGAACGTCTTCCACCTTTCAGAATTTGGAGTAGTGCTGGAAGGGCTGTTAGCTACGTCCGGTCCTCCACCCACCGGGGCTAGTGGCCCTCCTCATCACGGCTCACAGGGGTGCGTCTTCTCTCAGCAGTGTGCCGTTAGGTTCAGGACTGTACTTACCCTCCTGAAGTTTACCAGCAGGTGAGGCAGCTCTTTTTTTTTTTTTTAAATAAATTTATTTATTTATTTTTGGCTGTGTTGGGTCTTCGTTGCTGCGCGCGGGCTTTTCTCTAGTTGCGGCGAGTGGGGGCTGATTTTCGCTGCGGTGTGCGGGCTTCTCATTGCAGTGGCTTCGCTTGTTGCAGAGCACGGGCTCTAGGCGCGTGGGCTTCAGTAGTTGTGGTGCGTGGGCTTAGTTGCTCCGTGGCATGTGGGATCTTCCTGCACCAGGGCTTGAAACCTGTGTCCCCTGCATTGGGTGGATTCTTAACCACTGTGCCACCAGGGAAGTCCCAGTGAGGCAGCTCTTGCTTGACAAGGGAGAGTGCCCCCTTTGGGAAGGAGATGTCTGAAGGAGTTGATTGCTGGGGCTGGACTGGGTTTTTACCTGAACGCCCAGAGACAATCCCTTGGCTAGTGAATAAAGAGATGGAGGTTGTAATGGGGAAAGTGGGTGGGAGTGTGAGGATGGGCTCTGAGCAATAGACCAGATAGGTTAGGAGCCAGCTTTTAGGTTGACTTAGCAAAGTTGTGGGACTAGACACAAAACTCATCCTCTCTCCCCTATGCTCACCACCTCCAGAATGGCCTGAGATCAGGACTTTCAGAGGCAGAGGACCTGAGGGTACGAGTTGGGATGTCCTCAGGAAGGATCTTTATGTAGCATCTAGAAGTATGGCCTCAGGTCAGGATGGCCCCATTGGTGAAGGCAGGAATGGTGACTAGTAATAATGTAGTCATTCAACACGTGCTTACTGAGCACTAGTCTGCATCAAAAATCCTGGGCACTGGGTGAGGACACAGCAGTGAACAAGAAGGTCAAGGTCCGTACCCTCAGGAGCCGTATATTCCACTGTGGGGAGACTGATGATAAAACAAGCAAACAAATGAGTGCAATAATGCAGGTGAAGACAAACTCGTAGTTTGCAAAGATCACCCTGACTGCCATGGGAAGATCAGACCGTAGGGAGAAAGCAAGAAGCCCAGTTGGGAAGTACTGCATTCTCAGGAGAGAGATGCTAGTACCTTGGTCTAGGATGCTAGCCCTGGACCCGGGTTTGGAACATATTTAAGTAGTAGAGCTAATAGATTGGATGTGAGGGACTGAGGGAAAGAGAGGTTAGGGGTGTGACCTTGAGTAACTAGGTGGCTAAATGGTGCTGTTTATTGAGACAGGGAAGACTAAAAGACATATTGGAGGTAAGGGCACGTGTAATTTAAACATTCCTTTTGGGCCATGTTTTATTTGAGATGTCCATCAGGCGTCCAAGTGGAGCCTGGAGCTCAGTGGAGAGGTCAAGTAGGGGCCATAGTTGGGGAGTCGTTATTATACATGGGGTATTCAAGGGACTAGATGAATCACCTAGACTCTAGGTCTTAGATGCTTGTTCTCAACTGACAGTGACTTTGCCCCTCTTCCAGGGGACATTTGGTGAAGTCTGGAAACATTTTTGGTTGTTATAACTGGAGGGTGGGGTTGCTACTGGCATCCACCCAGTGGAGGCCAGGAATCCTGCTGAACATTCTGCAACGCACGGGTCGGCCCCACGACGAAGCATTATCTGGCCCCAAATGTCAGTGGTGCTGAGGTTGAGAAGCTCTGTCCCAGGGTGAGAGTAGATAGAGAAGAAAAGAGATGACTGTGCCCAAGGGCATTCTCATGGAGAGAGTTAGAGCAGGAACTGTCTGAGAGGTAGGAGGGAAGCCTGGAGAGTGGGGTGTCCTGGGAGTGGAGAGTGGGGAAGGAGGAGCGCTCAACTGGGTTACTGAGGCTCCATGTTTGAGCACAAAGAGAAATGACTAGTGGATTAGGCAAGAGGAGTATTTTTGATGACCTTGATAGGAGCAGTTTCTGTGGTTTGGGGTCAGAAATTCCAGGGGAGAAGGTTGTACCAACAGCTAACAATTACTGAACACTTCCTCCCTGCTCAGAATGTCTTACATGTGTAATTTCATTATTCCACACACAACAAGTACTATTATCCTTGTTTTACCGAAATGGCAATACTATTTTTACCCCCATTTTACAGAGGTAGAAACTGAGGCACAGAGAGGCTAATTATTCCCTCAAGTCAGGCAGCCAATAGTAGGTGGCACAGCAGGGGTTTGGACCTAGAGTTTGGAGGTGAGGAAATAGAGGCAGTGTTAACACCACCTTTTTTTTTTTTTTTTTTTGGTATGCGGTCCTCTCACTGTTGTGGCCTCTCCCATTGCGGAGCACAGGCTCCGGACGCGCAGGCTCAGCGGCCACGGCTCACGGGCCCAGCCGCTCCGCGGCACGTGAGAACTTCCCGGACCAGGGCACGAACCCGTGTCCCCTGCATCGGCAGGCGGACTCTCAACCACCGCGCCACCAGGGAAGCCCAACACCACCCTTTTGAGAAGTCTTGGCTGTAAAGGAGAACAGAGACTGGTACAGAGGATGTTTGCGTGCCACTAGGAATGACCTGTATGGAGGGTGAAACTGATGATGCTGGAGGGGAGGCTGAGAGCTGAAGTCCTTGAGGAAGTGAGAAGGATCCAGGGCCCAAGTCAAGGGGTTAGCCTTTCTGGGGAGCATTGTTCTGGTAATTCTGAAGTGGACCCTAACTGTTTTGAGCAGGATACCCCTGGACTTGACTGGCCTTCAGAGGTCTTCTGGCTGCCCCCACCCCAGCTAAAAGGTAGCCTCCCTGCAGTAAGCTGCCGCACAGGCCCAGCCTTCCCCCTCAGTGTCCATGGGGCACCAGAGACAGTTGTGCCAAGGAACCAGTGTCCCAAGAGCAGCCCTGTAATCAGGAACCAGAGCCCAGGCTGGCTGGGCAGTTCTGTCAGTACAACTGAGCCATTCTCCTCCTTCCACAGACCATCACGATCTTCATCATAACCCTAAAGGCCCCTCACAAGGGCACCTGCGTTGGCCTCCCCAGGGTCTTCACTCATTACTCTCTTCCCACTGTTGCCACACCAGGCTCCTTTTGAAATCTCTCAGATACTAAGTTCCCTCCTGTTGTCAGTTTCTACCTCCTCCATCCTCTCCCTCTCCTCTACCTGCCTAGGTCTTGCCTAACCTCCTGTCTCAGCTTAGCAATCACATCTCAGACAGCCCTTCTCTGATCCCAGCTAGGTGAGGCCCTCCTATTAGCACCTCCCATGACACTGGATGCTGACTCTTTTAAAAAAAAACGCTTTTCCTACTCACAATGTATTTTTTTGTCCAGTGTCTGCATTCCATGCTAGACTGTAACCTTCATGAGGGTAAGTCTAGTTTACCACACTTATTTCCAGTGCCTGGCCTGTGGTAAGTGCTCAGTAGTTATTTACTGAAGGAAAGTGAATTGGTGACTGTTTTACAGCCTGTTTTGTATTTATATGGTTCAGATATGTCGTGTGCAACGATTATCTCCCCTACACACATTTCACTATCAATTTTGGAATTTTCCTTGATCACATGCATGATTATTTTCACCTTTGTTTGAAGGCATGTTAAGAAAGAGTTGAATTATCTTACTTTGTGGTCATTCATCTAAAATAGAAAGATGCACTAAGCTTTTACATGATTGATTCTTCCCTGTAGGATGAGTGGTTTGGTTTTGTGTGAACCAACAGAGCTTTACAACATCTTGAATCAGGTCACAAAACTATCCAGATTAACTGAACCCAACTATCTCTGTTTATTAGGTAAGTACTTTAAAAAATGTTGTGAACAGTGTCCTTCAAAGATTATTTTTCATGAATTAACAAACTTTGAAGAGTAATAAATTACTTTAGAAAACTATTAAACTAATTAGGCATAGCTCAAAATGCTACTATTAACTGTCATGTGACTTGGAATATTGCCAGATTAAATAAATCTAGAAGAAAAGTTCCCAGAAGACTCATGTTTGAGTCCTCTTACTATTGTTTTTAGTGAAATATTTTAAACGTCTAACAAACACATAGTAATACACATAAGCGCTTATGTACACACCGTTCAGATTTAACATAATAAAAAGTTACACAAAGGTACCCCTCTTTTGTACTCCATCCTGATCCTCTTCCTTTCCCTCCCCGAAGATGACTGCTTCTGTATTTTTACACGTTTACGACATAGGCAGGCATCCCAAAGTAATGTATGGTTCAAACATTTACATAAACAGTACCATAAGGTACAGTGATCCTGCAACTTACTTTTTTTTTTTTTTTTTGCGGTATGCGGGCCTCTCACTGTTGTGGCCTCTCCCGTTGCGGCATGTGGGATCTTCCCAGACCGGGGCACGAACCCGTGTCCCCTGCATCGACAGGCGGACTCTCAACCACTGTGCCACCAGGAAAGCCCAACTTACTTTTTTTAAATTTAGTTTAATTTATTTTTTTTATACAGCAGGTTCTTACTAGTTATCCATTTTATACACATCAGTGTATACATGTCAATCCCAATCTCCCAATTCATCATACCCCCCTGCCCCCACTGCTGCTTTCCCCTCTTGGTGTCCATACGTTTGTTCTCTACATCTGTGTCTCAGTTTCTGCCCTGCAAACTGGTTCATCTGTTTCCCCATTTCTGTATATGAAGATCTAGTTTATTTTAACTGGTAGTTGCAATATATATCCATTCCTAATTGATTGTGGTGTGTTGCTTGCATTGTGTTGCTATTATGAACAGTGCTGCAGTGAACAGTTTGTATCTCTCTCCCTATTCATGTGCAAGAATTTTTTCAGAATATATTCCCAGAAATGGAAGTACCAAGTTGCACATTCACCTTCACTACATTATTGTCAAATTGCCCTCTGAAGACATTGTATCAATTTTATACTCCAATCAGCAGTGTAAGAAACATACCTACCAATACCTGGTTTTGTCACCCTTTAAATTTTTTTCTCTGATTGGCATGAACTTGTATTATGATGTTTTTCCCCACAATTAAAAACATCGTGTTTAAAATACACATAAAATTTACCATCTTAACCACTTTTAAATGTCCAGTTCGGTGGTACATCATCACCATCATCTCCATAGCTCTTTTCATCTTGTAAAACTGAAACCCTACACCCGTTAAACAATAGCTCCCCATTCCCTCCTCCCTGCAATGCTGGTAACCACCATTCTACTTTATGTCTCTGATTTTGACTACTCCAGGTGCCTCATATAAGTGTAATCATACAGTATTTGTCTTTGTGACTGGCTTATTTCACTTAGCATAATGTCCTCCAGGTTCATCCATGTTGTAGTGCGTGTCAGGATTTCCTTTATTTTTAAGGCTGAATAATATTCCATTGTATGTATATACCACATTTTGCTTATCCATTCATCCATCGATGGACACTTGGGCTGCTTCCACCTTTTAGCTGTTGTGAATAATGCTGCTATGAACATGGATGTACAAAATATCTCTCTGAGACCCTGCTTTCAATTATTTTCAGTATATACCCAGAAGTGTAATTGCTGGATCATGTGGTAATTCTATTTTTAATTTTTTGAGGAACCACCATTGTGTTTTCTGTAGCAGCTGTACGATTTTACATTTGTACCAGTAGTGTACAAGGGTTCCAGTTTTTTGAAATCGTTGTCAACGTTGTTATTTTTCTGGGTTTTTATTTTTATTTTTAGTAACCATCCTAATGGGTGTGAAGTGGTATCTCATTGTAGTTTTGATTTGCATTTCCCTAATGATTAGGGATGTTGAGCATCTTTTCATGTGCTTATTGGCCATTTGTATATCTTCTTTGGAGAAATTACTATTCAAGTTCTTCGCCCATTTTTGAATTGGGTTGTTGTTTTTGAGTTTTAGGAGTTCTCTATATATTCTGGATATTAATTCCTTACAAGATAGATGACTTGTAAATAATTTCTCCCCTTCCGTGGGTTACCTTTTTACTCTGTTGATATTGTCTTTTGATATGCAACATTTAAAATTTTTCACGAAGTTCAACTTGTCCATCTCTTCTTTTGTTGCTTGTCATATCCAGGAAATTGTTGCCAAATCCAGTGTCATGAAGCTTTTGCCTTATGTTTTCTTCTACAATTTTTATACTTTTAGGCCTTACATTTAGGTCCTTGATCCATTTTGAGTTGAGTTTTGTATATGATGTTTAGATAAGCATCCAATTTCATTCTTTTGCATGTGGATATCCAGTTTTCCCAGCATCATTTGTTGAAAAGACTGTCTTGTTCATGGTCCCTAGGGAGTCCACATGAATTTTGAATAGATTTTTCTATTTCTGCAAAAAACATCATTGGAATATTGATGGGATGGCATTGAATCTGTAGATTGCTTTGGGTAGTATTGACAGCTTAATATTAAGTCTTCCAGTTTGTGAACACAGAATTTTTTTTTTGTCTCTAATTCATTTTGTAGTTTCCAGAGTTCAAATCTTTCAAGTCCTTGTTTAAATTTTATTCCCAAGTATATTATTATTTTTAATGCTATTGAAAATGGAATTGTTAATTTCCTTTTCAGATTGTTCATTGATAGTATATAGAAATACAATTGACCCTTGAACAACGTGGGGAATAACCTGTGTATCACTTATAGTCAGCTCTCCGTGTCTGTGGTTCTTCTGCATTCGTGGATTCAACCAACCATGGACCATTTAGCATTGTAGTATTTATTATTGAAAAATATCTGCGTGTAAGTGGACCCATGCAGTTCAAACTCATGTTGTTCAAGGGTCAACTGTACAACTGATTTTTCTGTGTTGGTTTTCTGTCCTGAAGCTCTGCTGAATTCATTTATTAGTTCTAACAGGTTTTTTTTGTGTGGAATCTTTAGGATTTTTTTGCATATAAGATCATATCTTCTGTGAACTTAGATGATTTTACTTCTTCCTTTCCAATTTAGATGCCCTTTGTTTCTTTTTCTTGCTTAATTGCTCTGTCTAGGACTTCTACCACTCCGTTGAATAGAAGTAGTGAAAGTGGGCATCCTTGTCTCGTTCCTTAAAGAAAAGCTTTCAGTCTTTCACCATTGAGTATAATGTTTGTTGTGGGTCTTTCATATATGTTTTTTTATTATGTTCAGGTAACTTCCTTCTATTCCTAGTTTGTCAAGTGTTTTTATCTTGAAAGGGTGTTGAATTTTTCATACTTTTTCTGCATTGATTGAGATAATCATGTAGTTTTTCTTCCTCCTTCATTCGTTTGAAGTGGTAAATTAAATTGATTTTTGAATGTTGAGCCATTCTTGCCTTCCAGGAATAAATTCCACTTGATCATGGTGTATAATCCTGCTGAATGTGGTTTGCTAGCATTTTGTTGAGGATTTTTGCATCAGTGTTTATAAGGAATATGATCTGTATTTTTCTTGCTGTGTCTTTGTCTGACTTTGGTATCAGGGTCATGCTGGCCTCATACGATGAGTTAGGAAGTGTTGCCTTCTCTTCAATCTTTTGGGAAAAATTTCAGAAGGATTGATATTAATTCTTCTTTAAATGTTGGGTAGAATTCACCAGTGAATGTATCAGGTTCAGGGCTTTTTTATTTTCAGCCTAAAACATTTATATTTTAGTAAACACATGATAATTCCCTCTGAGAATGAATAGATATCCAGGTCATGAATTTCAAGAAGTTTATTATCATTTTTCAAGAAAATAAGTGATACACTGAATTCTTAAGTGTTACATTCCCAAGGAGTGGTGGATGAGATTCTTTCCTGAGAGCAGCTATTGGTTAATTAGATGTGGGAAAGGCCCTTTCAGGGTAACAGATTGGGGAGGCTACAGACAAGGGAAAAGCCTCAGTGCCCATACTATATTTGGCTTATTTTTATTTTATTTTTTTAAATTTAATTTAATTTTTATACAGCAGGCTCTTATTAGTTATCCATTTTATACACATCAGTGTATACATGTCAATCCCAATCTCCTAATTCATCACCACCACCCCCCCCCTGCCACTTTCCCTGCTTGGTGTCCATACATTTGTTCTCTACATCTGTGTCTCTATTTCTGCCCTGCAAACTGGTTCATCTGTACCATTTTTCTAGGTTCCACATATATGCATTAACATACAATATTTGTTTTTCTCTTTCTGCCCTACTTCACTCTGTATGACAGTCTCTAGATCCATCCACGTCTCTACAAATGACCCAATTTCGTTCCTTTTTATGGCTGAGTAATATTCCATTGTATATATGTACCACAACTTCTTTATCCATTCGTCTGTCGATGGGCATTTAGTTTGCTTCCATGACCTGGCTATTGTAAATAGTGCTGCAGTGAACATTGGGGTCCATGTGTCTTTTTGAATTATGGTTTTCTCTGGGTATATGCCCAGTAGTGGGATTGCTGGGTCATATGGTAATTCTATTTTTAGTTTTTTAAGGAACCTCCATGCTGTTCTCCATAGTGGCTGTATCAATTTACATTCCCACCAACAGTGCAAGAGGGTTCCCTTTTCTCCACAGCCTCTCCAGCATTTATTGTTTGTAGATTTTCTGATGATGCCCATTCTGACTGGTGTGAGGTGATACCTCATTGTAGTTTTGATTTGCATTTCTCTAATAATTAGTGATATTGAGCAGCTTTTCATGTGCTTCTTGGCCATCTGTATGTCTTCTTTGGAGAAATGTCTATTTAGGTCTTCTGCCCATTTTTGGATTGGGTTTGTTTTTTGAATATTGAGCTGCATGAGCTGTTTATATATTTTGGAGATGAATCCTTTGTCCATTGATTCGTTTGCAAATATTTTCTCCCATTCTGAGGGTTGTCTTTTGGTCTTGTTTGTAGTTTCCTTTGCTTTGCAAAAGCTTTGAAGTTTCATTAGGTCCCATTTGTTTATTTTTGTTTTTATTTCCATTGCTCTAGGAGGTGGATCAAAAAAGATCTTGCTGTGATTTATGTCAAAGAGTGTTCTTCCTATGTTTTCCTCTAAGAGTTTTATAGTGTCTGGTCTTACGTTTAGGTCTCTAATCCATTTTGAGTTTATTTTTGTGTATGGTGTTAGGGAGTGTTCTAATTTCATTCTTTTACACATAGCTGTCCAGTTTTCCCAGCACCACTTATTGAAGAGACTGTCTTTTCTCCATTGTATATCCTTGCCTCCTTTGTCATAGGTTAGTTGACCACAGGTGCATGGGTTTACCTCTGGGCTTTCTATCCTGTTCCATTGATCTATCTTTCTGTTTTTGTGCCAGTCCCATACTGTCTTGATTACTGTAGCTTTGTAGTATAGTCTGAAGTCAGGGAGTCTGATTCCTCCAGCTCCTTTTTTCCCCCTCAAGACTGCTTTGGCTATTTGGCATCTTTTTTCTTTTTTTTAGAGAAATCCGTGTACCATCCAGGCATCTCTTTTTATTTTATTTTTTATTTATTTTATTTTTTAAACATTTTTATTGGGGTATAATTGCTTTACAATGGTGTGTTAGTTTCTGCTTTATAACAAAGTGAATCAGTTATACATATACATATGTTCCCATATCTCTTCCCTCTTGTGTCTCCTTCCCTCCCACCCTCCGTATCCCACCCCTCCAGGCGGTCACAAAGCACCGAGCTGATATCCCTGTGCTATGCGGAGGCTTCCCACTAGCTATCTGTTTTACGTTTGGTAGTGTATATATGTCCATGCCTCTCTCTCGCTTTGTCACAGCTCACCCTTCCCCCTCCCCATATCCTCAAGTCTGTTCTCCAGTAGGTCTGTGTCTTTATTCCTGTCTGACCCCTAGGTTCTTCATGACATTATTTTCCTTAAATTCCATATATATGTGTTAGCATATGGTATTTGTCTTTCTCTTTCTGACTTACTTCACTCTGTATGACAGATTCTAGGTCTATCCACCTCATTACAAATAGCTCAGTTTCATTTCTTTTTATGGCTGAGTAATACTCCATTGTATATATGTGCCACATCTTCTTTATCCATTCATCCGATGATGGGCACTTAGGTTGTTTCCATCTCCGGGCTATTGTAAATAGAGCTGCAATGAACATTTTGGTACATGACTCTTTTTAAATTATGGTTTTCTCAGGGTATATGCCCAGTAGTGGGATTGCTGGGTCATATGGTAGTTCTATTTGTAGTTTTTTAAGGAACCTCCATACTGTTCTCCATAGTGGCTGTACCAATTCACATTCCCACCAGCAGTGCAAGAGTGTTCCCTTTTCTCCACACCCTCTCCAGCATTTGTTGTTTGTAGATTTTTTGATGATGGCCATTCTGACTGGTGTGAGATGATATCTCATTGTAGTTTTGATTTGCATTTCTCTAATGATTAATGATGTTGAGCATTCTTTCATGTGTTTGTTGGCAGTCTGTATATCTTCTTTGGAGAAATGTCTATTTAGGTCTTCTGCCCATGTTTGGATTGGGTTTTTTGTTTTTTTGTTATTGAGCTGCATGAGCTGCTTGTAAATTTTTGAGATTAATCCTTTGTCAGTTGCTTCATTTGCAAATATTTTCTCCCATTCTGAGAGTTGTCTTTTGATCTTGTTTATGGTTTCCTTTGCTGTGCAAAAGCTTTTAAGTTTCATTAGGTCCCATTTGTTTATTTTTGTTTTTATTTCCATTTCTGTAGGAGGTGGGAAAAAAAGGATCTTGCTGTGATTTATGTCATAGAGTGTTCTGCCTATGTTTTCCTCTAAGAGTTTGATAGTTTCTGGCCTTACATTTAGGTCTTTACTCCATTTTGAGCTTATTTTTGTGTATGGTGTTAGGGAGTGATCTAATCTCATACTTTTACATGTACCTGTCCACTTTTCCCAGCACCATTTATTGAAGAGGCTGTCCTTTCTCCACTGTACATTCCTGCCTCCTTTATCAAAGATAAGGTGACCATATGTGCGTGGGTTTATCTCTGGACTTTCTGTCCTGTTCCATAGATCTATATTTTGTTTTTGTGCCAGTACCATATTGTCTTGATTACTGTAGCTTTGTAGTATAGTCTGAAGTCAGGGAGCCTGATTCCTCCATCTCCGTTTTTCATTCTCAAGATTGCTTTGGCTATTCGGGGTCTTTTGTGTTTCCATACAAATTGTGAAATTTTTTGTTCTAGTTCTGTGAAAAATGCCAGTGGTGGTTTGATAGGGACTGCACTGAACCTGTAGATTGCTTTGGGTAGTAGAGTCATTTTCACAATGTTGATTCTTCCAATCCAAGAACATGGTATATCTCTCCATCTATTTGTATCATCTTTAATTTCTTTCATCAGTGTCTTATAATTTTCTGCATACAGGTCTTTTGTCTCCTTAGGTAGGTTTATTCCTAGATATTTTATTCTTTTTGTTGCAGTGGTAAATGGGAGTGTTTTCTTGATTTCACTTTCAGATTTTTCATCATTAATGTATAGGAATGCCAGAGATTTCTGTGCATTAATTTTGTATCCTGCTACTTTACCAAATTCATTGATTAGCTCTAGAAGTTTTCTGGTGTCATCTTTAGGATTCTCTATGTATAGTATCATGTCATCTGCAAACAGTGACAGTTTAACTTCTTCTTTTCTGATTTGGATTCCTTTTATTTCCTTTTCTTCTCTGATTGCTGTGGCTAAAACTTCCAAAACTATGTTGAATAAGAGTGGTGAGAGTGGGCAACCTTGTCTTGTTCCTGATCTTAGTGGAAATGCTTTCAGTTTTTCACCATTGAGGATGATGTTGGCTGTGGGTTTGTCATATATGGCCTTTATTATGTTGAGGAAAATTCCCTCTATGCCTACTTTCTGCAGGGTTTTTATCATAAATGTGTGTTGAATTTTGTCGAAAGCTTTCTCTGCATCTATTGAGATGATCATATGGTTCGTCTCCTTCAATTTGTTAATATGGTGTATCACGTTGATTGATTTGCGTATATTGAAGAATCCTTGCATTCCTGGAATAAACCCCACTTGATCGTGGTGTATGATCCTTTTAATGTGCTGTTGGATTCTGTTTGCTAGTATTTTGTTGAGGATTTTTGCATCTATGTTCATCAGTGATATTGGCCTGTAGTTTTCTTTCTTTGTGAATCCTTGTCTCGTTTTGGTATCAGGGTGATGGTGGCCTCATAGAATGAGTTTGGGAGTATTCCTCCCTCTGCTATATTTTGGAAGAGTTTGAGAAGGATAGGTGTTAGCTCTTCTCTAAATGTTTGATAGAATTTGTCTGTGAAGCCATCTGGTCCTGGGCTTTTGTTTGTTGGAAGATTTTTAATCACTGTTACAGTTTCAGTGCTTGTGATTGGTCTGTTCATGTTTTCTATTTCTTCCTGGTTCAGTCTTGGAAGGTTACACTTTTCTAAGAATTTGCCCATTTCTTCCAGGTTGTCCATTTTATTGGCATAGAGTTGCTTGTAGTAGTAGTCTCTTAGGTTGCTTTGTATTTCTGCGATGTCTGTTGTAACCCCTTTCTCATTTCTAATTTTATTGATTGAGTCCTCTCTCTGTTTTTCTTGATGAGTCTGGCTAAAGGTTTATCAATTTACTACATCTTCTCAAAGAACCAGGTTTTAGTTTTATTGATCTTTGCTATTGTTTTCTTTGTTTCTATTTCATTTATTTCTGCTCTGATAGTTATGATTTCTTTCCTTCTACTAACTTTGGGTTTTGTTTGTTCTTTCTCTAGTTCCTTTAGGTTTAAGGTTAGATTGTGTATTTGAGATTTTTCTTGTTTCTTGTGGTAGGATTGTATTGCTATAAACTTCCCTCTTATTATTGCTTTTGCTGCACCCCATAGGTTTTGGATTGTTGTGTTTTCATTGTCATTTGTCTCTAGGTATTTTTTGATTTCCTCTTTGATTTCTTCAGTGATCTCTTGGTTATTTAGTAATGTATTGTTTAACCTCCGTGTGTTTGTGTTTTTTATATTTTTTTCCCTGTAATTCTTTTCTAATCTCATAGTGTTGTGGTCAGAAAAGATGCTTGGTATCATTTCAATTGTCTTAAATTTACTGAGGCTTGATTTGTGACCCAAGATGTGGTCTATGCTGGGGAATGTTCCGTGTGCACTTGAGAAGAAAGTGTAATCTGCTGTTTTTGGATGGAATGTCCTATAAATATCAATTAAATCTATCTGGTCTATTGTGTCATTTAAAGCTTGTATCTCCTTATTAATTTTCTGTCTGGATGATCTGTCCCTTGGTGTAAGTGAGGTGTTAAAGTCTCTCACTATTATTGTGTTTCTGTCGATTTCTTCTTTTATAGCCATTAGCAATTGCTTTATGTACTGAGGTGCTCCTATGTTGGGTGCATATATATTTATAATTGTTATATCTTCTTCTTGGATTTATCCCTTGATCATTATGTAGTGTCCTTCTTTGTCTCTTGTTACATTCTTTATTTTAAAGTCTATCTTATCTGATATGAGTATTGCTACTCCAGCTTTCTTTTGATTTCCATTTGCATGGAATATCTTTTTCCATCCCCTCACTTTCAGTCTGTATGTGTCCCTAGGTCTGAAGTGGGTCTCTTGTAGACAGCATACATATGGGTCTTGTTTTTGTATCCATTCATCAAGCCTGTGTCTTTTGATTGGAGCATTTAATCCATACATGTTTAAGGTAGTTATCAATATGTATGTTCCTGTTACCATTTTCTTAATTGTTATGGGTTTGTTTTTGTAGGTCCTTTTCTTGTGTTTCCCACTTAGAGAAGTTCCTTTAGCATTTGTTGTAGAGCTGGTTTGGTGGTGCTGAATTCTCTTAGCTTTTGCTTGTCTGTAAAGCTTTTGATTTCTCCATCGAATCTGAATGATAGCCTTGCAGGGTAGAGTAATCTTGGTTGTAGGTTCTTCCCTTTCATCACTCTAAATATGTCATGCCACCCCCTTCTGGCTTGTAGAGTTTCTGCTGAGAAATCAGCTGTTAACCTTATGGGAGTTCCCTTGTATGTTATTTGTCATTTTTCCCTTGTTGCTTTCAGTAATTTTTCTTTGCCTTTAATTTTTGTCAATTTGATTACTATGTGTCTTGGTGTGTTTCTCCTTGGGATTCTCCTGCCTGGGACTCTCTGCGCTTCCAGGACTTGGGTGGCTATTTCCTTTCCCATGCTAGGGAAGTTTTCAACTATAATCTCTTCAAATATTTTCTTGGATCCTTTCTCCCTCTCTTCTCCTTCTGGGACCCCTATAATGTGAATGTTGTTGCGTTTAATGTTGTCCCAGAGGTCTCTTAGGCTGTCTTCATTTCTTTTCATTCTTTTGTCTTTATTCTGTTCCATGGCAGTGAATTCCACCATTCTGTCTTCCAGGTCACTTATCTGTTCTTCTGCCTCAGTTATTCTGCTATTGATTCCTTCTAGTGTATTTTTCATTTCAGTTATTGTATTGTTCATCTCTGTTTGTTTTTCTTTAATTCTTCTAGGTCCTTGTTAAACATTTCTTGCATCTTCTTGATCTTTGCCTCCATTCTTTTTCCGAGGTCCTGGATCATCTTCACTATCATTATTTTGAATTCTTTTTCTGGAAGGCTGCCTATCTTCACTTCACTTAGTTGTTTTTCTGGGGTTTTATCTTGTTCCTTCATCTGGTACATAGCCCTCTGCCCTTTCATCTTGTCTATCTTTCTGTGAATGTGGTTTTTGTTCCACAGGCTGCAGGATTGTAGTTCTTCTTGCTTCTGCTGTCTGCCCTCTGGTGGTTGAGGCTATCTAAGAGGCTTGTGTAAGGTTCCTGATGGGAGGAACTGGTGGTGGGTAGAGCTGGGTGTTGCTCTGGTGGGCAGAGCTCAGTAAAACTTGAATCTGCTTGTCTGCTGATGGGTGGGGCTGGGTTCCCTCCCTGTTGGTTGTTTGGCCTGAGGTGACCCAACACTGAAGACTACCTGGGCTCTTTGGTAGGGCTAATGGCGGCCTCTGGGAGGGCTCACGCCAAGGATTACTTCCCAGAACTTCCACTGCCAGTGTCCTTGTCCTCATGGTGAGCCACAGCCACCCCCTGCCTCTGCAGGAGACCCTCCAACACACTAGCAGGTAGGTCTGGTTCAGTCTCCCCTGGGGTCACTGCTCCTTCCCCTGGGTCCTGATGTGCACACTACTTTGTGTGTGCCCTCCAAGAGTGGAGTCTCTATTTCCCCCAGTCCTGTCGAAGTCCTGCAATCAAATCCCACTAGCCTTCAAAGTCTGACTCTCTAGGAATTTCTCCTCCTGTTGCTAGACCCCCAGGTTGGGAAGCCTGACGTGGGGCTCAGAACCTTCACTCCAGTGGGTGGACTTCTATGGTATAAGTGTTCTCCAGTCTGTGGGTCAGCCACCTGGCAGTTATGGGATTTGATTTTATTGTGATTGCACCCCTCCTACCGTCTCATTGTGGCTTCTCCTTTGTCTTTGGATGTGGCGTATCTTTTCTGGTGAGTTTCAGTGTCTTCCTGTCGATGATTGTTCAGCAGTTAGTTGTGATACCGTTGCTCTCGCAGGAGGGAGTGAGAGCACATCCTTCTACTCTGCCATCTTGAACCAATCTTCTATATTTGGCTTGTAATTCTGCTTTGTGTCAACTCTGTCAGTAAGAGAGTATATATTTGAATTATAATAATAAGGTGGTCTGCCCACCCCCTTGGTAGTGCTGTGTGCAGGGTACATGTGTAGCACCCTGCTTTTGCTCTCAACTCCTCAGAAGTGGCAGTTGGGTTGTTGGTCTTTTTGTATTTTGTTGTTCATAATTTTCCCAACTGGGCATGCATGTAGTTATTTTTAGTCCCTTATAGTTTCTTTGTATTTATTGCTGGAGGAGACTTTTGTCCAGGTGCAAGTACTGCAGCAAAGGGTCCCTGGTTCCAGCCTGTCTCAATGGGACAACCAGGACACGTACTGGGAGATACCTGGGAAAGTGTGGATTTTTAATCTAGAATGTACTTGAGTTTCACTAGTCTTTTTCATTGTGTTCATAGGAAGTTGCAGCTGGTCTGCCAGCAGTCATACTGTCTCTCTTATCCTGAGTTTGTTGTGAAATTCTGAAGCCATAGGTAGCTATTATACAAGTGAGATTCTGTATAGTTTGAAGGAATAATCATGTCTCCTCATTCCAGGTTTGCACTTTCCAAATATCACTTAGAGTTCTTTATTCAGTTGAGTAGCCATATAGACACCAACCGTTTTTCTCAAATATCTGACTTAACACTGTCATTTAGGAAGTAGCTGTACCAAAACAGGCCAAAAAGAAACAAACACAAAAAAGAAATTACTGATGGCTGGTATTTGAGATGAAAATCCTTTCACTATAGAGCCTAGGGGTTGAGTTATTGCAAAATAAAAGCTGAGAGCTGTGAATTTACTACATCCATTCAAAATAAGTAGCATACAAAATACAGACTCTGGCATAGAGAAAGGATGTGAAAATCAGTTCAATGGATTGAACTTGCAGATTTCGTGTTTCATTGCTCAAACTTGCACACACTAATATTCTGCAAAAGATAATTGCAGCAAAGAAAAATGACCTTTTGCAAATAGTCTAAAAGCATTCCTCCAAAGAGACCAGAGTAAACGTGTGTATATAGGTATAAAGTGTTACTGTTCAACACATGTTATTTCTAGAAAAAACTACATAGGTTAAAACTATGACAATGTGCAACATCTTAAGCCATTATAGCAGCAGCAACAGCAACAACAGCAAAAATGGATCAAAATCACTGTTTTTTATGGTGATTAACGTACCCAAATAAGAAATACTGATCAAAACTCAGGAAATAAATGCCTGGATGTCAGTTGTTGGAAAAACTTTTTGACATATTTAAGATCATTTAAAAGTGAAAGTGGAGTTCAGGCATCCAAAATGGATCTGGGTGGCCACGTGGATGTGGTTTTAGACATGTTCCTACATCACTGAGAGCTTGAATTTTCTGAACCGTATAAAACTCATGGATACCACCAGCCATTTTCAAAGCAGTATCTGCTAGCAGCTGCTAGCTTCAACCTTGTAGTATCAAAGTCTGAGCCCCCTCTTCCCGCACTGAAACTATGAAACATCTCAATCCCCAACCAATCCTTGCTTAACAAGCACCCTTACTTCTTGCCAACTCCAGTTCTGATTCTTGACAAACAATGTACGTAACCTTGTGAAGTTTTTTGCCCTTTATAAGCCTCCCCCATTTTGTAATCTGGCGGAACACAATTCAAGTGCTTCTTAAATCGGTGTCTTTTGGGCCGCGGTCCTAACAAAGCCCAAATAAACACCTTTTTGTTTCAATCAGGTCTCCATTTCTCACATTTTGGTTTACGTTTACTTCAATTTAAATGTCTTATCATCTCTAAAAATTTTTTAAGTGTTAATATTATATAAAGCAGGCAAATTCTTCAAATAATTTGCTATTAAGTATGCCAATTTTTATAGAGCTAAACAAGGAACTGAGAATAAGTTAAGGTGAAACAGGAAAAGATAGACATGGGGAAAAACAAGTTGTAACTGCACAAGGCAATAAAATGCCATCTTGGCCTCCTCATTTCAGTTAAACGCATGAGCTAACAGATTAGATGTCTGCTGGTTTAGCGTACTAACTCCCTTGGATTTGCTAAAATTTATACAACAATCAATAGGTATACATAAAGTCCTAAGGAAAAGAGTACCACTTAAAAATCAACATTGGAAACTATCAAAGCAATTTTCAAAATAAAAGATTGTCTATTACTGTGAATGAATATAAAATGTAATAGATATACAAACTAGGAACTAAAGCCTTGTCCAAAGTTTAATTACTTCTCCCTTTAGCTGCTTTTTCAAGGACGTGTACACTAACCAAAGGATGATTGAAATGTTTGCTGTGATCTTTTTCTTTTCTAAAAAAAGAAGCATAGAAGATACAAACAAAATCTCCTTCAGTCCCTTAGACTGCCAAGACTTCCTTTGCATTTCTTCTACTAGTTTCTTGTGGAACTGGCTGAGCCCTGTGCAGTCCAGAATCATCACTACCCTCTGACATGTTGTCACTTAGGTCACTTCCATCATGACTGTGGATGCATGCATCTTCATCAGTATCCTGAGACTCATCTATTGACATGGTAACAGGAGGTGATGCCAGTGTGGTTCTAGACACTGCTCCACATTTTTCTATTGGTGGGAGAAGAAACAGTGGTGAAATTGGTTCTCCACCTGCTGAGTTCTTACCAGGGAGGTTCTCTGTTGTGTTCTGATCATTTTCCATTTTACAGTGCATAATGTCAGCCTGTTAACTATCTGAAATTTCACCCTCTGGGTGAAATTCAGGTTTTATTCAGAGGATGAAGTACCAGTAGATTCCTTTATACTGGCAGCAAAACCAGCAAGACTCTTATCTGCCCCTTCTGCTGCTATTTTCTGAAGGGGAGCCTGTTTTCTTCCCTTTGGAGAGTAATTTTTGGTCTTTTGACGCCTCCTCTTTTAAGTTTTCCTTTGGCTGCAGTGGTGATGGTGGTAGGAGACCCTGTGCACCTGCACTTTCCTAGAGATGCTGCATTTTACTTTATGTTCACTCTGCATGTTGGACTTTTCCTTTTTGTTATCTTTTTGGAAAGGAGACATTTTTGGGAATTGGCCCCATGTAAAGAAGAAGATCTGTAGAAGGAGTTGTTTTCACCCGAGCAGCCCCCTTCTGAGCAGTCTTGCTGTTTTTAACTTGATTTACTTTCCAGAGTTATCATTTTACTTTTTTTTCTCATGCAGGTACTTTTCTTTTTATTCTCCTCTACTTTGCTGTCACCCTTTGGCACTTCCTGACTATTTTGGTAGAAAGCTTTTCTTTTTCTTTTTTGTCATAGGTTTTTCATCATTCACAGGATCATTTATGGAATGGGCTTCAGCTTCTATTTTCTTGTAACTTTTCTTGGTTTTACAGGATTTCTGAATCATTGCTGGTATGCACATCCATCTCTTTAGTCTCTGTTGCTGATTTGCAAGTTTTGGTAGACACTTGGATCTTTGAGACATTACTATAAGCCTTTTTCTCTTTTAGAACATTCTCTTTTTTCTCCACTTTCAGACCATTATTGATTTTTAAAATATATTGTATCTAGCAACCTTGATGTACTCTCCTACTAATGCTAATTGTTTGTGATTCTCTTGGATTTTATGTAAAACAATCATTTATCTGCTTATAACAAAAGTTTTATTTCTTCTGTTTCAATTCTTAAGTCTCACTACATTGCTATACCCTTTGCCCTCCAGTACAGTGTTAAAAAGGAACAGTGTGTTATAAAGCAGAAACTAACACACCATTGTAAAGTAATTATACTCCAATAAATATGTTTAAAAAAAAAAAAGGAACAGTGATGATACCAAGTCCAAGCTCGTACTGCTCACTGCACCACAGGCCAATAAATCAAGAGATGAGTTGTTGGGGCAAGGAATAGTGACTTTATTTGGAAAGCCAGCAGACTGAGAAGATAGTGGACTAGTGTCCCAAAGAACCATCCTACTTGAGTTAGAATTCAGGCCCCTTTTATACTAAAAGGGGAGGGCATGTGGCTGGTTATTGCAAACTTCTTGGTGCTGGCCAGACTCCAGAGGGTATGTAATAATCCTTCTTGCAGCTGTCCACATAGGTCTGGTCACAATGTTCCTGTAAACCTCCAACAAGACAAATGTTATACCTTTTAAAGGTCAAGCCTGGGAGTCAGAACCTTGAGAAAGGGCTAGTATATATATTTCATGCTATAGGCAACATTCCTTTACAAAGGTGTAGAGCCAGCATGACTAAGCACAGGCAACAGAGCACAAAGGTTAGAGATAAAGGAATAGATCCAATATGGAGTCAGGTTTGTTCTTCTCTGTTACAGTGATAGTGAGCATTTTGTCTTGTTTCTCACTTTATCAATCAGTATGATGTTTACTGTAGATACTGAGTAATTTACCTATCACATTAAGGAAGTTACCATATATACCTAATGTACTAAGAATTTTTTTCATGACATGAATTGAAAATTTTCTTAATTTGTTAAAATGAACATAGTTTTTCTCCTTTAATATCTTTAAAAAATTATTTATTTATTTATGTTTGGCTGCTTTGGGTCTTTGTTGCTGCACGCGGGCTTTCTCTAGTTGCGGCAAGCGGGGGGATACTCTTCGTTGTGGTGCGTGAGCTTCTCATTGCGGTGGCTTCTCTTGTTGCGGAGCATGGGCTCTAGGCTTGCAGGCTTCAGTAGTTGTGGCACACAGGCTCAGTAGTTGTGGCTTGTGAGCTCTAGAGCTCAGGCTTGGTAGTTGGGGCGCACAGGCTTAGTTGTTCCACGGCATGTGGGATCTTCCCGGACCAGGGCTTGAACCCGTGTCCCCTGCATTGGCAGGCAGATTCTTTTTTTTTTTTTTTTTTAACTTTTTGGCAGGCAGATTCTTAACTACTGCACCACCAGGGAAGTGCCTTCTTTAATATCTTAAAGATTTTCTAGTATTATTTTCTAGTATGACAGAATTCCTACTAGATCATGTTATATTATTTTTTGTGAACACGATTAGGTTTAGCTTCCTATTCATTTCAGATTTTCGCAGCTATATTTATGAGTGAAACAAGCTTATAATATACTATAGTCAGTTTCACTTGTTTTTAAGCCATATAGACCATGTCACTGACTTCCTTTGCTCAAAATTATATGATTAAGTTTCGCTTATGTTGTTGTATGTAGCTATACTGTAGTTTGTTCGTTTTTGTTGTTAAATCATGTTAAAGATAAACAAAGCCAGACACTAGTCAGAGTGGTGAACACAGAGTTTAATCGGTAGTATACTCTTGCCATAGGGAAGAGTCCAGTGTGAATGGAACTCCACCTCAATTTGCACAGAGGCAACTGGGCCTTTCAAAGGGAGAGTGAGGGAGTAGGGAGGGAGATGAGTGGAGCTCAGTCAGGGAAGTGAAAAACTACGAAAAGGGGATGGGAGTTGGACCATGTGAAACCCAGGGGGGTTTACTAACTGGTGCTTATCCGAGTTAGGTTCTTACCCTCCACAGGGCCTGGGAGACAGGGGCCCTATCTTCAGGTAGTTCTTTGGAAGCCTTGAGTTTCCTCAGGCAGGCACCTTACTGGGCTGGAGTCAGCCCAGGGATGTGGTCTTGAGCTGTTTCTAAATGTGTCTCATAATACAGGTGTCTTCAGATGAAGGTGTCTTCAGATGCCTGAATTTGTAAGTTCTTTATAAATTCTGGATACGAGATTTTCTTAGTTATTTGTATTAGGGATATTTTCTCTCAGTCTCTGGCTTGCCCTTTTGCTTTCTTAACGTTGTATTTTTTAATTTTTTATTTATTTATGTTTTGGCTGCATTGGGTCTTCGTCGCTGCATGCGGGCTGTCTCTAGTTGCGGCGAGTGGGTGCTACTCTTCATCGTGGCGCGCGGGCTTCTCATTGCGGTGGCTTCTCTTGTTGCGGAGTATGGGCTCTAGGCACGCGGGCTTCAGTAGTTGTGGCACGTGGGCTCAGTAGTTTTGGCTCACGGGCTCTAGAGTGCAGGCTCAGTAGTTGTGGCGGATGGGCTTAGTTGATTTTCCCGGGCCAGGGATTGAACCTGTGTCCCCTGCATTGGCAGGCAGATTCCTAACCACTGTGCCAGCAGGGAAGTCCCCTCAATGTCGTATTTTAATGAAAAGAGAAGTTTTAAATTTTAATAGGATTAGGTTTATCAATGTTTTCTTTTGTGGTTAGTGCTTGCTTATGTCTTTTTAAAAAAAATAGATGTTTTTTAGAGAAGTTTTAGGTTCACAGCAAAATTGAACAGAAAGTACAGAGTTCCTGTATAACCCCTGACTCCCGCCACACCCCACAGGTACAGCCTCCTCAACTGTCAGCATCCCAAACCAGAGTGGTATAGTTGTTACAGTTGATGAACCTACATTGACACATCATTATCCCGTAAAGCCCACAGTTTACATTAGGGTTGATGTATTGATACGTTCTGTGGGTTTTGACAAATATATAATGACATATGTCCATCATTATAATATCACACAGAATAGTTTTCCTGACCTAAAAATCCTGTATGTGCTGCCTGTCCATCCCTCTCTGTCACTAACCCCTGGCAGCCACTGATCTTTACAGTTTTGCCTTTTCTAGAATGTCATATAGTTGGAATCGGACAGTGTGAAATGAAGCCTTTTCAGATTGGCTTCTGTCACATATATGCATTAAACTTTCCTCCATATCTTTTCATGACTTGATAGCTCTTTTCTTTTCAGTTTTATTAATATTCCATTATTTGGATGTACCACAGTTTATTTATCCGCTCACCTACTTAAGGACATATTGGCTGCTCTCAAGTTTTGGCAGTTATGAAAAAGCTACTATAAGCATCTGCGGTCATACGTTTTCCACTCATTTGAGTGAATACCAAGGAGCACAGTTGCTGTTAAGAGAATGTTTGGTTTTATTAAAAACTGCCAAACTGTCTTCCAAAATGGCTGTACCATTTTACATCCCCACCGGCAACAAATGACAGTTCCTGTTGCCCTGCATCTGCACCAGCATCTGGTGTTCTGTGTTTTGAAGTTTTGCCGTTCTGATAGGCATGTAGTGGTATCTCGTGTTTCAATTTGCATTTCCTTGATGACATATGATGTGGAGCATCTTTCCATATGCTTATTTGCCATTTATCTTTGGTATGGTGTGTCTGTTCATATCTTTTGCCCATTTTAAAAATTGAGTTGATTGTTTTCTTGTTGTATTTTAAGAATCCTTGGTGTATTTTGGATAACAGTCCTTTTTTTTTTTTTTTTTTTGATAACAGTCCTTTTTAAGATTTATGCATAACGGTTCTTTTTAGGATTTATGTTCCATGTTCCTCCCAACTTAGAGGACATCAGTACCACAACTTCTGTCCTCACAGGGGCATTAGAACCTCAACTCTTAGGCTCTAGAGTCTGAATTTGTCTAAAATTCCATGGAGCATTTAGTATGAGGCTACTCTGACTTTGATTTCTCCCCTCCCTGCTTTTTTCGACCTCAGAGAGAACTTCCCCTAAATCATAGATGCGGAGTCTCACTGTTCCTTACGGGGGGATATGGGTGTGGATATGAGGGGGCAGGGGAGTTATATGGGTAGCCTAGAATAGGACAGCTACACGCTTTGAATTTTAAATTCACAACAAGTGTTGCCTAACTGCCAAACAAATATATGTTAATGCTGATGTAAGTGCTCTAGTTTGGTCATGTGTTCCTTTGCAAGTGCAGTTATTAGTTAAATACTTTTCCTTTTCAGATGTGCGTTCCAAACGGGAGTATGATGAAAGCCATGTGATTACAGCCCGTCTTGTGAAGAAGGTATATGGGCAGAGTCAGAATCTGGGGCTACCTTACAGGGGGGTGGGGAGAATGGGAGATTGTGTCTGAGGTCCAGGAGGCAGCACTTACTACTGGACACTGTGGGCGGCAGAGACAGGACTGCCCTTGTGCGTCCACCATGAGGGTCTCCTACACTGTTTCACACTCTTTAAGGTCTCCCCACTGCCCCCCACGGTCAACAGCTTCATTAAGCAAATGTTGCTTTAATTCCTTGACTTGCCAGGCAATGTTCCAGACCCTGGGGATACAACAGAATATAAGATGCCCTTAATTCATTCTCCCTGCCTCATGGAGCATCTCTTCTACTTGGGCAACAGACAACAAGCCATAGAAATAGTTAGTATAACCCAGAGACAGAAGCCCCTTCCCTACCCTCCCTTCCGTTTCCATCCTGTCTTCCTATTCCCGGCCCAGCTTTTATAATGCCTGGGCCCTGCAGGCAGTCACCGGCCTCGCTCCTGCAGTGAAGCCCTTCCCTCCAGTCCCGTAGGGAGTCTTCTCTCTCTCGTCACTGCTGAGCATGGCAGCCTTCACTTGGGCTCTACCTTGACCCCTCCCATCCTGACCACATTCTCTTTCCTTGACTTCCAGGTTCTCCCTTGCTTCCCTGGTTTCTTCTCTACCTCTTTGGTTCAGCTTCATTTTCTCCTGCTGCCGCCTGAAGAAACCACTACCCTGTTCTTGTATATCTGCTGGTCAGTGTACTTTCTTCAGAGATTTCATCCAGGCTTACAGCTTCAGCTGTCCACGTGCAGTTAGCCATCCTGTCAATTTTACTTCCACGATTCTGTCTTGCAATATTTCCCCCTTCTCCCTGTTCCCACTGCCACGTGCTGCTGCGCACTCCACCTCTGGCCCTTTCCCACACAACTGGCCAGGGAGCCTGTGCCCTGCCTCAAGTATTTTTCTGGGATAAGCTTGCTCCTAACACCTCCCTTTCCCCGCCCTAGTGTGTCATTATCTGCTTTTTTCCTCTCTGGATTTTCAGTTTTCTGGCTCCATACTCTAGCTCTTCATCTCCATTTCAGGCCTTCCTTGGTGTTTTGCAGCTGATTCAGAGCCCCTTCGTCCTGTATGGCTTTCAGCTTCCAACTCACCTCTCAAATCTGTGTGTTCCTTTGATTCCGGCAGTACCCCCGGCTCTGGAAAAGAGGCATTCCCTCTGCCTCAGCCCCTCGGCCAGGCTGACACCTCACACCTCCCCTCCCCTACTTTCTGGCCAGGAGGTTACAGGCCTGAAGGCTGGAAGGGAACCCCAGCATGAGCAGGACACACAGCCCCCAAGTCAGTGTTCACACACCGGATCTGGTTCCACCTCCCTCTCCAGCCTCATCCGGCATGCTTCCACTCTCCCCTGACACCTCCACAACCTTGTCCTGCCGTGTTTCCTGGGGTCTAAGATGCTCATTTGTCCTTGTATTTTAACACTTCTGAGGTTGGAATATATCCTACAATTGATTTGCACCTTAAAGTGACAAAGTCTTTTCCCCCGAAAATGAATGTGGCCACAACATCTGTTGTTTTTCTGCCTGGCACCTCCACTTTTTTGAGGGGAACTCCTCCTCTCTCTGCTTAAATCATGGGGGGTCTAGTGGTGCTCCTTAGAATAGGATCCAGGCCCTGGCCACGGTGATTGGCCTGGGAAGAAAACAGCAAATCAGAATTGGCATTAGGGAAGGCTGCTCTGGTGGTGGGGTTTGGAGGATGGGAGTCTGAGCATCGCTGGTGGTCGTGACTAAGGCTTCAGGACAAAGTGGTCTGAGAAGGTGAACCCAGTGTGCAGGGGACGCAGAGAGCAACAGGGCCCAGGAGGGAGGTCTGGGCTTTAGATCACCGATTCAGGTCTTCCCAGGACCACTTGCTCCCCGCCCTGCCTGAAGTAGCGTTATGTGCCAACACACCTCTCCTTCTGTGTAGACTCCTGATTGCAAATGTTATGAAATTGGTGGTGCATCTTACAACCAATGGTCTCTTACAATCTAGGAAATGACAATATGTGTGGTCCCTTGGACACACTGCTCTCTGTGACCCAGGGACGTGTATGCTTTGTTCATCATTGTATCCCGGGTGCTCACTCTGGTCCCTGGCATCTGGGAGGTGCTTGGGACCTATTTGTTAACTAAAAATGAATGACGGGTATCTGTTCCTTCAGCCTGGAATGCTCCCCCAGCCCTTGTCCATCTGGCAAATTTCCACTTGCCCTCACAGTCTCATCTCAAATGCCTCCTGTCCCATGAGACCCTTCTGAGTCCTCCAGGCCAACTCAGGCATTTCCCTTTTTGTTTTTTTCTTTTTTTTTGTATCTCCGTATTTCAGAACCTAGCACAGTGTGAGTGCCAAGTGAGTCCTCAGCGAATGTTTATTAAGTGAAAATGGATGTTGGGCCACAACTCTCCTGTGCTCCCACCTGCTCAAGCCTCTAGGGGCTGTTCTCACCGTTTCCCTTTTGCTCATGCTCTTCTCCATACCCAGAGCCTTCTACCCCCTCATTGTCACCTGTCTAAGTCCTGCTCGTCCTCTGAGCACCACCTGTCTCCCAATTCTGTTAGACGAATATGATTTCTCTCCTTAGAATCCTGGAGAACGTCCTGGGTCTGTACTTCCAGGGGCCCTACTGCTCTGCCTTGCAGTACAGTAGATGCACACTCGTCCTATCCCACCTGAATGTCCTCTGTCAGGGCCTCTACGACAGTCAGCTCAGGTCACAAGGGACAGAGCCAGGCTCAGGTTCCCCTGAGTAGTGGGGGCTTTCAGGAAGCATTGCGAACAAGTGAAGACCCACCTCTCTGCTGCTGCCAGCTGGGCCTTCCCGAGCTCTGGGACACCCTTTGGAGTCCTGGGCAGTTCTGGTACTGGGAGAGGTCATCCCCTCCTTGGCAGAAGACACCTGTTGTTGCTGCCCTTGTGGTCCAGCATAATGATGACTCAGCCAGTCCCCAGCTCCTCCTCATGACCTCATTGCTGCTGTCTGCCCATTCCTTCCTTTAACCATATTTATGGCCTGCTGTGTGCCAGGCACTGTTCTGGACGCTCAGGATACATCAGTGGCCATAAAGGGACAAAAGTTCCTGCTCTCACAGAGCTTCCATTTGAGCTTACAGCCTGCCTCATGATGCCTGCTTGCTTATGACTTCTGTGCATTCAAGCCTTCTGCTCACTGCCCTCTTCATGGCAGAGTTTGGATTCGGTCCCCAACGCCAACACTCTCCCCCAGACAGAGAATGTCATTAGTTAAGGTGGCCACGACTGCTCTCATAGCACTCATGCCAGGGCACCTAAAGGGCTGTGGGCTGGTCCATAGACCACTGTTCTTTGACCCGGCAGTTATCTCTGGCCCGGTCAGCTGTGGTCAGCTTCCCCCAGGAGGGAATATGGGTGTGGCAGGTCCTTGGAGTTCAGCAGACTCTCTGTCCACTGTCAGCGCTCCCGTGCCTGTGTGTAGTCAGGGAGGTGGACACCGTCCTAGCTCCGGCTCCTCCCGGTGCTGGCGTGCAGGGAATACGGGTTCAGCTGGACCCTCCTGCCAGCAGCCTTCCTTTGTGGTTTCTTTAGAGGGCGGGTGAATATCTTATCCCGGAGTCTGTGGATCTGGAGTGTGTGGAACACTGTGTGGTGTATGATAACAACACCAGCTCCCTGAATGTCATCCTAAAAGGCGACAACGACGATGACAACGCTGATGAAGGCGATCAAGGTGGGTTTTTACAACAGCAGCAAGAATATGAGTTCAGTTACTGAGCACTTTTGTCACGTGCCAGGAGCTCTGCCTGGGTCACCTCATGCAGTCTGCAGAGCAGCCCGATGAGGATGGCAATGCCAGGAACTGGGAAGGGCCTGGGCTTTTTCCTTCCTGTGCAAGATGACAGGTGAGCCTGCCGTGGTTCATGGATGCTGGCAAAAGACATGAGGCTCCTGGGTCAGAGACAAAGGGCTTTATTTCTCAGAGCAGTAAAAGTAGCCAGAGTGCAGTGGGTGGTATTATGGAGAACTCTGAGCTTAGGGGGCTTGAATCTTTTTTAACAAATGGGCAGAAAGCCTGCCTGCCCTTGGCTCTGGAGGCAGAAACTGTCTCTGTCATCCAAGGCTGTTTGTTATACACATATCCTTGAAAAGCCAGTGCCTTTGTTCAGAGGCTATGTAGAAACACGAAAGACCATGGAGAATTGTGCCCTAATAGGTAACATCCCCACTTTATTGATGAGGAAACTGGGGTCCAGGAAGGTGAAGTAACTCATTCCCCAGGTGTGAGACCATGGGTATCTATTGCTGTGTAACAAATTACCCCAAAACTCTGTAGTTTTTTTTTTTTTTTTTTTTTTGCAGTACACGGGCCTCTCACTGTTGTGGCCTCTCCCGTTGCGGAGCACAGGCTCCGGACACGCAGGCTCAGCGGCCACGGCTCACGGGCTCAGCTGCTCCGTGGCATGTGGGATCTTCCCGGACCGGGGCATGAACCCGTGTCCCCTGCATCGGCAGGCAGGCGGACTCTCAACCACTGTGCCACCAGGGAAGCCCAACTCTGTAGTTTAATACCATAAACATTAATTATATATTCGTTTCTGTGGAATTCAGGAGTAGCTTAGCTGGGAGGTTCTAGCCTGTCCTAAGGTTGTAGTCATGACGTTAGCCAGAACTGCTGTCTTGTGAAGGTTTGGCCAGGCCAAGATAATGTGCCTCTGAGATGACTCACTCACATGGGAATAGCTAGGAGTCCTCAGTTCCTCACTGCATGGATTTCTGCATGGGGCTGCTTAGATGGCCTCACGACAGGGCAGCCGGTATACCCCAGAGCAAGTGATCCAAGAAAGAGGGAGAGAAAGGGACAGCCATGTACCCTTTATGACCTAGTCTTGGGACTTAAACAGTCACTCTTGCCACATTCTATTCATTAGAAGCAAGTCACTGAGTACAGCCTACCCTCAAGGAGAGGGGAATTAAAACTCAACCTTTTTAAAAAATATATATATTTATTTATTTATTTGGTTGCACCATCTTAGTTCTGGCAGGCGGGCTCCTTAGTTGTGGCATGCGAACTCTTAGTTGCAGCATGCATGTGGGATCTAGTTCCCTGACCAGGGATCGAACCTGGGCCCCCTGCATTGGGAGCACCACCAGGGAAGTCCCTAAACTCAACCTTTTAAAGGGAGGTGTTTGAAAGAATTTGTGGAGAGTTTTTTTTTTTTTATTCAAATGGAAAGTCACAAAAATTATAATCATCCTCATCAGTTCACTCAGTCCCATGTAATTAATTTTTTTCATCTTGATCTTTTGTTAGCACTTTTATGAATTCATCAGTTTTCCATTAGAGTTCTGAAAACGCTTATTCATTCAGTTCAGCAGTATAGTCAGTTACCAGAAACCTGTACTTGTCAGAGTCTTTTCCATGAATTCGTTGAAGATGAAACCCTTTTACAGGAACATTTTTGCAAAAGCATCACAGTACACCCAGAACTGTCTGTAAATGACAAAGACTTAAAAATGACCACGGTTAAAGAGTTGATGGAAGTTCATAATAATGCAGTTAACAAGGAAATTTAGTTATTTCTGAGACATACATTTTAAAATAATAACTAGAATTATGACTTATAATATTATACCAGAACATATAAGATTTTTATGAATTTCATGTAATGTCTGAAACATTTATATTAACATATTTCCATACAAATAACCCAAAGAAAGTTTAGTATCAGTTTTTTTAAAGAACTTTTTTGAATTTTATTTATTTTTTTATACAGCAGGTTCTTATTAGTCATCAATTTTATACACGTCAGTGTATACATGTCAATCCCAATCGCCCGATTCATCACACCACCATCCCCACTCCCCGCGGCTTTCCCCCCTTGATGTCCATATGTTTGTTCTCTACATCTGTGTCTGAACTTCTGCCCTGCAAACCGGTTCATCTGTACCATTTTTCTAGGTTTGTGGAGAGAGTTTTTAAACCACCACACCTAGCAAGTGCTGGGGCCAGGATTCAAACCTGGGCAGTTTGGCTCTGTCTGGTCTCCTAAGGCCAGGGTAGTGATGCTGGAGAACAGTGCAGTCACTCCAGCCACACGCTGGAGCGTGGTCAGTTCTAATCTGCTTCACTGAGGCTCCACTGCATTCTCCATTCAGCCCCTGCTTTGGGCTGACCACCCCTTGCTGCTGCTTGTGGCTCAGTGACTAATATATATGGGTGGAGTTCCATGGGTTGGGCATTCACACCAGCGGTCACTGGGTGGCGCTAGGCTTCCACCTTTAATAAAACCAGTCTTCTCAGGAGGTCCTTAGCCAGGAAATTGTCCCCTCTTTCCTAAGCTCATCCTGTTGGTCTCCAGTCTGCAATCCTAGGATTGTCGGCTGGACCCTGAAATCCTAGGAAATGTTGGTCAGTAAAGACAGCGCCGTCTGCAGTCTATACCTGACCTCACTTTAGTGCTATGGAGCCCCCAACCTCACTTGGTAAGAAATCACAACCACAGAACAACAAAACCCCAAAACCACACGCATATAATTTGCCTGCTCATGGAAAATTGCACAGTCGGGGGCAGCTGCAGTGGCTGATGGCTTGATGGCCGCAGCATCCTTTGTTTACTGATATGGCAAGCAACATTCTTTGTCCACAGTATATACCAAGAGAAATTAAACATGTGCACACAAAACCTTGCACATGGATGTTCATAGCAGCCTTATTCATAATAGCCACAAAATGGAAACATCCAAATAGTCATCAATAGATAAATGGGTAAACAAAAGGTGGAGAGCCACACAGTGGAATATTATTCAGCTATGAAAAAGGATGGAGTGCTGACACTTGCTGCAACATAGATGAACTTTGAAAACGTTATGCTCAGTGAAAGAAACCAGACACAAAACGCCACATATCGTATAATTCAGTGTCTATGAAATGTCCAGAATAGGTCAATCCGTAGAAATTAGATTAATGGTTGCCTAGAGCTGGATGTTTGGAGGGAAATGAGGAATGAAACCCTCTAACTGGTACATGGTTTCTTTTGGGAGTGACTAAAATGTTCTGAAATTGACTGCAGTGATGGTTACACAACTGTGAATATAATAAAAAACATTAATTTATATACTTTAAATAGATGAATTGTATGGTATATAATATGTGATATTGTATATATACACACACATTCCCCTCATGCTGAATCATCCTTCCTTGCAACAATATGAAAAAAAAATGAAATCTCGGAGTTTATAGAAAAAGATCAGCTTACTTGGTGGTGAATTGCTTTTTAAATTTTAATTGTAACATTCACCTCTATTTATATTTGCTTCAGCTTTCTAGACAATTGCTTTTCAGAATGGAGTGCCTATCCACTGGGCCTTTAGGCAAATGGTGAGCACACAGGGGACATTGATCTCTTTGGTCTCTACTCTTAGGAATTGTGCTTGGAGCTGCCGTTGAGTGTGGCAGAACCCTGACTCACCTTGCCCGCCACCCCATCCGTATCCTGAGAGGAGGCTACGAGAGCTTCTCGGCCATGTACCACTTCTTCCGGACACAGAAGATCATCTGGATGCCACAGGTAAGGCAAGGAGCTGAGCACAGGCAGGCTTGGATGGGAGCATGGCCTTCCCCTGGGGACCGAGGGCAGGGAGCAGGGCTGGAAAAAGAGGAGAAGGAGACAGATGGCACGGAAAAGATGGAAGAGATGTCAAAGATGGCTTGGGAATGAACCTGGGGCAGCCAGGAGGTCCAGTCCAGTATGATGAATTTATAATCGCCAGGTTCAGGCAAAATCCAGGGCGGTGTTTAATACATGAGGTTAGTTCAGAGGGCAGGGAGCCGGGGCAGCGTGTTCTGGATGGTGGGTCGTGGTCAAAGTCACACGGGCAGGCAGGGCCATCATGATTCGAGGCTGCCTCGCCATCCTTAGCCGTCTGGCCTCTCAAACCCTGGCTGGGTCCAGAGGATACAGTAAAAATTGGGAGACGGGTTGTAATAAGGTGTGGCCAAGGGATGCACCAGATGTCTGGAGCCCGGAGGAGCACTTACTTCCTGGAGCCAAACTGGGTGGCAATGATAGGCAGGCAGGGACTGGTCCCTGGGGGCATTTTATAGTATCTGGTTTCTTGAAGGGTCTGAATGTAATGGAATGTGAACCTGCAGAGGTTTCATTCTTTCCAGCAATTGCCTTCAACTGTGCTCTCATTCTTGCCCTTTGCAGCATCATGGGCAGATTCCATACTTTCTGGCCGCTTTCGGTTATGGACAATTTCAGTCTAGTCATATTATAAAACAGCGGGGGAAATGCGCCTATGAACTGGAATTTGATGATATTATATTATTGTTATATATTTCTTTAGGTTGTGATGACATTATTATGGCTATGTTTTTAAAAATATGAGTCCCTATCTTTTAGAGATACATAATGAAATATTTATAATTAAAATGATATGATGTCTGGAATTTCCTTCAAAATAATCTGGGGAGGGTTGGGGAGTCAGGGGTATAGATGAAACAAAATGGGCCATTGGTTGATAATGCTTGCAGAAGGGTGATAGATCCAAGGTTTGTTATACTATTCTCTCTACTTTTGTGTGTTTTTGAAGTAATTTTTTGAAAAGGGCATAAAAATAGTCCAGTACAATCTAGGCTAGTTTAACATTCCAATCTCAACTCAAATCTCCTCTCTTCTCATCTTCCAGAGCTGGGCAGCCTTCCATTTGCTGGGGGCTGAGGGCTGGGAGTGGGGAGGGGTGTGGGATAGCTTTATGGGCATCTCCTTACGTCCCCTCTTCTGGGTCTGGTCCCTTTGGTGCTGGGGGTCCAGCGTGGGCCCTGTCTTGTGTGGCTGCCTGTTTGTCAATGGTGGGGAAGTGCCTTCTCATTCTGCCCCAGCCAGCTTCTGTGCGCTGCTGCTGGCCTTTGTTGCTGATTTTCTTGGGGCTGTGTTCAGGGGGCCCCGTCTGTTACTGAGCATCTTTCAGAGAGAGCCAGCTGAGAATTCCTGACAGGAGTACCCCCAATGCCCTTCCCTTCCCTTGGTAGCTCATGACCTCCCACCACGTCCATATTCTTTCACCTGAATCCCAGAATGAGCCACAGGGGAGTGTGACAGTAGGGAAGGAGGCCCCTTCTTGCCTTGCTGGCTTGGCTGCTCCAGTCGGCCTGTGTGAAAAGCTAGGGACCTGTGTCTGGGGTCATACCTGTTGCCAAATGCAGGCTATATATATGTCAAGTTCTCCAAAGGCCTTCTTCTCCTTCTTCCACTGAGCTATGATGTTCAGCTCAACAGGTGTACAGCCAGCCTCCCCGTCCTGCCAGGCACTCCTCCTCGCTCCTAGAGGAGCACCCTTACTGGCTTTGCAGTGATGGGAGGGACTCTTTCTGATCTGAAGACGTCACATGCTGATACCTCACCTTCTTTATTTTTCTTTTAAAGCTTTAGGAAGGTGGAATTGGCATAGGATGAACTGCACCTATTTAAAATGTACAGTTTGGTCAGTTTTGACGTGTATGCACCTGAGACTTGTCCTTGCCCCCAGTCTTCTTAAGTAGATCGGGAAGAGGGGTAGGGTGGTGGCTGGTGGTATCTAGCAGGGCCTGGATGGGTGAGTTCTACTCTGCTTGTATGTGGCCCTCTTTAGAATGTACGTTCCAAGTATTTGCCACTCCCTACTTTGGGACCTTTGTTATTAATTCAGGGGCAAGAGTGAGAGCCCCACTCCCTTCCTGTTACGTGTTCTGACACAGTGTAAAGCAGGAGTGTCCCTACTGCTCCCCAAGGAACTCCTGCGAGGGGAGATGGAGGCACAGAATTTGGGCTCTGAGACTGCCCCTCTCCTTTAGACACAGTGATTTCTAATTTCCCGTTTTATATGTGGTACCCCTTAAATAAGATTTCACTTTGAGCAAAGGGGTTCTGTGACTAGGGCACGTGTGAAGACCACACTAGAGAGAGATGCTGGTTAGCCACCAAGTGGTTTTAAGTTCGGGGAGGGGCACCTGGTTAGATTGCCCTTTAGAAAGGTCAACTCTGATTGCAGAGCAGAGCCCAGACCAATGCAGGCAGAGTGGGTCTGGGGAGACCTGCTAGGAGCCAGGGATGAAGAGGAGAGGACAGATTCAAGAAATACTTAGGAAACGGCTTCGATTAGACATGGGGCAGGGGGTATGGGAGAGGGAGGAGTCTAGAATAATGCCACAGTTCAGGTGCGGGTGACAGGTGGCCAGTGGTGTGGCTCATTGAGAAGGGGACACAGGAGGAGGCGGTGGCAGTGTCAGGGGAAGGCAGTGGGCTCGGTTTGGGCATGTTAATTTGTGACACCAGTTTCTTTTACATTTGTCAATGTGGTTGTCAAAATCGTGTCCTCTAGAATTAACAGCAGAGCTTCTTTTATCCGTCCCACACCCTCTTCCGCACAGCTGTTACAACCACAAAGGAAGCTGGTTTGAAAGTGTCAGGAAGAGTTGACAGATTTGTGGTGGGTATTGTGTGAGATTTTCCGAAAGAAACCGGAAGGATTTCATTTGGCCACCGGCAAGCTGAGCGTCCTGGGCGGGATCACCCTGAACCCTGGGGAGTGCTTTGGGTCACATCCGCAAGTAGTGGGCCTGCCTGCATGTAGAAGGGCCGTGTGTCTCACAAACTTGAGGGTTGGCTCAGCGTGGTGTCTGCTCATTGATAAAGGCTTTTGAGGCTAACAGTTTGGGAGGAATGCGGGCTTGTGGTAGGTTCACGGTGAGGCGAGATGTGCTGAAGCCAGAAGGCTCTGAAAGGCTCAAGTGGACAGCAAAAGAGCTTGAGGTACTTAAGATGTTATTTCTGAGTCAGACTTGGAGCCAGAGGCATTTTAGAGCTGGTTTGACCTTTGAAATTATATAGGTTAGCATTTCCCATGGAAAACTGATGGGAACAAAGGGGTCTCTAAACAGATCATATTAGAAACATCAGTTCATACAATGTTAGTGGATTTCTTTTTTTTTTTTCTTTTGGGGTTATGCCTAGGTTTTATTTTACTAAACGTAACAGGTAAGTTTTCAATCCATGACAACAACAAATATGTAGCCACTGTTTTATTACGGACATCTGAGCCGTAATAGGCCACCCAAGAAACCGTTAGGGGAATTCCCATTCGTTCTCAGTCTCCTGGAGGCATGCTTTGAGAACAGTCTTCGACTGGCATGCTTTTCTGGCTGTTTTCCAACTTGTTTGTAAGATGAGTCTTATTATTTGATGATAATTGTTTCTAAACACCTGATTGGTGCTCTAATAATCTTTCCTTGGAAACAATCAAATTTTGTAATTTTCCCTCTGGCTTTGATATATAATTGACATATAACATTGTGTAAATTTAAGGTTTACAACAAGATGACTTGATACACATATATGCAGAATGATTACCATAAGAGTAACACATCCGTCACCTCAGGTAATTACCATTTTTTGTGTGTGTGTGAGATGAGAACATTTAAGATGTACTTTCTTAGCAACTTTCAAGTACATAATACTGTATTTTTAAAAAATAAATTTATTTGTGGCTGCATTGGGTCTTCGTTGCTGTGCGTGGGCTTTCTCTAGTTGCGGCGAGTGGGGGCTACTCTTCATTGCAGTGCGTGGGCTTCTCATCGCAGTGGCTTCTCATGTTGCAGAGCACGGGCTCTAGGCGCGTGGGCTTCCGTAGTTGTGGTTTGTGGGCTCTAGAGCGCAGGCTCAGCAATTGTGGTACAAGGAGTTAGTTGCTCCGCAGCGTATGGGATCTTACCGGACCAGGGCTTGAACCTGTGTCCCTTGCGTTGGCAGGCGGATTCTTAACCACTGCGCCACCAGGGAAGCCCTGTGTTGTTAACCGTAGTCACCATGCTGTACGTTAGATCCCCAGAACTTATTTGCCTTATATCTGGAAGTTTATAACCGTGACCAACATCTCCCCATTTCCCTCACCCCCACAGCCCCTGGCAACAACCACTCTACTCTGTTTCCATGAGTTTCGCTTTTTAATTTTTATTTTATTTTATTATTTTATTATGATTTTTGGCCACGCTGTGTGGCATGTGGGATCTTAGTTCCCTGACCACGGATAGAACCTGTGCCCCCTGAATTGAGAGTGTGGAGTCTTAACCACTGGACTGCCATGGAAGTCCCGACTTTCACTTTTTTAGATTCTACATATGAGTGAAATCATGCAATATTTGTTTTTTTCTGACTTATTCTCTTAGCACAATGGCCCCAAGATCCATTCATGTTGTCACAAATGACAGGATTTCCTTCTTCTTTATGGCTGAACAATATTCCATTGTGTATATATGCCATATTTTCTTTATCCATTCATCCATTGATGGACACTTAGGTCATTTCTATGTCTTTGTGAATAATGCTCAAATGATCCTGGGGCGGGGGGGCGTGTGCAGATATGTCTTCAAGATGGTGATTTCATTTCCTTCAGATATATACCAAAAGTGGGATTGCTGGATCAAAGGGTAGTTTTGTTTTTAATTTTTTTTAAAAAGCTTTATTTATTATTAATTAATTTACTTATTTATTTTGGGCTGTGTCGGGTCTTAGTTGCGGCACGTGGGATCTTTGTTGAGGCATGAGAGGTCTTTCATTGGGGCGTGGGCTGTTCGTTGCAGCGCGCGGGCTTCTCTCTAGTTGTGGCATGCAGGCTCCAGGGCGTGTGGGCTCTGTAGTTGTGGTGCTTGGGCTTAGTTGCCCCGCGGCACGTGGGATCTTAGTTCCCTGACCAGGGATTGAACCCGTGTCCCCTGCATTGGAAGGTGGATTCTTTACCACTGGACCACCAGGGAAGTCCCTGTTTTTAATTTTTTTAATTTAATTTTTATTTTATATTGGGATATAGCTGATTTACAGTGCTGTGTTAGTCTCAGGTGTACAGCAAAGTGGTTCAGTTATTCATATACATATATCCATTCTTTTTCAAATTGTTTTCCCATATAGGTTATTACAGAATACTGAGCAGAGTTCTCTGTGCTATTCAGTAGGTCCTTGTTGATTATCTGTTTTATATATAGTAGTGTGTATATGTTAATCCCAACCTCCTAATTTATCCTTCCCCCCTCTACCTTTCCCCTTTGGTAACCAGAAGTTTGTTTTCTATGTCTGTGAGTCTGTTTCCATTTTGTAAATAAGTTCATTTGTATCACCTTTTTAGATTCCACATATAAGTGATATCATATGATATTTGTCTTTCTCTGTCTGACTTACTTCACTTAGTATGATAATCTCTATGTCCATCCATGTTGCTGCAAAGGGCATTATTTCATTCTTTTTTATGGCTGAGTAATATTCCATGTGTTATGGCTGAGTAATATTCCATGTGTTATATGTACCACATCTTCTTTATCCATTCCTCTGTCAATGGACATTTAGGTTGCTTCCATGTTTTGGCTATTATAAATAGTGCCACAATAAACATTGGGTTAGTCTCATTCACTGTCCCAGTTTGTCTTTCTAAGCTTGTTTGCTGAGCCACATTTCAAGAGATGAAACAAAAACAACTTCTTCTCTGGGGATTGTTATCATAGCAGCCTTTCTCCTTCTCCACCTCAGGAACTGGATGCCTTCCAACCGTACCCTGTTGAGATAATGCCAGGCAGGATCTACCTGGGAAATTTCAGGCAAGCCTGCGACCCTAAAATTCAGAAGGATTTGAAAATCAAAGCACATGTCAACGTCTCCATGGAGACAGGGCCATTGTAAGTAGAAAAACCATTGTTTTTTTGTTTTTTTTATATTAGTATAATTTATTTATATAAGATTCCTAGTGGCATGCATTGACAGAATTGAAAGGGCTTTTAGAAATCAGCATACACTGGAGTAGGGTCTGCATTTATTTTCATCTATTCCTGGCCTGCACTTCATTGCCTGGCATGGCCATGGCATCCTCTGCCCCTGACTGAGACCCCACACTTGCCCCATACCCCATACTTAAATCTTACCAAAATAATACTTTCTTGGTACTTAACATTCTGATGCAAAATACCCTGGTTTACCCTGCTTCTCCTATCTCAGGCCCTCTGAGAAGTGACCCCTCTCTTGGTCCATCTGGGCTGCTGTAACAGGATACTGTAGACTGGTGGCTTATGAACAACGGAATTTCTCATGGTGTGGAGGCTGGGAAGTCCAAGATTAAGGCGCTGGGAAGTCCAAGATTAAGGCACTGGCAGATTCAGCGTCAGATGAAGGCCTGCTTTCTGGTTCATAGATGGCATCCTCACGTGGCAGAAGGGGCAAAGCTCTCTAGGGTCCCTTTTATAAAGGCACTAATCCTGCTCCTAGGGGTTTCAATTTCTATCCTCATGACCTAATTACCTCCCCAAAGCCCCACCTCCAAATACCATCACTTTGGGGATTAGGTTTCAAAATATGAATTTTGAGAGGACAGAAACATTTGATACAGCAACCTTTATGTCAGATTTTCCTTGGTGCTAGGAACATACAGATACACACACACACCCTCACTCATCATTGTTCAAAGAGCAGGAAAGTTCTGCACAGCCTTGCTTGTCAGCCTGTGTCTTCCCAGCTGTGTCCACTCATGATCACCAAGGCCCCCGCACTGTACAACCTACCTCTTCTAGCTCCTGATCAAAGCTAATAAAATTCAGTTCAGAGAGAATTTATATAAATAACACAAGAATTCAGTAAGGCATCTGGTAAAAAAAAAACTATATAAAAATCAATAAATCTAAAGAAAATTGCGTATAGGTACTTAGTGAAACTGCTGAAAACCAAAGAAAGAGAGAACATATTAAAAGAAGCAGAGGGCTTCCCTGGTGGCACAGTGGTTAAGAATCCGTCTGCCAATGCAGGGGACACAGGTTTGAGCCCTGGTCTGGGAAGATCCCACATGCTGCGGAGCAACTAAGCCCATGCGCCACAACTACTGAGCCTGCGCTCTAGAGCCCACGAGTGACAGCTACTGAGCCCGTGTGTCACAGCTACTGAAGCCCACGTGCCTAGAGCCCATGCTCCACAACAAGAGAAGCCCCCGCAATGAGAAGCCCGCGCAATCAGAAGCCCATACACCGCAACGAAGAGTAGACCCCGCTCGCCGCAACCAGAGAAAAGCCCGCATGCAGCAATGAAGACCCAACGCAGCCAAAAAAAAAATTAATTAAAAAAATAAAAATAGGGCTTCCCTGGTGGCGCAGTGGTTGAGAGTCCGCCTGCCAATGCAGGGGACACGGGTTCGTGCCCCGGTCCAGGAGGATCCCACATTCCGCGGAGTGGCTGGGCCCGTGAGCCATGGCCGCTGAGCCTGTGTGTCTGGAGCCTGTGCTCCACAACAGGAGAGGCCACAACAGTGAGAGGCCTGCATACCACACACACACAAAAAAATAAAAGAAGCAGAGAAGTAAGACATTACTTTCCAAGGAGCAATAATTAGACTAACAGCTGACTCATCAACAGAAATCACTGCAACTAGAAGGAAATATGGAATGCGTCTTTGTAGTCGGTAACGTTTCTGGTGATTCCCCACCTCCTACCATTCACAGCATTGAATGTGGGCTAGATTTACTGATGTGTGCTAATGGATAGAATAAAGCAAAAGTGATGGGCTGTCACTTCTGATATTGGGTCACAGAAAGACTGTGGCATCAGTATTGCTCATTCTCTCTTGCTCACTCATTCTGAAGGAAGTCAGCTACCATGTGGTGAGCTGTCCTATGGAGAGGTCCACATGGCAAGGACCTGACAGTCTTCAGCCAACAGCTAGCAATGAACTGAGGCCCTCAGTCAAAAAGCCTGTGAGAAACTGAATCCTGCCAATAGTCATGTGAATTAGCTTCTAATTGAGTCTTCAGATGAGACCAGATGACAACAGCTTGTCTATAATTTTATGAGAGATTTTAACCCAATGGTACCCAAATAAGCTGCCCCCAGATTCCTGATCCATAGAAATTGATAGATAATAATTTTTTATTGTTTTAAGCCACTGAGTGTTAGGACATTTTGTTATCCAGCAATAAATAATAGAACCTTAAAGCACTGAAAGAAAATAACTGCCAACCCACAATTTTGTACCCAGAGAATATATCCTTCAATAATGTAAGTGAGAGGACTTCCCTGGTGGCGCAGTGGTTAAGAATCTGCCTGCCTATTCAGGGGACACAGGTTTGAGCTCTGGTCCAGGAAGATCCCACATGCCATGGAGCAACTAAGCCTGTGCACCACAACTACTGAGCCTGTGCTCTACAGCCCGTGAGCCACAACTACTGAGTCTACGTGCCACAACTACTGAGTCCGCGTGCCACAACTACTGAAGCCCATGTGCCTAGGGCCTGTGCTCCGCAACAAGAGAAACCACTGCAGTGAGAAGCCCACACACTGCAATGAAGAGTAGCCCCCGCTCACTGCAACTAGAGAAAACCCACGTGCAGCAATGAAGCCCCAGTGCAGCCAAAAATAAATTTAAGAAAAAGAATGTAAGTGAGAAGAATTTCCATTTCTGGCCATGATAGGGTACAACCCCACCTTAAACAACTAAAAATACTCAGACAAAGCATCTAAAACAAGGGTTTTTCAGACAATGGCCAACAGACAGCACAGGACAATGATTCCTGAGAGGAAAAAAAATGGTGAGCTCCACAATCGAACCAGCTTATTGCTTGGAGATTGTTTGCAGGTCACAACACAGATCCTATTATTCTTTCTGAGTTGAGGGTACAGAGTTGAGGACTCAGAGCTGTTGAGTTGGCTAGAATTTGCAGGAGACCTGCATGGAGAATAGAGAGCTGAGTACAAAGAAAGACTCTGGACATCTGCAGAGAGTCCTCCTGTGTCTTCAGCTAAGTACTAATAAGCACATGCATGTGAAAAACTACTCAAGGCAGGGAGAAAAACCAACAGAAATCAACAGGTGGTACAATCCCCAGAGATTATGTGGGGCCAGGAGTAGTTTGTGTTTCCAGTCAGATTAAACAAAACTCACAATATACAGTGCATCAAACAGAGTACTTAGAAGACTACTGCTTCAGTAGTGAGGAAAAACTTTGCCCTATATTAGGGATGAAAAGTACAGTCTGAGATGAAAAATATACTGGATAGAATTAAAAGATTAGACACTGTGGAAGAAAAGATCGCTGAATTTGGAGACACAGCAATAGAAGTATACAAAATGAAACATAGAGAAGAAAAAGACTTTAAAAAATAAACTAGAGTAGAACTTCAGTGAGACTGAGACAGCTTCAGGTGGCCTAACATGTGTAATTAGAATCTCCAAAGGAAAGGAGAATGGGGAGACAGGAAACATTGAAGAAACAATGGCCAGAATTTTCCAAATTTGATAAAAACTATAAATGATCATCTACACTGATCTCAATAAAATTTTTAATTAAAAATAGAATAATTTGGAAGATTATGAGCAACTTTATGTCAATACATTTGAAAAATTAACAGTTTCCTCAGAAGACTCAAGCTACCAATGCTTACTTAAAAAGAAATAGATTTATAAAAACTGACAATATGATAGTTCCTAAAACAAGATTCAACCAATTTCAGGAGATGCAAATCATATAGAGTTGGCTTTCAACCACTGTGGAGTTAATGTAGAAAACAATAATTTGCAAATATAACTAGGAAATTCCTAGAAGCTTAGAAATTAATTTTACAACAGCTCATGGATCAAAAAAGAACTCACAATGGAAATTATGAAATAGTTTCAACTATATGATAATGAAAATAGAATATATAAGAACTTGTGGAGTGTAGCTAAGCTGTGAGGGAAATTTATAGCTTTAAATGCATCTATTAAAAAGGAGAAAGGCTAAAAATCAACTAGTTACGCATTTATCTCAAGAAATTACCAAAGAAACAGCAAACTAAACTCAAATAAGGAAGGAAGGAATAATAAAAGCAGATAAAATGAACTAGAAACAATAAAATAGGATCTAGAAAGTCAAAATAGTTTTACAAAAATAATAAATTTGATAAACCCTTGGCCAAAAAGAGAGAAAGCACAAATAACCATCTGTAAAAGGGGATTCTAGGGCTTCCCTGGTGGCGCAGTGGTTGAGAGCCTGCCTGCCGATGCGGGGGACACGGGTTCGTGCCCCGGTCCGGGAAGATCCCACATGCCGCAGAGCAGCTGGACCTGTGAGCCATGGCCGCTGAGCCTGCGTGTCCGGAGCCTGTGCTCTGCAATGGGAGAAGCCACAACAGTGAGAGGCCCGCGTACCGCAAAAAAAAAAAAAAAAAAAAAAAAAATCTTCGCAAACTGAGAATAGAAGGGAACTTCTTTGATCTAAAAATAAAATTCTACAAAAATCTCTATAGCAAACATCACAATGATGAAATGTTGAAAGTTTTCCCTCTGAGCCTGGGAACGAGACAAAGATGCAACTATCACCACTTCTATTTAACATTGTACTGGAGGTTCTAGTTGGTGAAATATGACAAGTAAAGGAAATAAAATAGGAATCAAAAGGGAACAAAACCTGTCATTATACACAGTCTAATTGTATACAGAGAAAAGCCAAAACAACCTGCAGATAAATTATTGGACTTAAATAAGTTTGCTGAAATTTTAAAAGCATACAATTTACAATAGGACAAAAATATTAAATATCTAGGATTATACCTATTGAAAGATGTGCAAGATCTCTACACAGAAAAGTATACAGCATTACTGTGAATTACTAAAGATTATCTAAATAGCTAGAGGATGTTAGTAAAGATCACCTGAATAAACAGAGGATGTACCGTAGTTGTGGATTAGAAGAATCAATTTTGTAAAGATGTTGATTCTTGCCCAATTGATCTATAGATTCAATGGAATGCCAATAAAATTCCAATGGATTTGTGAAAATTGATACAGTAATTTTAAATTTTATATGGAAATACAAAGGGCAAAAATAGCTGAATAGTGAATAACAACAAATGGGAAAATTGACTTGACCAGTTATGAAGACTTAAAAAGAACCACAGCAAGTAAGGCATTGTGATATTGGTGCAGGATAGAAAAATAAACCAATGGAGCAAAATGGAGTCCAAACACAGACCCATGCATATACGGACACTTGAATTATGCAAAGATTTTCTCCTATATTTTCTTCTAAAAGTTTTGTAGTTTTAACCTTCACGTTTTATGATACATTTAAAAAAATATATTTATTTATTGCTTCAGGTCTTAGTTGTGGCATGTGGACTTCTTCGTTGTGGCATGCATACAGGATCTAGTTCCCCCACCAGGGATCGAACCTGTGCCCCCTGCAATGGGAGCACAGAGTCTTACCCACTGGACCACCAGGGAAGTCCCCTGTGATACATTTTGTGGTTTTTTTTTTTTTTTTTTTTTTTGCGGTACGCAGGCCTCTCACTGTTGTGGCCTCTCCTATTGTGGAGCACAGGCTCCGGATGCGCAGGCTCAGCAGCCATGGCTCACGGGCCCAGCCGCTCCGCGGCATGTGGGATCTTCCTGGACCGGGGCACGAACCCGCGTCCCCTGCATCAGCAGGCGTACTCTCAACCACTGCACCACCAGGGAAGCCCCCCTGTGATACATTTTGAAATCCGTTTTTGTATATGGTGCCTGATATGGAACAAAGTTCATTGTTTTGTATGTGGAAGTCATCACTGTTGAAAAGGTGATCCTTTTCCTGCTGAATTGCTTTGATACCTTTGTTGAAAATCAGTTGACCATACGTGTACGGGATTATATCTGGATTCTTTGTTCTTTTCCATTGATCTATGTTTTTCTTTATACCAGTTTCCCACACTTGTTTTTCTCTTTTAAAAAAAATTTTATTAAAGTATAGTTGATTGGGGCTTCCCTGGTGGTGCAGTGGTTGAGAATCCGCCCGCCAGTGCAGGGAACACGGTTTCTTTCCCTGGTCCGGGAAGATCCCACATGCCGCGGAGCAACTAAGCCTGTGCGCCACAACTACTGAGCCTGTGCTCTAGAGCCTGTGAGCCACAACTACTGAGCCCACATGCTGCAACTACCGAAGCCCATGCTCCTAGAGCCCGTGCTCTGCAGCAAGAGAAGCCACCGCAATGAGAAGCCCGCACACTGCAATGAAGAGTAGCCCCCGCTTGCCGCAACTAGAGAAAGCCTGCGTGCAGCAATGAAGACCCAACACGGCCAAAATAAATAAATAAAATAAATTAATTACTTAAAAAAAAAGTATAGTTGATTTACAATGTTGTGTTAATTTCTGCTGTATAGCAAAGTGACTCAGTTATAGATATATATTCTTTTTCATATTCTTTTCTGTTACGGTTTATCACAGGATATTCAATATAGTTCCCTGTGCTATACAGTAGGACCTTATTATCAGTTCCACACTTGATTACTGTAGCTTTATAATAAATCTTGAAGTCAGGTAGTGTTAGTCCTCTAATTTTGTTGTTCTTTTTCAAAGTTGTTTCCTTTGAATTTCCATATAAATTTTAGAATCAACTTGTCAGTTTCTGTACAGAAGCTTGTTGGAATTTGGACTGGGACTGAATGGATTCCATAGGGCAATTTGTGAAGAATTGACATCTTAAAAATGCTGAATCTCCCGATTCATTAACATGGTCTATCTTTCGTTCACTTTGCTCTTTGGTTTCTTTCAGCAATGTTTTATAGTTTTCAGTGTACAGTTCTTGCACATCTTGTATCAGATTTCTTCCTAAGTATTTGATACTTTTGATGTGATTATAAATGGTATATTTAAATTATAAATTTCTTGGGAATTCGCTGGTGGTTAGGACTCTGCGCTTTCACTCCTGGGGCCTGGATTCAATCCCTGGTCGGGGAACTAAGATCCCGCAAACTGTGCGGCATAGCCAAGAAAACTCAAATAAAATTTAAATTTCTGATTGTTGCTAGTATATAGAAATCCAGTTGGTTTGTATATATTAACCTTGTATCCTTCAGTCTTCTCCACCCAGATGTCTCCTCCATTGTAAGGCTTTCCCCAGCTCCCTCGACTTTTCCCTGGCCTTCCTCTTCAGGAGCACGTGCAGGTCTTTATCCTAAAACCTAGCCAGTTGGATTGGGGCCATTTGTTTATGCGTCTGCCTCCCCCATCAGACTGGGAGCTCCTTGAAGCTGGGAGGGGCCCTATTTGATTCATCTTGTGTCCACTAGGGTCCAGCTCAAGGTCTGGCACACAGTAGGCATTGAGTGAGTATCTGAGGAAAGAATGAATGGTTGGGGATAGATGGGTGAATGGATGGTGGATGGGTGGTCAGGTGTGGAGGGAGAGAGGGATGAGGGGGAAGGGAAGGATGGATGGACGAATGAATGAATGCAGGGTGAATTGCGCTTGTATTTGTCACAGCAAGTGCTCATGCAGAAACTAAACCAGGATATTTTCATTTCTGAATCTGCTGCAACTTTCTGCATACCACAGTGAATGAATGTCACCAGTAGGCCACAGTCTTCATAAATAACATTTACCAAGTGCGCACTGCACACTAGGCATTGTGCCAAGCTCCTTGTGGGCATCTTCTCATTAAACATGCCACGTACCTCATCTCCCTCCTCTTTCCACCTTGATCGTAAAGCTCTAGCCACTCTGATCTCCCTATTGTTTCTCAAACATATGAAACATACTGCCCTCAGGGTCTTTGCACTTGTATTCTCTACCTGGAACACTCTTTCCTCATATAACTGCCTGGCTTGTTCTGTCACCTCCTTTAAACCTCTGCCCAAGTGTTACCTCCTCAGTAAAGCCTTCCATGACCATCCTATCTAAAATAGCAGGCCCACCACTCTCCATCCTTCTCACCTTGCTTCCTCCATTTAACATAGCAGATTCATTACATATTCCTTCCCACCCTCACTTTCTTTGCTGTATTCTAGGAAAGCATCAGGTTTGTTTAATAATAATAATGTCACATTTATTGGGCACTACCGTGTGTCAAGCAGATTGCTGAATGCTCTACATAGATTGACTTAATCTACACAACACCCCTATGAGGTAGGTGCTGTTTTTTTTGAGAGGGGTTCATTTATTTGCCCACATCTCCCTGATGCTAGTTCAGCCTCCTTCCCCTATGATCCCATTGCTGTGGGTGAAGGATGCCACAGTAGGGCTCTGTGTGAGTTTGCCTGATTACCTGTGCTTTTCTTCCATTTAGTTTTGCAGGTGACGCCGACAAGCTTCTGCACATCCAGATAGAAGATTCCCTGGAAGCCAACATTACACCCTTTTTACGCCACCTCTGTCACTTCATTGGTAAGGAGCATTCTTTAACCAGGCAACAACTGGTCTGTGTCCAGGGAGCAGAGGGGCTGTGGTACCTCATCCACACGCCTATTGCTGACTGCCATTCCCAGCACTCAGGAGGAAAAGGGCAGGGCCCAGCACATGCCCAGCCAGGTGTGGCCAAGCCCTGGGACAAGCCTGCCCCCGGGGGGTCCTTGGAAATATGGGCAGCCATGCGTTTACCTTGGGAGCAGTGGGGCCAAATGAGAGCCCCAGACTGTGGATTGAGTGCCCTGTGTTCTGGCCCTGGCTGGATCGCTATGTCCTTTCATGCCTGGCCAAGCTCCAGTCTCGGCATCACTGTGCCTGTTGTGAAATGAGGGTGCTGGCCCATCCTGGGTGCATATGTTCATGAAGGCCTGCTCCAGGCTAGGCTCCGGTGACCTGCAGGTGAATCTCACTCTGTCCCGACCTTCCTCTCTGGTCAGTATGGTGGGGTAGAAGGAAGACTCCAGAGCCCTTCCATCTCTAAATTTCATGGTCCCCAGTGTGTGGGCCCAGTGCCCCTTCTGTTCTCCTACCACACACAGCAGTGCCCACCAGCCGCTTGCCTCCCTGACGGTGGAGTTTTCAGTCATCCTAAGGAGAGCAAGATCCCTGGAGAGAGCAAGGTTGTGTCCGGTTAGAGGCCCACCCCAGGACGGCCTGCTCAGCACCAACACAGTCCCCAGCCTGAGAATGGCATTTTGGCCCAGACATCCTTTATTTTTCTGGGAGGTTGTAACTATCACTTGCCTAGGAGCTGAGACTGAGACTTGCCCTTGGTCCCATCATGGGGTGGCAGAGCCCTGTGGCCCAAAGAAGCCCCCTCTCCAGCTCTACCTCACTGGGTGGCTCTGAGCCAAACCTTAACTTCTCTGTGCCTCAGTTTCCTTATCCATACAATGAGGCAGTTGGCCTTAATCATTTGAGTCATCCTCCAGCTCTGACAGTCTGTGATTTTGCACTTGGTATATTTATCTTCAGTTCTTGGGGGTTACCAACCAGCCTAAGATGCCAGCTTAGATTTCCTTCCCACCCCTCACTGGGTGAGATTGACAGCCCCAGGGGCATTATTGAGTGTGGTTAGCTGACACTTGTGTGCCAGGCACTGGGCTAAGCACAGTGCAAAATCTTATCAGGTAGGTAGTATACTGTTGTCACATTTTCCAGATGAGGAAACTGTGGGTTAGGGTGCCCAAGCCCAACAGCCAGTACTTACTGGTTGTGATTCACATCCAGGCTACACTGCCTCTATCAGCACCCAAGTGCCCTTGGGGTATAGTCCTTTTATCCCTACCTGGGGAGGTCAACTGGTAGCAGACCTTCCTGGGATGGAAGCCTTCATAGCCCAGAGAAGGCCTTTGCATGATAATGCTGAGTGCCCAGGCGTGATTCTCTTGAACTGCCAGCTAAGTCTGAGGATCCCCATTTGCCAGGCAATGAAACAGTATCCTAGAGATGTCATGTGACTTGCCTAGACCATGGTGTGCTGGTTCTGAACCTACTCTTGGACCCACTGAGGGCAGTCATCTTACAGACCCACAAGGAAGGGGACCACGCACAACCTCACACCTTTCCTTCCTTTTGCAGAAATTCACCTGGAGCTTGGCTCTGTCATCCTGGTCTTTTCCACCATGGGCATCAGTCGCAGCTGTGCGGCCATCTTGGCCTACCTTATGCACCGAAATCAGCAGACCCTGAAGGTATGTATTCCCTGGTCCAGGAGGTGGGGTCAGAGCTGCGCCTCAGAGGAGTGGGTCTCCAGCACCGACTTGGGGCCTTAATTGGGGGTGGGGGGTTTGGGAGGGAAGGGTCAGGGAGTGGAGCCCCAAGTCCAGGGCTTTACCCAGCATACCACATCCAAGGGAAGGAACCCGAGATCTGGGTTAGAGACCTGAGGCTGGGCAGACAGGGCAGGCCCAGGGACTCAGGCTGGGCAAGGCTGTGGCCAGCAGCACCATCTGTGTGTCCCCCAATGCTGTCAGTCTGTGTACCAGTGTTTGTTCAGGGTTTTCCAAGGGAGGTGCATTTTGACCCTTGACCATCTGTATGTCTTCTTTGGAAAAATGTCTATTCAGAATCTTGGCCCTTTTAAAAATCAGATTTTTTGTTTTTTTGCTATTGAGTTGTATGAATTCTTTATATATTTTGGGTATTAACCCATTATCAGTTACATGATTTGCTGATATTTTCTCCCGTTTCTTAGGTTGCCTTTTCATTTTGTTGATGGTTTCCTTTGCTATGCAGAAGCCTTTTAGTTTGATGTAGTCCCACTTGTTTATTTTTGCTTTTGTTGCCTTTGCTTTTGGTGTCAAATCCAAAAAGTTACCACCAGACTGATGTCAAGGAGTTTACCACCTATGTTTTCTTCTAGTAGTTTTATGATTTCAGGTCTTCCACTTGAGCCTTTAATCCATTTTGAGTTGATTTTTGTGTATGGTGTAGGATAGTGGTCCAGTTTCTTTTGTTTTTTGGCTGCACTGTGTGGCTTGCGGGATCTTAGTTCCCCAACCAGGGATTGAACCTGAGCCCCTGGCAGTGGAAGCATGGAGTCCTAACCACTGGACCGCCAGGGAATTCCCACCAGTTTCATTCTCTTGCATGTGACTGTCCAGTTTTCCCAGCACTACTTATTGAAGAGACCGTTCTTTTGTCATTGCATATTATTAACTCCTTTGTCCTCAATTAATTGACCATATATGTATGGGCTTATTTCTGGGATCTCTATTCTATTCCATTGATCTATGTGTATATATATTTTATGCCAATACCATACTGCTTTGATTACTATAGCTTTGTAATATAGTTTGAAATCAGGACGCATGATGCCTCTAGCTTTATTCTTCTTCCTCAAGTTTGCTTTGGCTATTTGGGGTCTTGTCGTTCCATACAAGTTTTAGGACTGTTTATTCTATTTCTCTGAAAGCTACCTTTGGGATTTTGATAGGGATTGTGTTCAATCTGTAGATTGCTTTAGGTAGTATGGACATTCTAACAATATTCCTCCAATCCATGAGCATGGAGTATCTTTCTATTTATTTGTGTCTTCTTTAATTTCTTTCATCAGTGTCACAGTTTTCAGTGTACAAGTCTTTCACCTCCTTGGTTAAATTTATTCCTAGGTATTTTACTCTTTCTGATGCAATTGGGATTATTTTCTTAATTTCTATTTCTGATAGTTTGTTATCAGTGTATAGAAACACAGCTGATTTTTGTATATTGATTTTGTATCCTGTAACTTTACTGAATTTGTTTATTAGTTCTAACAGTTTTTTTGTGAAGTCTTTAGGGTTTTCTATATATATGTTGTATGTAAAGAGAGACAGTTTTACTTCTTCCTTTCTGATTTGGATATCTTTTTCTTACTCTGTCTAGGACTTGAAATACTATGTTGAATAAATGTGGTAAGAGTAGGCATCCTTGTCTTGTTCCTGATCTTAGAGGAAAAGCTTCCAACTTTTCACTGTTGAGTATGATGTTAGCTGTCAGCTTGTCGTATATGGCCTTTATTATGTTGAGGTACATTCCCTCTGTACACACTTAGTTGAGAATTTTTATCATAAATTGATGTTGAATATTGTCAAATGCTTTTTATGCATCTCTTGAGATGATCATATGATTTTTATCTTTCATTTTGTTAATTTGATGTATCACATTGATTGTTTTGCAGATGTTGAACCATCCATACATCCCTGGAACAAATCCCACTTGACCATGGTGTGTGATCCTTTTAATGTATTGTTGAATTCAGTTTGCTAAAATTTTGTTGAGGATTTTGTATTTATGTTCATCAGTGATATTGGCCTGTAATTTTCTTTTCTTGTGGTGTCCTTGTCTGGTTTTGGTGTCAGGGTAATGCTGGCCTCACGGAATGAATTTGGGAGTGTTCCCTCCTCTTCTGTTTTTTGGAAGAGTTTGAGAAGGATTGGTATTAATTCTTGTTCAAATGTTTGGTAGAATTTGCCAGTGAAGCCATCTGGTCCTGGACTTTTGTTTTTTGGGAGGTTTTCGATTACTGATTCCATCTCTTTGCTAGTAACTGGTCTGTTCAGATTTTCTTATTTCTTCATGGCTAAGTCCTGGTAAGTTGTGCATTTCTAGGAATTTATCCGTTTCTTCTAGGTTGTCTGACTTCTTACTATCTTTTGTATTTCTGTGGTATCAGTTTAATGTCTCCTTTTTCATTTCTGGTATTATTTATTTGAGTCCTCTCTCTTTTTTTCTTGGTGAATCTAGCTAAAGCTTTGTCTATTTTGTTTTACTTTTCAAAAAACTAGCTGGTAGTTTCATTGATCTTTTCTATTGTCTTTTAAGTTGCTATTTCATTTATTTCCCCACTGATCTTTGTTATTTCCTTCCTTCTGTTCACTTTAGGCTTAGTTTGTTCTTTTTCTAGTTCCTTGAGGTGTAAGGTTAGGTAATTTATTTGAGATCTTTCTTATTTTTAATGTAGGCACTTATTGCTATGAACTTCCCTTTTAGAACTGCTTTTGTTGCATCTCATAAGTTTTGGTATGTTATATTTCCATTTAATCTGACTCAAGATATTTTTTGAGTTCTTGTTTGAATTCTTCTTTGACCCATTGGTTGTTAAGTAGCATGTTCTTTACTTTTCACATACTTGTGAATTTTTCAGTTTTCTTCTTGTAATTGATTTCTAGTTTCATACCATTGTGATTAGGAGAGATAGGAGAGATGCTTGATATGATCTAAAAATTTTTTTGGACACATTAATTAATTAATTAATTAATTAATGGCTGCACTGGCTCCTCGTTGCTGTGCATGGGCTTTCTCTAGTTATGGCAAGCGCAGGCTTCTCATTGCGGTGGCTTCTCTTGTTGCAGAGCACGGGCTCTAGGCGGGCGGACTTCAGTAGTTGTGTCATGCGGTCTCAGTAGTTGTGGCTTGTGGGCTCTAGAGCACAGGCTCAGTAGTTGTGGCACAGGGGCTTAGTTGCTCTGTGGCATGTGGGATCTTCCCAGACCAGGGCTTGAACCCATGTCCTCTGCATTGGCAGGTGGATTCCTAGCCACTGGGCCACCAGGGAAGTCCGCTTGATATGATTTTAAACTTAAATTTATTAACACTTGTTTTGTGGTCTAATATATGGTCTATACAGGAGAATGTTCCATCTGCACTTGAGAGAAAGTGTATTCTGCTGCTTTTGGATGGAGTGTTCTGTAAATGTCTGTTAAGTCTATGTGTAGCTTAAGTCCAGTGTTTCCTTACTGATTTTTTCTGAATGATCTATCCATTGATGAAAGTGGGGTATTGCTGTCTACTTCTCCCTTTAGGACTATTAATATTTGCTTTGTATATTTAGATGCTCCTATGTTGGGTACATAAATATTTATAAGTGTTATATTCACTCGTTGGATTGACCCCTTTATAGTGACCTACTTTTGTGTCTACTACAGTCTTTGTCTTAAAGTCTATTTTTGTCTGAATAAATATAGCTAACCCAGCTTTCTTTTGGTTTCCATTTGCCTAGAATATCTTCTTCCATCCTTTCACTTTCAGTCTGTGTGTGTCCATACATCTGAAGTTATTAAACCACCACTTTTACATTAGATTATTTTGAATTTTACTATATATTTACCTTTACCAGTGAGATTTATAGTTTCATATGTTTTCCTGTTACTAATTACTGCCCTTTTATTTCAGCTTAAAGAAGTCCCTTTAACATTTCTTGCAAGGCCTAGTGGTGATGGACTCCTTCAGCTTTTGCTTGTCTGGAAAACTCTCTACCTCTCCTTCAGTTTTGAAGGAGGACAACTTTGCCAGGTGTAAAGCAATTTTTGGTTGGCAATTTTTTTCTTTCAGCTCTTTGAATATATTATGGCACTCCCTCCTGGCCTGCAAAGTTTCTGCTGAGAAATCTGCTGACAGTCTTATGGGGGTTCCCAAGTTGTTTTTCTCTTGTTGCTTTTAAGATTCTTTCCTTGTCTTCAGCTTTGACAATTTAAGTATAATGTCTTGGTGTGGGTTTCTCTGGGTTCATCTTGTTTGGATTCACGGGACTTCCTGAATCTGGAAGTTTGTTTCCTTCCCCAGGATAAGGAGGTTTTCAGCCATTATTTATTCAAATAAGTTTTCTGTCCCTTCCTCTTTCTCTTCTCCTCTGGGATCTCTATAATGTGAATATTGGTCCTTTTGATGTCCCTTAAGTCCCTTAATCTATCTTCACTGATTTTTAAATTTAATTTTAAACTTTTATATTGGAGTATAGTTGATTAACAATGTTGTGCTAGTTTCAGGTGTACAGCAGAGTGATTCAGTTATACATGTATATATTCTTTTTCAATATCTTCACTGTTTTTAATTATTCTTTCCTTTTGCTGCTCTGAATGAATGAGTTCTACTGTCTTTGAGTTTGCTGAGCCTTTCTTCTGCTTCATCTAGTCTGCTGTTGAATCCTTCTATTGCATTTTTCAGTTCAGTTATTGCATGCTCTGAGACTTCTATTTTGTACTTCCTTATATTTTCTATCTCTTAGTTGAGATTCTCACTTTGTTCAGGCATTCTTCTGACCTTGGTGATCATCTCTATGACTGTTACTTTGAACTTTTGTCAGGTAAATCACTTATCTCCATTTCATTAAAGTGTTCTTGTGAGGGTTTCTCTTTTTGTTTCATTTGGAACATATTCCTATGTTTCTTCATTTTCCTTAACCCTCTGTGTTGGTTTCTATGCATTAGATAAAACAGCCACCTCTCCTAGTGTCTCATGTAAGAGATGAACCATATTGTCCAACCCTTCCCTATCTCTTTGTTATCTCTCACAGCTTTGTGATTGTTCAAGCAGCCTACTTTGTTCTTAGTGGTTCCCAGTAGTTGAGGGTGTGCCAAGACCTGTCAGCCTTCCAAAGGGAAGGATCTCAGTCTGCACCTAGATTCAGGCTGATTGGAAGCCAGACCCTCAGGCAGCAACTTTTAAAGTGTGCAAATATATCTCTTTAAGGGGAAGAATGGAAAAAGGGTGTTTCTGTATGCTTTCTTTGCACTTAGCCCTGGGCTGATAATCCAGTTAAGAACTGTTTGTTTACTACTGTCCTGTTAAACCCATGAACACAAGCCCCACTGGCCACTTGCTTTCAATTCTTTTGGGTATAGACCCAGAATGGAATTTCTAGATCATATGGTAATTCTGTTTTTACTTTGTTGAGGAACCACTGTTTTCCATAGCAGCTGCACCATTTTACATTCCCATACATAGTACCATAAGGTTCCAAATTCTCCATTTCCTCACCAACACTTATTATTTTCTTTCTTTTTTTTTTTAATAGTAGCCACCCTAATGGGTGTGAGGTGGTATCTCGTAGTTATTTTTTCCCTTTTTTATTGCATTAAAACATACATAACAGGGGCTTCCCTGGTGGCGCAGTGGTTGAGGGTCCGCCTGTTGATGCAGGGGACACGGATTCGTGCCCCGGTCTGGGAGGATCCCCCATGCCGTGGAGCGGCTGGGCCCGTGAGCCATGGCCGCTGAGCCTGCGCGTCCGGAGCCTGTGCTCTGCAACGGGAGGGACCACAACAGTGAGAGGCCCGCGTACAGCAAAAAAACAAAAACAAAAAACAACAATAACAACAACAAAATACATAATATAAAATTTACTCTCTTAACCATTTTTTGAAATAATTTTTAAAAAATAAATTTATTTTTTTGGCTGCGTTGGGTCTTTGTTGCTGTGCTGCTGTGCATGCAGGCTTTCTCTAGTTGTGGTGAGTGGGGACTACTCTTTGTTGCAGTACGTGGGCTTCTCATTGCAGTGACTTCTCTTGTTGTGGAGCACAGGCTCTAGGCATGTGGTTTTCAGTAGTTGTGGCACAAGGGCTCAGTAGTTGTGGCTCGTGGGCTCTAGGGCGCAGGCTCAGTAGTTGTGGTGCATGGGCTTAGTTGCTCTGTGGCATGTGGGATCTTCCTGGATCAGGGCTTGAACCCATGTCCCCTGCATTGGCAGGCAGATTCTTAACCATTGCACCACGAGGGAAGCCCCTGTCTTAACAATTTTTAAGAATATAATTCAGTAGTGTTAAATACATTCCTAATGTGCACCCATCACCACCACCTAGCCCCATAACTCTTCATCTTGTAAAACTGAAACTCTATATTTATTAAACAATAACTCCTTATTCTCCCCTCCCCCAGCCCATGGTAACCACCATTCTTCTTTCTGTCTTTATAATTTTGACTACACTAAGTACATCATATTAGTGGAATCATAAAGTATTTGTTTTTTCATGAATGGCTTATTACACTTAGCATAAGGTCCTCAAGGTTTAACCATGTTGTAACATATGTCAAAATTTCCTTCCTTTTTAAGGCTAATAATATTCCCTTGTGTGTATATACCACATTTCGCTTATCCATTTATTCATTGATGGACACTTGGATTGCTTCCACGTTTTAGCCATTATGAATAATGCTGCTGTGAACATGGTTGTGCAAATATCTCTTTGAGACCCTGCCTTCAACTCTTTTGGGTATATACCCAGTAGATGAATTACTGGGTCATATGGTAGTTCTAATTTTAATTTTTTGGGGGGATCTCCATACTGTTTTCCACAGTGGCTGTACCATTTAATACATTCCATCAACAGTGCACAAGTGTTCTAATTTCTCCACATCCTTGCCAACAGTTGTTTTCTTCCTTCCTTCCTTCCTTTCTTTCCTTTATAGTACCATCGTAATCAGTTTGAGGAAGTATAGCATTGTGGTTTTGATTTGCATTTCCCTAATGATTAGTGATGTTGAGCATCTTTTTGCACGCTTATTGGCCATTCATATACCTTCTTAGGAGAAATGTCTATTCAGAGTCCTTTGCCCATTTATTAGTTGGGTTGTTTGTTTTTTGTTGTTGAGTTTTAGAAGTTCCTTATATATTCCTCATATTAACACTTTGTGCATTGAAGAGTTTTGGCACCCCTGTTGGAATCATTTTACTATATATGTGAGCATTTATTTCTGGGCTGTCTATCCTATTCCACTGGTCTTAAATGTCTGTCTTTATGCCAGTACCACATTCTTTTATCATAGTTTTGTAATAACTTAAAAGGTTTGAAATAAGGTTGAAATATAAAACAGGTATATGATTTGCAAATGTTTCCTTCCATTCTGTGTCTTGCCTTTTCACTCTGTTGATTGTCTTTTGATGCACAGAAGTTATTTTTTTTGATGTACAGAAGTTGTTTATTTTGATATAAACCAATCTATTTTTTCTTTTATTGCCTGTGCTTTTGGTGTCACATCCAAGAAATAATTGCCAAATCCAATATCATGAAGCTTTTCCCCTATGTTTTCTTTCAAGGGTTTTATAATTTTAGCTCTTACTTTATATCTTCCATCATCTTGAGTTAATTTTTGTACATGGTGTAAGTTTACACTAGTTTCATTCTTTTGCATGTGGATATCCAGTATTCCTAACAACATTTGTTGAAAAGACTCCTTTCTCCATTGAATAGTTTTGGCACCATTGTTGAAATCATTTTACTATATATGTGAGCATTTACTTCTGGGCTGTCTCTTCTATTCCACTGGTCTAAATGTCTGTCTTTATGCCAGTACTATATTCTTTTATCATAGTTGTGTAATAACTTAAAAGGTTTTGAAATAACGAAGTGTGAGAACCCCAACTTCGTCTCTCTTTTTTCACAATTGTTTTGGCTATTCCAGGGTTCCTTGAGATTCAATATGGATTTTAGGATGGATTTTTCTATTTCTGCAAAAAACGCTGTTGGGATTTTGATAGAGATTGCATTAAATCTTCAGATCACTTTGGGTAGTATTTGCATCTTAACAATATTAAATCTTCTATTCCATGTACCTGGGATGTCTTTCCATTTATTTTAGTCTTCATTAATTTCTTTCAGCAACATTTTGCATTTTTCAGGGCACATGTCTTTTACCTCCTTGGTTAAGTTTATTCCTGAGTATTTTATTCTCTTGATGCTAGTGTAAATGAAATTTTCTTAATTTCCTTTTCGGATTGTTCATTGTTAGTTAGATACACAACTGATTTTGTATCCTGCAACTTTGTTACATTCGTTTATTCTAACAGTTTTTTGTGTTTAATCTTTAAGGTTTTCAACATACATTAAGTTCATATCATCTGCAAACAGAAATAATTTTACTTCTTCCTTTCCAATTTGGATGCCTTTTCTTTTTTTCCTAATTGCTCTGTCTAGGACAGTGTTGAATAGAAGTTGTGGAAGTGGGCATCCTTGCCTTGTTCCTGATCTCAGAGGAAAAGCTTTCAGTCTTTCACCATTATGATGTTACCTGTGTACTTTCCATATATGACCTTTATGATGTTAAGATAGTTTTCTTCTAATCCATAGTTTGTTGAGGAACTGCTTTTGCCTTTTCCTTTTTCCTCTATCCTCAATCCAGATGGAGACCAGCTGGTCACCTTCCTTCATGTAATAACCTTTCCTGCGTTTGGGGGTGGGCACCTAAAAGAAGGCAGCTTCAGTTTTTCTTCTTCAGAGAATTTGCCGAAGTTCTCTTCCCCTTTCCGTTCATTTATCCACTTACAATGCAAATCTTTGTTGAGGCAGCACTGAGTGCCAGGCATGGGCATGGTGCTTTCCTGTCCACAGGAGGTTTCACATATGCTTTCTCAACCTTCACGGGAGCCATCTGACATAAGAATGATTTCTGTCTATATTCAGAATGCAGAGGGGCTTGCCCCAGGCAGAGCCAGCTCCTACAACTCCTTGCCCTAATCTATTAACCCCAAGCTGCTGCTGTTTCTTTGTCCTGCCCTTAAGCTATGTTTCTGACCCCTGGGCAAGTGCCTCCTGTCCCCTCTGAGCTGGCTGTGATCAAGGTGGTAAGGGCCCAGGTCCAATCCTGAAGTCTGCTTTTCTCTCCTTGGGTTCACAGAGGTCCTGGGCCTACGTCAAGAAGTGTAAAACCAACATGCGTCCAAATCGGGCTTTGGTGGCTCAGCTGTCAGAGTGGGAGAAGGTTATCCTTGGAGACAGCGTCACAGACATCTTGGATCCACTCTACTGATTTTCTCTGTGGCCCAGCTATGGGTCCAGAAGAACCTGCCTTGGGAGCTTTTTGTGGGTAGTGGGCCAGGGTGTGTAACCAGGAATGAGAAGGCCTTTGCTGCCTGGAGCCTTGTGTCAGCCTCCCGCAGTGCTTCTTCCCAGGTTCCTCATTTGTGCTAGCACAGGAGGTGCTCAGACTCAGTGAGAACCCCCATCCCTGGGGCATCGTGGACCCACCCCCACTGCACTCCTGAGGCTGCTTCTGGAGGAGCATCTGGTGCCAGAGCAGCTGCCCCTCATGTCCCCCATAATGTGGACCCTTTGGAGGCTGCTGGGTGGGAGCTCCAAGGGTTCCCCCAGCCTTGTGTTGTTCCACAGGGGATGTCACAATGCCCACCCATGGGTGGAGATCCCCCAGCCCCAGAGATGCCAAGCTCAGCCTTGGCTCAGGCCGCAGGCTACACAGCTTTGAGAGGCTCCTGGCACAAGGGCATACCCTCGCCTCATCCCCAGTTTCAGCATCCCTACTGCTCCATCACCTGTACAGATGTCCTTTCCTTGCTCCTCACTCATTTCTGCCTGGCTGTGTTCACCAAGAAGAGACTCTCACCCTCCCATCCCTCACAACCAGGTTTCTAGAAATTCCTCGGGTCTCAAAAGGAATTTTCCTCTGACTGCGCTTCTGAGTGCTGGCAGCACCCACAGAACGGGCCTGGAGTCAGGAGACAAGGGGACTGATGGAGAATTTAACATGTCGGTCCACGTTCATCCAGCAAACATTCCCTGACACCTGGGCAGGGCTGAGGACATACAGCTGAACGCCATGTTGCCTCCTAGGACTCTTTGCAGAGGGTTAGAGTAGCACTCCCCCGTGCCCCAACAGGAGCCCACGCCCTCAAAGAGTGGGGTTTTGCCAGAGGGGTAAGGGCTTTTCAGGCAGTGCAGCCTTTAGTCGGGACTTGAACTGGAACAGAGCCTGGGATGGCTGCAGAGCGATGGCTTAGGGACCTCCTGGCAGGAAGGGCAGAGCCATTGGAAAGTGTTCAGCAGGGACATGGTGGGGATTCGCCTTGTGTTTTAGTCAGGGCAGTCTGGTGGGTGTGGTAAGGGACACTAGCGGTGAACTTGGAGACAGACAGTAAAGGGGCCCTTGTAAAAATCCAAGCGAGATAAGAGGCTTGGAATCCCCTCCCTGCCAAAGAGCAGCTTCCCAAGGGGGAAAGTGTTTGAGGCAGGTGGCACCTCCCTGGGCCTTGGTTTACTCCCTGCCTGACAGGCAAGGACACTGCTGGCTGCACGACACAGTTGGCGCCACCAGGAGTGCCCCGGTTGGGGGCTGCCACCACCCTCCGAGCTGGGAGCAGCCGGGCGTAGGGCCCTCGGAGCACGTGGCCCCGCCCCCGCCCCTGGCCCGGATTGGCTCAGGCAGGGGGCGGGGCCAGCGCGGTCGCCGCTCCAGGCTTTTCCGCATTGGTGGTCGCGGCGGCTCGAGCCCGGAAGCTGACGGGGGCGGAGGCGGCGGAGGCGGAGGCGCCTCGAGCCCGCCGGGGTTGCGGCTCTGTCTTCGACTCGGCTTGTCCGGCTCACGGAACGGCAGCAATGCATCCCCCGCCTCCGGGCCCGTTGGGCGACTGCCTGCGGGACTGGGAGGAGCTCCAGCAGGACTTCCACGGTATCCAGGTAAGTGCTGATGCGGTCCCCCATTGGTTCCGAGCCATGTCTATCTGGCTCTGGGTCAAGGGTCGGTTAGCCCCGGGTCGGGCAGCGGGAGCTCGGGGTCAGGGGTCGGGGACCCTGGTGTCGCTCCCGACGGCGGCGAGGCCCCGGGTCTTGGTGTCCCCGGTTGGACCCTCCCCTCGGCCTCAAATGAATGTTCGGCAGCGGGACCTCTTCCCCGCGCGGCCGCCGCGACCCCGGAGTGACCCCATTGACCCAGGCGGACCTCCGGCCTCCCTCTGAGGCCTCGGAAAGAGGCCCCGACTCCGACCCGGTCCCCTTCCAGGAGAGTCCGAGCTGACCGGGGCCAGTCTTGTGTCAGTTACTGAGCAAATGCGCCGTGGGCGCCGGCCGGGCCGGATCGGCGAGGAGCGCCTTCCCCGCCCTCGGGCCGCGCGGTCTGGGCTGAGTGTGGCTGGGGAGCAGTCCGGGAGGCAGCCTGGCCTAGGTCGGGGTAAGTGGTGTTTAGGTGAAGTCCCTGGATGGGGGCGGGGCCCATCCAGGGTGAAGGACAGCTCCCACCAGAGACAGGACCACGTGGCTGATGCAGGGAGTGAGGGGAAAAGTGGGTGGGCCAGACCCTGCCGAGAGACCTCACGGGCGACGGGGATTGGAATCTCTCTGAGACCAGTGGGAAGCCAAGGGAGGAATCGTCTGGATCTGGCTGCTGTGGGCCACTGTGCTGTTCTGTGGGAAGGCAGATAGGAGAGCGTGGTGGCTGGGGGTAGGCCGAGGTTGCCCCTCCTGGGCATGAGAAACAAGACCCAGGCAGGGTAGAGCCCAGGTCAGCTGGGCACTTGGTCAGGACTTTGCCTCTCCTGGACTGGTTCCAGCCCTTTCCTGTCCACGTTGAAGCCTGACTGCCCCTGGCCTGGCCAAGCTGCTGCCATTAGTGCTTCCCAGCTTGGTCACCACTGTCCTGGCCTCAGCCTCTGCCTGACGTTCCTCACACTGCTCCTTGCCCCATCTCTAGGCTGTTCCTTCTCAAGACTTACCCATTGGGGCAAAGTGCTCTGGGAAGTCTTGGGTCAAAGGTGTTGGGGGAAGAGGAGAAGAATGGTCTTATAGCAAGAGGTCCAAGGGCTAAAGCCTGATGACCTTTACTCTGGGAGGAAGATGCTAGGAGTACCAGAGCAGCAGGTATCTTGGACAACCTCATCTTCCCCTGCACTTGCAGGCTATCTGGGCAGGAGGATCTGAGCGGGCCAGGGATGGCTTTAGGTAGCCTGCTTGGGCCAGAAGGTAGACCCGTGAGCCTAGAATCCGGATTCAGGACAGGCCAGAGAGGGGTGGGAACAACTAGTAGATGGGCTGAGGCTAAGAAAAGCTTCAGAGAACTCCCCTGTTTCTGGGAGAGCGGTACTGTGGGGGCTTCTGGGCTTACAGGGAGACCCCTGCCTCCTTGCCTGCCTTGGAGAGAGAGTACCCTCAGGGAGTTCCCTGGGCTGGCACAGCTGGCTGTCTCCTTTCCTGCTGAGACCCTCCCAAGGAGCCCTGGAGGAGTCCATGCCCCACCTCCTTCCCAGCAGGCTCTGGCTCGGGAGCCCACTAGCCAGCCTGAGCCTTACCCCGACCTGGTTCTCAGGAGACCCACCGGCTGTACCGCCTGAAGCTGGAGGAGCTGACCAAGCTGCAGAACAACTGTACCAGCTCCATCACTCGGCAGAAGAAGCAGCTCCAGGAGCTGGCCCTTGTCCTGAAGAAGTTAGGACCTGTCCCCATATACTCCCCCATGCCCTCCCATACCTCATCATACCCACCCCCCCATACCCTGTGGCCTCGGACTGGGGGTGGGTGTGTGACCTGGTGGGGTAGAGAGCTGGCACTGACTCCCAGATGTCCCTGGGCATGGCTTCTCCCCTCTCTGGGTTGCATTTGCTCTCCTGCCGCGCAGGTGTCAGGTGTGATTCACACGTGGGGGTCCCCTGTTCTGACTCTGGCTTCTGTGGCCGCACCTGCAGATGTAAACCCTCCCTCCCGTCAGAGGCTGAGAAAGCTGCGCAGGAGCTGGAAAACCAGATCAAGGAGCGCCAAGGCCTTTTCTTTGATATGGAGGCCTACTTGCCCAAGCAGAATGGGTGAGGTTCCTCCCCCAGCTCAGTTCACAGCCATTTCTGAGAGGGAGGCCTGAAGCGCCGTCTTCCTCTGCTTGGCTTCCTGCACCCACTCTGGGCTGACCAGTGAGACACAGTCCTAGCTCAGGGACAGCCTGAGTGACAGTGACAGCTCACTGCAATGAGTGCTTTGTGAGGGAAGTATAGGGAATGGGGGGAGCACAGTGAGGGGTACCTAACCACTTGGGAGGTCGGAGAAAGCCTCCTGGAGTAGGTGATGCCTGAGCTGAGTCATAAGGATAAAGAGGAGTGAGCCAGGCAGACATGGGAAGGCGGAAATAGTAGGTGTCACGGCCATAGCTCGCAGTAGGAGGTGAGAGGTTGCGATGAGACCAGAGGGGGAGCCAGCCTGCAGAGCTTCCCTCTGGCCCAGTGGGCAGGGGAGAGTGACAGGTCAGTCATGCACTTAGATCAGCTGCAGACACAGCAGAGGACATGGCAGAAGCCTAGGTTTAGGGAAAACAATCCCGCAGAGACCCCAGGCAGCAAGACACCTGGGAGAGAGCGTGTTCCAGAAGGCAAGGAAGGGAGGCCTGGCCAGTAGCCTCCGATCAGTTGGCCCGGGGCAGCGTGGGAGGCAGTCAGATGCAATGCAGAAGGGGAAATGTTTCCTGGAAGTCAGGGTGACCTTGGAGAGAACCGCTTCACAGGAGCGTAGGGGTGGAAGTTGATACTGGGGATGACAGAAGAGCTGAGGATAAGCCAAGTTTAGGCCTTGCTTCAGAAGCTTGGCTGTGAGTGGAAGGAGAAACTGGCAACGAGAAACCGGTGGCTAGGACTTGGCATGAGAGTTGAGGAGTGGCTTGTGTTTGGGTGTGTGGGTGTAAGTTTGTACATAGGAAAGACTTGAGCATATCTACCTGCTGAGAGGTGGGCCAGCAGAGGGAGAGACCCAGAAGAGGTGCCCTAAACAATGGAGGGAAGTCCCTGGGGAGGTGGGAAAGGGTGGGTGTAGGCCCTTGTTTTCTGGGATGGGGGGGTGCAGAGATGAGGGTGAGGAGGCAGGCAGGGGAGATGTCACCTGCCCGGACGGGGACAGGTTGGAGGATTTGGGAGAGGGTTGGACAAGGCCACTGCTGAGAATGGGAGAGGGAGCCCGTGGCGATGCTGAGAGGCAGCCTGGTCCCAGTCCCCGCTGTGCCCCATAATCTCTTCGCTGCCTCAGGCAAGTCCCTGAACCCCTCTGAGCCTGTGCATACGGCTCGAGTGTGAACAAGAGCCCCTGTGGGAACAGCTGCTTAACACGACTGTAGCTTTCAGTCACCTCACGGAGTTCCTCTGGCAGAGAAGGACGAGACAAGCTTAGATGGTGGGGTGATGGCAATGCAAGGATTGGCAAGAAAGTGGTTCCGTGTTATGGAGGAGGGCTTGGTGACTCAGCTGGCTCGGGAAGGGAGACCAGGGTCAGGAGGGCCTGGGAGCCTCAGTGAGGGAGAGGGTCCTTGTGGGTGGGAGACTGGGCGCTCAGGGGTCAGAATATAGCCAGGGTTTCCGAGGAGGCCCTTTTGGGTTGGGAGGAGGGTGGTGTGGTCACAGGTGTGGGTTGCTGCAGTGGACTTGGGGCTGAAGGCTACCTCTCCTCACCTGGTGTTCCCTCCCCCAGGTTGTATCTGAGCCTGGTTCTGGGCAATGTCAACGTGACACTCCTGAGCAAGCAGGCTAAGTAATTTGTTGTCGTGGGCGGGGTCTCAACCCTACTCCCCGTCCCCTGCCCCAGGCCCCTTCCAGTGTGCCCCAGCTTCCCTGGCTAAGCTTGGGGTTCAGGGGCTGCTCCCCCATGCTGGCCCCATGCCACCACAGCAGTGTGTCCAGAGGCGTGGGTGGGCCCTGCCATCATCCCAGCCTGTCCCATGAGTGTGTACCCCTCGCTCCTCCCCAGGTTTGCCTACAAAGACGAGTACGAGAAGTTCAAGCTCTACCTCACCATCATCCTCATCCTCATCTCCTTCACCTGCCGCTTCCTCCTCAACTCCAGGTGGGTGTCCTGCTGCACGGGGCTGGACCCTGTGCCCTCTCCAGGCTCTGGCACCAACCTTCTGTACCCCTCCCTAGGGTGACAGACGCTGCCTTCAACTTCCTGCTGGTCTGGTATTATTGCACCCTGACCATCCGTGAGAGCATCCTCATCAACAACGGCTCCCGGTGGGCGAGGGCCGGAGCCTGGCTCCTGGGGGTGGGGGGTGGGGGGAGTGACACTGGAGCTGCCCTAGAAAGCGGGGTGGGGGCGGCGGGTGCCGTGGCCCTCTGAGAAGCGGGAACTGGCTGGGGTACTGGTTTCTTCCCACTTCCTGTCCCGGAGCACTGATCCTGGGGGCTGAGGGGACAGGAGTGACGGTGGCTTCCTGACGCAGGATCAAAGGCTGGTGGGTTTTCCATCATTACGTGTCCACGTTCCTGTCAGGAGTCATGCTGACATGGTGAGTGGCCCAGCTTGGTCCTAGGGTCTCCGGGGGAGCCGGGGCAGGGAGAGGTGGCATCCCCGAGCCCTGACCCCTTCCTCTGCTCTCTGCCTTAGGCCCGAGGGCCTCATGTACCAGAAGTTCCGGAACCAGTTCCTGTCCTTCTCCATGTACCAGAGTGAGTGTCTCAGAGGTCCTGCTGAGCTTGGGACCGGCCCCCCCTAGGAGGGGCGGGAAAGAGACTTGGGACTCCAGCCCAGTCCTGATGTCCCCCCGCCCTCCAGGCTTTGTGCAGTTCCTCCAGTATTACTACCAGAGCGGCTGTCTGTACCGCCTGCGGGCCCTGGGCGAGAGGCACACCATGGACCTCACTGTGGGTGAGTCGGGCGTGGCCGCCCCTCTCTGGAATCCTGACGGGGGAGCTGGAAGGGCAAAGTCCTTTCCTCTTGACCTGGGCCTGAGTGATGGGGTCGTCTCTGTCCTGGTTGTGGCCCCTGCAGAGGGCTTCCAGTCCTGGATGTGGCGGGGCCTCACCTTCCTGCTGCCCTTCCTCTTCTTTGGACACGTAAGTTGTACCTCTGTCCCTGTCCATCGGGCTGTCTGTCCCCAGCTCTGATTCGAACAGGGACTGTGTGTAAAAACCGCCCTCCCTCCCAGTTCTGGCAGCTTTTCAACGCGCTGACGTTGTTCAACCTGGCCCGGGACCCCGAGTGCAAGGAGTGGCAGGTGAGCCGGGCCCCTGGAGAGGACGCCGGGAGGGCCGGGCCTGGCTTCTCTCCTGACCCCGATTCCTCCCCCAGGTGCTCATGTGTGGCTTCCCCTTCCTCCTCCTCTTCCTTGGCAATTTCTTCACCACCCTGCGGGTTGTACACCAGAAGTTCCACAACCAGCAGCACGGGAGCAAGAAAGAATGAGGCTGGGCCTTCCCTGCCTGCTGGCACAGCCCTCTACGGCACCCCCGGCCTGGAAGGGGCTTCTGAACCCCATGTGTTGAGGGGGTGGGGGCTCCTCTCGTCTGGGAGGGTCTGTCTGCTCTTCCCTGGGTTTTGTGGGCTCTGTGGGCCCTGAAGGCGGCGCTGGAGAGGAAGACCCGGGCCTGTGTCCCCGCCTGCGGGAGCCGGGGGCCAGCGACCTCAATAAAGGGTGAGAGGCTCAGAGTGGCTCGGTGTGTGTTCTCCTGCTGGTAAGACAGGGGTCTTGGGGTTCCTGAGGTCTCTCTGGGGTCTGAATTAAGGAGTCCTGGTGGAGGCCCCAGATCTATGCAAGTAATACCTGGCAAATACAGAAAACAGAACTTTATTCCAAGGGCCAGAGGTTATTTAAAATTATTTACACTCATTGAAAATCACGGGGAGGGCCCAGGCCCCACTCAGCTGAGAGGAGGAGCCCCTCCTGTTCAGCCAGCGAGGGCCCGAGGTGTTCACGGAGCATCAGCCCGGTCACCCGTAGCCACGCCCCCTGGGGCTGGCAGGGTCCGAGGGTACAGCTCAGGCCTGGAGCAGTCTCTGTCAGTCACTGGGCCTGCCTCCTGTGGCAGGGCCAGCAGAACCCAGCTAGGCGACTGGCAGAGGGGAGCGAGGAAAGCGATCACGTTGGGGAGCGAGTCTGTAGGGCGTGCAGAGCAGAGCAAGGCGGCCCGGGTGCTCCTAGCTCCACACGTCCAGGGAGTAGCGGCCCTTGGTCATCAGCTTCTTGACATAGTCCACGGCCTGGGCGTGCTCCATGGCCCCCTGCTCGGCCACGATGTCGTAGAAGGTGTTCTGCACATCCCTCGCCATGTTCCGAGCGTCCCTGGGGGCGGGAAGGAGGTGGCACTGGGGGCTGGGCAGGGGTCCCCCTCCCCCCACGGGCAGGTAGGCCCTGTCCCCGCCCCGCCTCTGCCCTCACTCACCCACAGACGTAGATGTGGGCGCCCCCGTCGTGGATCAGCTTCCAGAGGTGCTCCCTGTCCCTCTTCAGCAAGTGCTGCACGTAGACCTGGGGGTGGGGGCACCTGTGAGGAGGGCTGGTCACACCACCCTCCGCCCTGCGGGGCCCTGCCCGCGGTCTCACCTTCTGGGGCTGCTCCCGGGAGAAGGCCACGTTGAGCTGGGTGAGGGCGCCGTCCTGGTGGAGCTTGGCCAGCTCCTCGCGGTACAGGTAGTCCTCGTCAGAGCGGCGGCAGCCGTAGTAGAGCAGCGTCTCCCCCACCTCCTTGCCTGGGGCAGCAGCAGTCAGGGGAATGTGGGACGCCGGTCCCGCCCCCGCTGCCCGCCCGCCTGCCCGCCCAGGGCCCGTACACTCACCCTGCTGCCTCAGCCAGGCCCGCTCCTGGACGAAGCCTATGAAGGGGGCAACCCCGGTGCCGGGGCCCACCATGATGACAGGTACGGTGGCCTTGAAGGGCAGGCGGAACTGGGACTTGCGCACGAACATGGGCACCAGGGCCCTGTGGCCGTTCTCCCCGGAGGGCTCCTTGGCCCGCAGCCAGCTGGTGGCCACACCCTTGTTAACGCGGCCAGACTGGGTTTCATACTCCACAGCCACCGCACAGATGTGCACGGAGTTGGGGTGGACCTGGCGGGGCGGCAGGGTCGGAGTGAGCGTGGTGATGCCGGAGGCCCCCTCCCTCCTGCCACCCACCCTGCCGCGGGGGGTCCCTGCTCAGCGCCTCTTTACACCCTTCGCGGCGCCCAAACCTGTTCAAAGGCCCCTTCCTGGCAGCTCTCCTGACTGGCTCTCGGCACTGGGGCCGGACAGCAGTTTGCAGTCTTACAGTCCAGCCTACTGGACACACAGCCCAGAAGTCTCGAGTGAACTGCCCTGGGCACGGGGGGCAGAGCTGGGGCTGTGGCCCAGGGACCCCGGTCCCTCCAAGGAGCCAACACTATGTCTCCTATAAGCGGGCAGGCCTGGAGCCCACACCTTGGAGGACGAGGCGATGGAGTAGTAGCGGGCCTGGAGACGAGGCAGCAGCTCACACAAGTGGTCGATGGGGGGCCGCAGGGACGAGTAGTCCTGCAGGATGGCCAGGATGTGCCTTCGAGCCTCGACCACCCAGCTCAGGTACAGCTCCTGGGGAGATGCAGACGTAGGTGAGACACGGGGACCTAGGGGACAGGGCTGAAGTGGGGCCCAGGCAGCCTGGGGAATGGCCCGGGGGTGCTGGCTGGGAGCCGCGGTGCAGGGCTGAGGCGGTGGCGGGCGCTGGGGTGTGGGTGGCAGGCCCACCTTGCCCTCGCCCGAGGAGGAGGCCATCTTGCGCAGCTGCTCCTGTTCCGAGGGCTCTGAGGCGTACTGGGCCAGCTCGTAGAGCACGTTGGTGCGGGGCGGGTTGGTGATATCCAGGTAGTAGGTGAGGGCCGTGCGGTAGGAGGTGGGGCAGGGGAACGGGTGCTTCTTGTTGGAGTCTTCTGTAGGGAGAGAGCAGGCAGGGTTCGGGGTTAGTGGCCGCTCCCGGGATGGGTGGGGTGCCACGGGATGGGGTGGGCAAAGCCTCAGGCCTGCTCTCACTGGAAGCAAGACCAGCTCTTTCTGGTCCTTCCTTGACTTTGGGGGCAAAGCCTCAGGCTTCGGCCACCCTCAAGCTTCACGCTGGACAGGTCGTCTTCATCAGAGGCAGGATATTGCCGGGGTAGGCCTGGCAGTCACTGTCCCCACCCAGAAGAATCAGCCCCTTCGGGCACCCTTCCCCTGCCAAGAGCTGCTCAGAGACAGGGCTGTAGAGGGGGAGCTCCCCAAGTGTGTCCTGCCTGCCTGCGGGCTGGACCTGGTCCACTGTGGGGGGTGGCGCTCCAGGCTCATGACTGTGCGATGCCAATACCGGGCCTTCAGCTGTGACAGCAGAGCTCCCTCCAGGTCGGTTTTTATGCTTGGACACATGTGGAGGTCTGTGCATGGGTCACCCAAGGGCCAAGCTATGGGGGCAGCATCCTGTACACTCAGGGGCAGCTGCTGGCACAGACCCCCCCACCAGCCCTTGCCAGGGTCCTTCCACTACCACAGTCAACAGGCTGGCTTTACTGACAGCTCCCCACAAGCAGGCTAGAGCTGGACTGGACCCAGGAGCAACTCCATCTCTTAGAGGCATGACTGCAGGGGCGTTTATTCCTGTGCACAAATGAGCCCCGTGGAACCGCGAGGCTGCCGAGCCCCATGGAGAGGAGAGGGCCTGGCCCAGGACGGCTCAGCCTTTAGGGGTTTGGGTCTGTTTTGGGGAGGGGTTTGAACTTGGTACTGAAGTGTGACCTACGTACAGTGTACAAGTCACAGTGCAATGCCTGATGGATTTTCATGAACTGAAAGTCCTCGTGTGCCCAGCACCCACACCAAGTAGTAGGTGTTCCCTGCGCCCAGGCGCCCTCTTGTGTGAGCCCAGAAGCCAGGGCTCAGGCCTTGCACTACAGGGGCAGGTGTGGGCGCTTCTGCAGCCCCACTGCTGCCTCTAGTTGAGCCTCTGCAGCCCTCTCTCTAAGCAGCTCTTGGCAGTGAACGGCTCTCCACAGGGGCCCAGAGTCTCCTGGGGCAGAGGGAGCACCAACACCCCTCCTGACCCCCAGCAAGGTCCTGCCTCAGATGGCACAAGAGACATGCCCCCCAGTGCAAGAAAGGCCCACATGTGCACTACCGACCGTGAGTGCACTGCCGGCACAGTGAGATCTGATACAAATGAGCCCCCTTTCACGCAGCTCCTCTCGAGGCTGACTCGGGAGCTGCTGAGAAGGAGCTGCCCAGGCTCAGGTCACTGAGGACAAGAGTGAGCGGGGCAGGGCCAGGCCGTGCTGGGCCCCAGGTCAGTGGGCAGCCCTGCCCCATGGTAGTGCCCCTTGCACTCTGAGCACCCTGAATGGGCCTGGAGGGCCATCAGGATTGTTGACTCGGATCCCTGGGTTCACAGGTGAGGAGACCCTGGAGCCAGAGAGGACCTTCAGCAGCCAGTTGTGGCTCTCTTCCCTGTAGGGCACGGGCTGGCTCTGTCTCCAGGCACCCGCACTCCCTCAAGGGAGTATGGCGGTGAGGGGATGGGGGAACCCCAAAAGGGAGAGTGCCAGACCCTGCAGCCACCTCTTCCCCCAGCCCTGAGTTTGTTCTACAGCCTGTAACTGGGGTCTTGGTTATGAGGGCTTCTAGGGCACCAGGCTTTAGGCCGAAGCAGAAGTTCAACCTATGGACCTTGCCAAGGGGCCCATTCCCACCAGCCACCTCAGGCCCAGGTAGGTAGGGAGGCCTGGATCCCAGGACTCACCGTCAAGATTGTTCAGGGACATGATAACGTCCAGGTCGGCACCCAGGATCTCGCCGAGCTGGTTGACCAGGGCAGAGTCGTTGGCTGGGTAAACAGCCACGTGGTCTCCAGATTCATACCTGGGGGAGATGCGAGGCTCAGGAGGAGGGTGGAAGACAGCTCTGCACCCAAACAGGAGGCCTGAGTGAAAGGTTTGAGGGCGTGGGGGGTGGCAGCAGCTGATACCTGATTTTGGAGTCTGAGATGTCTAATTCCAGGTGCATGAAGTGTCGCTCGGTTCCCTGGTTCAGCTTCCGGTTGGTGGTGACGACAGCCAAGAAGGGGTTCTTGGCGTCGAAGGGGCTGGGTGGGGAGAGCAGCTCAGTGACTGGCCAGGCCTCCAGTCTGAATCTTCCCACCCCAAGGGACACTTCTGGCCACACAGGACACAGGAAACATCAGAGCTGGCCTCCAAGGGTCACGAGGACACCTCTCCAATTAGGTAGTGGCCTTTCCCAGCCTAATCCACAGCGGTGCTCCTGGCAACCCGCAAGGGGGTACAACTAGGCTATCAGTGTCCCCTCTTACAGACACGGAAACTGAGGCTGGTCCCTAAAAACCTGGGGAACCCTCCACACTCTGCACACGTTGGTGAGCAGAGCACAAGGAGGGCCAGGCCCTTGAAGGTGGCTCCCCAGGACGGAAGGGGCCTGGGTTCCGAGTGACTGTGGAGCAAAGCCCCCTCCCCAACGTGCCCAGGACTGTACGTGAGCAGGAGAGAGGCTTTCACTCTGTGAAGCCACTGAAATGTCGGGCTTTCCGGCTACAGCTGCAGCAGGGCTGCTGGTCTCAAAGCCTGGTGGTTCTAGGAGGTCTTTCCTGGGCGGCTCCAGCAGGATTCTGGGTGGCACCCAGGGGCAAGTCAGGGGCCCCAGAGAAGAACACTATGTTTCTGGACATATGTCCAGACGTCAAGGCAGATTTTTAAGGAAGCGAGCCCTTTTGCCCAAGTTCCACCTAGACCCAGAGCTGAACTCACTGTCCTGGTCCAGGGACTGGTGGGTACCCCCCACCCCAGGGTATTTACAGGGAAAATGAAGTACAAGCTGAGCAAGGGCCAGTCCCCCCAAGGCCACGCCCTGGGCGGAGGGACCGCTGGGAGCGGAGTGGAGGGGTCCCCAGGGCCCCGGGGTCAGAGCAGCCTCCGATCTCTCTCTGCTCCAGGCCTCACGCCCTCCTGTGCGGTGGAGATGGAAATGGAGGTGCCCTCACCCGGGCCCACTCCTGGATGTGGGGGTAAGGAAGCCCCACAGGACAGGGCCTGGGAGGACAGGCCCTGCGGGGACGCACAGGACAGGCAGCTGTCCGGCCCCAGCCACGCTCTCTACTCACGGTTTCTGGTTCTCATAGCTCTTCAGGCGGCCCATTTCGCCCACGTACACCTTGGCCGCGTCTATGTCTGTGTGGACCACAAGCTCATACTGGCGAATGCTGCAAAGGGGAGACGCAGGGTGAGGCAGGGGGCGGGAGGGGGCCGGGTCCCAAGGAGAGAGTGAGGCTGTGAGGCGATGGGACGTGCGGCGAGGGCTGCGGGGCCAGACGTGACCCACAAGGAAGGAGACGCGTGAGCATGGGAGGCAGGAGGGGCCAGCACAGCGTGCTCGGAGGGCGGGTCGGCCCGTCAGCAGGCCCGAGGCTCTGCCCTGAGGAGGCCAGGAAGCCCGCCCTGACCGTCACCTGCAGGCACAGCCCAAGCGCTTAGGCCCGCGCCCCTGCCGCAGCCTCCCCCAGCCCCACCACACACGCCAGTCCAGTACCCCCCCTCGGCAGGCAGCACCCGAGGCCCCGGCCCACCTGCGCACACTCACCTGGACTCCTCTCCAGTGGCTTCCACCCCTAAGTGCTCGCACACGGCCGGCCAGAACTGCTCTCGCCACGTGATGAAGTCCTCCTCCAGGCTGGGGACGAGAGGGGATGAGCCAGGCTCCAGATGGGGCTGCCGGGAGAGCTCGGACTCTGTCCCATCACCCCTCCAAGCTGGAGGGTTCATTTCACGCCAGCCCACCCAGTGACGTAACCCAGGGCATCAGGAAGCGTCCAGAGGGTCTGCAGTAACCACGGGAGGCCCCATCTGAGCCGGGTGAGCCGGGAGGGTGTGGATGAGCAAAGAACGTGGGGACTGGCGATGGGGGGATGGCCTTCCCTCCCCTGTGGTGAGGCGGGTCACGGAGTTGCGCTGACATCATGGCTCTGCCCTCTCCTCCTGTGCCCCGGCCAGCCCTAACCTGTAGCTCCTGACACACGACAGCCCAGGGGGGCGTGCAAGGGCGGGGGCCCTGGAGGGGGGTCACTTACTTCCCGTCGTCGTCGCCCAGCCCCAGATCAAAGATCCGCTGGGCCCCGAGCTGCTCCAGCCGCTTGTCCACATACTTGCCCATGGCGTTGAAGTGCTCATAGGTCTTGTTCCCAAGGCCAAACACCTGTGTGCATGAGGGGCCAGTGGTCAGCGGTCCCTGCCAGACACCTTGCACTGTAAGGCCCCAGAGGCGGCTTTGTTTTGGTGACCTGCAGTCCAAGCCCCTCCTCAACCACCTTGGCCTTGACCCTGGCGGCAGCAGAGGGGGTTCACTCTGCCCATTCAAGATTCTCCTTGCCCAGCCGAATCTTGGTCAGCCCACCGCCCTTCTCTTGCCTTCAGTCTCCAGTAGCACATGCTCCCGAGCAAAGTGGGGCTGGGACATGGGAGGGGGAGCTCTTGGGCCGGGCCCGGGCGCAAGACAGGGTCGCCCCATGAGCGGCCTTCCTGGGATTCCCTGCCACGAGCTCCCTACCAGGCCCTCAGCTCGAAGCCTCTGTCCTGGTACCTGGGCCTGCCCTAGCTGATCAAACGAGGTGAGAACCGGAGGAGTTCCTCTTGGACACGGGTTCCGGAGGTTGCACAAGCCCACACGGGTGACTCACCGCATACTTGACCCCAGAGAGGTCCACGTCCGTCTCCTGAAGCCAGTCATAGAAGTCCTGGGCATTGTCAGTGGGGTCCCCCTCGCCGTAGGTGGCCATGCAGAACACTGCCAGGGCGTTCTCAATCTCTGACAGGCTGCTCAGGTCGCCCTGGGGAGACAAAGGCAGGGCCAGGCCCAGCAACCAAGACTAAGCCTGCTCCCAGCAGGGGTGCAGATGGGCGAGTCAAGGGTTCACGGACGGGGTGCATTTCAAGAGCAAAGGGAACAGCAGGCCCAGAAGGGCACAGGTGAGGGCCTGGGGTGTGGACAGAAGTATGCCGGGTTCTAGGCTATGGGCTGGCACTTGGAACACGGTGCCCTGGGCCACCTCCGGAGAACCTCATCATCCCACCAAGTCCCTGGGGCACAGGAGGACCTGGGCTCGCACTAATTCCTAACCAGCTGTCCGCCAACTCGAAACCCAGGTCCTAAGACAGATGGGTAGTGGTGCTCGTCCCCAGGACCGAAGGCAGGGGTGTGGAGTAGGTGGGGGATGGTTCGGTTTGGGAGATGGAGTGGCACATGTGGGAAGCAGCTCTAAGGGAAAGTTCATTTATCATGTTGTTGGAGCAGCAAGAGTCTGACATTGCCTCCCCTGCCCCGATGTCTGGCAATGACCCTTCAGGGGAGAAGCAGGAAGGCAACTCCCTGGGGCATCTTCCCAGGACTACCTGCTCCCTGCCAGCCCTGCCCCTCCTGGGTGCCTAAGGACCACTCCCCACTTCCCTGCCCACTGAGTCCACGTGGGGCCGCTGGCCTGGCTGTCTCAGAAACAGGCAAGCAGACTGCTGGAAGTTTCCTGCCCTTTGGAGAGCCACGACTGGCGAAAGAGCCGATGCGCGGAGGAGAGGTAGCAAGGCGAGCGGGTCCCCACCACCCTCAGAGGCAGGCTGGGTGCAGCTGGGGCCAGGAAGTGGGGACTGCGTCCTGCAGACAGCCCTGTGTTGGCCCGGAGGAGCCACGTGCCAAGGATGGCTGACAGGAGAAGGCGGGGAGCCTGCAGCTCCAGATGGGGGCCCTTCCCTCAATTCCTGGGCTCTCTTTGGCCCTCCCCGAGCCCACACATGCGAGTTTACAGCCTCATTTCAAAGCCCAGCTGAAGGGTTCCTGGAGATGGCTCACCCAACACCCTCACTGCCTCTCTGTAGACGAGTCAAGGAAGGCCCTCGGTGGGCGCTCGCTCAGGGTCACACGGGCAGTCAGGGCAGAGCGGCACTAGAGCCCAGACCCCCCGATGACTCGGTCCAGCTCCCCTGGAACTGCAGTTCTCAGGTGGGGGTTGAGGGGAGATGAGAAACAGTTCCTCTCCTGACTTGCTGAGACCCTTTTCATCTTTTAAGCCACAACCAATCCACTAGGTGCCTGAGTCCCTTCTGCTGGCACCTGCCCAGCACTTGCAAAGACTGCAGCGTGGAGAGCTTGGAAGGCTGAGCGTGAGCACTGCTGAGAGCGCACATGCGCACACCGGGGCCAGGTGTTCTTAATGTCCTTACAACTGGGGCCACCTGGCTGCTGGAACAGATGACAAGAGACGCCTATTCCTGTCTGTCCCTTTGGCTAACTCAGCCCTTTAAGCGTCTCCACGATCCAGACGTGACTTCCTTAATGCCCTGGGCTGCACTGCATGGGAGGAAGGGGGCAGGGTGCGGCAAGAGCTCACCAGGTCATACTCCTCCGGGTCTGCCGCCATGCCCCGCATCCCGTAGCGATGGGCGTCCTTGGACAAGCGGTTGGCAAACTCCTCGGCGGTCCCCGTCTGGGAGCCGTAGAACACGACGATGTTCCTGCCCTAGGGACGGCCAGACACGCGGGATCAGTGAGGGGCCAAGAGCCACAGGCTTCACTGGAGGCTCTAGGTGACCACAGGGGCAGGCAGGTCCCTCAAGGGCACCCTCTTTCCTGCCTGCTTCAGGTCCTTTCTAAGTCGCTCTGGGGCTAGCATCTCACTGCCACAGCCACTGCAGCGGATGGGGTCAGAGGCCACCTAGCTGACTTCAGTGGAGCCATCAAGATAATGCTACTCACACAAGCTGCTCAAAATCACACTGTGGGCATATTTTTAAAGGACATGTAAAAATGCAGAAATGACGTTCAGTAAAAAAAAAAAGTGATCAAAGACTGTGTATAGCATAATCCAATTTTGTTACATATCCACTCCACATACATGTGTGTGTTTATACATATAAATGCACAGGGAAAAAGAATGGCGTGAAATATACCAAGTCTCTAAATGGGGAATCATGGGTGAGTTTTTCTGGATGTTTACAAAAGTAATGCATGTGCTTTATAAAAATCTAGACAATGGGGAAAGGTACCATATAGACTGGCTCACAGGCTCTTCATCCCACCCTCCTCCTACTGTGCCCACTGCAGCAGCTCTGGAAAAGCTGGAACTCCATCCCCCAGACTGCCTCCAGCCAGGGATGCAGCAAATTAGGTCCAGCCAACTGGATGTGCTTTGCAAGATCTGGAAGGTGGAAGCAAGGCACAGGCCACCTCCCCGGTCCCTTTCTGTAGACATGAGGTTTCTCTGCGGCAGCCTTCCAGTGCCCAAAATGCCTGGAGGGGTCTCTGGCCTGGCACAGAGCCCTAACTGACAGGTACAAATGACAAAATAAAACGGAGGGACTACAATTGCTGTAAAGTGTTCTCATACCTTTTACATTTCCTGAATTTTCTACAAATCATTTTAAAATCATTTAAAAAGGTATTTTAAAATAATGCTTATGATGTCAAGGGAGCAAAAGAGGATATAAAACAGTAGCTAAATATTTATGGTAGCATCAAAATATATAAAGTACCTAGAAATAAGCCATACAAGAAACATGTGAGAAGCTACCGAGTGATAAAGGACTCAACCAAATGGAAAGGCACTCTGATTTTGCACAGGAAAACTCAACGTACAAGATGTCAGCCCTCCCTCTATCAGTACAGAAATGTAACACGATCCTAATAAAAACTTGAACAGCTCTTTTTTCATCAACAATTTGATCCTAAAAATCCTGTGGAAAAATAAGTGCGAATCCATCCACTGGAACATCATTTGGCAATAAAAGGAATGAAGTGCTGACACAGCTATAGCATGGATGAACCTTGAAGACATTACGCTAAGTGAAAGATGCCACAAAAGGCCATATACGGTATGATTCCACTTACATGAAATGTCCAGTTGCCATATAGGCAACTCTGTAGAGATAAAAAGTAGATGAATGGCTGCTTAGGGCTCAGGGTGGGGGATGGGGAGTGACTACTTATGGGCATAGGGTTTCTTTTGGGGATGATGGAAATGTCCTAAAATGGATTGTGGTGATAGTTTGTACAACTGGGAATATATTAAAAATCACTGATGTGATTTTTAGTATATTTATTTTTTAAAATAAACTTTAAATTGGAGAACTGTATCTCCAATAGGAATTATATCTCAATAAAACGGCTACCTAAAATGAATGAATACGTATGAAGTAATAGCCAGGAAAACTGAAAAATAAGAGTGATGGGGAGGGAGGAAGTGCCTAGTGCTACAGATATTAAAACAAGTTATAATAATTATACAACAATGTTATAATAATTAAACAGTATGATATTGCTTATACACAGACAGCTAGATCAAAGTACCAGAACAGGAAAATACAGAACTACACTCAAATACCCATGGGAATTACATTTATGATAAAACTAGTGGGGAAAAGATGGACTTTATTACACGGAATTTAGAGAGCTGTGTAAAAAATTGTTGGACTCATACCTTACATCTTTCACCAGGATAAATTCCCAACAGATTGAATTTTAAATATGGAAAACAAAATCATAAAAATACTAGAAAAAAATATGGAAGAATTCCTTTATCTCTTTAGAGGGGGAAAGCCTTTCAAATGATGACTCAAAGTCCAGAAGTCAGAGAATAGTTAAATGGACTAAAGAACTTTAACAGGCGAAACGAACAAGTAAACACACAGTAAGCCGAATGATACACAAACTGTTAGCTGGGAGAAATATTTTTAACTCATATCACAGACGAGGGGTTGATCACCCTAATAAGTTTAAGGAGTTCCTTGAGAAAGATCAATCCCAACAGAAAAGTGGGCAAAAGATTTGAACAAAGAATCTGTAAAAAAAGAGAAAAGAAATGCCAGCATAACATGAAAATTTGCTTAAACTCATTCATAGGAAAAATGCAAATTAGAACTCCACAGAAATATCTTTTTTGTAACCTAGAAAACTGGCAAAATCCCAAACTTTGCTAGCAGACTCTGTTGGCAAGGCTTGGGGAGCAGGTGTTCTCACACTGCTAGTGACGGCCCCGCGGCGTGACCTCTACGGGGGTGGGGCACAATCTGGCAGTTTCTATCACAAATGCATATATCTTTTTTTTTTTTTTTTTTTTTTTTGCGGTACGCGGGCCTCTCACTGCTGTGGCCTCTCCCGTTGCGGAGCACAGGCTCCGGACGCGCAGGCCCAGCGGCCATGGCTCACGGGCCCAGCTGCTCCGCGGCATGTGGGATCTTCCCGGACCAGGGCACGAACCCGTGTCCCCTGCATCGGCAGGCGGACGCTCAACCACTGCGCCACCAGGGAAGCCCTGCATATATCTTTTGATCCAAAAATTCCACTTCTGGGATTTTACTGTATTTTCAAATATGCAAACTGATCTACACAGTCACAGCAGCACTATCTGTAAGAGCTAAAGATTAGAAATATTCCAAGCGCCCATCAACAAGGCAGTATTAAAACAAATTATAGTGCTTGTGGCCACACATGGAATCATCACGCAACTATAATAAAGAATGCGGGAGGTATTTTTGAATTGTTGTGAAAGGAGCTCCAAGACATACCATTAAGTGGGAAAAAAATGAAGGTCTATAGCAGTGTATGTAATATGCCACCTTTTGTGTTTAAAAAGTGTAAGTCTGTATTTGTTTTTATTATATGTGCATAGGAAAGCTCTAGAAGGATCTGTAAAATACTAAGGACAGTGATGGGTGACAGGGACAGGAGAGCTTTCCACTAAACAGTTTATGTTTTGGACTTTAACCATGTGAATGAAGCACCTGGTCATAAATTCAACACTTAAATAAACAAAAATCAAACAGATAAAGTTGTAGCTGTGCTAGGATCACAGCTATGTGAGGTTTACATATGCTCACGGACACAGCCTGGCCTGGGAGGGAGGAGATGGGGCGGCATCCGAGTCAGAGGGAGGGTCTGTTCTTACAGTTTGGTTTGTTCAAGAAGTAAACACACAAAAAGCGGAGTAAACTGTCCCAGCAACAGCAGAGCAGCCTCGAGGCTCTGGTTAGCCCAGAAAGTACGCACACAGGGAGTTGAGCCGGCTTCCCGCGCGCTTCTCCTCCCGTCCAGGGAAGCTGGCCTTCTGCTGGATGCCCCCGCACACCCACCAGGGCCGAGCACAAAGAGAAAACTCACCGTCTTCTTCATCTTTTCCACGAAGCTGCTGTCTTTGACAGAGGAGGTCCTGAAAAATAAAAGTGTCTGCTGGGCACGGGAGGCACATGGCAGCAGCGAGGGGCATTTCCAGCTCCGCCCGCTCCACTCTGTGGTGCCCCCGCCAGCAGCCGCCTTTGGTCCAGTGCCGGGGCTGGAAGAGGCAGGACCCAGGCTCCGGGGCCTGGTAAGTCCAAATCCAGCACCTCGCAGGGCCTGGGCTGACCCACCCGGGTACATGAGTTCACGAGAACGAAGGGTCAAGCTCACTCCCCGGCCGCTCACCACCCACAGCCAATGGTCCCCACCTCAAGGCAACCAGGAGTTTCCCAAATAAGATTCTGACCGTGCTACTGCTGCGCTCTGGAACCTTCCATGGCTCCCATGACCCGCAGGAACAGGGGTGCACAAGTCCCTTCAGAACCTGTCCCAGCTTCGCCTGCCACTCCCCTCCACACACCAGCCCTCCACGATGGTCCTTAGAATTCTGTCATCACCACCGTCTCCGCCCAGAGCGTCCTCACTCCAGTTCCTCACCTGACAGACCCCTGTTCCCCACCAAGGCCCCACGTGAATAGCAAGTCTCTTGGGATTCCCAAGACACCCCCCCAGTCCTCCCCTGCCCTGGAGCCACTTTTACTTGCTCCCCTCTCTGTGACCTTGTCACCTTCTAAAGCCCTGAACTGGACGGCCTCTCCACCTCCTAGCTCTGGCCTCCTGCCCCTCCCTCTCCACTTCTGGTCCTTTCCCTTCTCTCTGTCCTTGCCCCAGGCCTGCAGAGCCATCCAAAGCAACCCAGCGAGCCTCCCCAGGGACGCTCAGGGCTAAGACAGCAAGGTGATTTACCTCTGGACGGTAAATATTTAAGACGTTTGAAACATGGCCGGCCTGAACCAAGCGACAAATCTGAACACTAAAATACCGTTGTTTCTGTTTAAAAAGACACCATCAAGGGAATGGAAGGCAAGCCCCAGCACGGGAGAAGGTGTCTGCAATGTACACGTATCTGACTGATGACTAGGGTTGAGAATATAAGAAATCCCTACAAATCGATCAGAAAAGACACATACTGCGACAGAAACATTGTCAAAAGGCTTGAACGGGTACCTTCTTAAAGAGAGCATCTAAGCAGCCAAAGAACATAGGGAAGGGTGCTCGACGTTATTAGATACCGGAGAAAAGGAAGTTAAAACCACAGTGAGATCTATCATACACCCAGTAAGAATGGCTAAAACTGAAAAGACAGACAAGATCTCAAACAAGCGAGGTTGTGGAGCAATGGGAATTCCCACACGCAGCTGGGAGAGGGCGATATGGTGACTTTGGAACGCGGCTTGGCGGTACCTCCTGTGACTCTACAGCCCAGCAATTCACTCTCTGCTACACGCCCCATAGGCTGCATTCATACCCGGGGAACGAAAGACATACATTCTTTGCTCTTTCCACTGCCTCCTGTGCACAGTAGAGTGTAACAGAGTGAAGTGCCAGCATGCACGCACGCACGCGCGCGCGCGCACACACACACACACACACACTCTCTCATCACAACAGCATGAAGCAATGTCTGTCAGGGCTACAGGCCTGGAGTCCGTGGAAAAACTTATGTAAGTGAAGGTTTCTTTTTTCGGTACGCGGGCCTCTCACTGCTATGGCCTCTCCCGCTGCGGAGCACAGGCTCCAGATGCGCAGGCTCAGCGGCCATGGCTCACAGGCCCAGCCGCTCCATGGCATGTGGGATCTTCCCGGACCGGGGCACGAACCCGTGTCCCCTGCATCGGCAGGCGGACTCTCAACCACTGCGCCACCAGGGAAGCCCTGAAGGTTTCTTTTAAGGATGCCCCTGCAAAGCTGTTCAGACAGGTATTTTGTAAACATAAGGGTATCAGAAGTTTCATGTCTAAGCCCCCGCTGGGTTTTTCACTAGGTTAGTAGGTGCAGGACTAATGCTATTTTCAGGGTCTTAGCATTAAATGACATCACAGTAGGCAGCAGGGGAAGGTGAGGCCCGGTGCCCGGGTTGGCCACTCCAGCCTCCCTCCTCCGTCCCGAGGTCCCTTCGGTGCAACAGCCCCACAAGGGGCAGCAGGGAGGCAGCGGGGGGCTGGCCACCCAGGCTTTCCCACCCAGCAAGGGCCCAGCTGCACAGGAACCCAGAGCAGGCCATCCCCGACTCCCCATTTATCCCGGCATTCCTGGGCCGGCCCATCCCTAACCTCAGCAGGGCCAGGGCAGGAGCACGAATGAGCAGAGGCGCTCAGGCCTGGCCCCATCTTCCCACGCTCAGCTCCATCTTCCCACGCCCAGCTCCATCTTCCCACGCCCAGCTCCATCTTCCCATGCCCAGCTCCATCTTCCCATGCCCAGCTCCAACCTGCACTTCAAAGGGGTCTTGTGTCTAGCATCTTGGCCACGTGTCCAACTTCTGCCCGCGCCCAGCCGCGAATGGCCACGTCTTCACTAACCCTCTAGCTGTGTGCAGACTGAACTACAACACAACCTACAACCTTGTCTGTCTGTCTGAGCACTAACACGGCGTGCTCACCAAGACACACCATCAGGAAAGGAAGCAAGGCGCACGATGACGCGAATTCCACCACTGAGTAGCTTTGAATTCTGAGTCATGAGAATATATTACCCACTAAACATAAAATCAGATGTAAATCTAAACTGATGGTTAAATACCAGCAACCTAGACAAATGTTTCTGATGAAAAATCATGAGAAAAAAAGCAGGTCAAAACTAAATGCAATTTCCATTTATAGGAAACGTCTGGAATAGGCAAACCCATAGTGACGGGAGGTGGACTAGTGGTGCCAGGGGCTGGGGGGAGGGGGTGGGGAGTGACAGTGTTTCCCTTTGGGGTGATGAAAGGCTTTGAATTAGGCAGTGGTATGCCTGTACAACAGGATGACTGTACTAAAAGCCACTGAATTATACACTGTAAAATGGTGAAAGCCGTGAATTTTAAGGGGTGTGAATTTCACCTCAATTAAAAAAATGAAAACAAAGTAAATGCATTCAGTTGACACCTAAAAGAGGCCAGGCTTGAGTTTTGGAATATTCACTTATATGGAACTCTTCTTCGTCAATTTCTTGACCGTTGCCAGTTCTCCACGTGTGGACGGGCCACAGCAGATGCTCCAGGAGAAATTCAGACGACGCAAAGCCAAGCGAGAAACAAGCCAGCAAGGTAACCAATGCATCTTCCCTCACAATTGCCCTCTTCTAGGAAAAGCAGAATCTGTGTCCTTAGAAGTGGAACGCACATGATTAGTTGTTCATAGAAAAGTGGCCTGAAGAGAAACACACCAGCATCTTAAGACAGAGGACACGGGAGTGTTAGGGTAATGGGTGAGAGGGTTTCCCTAATTTTCCAAATTCTTGTTTTCTGTTACTTTTATAATTAAAAATACATTTTATAGTCAAATACACGTTCAGATGTCTGAAGACAGGGGAGAGGTTGAACAGTCTAGTGCCTTGTGACGCACGCTGCTCTGTACCGAACAGCACAGACCATCACCTGATGTTCTTGTCAAATGGGAAAGGCAGGCTACAAAGTAACACAGGTGACACAATCCCATTTTTGTGTAAAAGCAAGGTACAGAAGGGTAGGTGCTGACGTGTTAAGAGCTGTTCTGTCCTCAGGTTGAGCAATTATGAGTTTTTTGTTTCTTTTTCTTGCTAATTTCTATTCCCAACTCCTCCACTCTTTTCTTTCCTACAATGAAAATGTAAGGCTTTTGTACTAAGAAGATACAAATTACTTGCTATTCTAAGAAACGCTGTGCTGTGGATATAGATGGGTTAATTTTGAAGGCTCTGGTGAGGATGACTAGAAGAGCTACACCCTGGGTAGAAACCCACATCAGAGAAGCTATTCTAAGTAAGAGAAAGGGGCCCACCGGTTCAGAATCCACCCCCCTCCACCTTCCAAATGCTCTGGCCACAGTGACCAGCCCGCCGCTCCCTGGTTCCGTTGTGCCCTTGGACCCACCACGCCGTGGCCTAGAGTGTCCTTCTTCTAACGCTTTGCCACCGACCCCTGCTTATCCCTGAAGACACTCGGCCTAAGCTCCTCTCCAGAGCACCTTTCCCTGCCGCTCAGACATAAGGTTGTTTGTCACCGTCTTCAGTACGTCTTCAGGAACTCCATCCAGGCGCTTGTCTCAGCGTATTCTCATTGCTCAACTTGAGGCCTGGGTTTCACAATCTGGGGGGAGCTATCTGTGTAACTCTTTGCAATCAGCACGGTGCCCGGCACTCAGCACACGACGTTGTATGGGTTTCTCGGGCGGTCAGTCCTGAGTCTCTGCCCAACAGAAGGTTGGCTGAGGCGGCCTGGAGGCCTTTGGAGGCTCCCCTGTCCACCTGAGAGGGTCTGACGTCAGTAGAAAAGCTCTCTTTTCTCAAAGGGCAGAGGTTTCCTCAGAAGCTACATCTGAGCAGATTTGGGGCCTTGCTGAAGAAAGGGACCAGAGGGACCTGCACCGCCCAGGGAGCGCCCGGTTGCCCTTTCTCCATCTCCGGTGACGTGTGCACTGGGCGGTGCCGAGGGCATGAGACTAAATGAGGCAGCCTCCACCTTCCAAGGGCCCATCGCCAGGCTGGAGAAAGAGCCCGGGAGAATCACGGAGGAAGGGGAGGGGCCACACACCAGGAGCAGAGACTTGGGTTCAAATTCTGGTTCTGCCACCAAATGGGCCTGTGACTGGACAAGTCGGGCCTCTTGAGGCCTCAGGTTCCTCTATGGAAAACACTGCATCTCGGCGTCTGCAGTCACCCCATGGTCGCACTCAGCACCTGGAACTTGTTTAGCTCTCGAGGATACGGAGGGCAGAAGAAAGCTGTCTGGGTCACTCTGTGATTTCAACAGGGTGAGGTGTGCGAAGACCAAATGGACGGAGCGGACGCCATGCCACGGGGTTTCTGAGGGAGCAGGCACTGCGGCCGAAGAACCCAGGAAAGGCCTTGCGGAAGAGCTGGGCTCTATTCTCAGAGAGGAAAACGGCTCCCAGGAGGGAAAGCCGTGGCAGCCGGCAGCTGAGGGGCTGCTGGATGAGACCCAAGCAGCGGGTGGGAGCTGAGCTCTGGGGAGGAGGTCTGGGGGGCGCCCACGCAGCTGCACGGGGCGGACGATCCAGGCCGGCAGCAAGGGCGGGGGGGGGGCCCTCCACGCAGGTCTCACTGGGGGTGTCAGAGGGCGGGCAGGAGGTGCTAGGGCCCCCCGCCCCCAGGGGAAGGGTGCTCCTGAGAAGGGCATGCACTTCTGAAGGCAGCACTGGTCCCGTCATTAGCTTCGGCCCACGGGGAAAAGGAGGATCACGCCCACAGCCCCATGAGGGAAAAGGGAAACCCGTGGAGGCGGGGAAAGACACTGTCCGTGCCTCTAGTCACTGCCCGGCGCGGAGCAGCTCCCCACATTCCCACCGGTTACACCAGGCGGGTTCCGCCGCTGCCCACCGCGACGCCCGGCTGCCGGGGCCCGAGCAGGTCCACACCTGGGCGCCCTCGGCTGGCTTCACCCCTCCTGACAGCTTCATGCCGGGATCTGCACTCGGAACCCGATCTTTCACAGGCCGAGGACTGGGTGATGGGGGCCCTTCTGGTTTCCGGTCTAAACCCCTTCCTCTGGAAGCAGAGAAATGCAGCCTGCAAACCAGGACCGAAGGAGCCAGGGTGGCCGTGCCTGGGTGAGCCCCCTGGGACTGCCCCCGAGTCTGCGGTCAACTCTACACAGCGCCCTCCTCATGCCTCCAGGCATCCCTGCCTGGGGAAGAAGTTCCATCCACACTGAGTAGGGGTGCCCGCGGGCATCCACACCATCTGCCCGGACACTGTCTGGAACTGACCTTCTCAGGATGGGCTCGTCCTGCAGAGATGAGTACGCGCACCCCATGGTTTCTTACTCTCAACTCTGGACTGAAGGGAAAAGGAAGCTTGCTGCTCTCCTGGAAACGGACGGGGAGCCAGCAGCTAGCGAGTCGGGCTCTGTCCATTCTCTACCAGTGCTGGCAGCGGGCAGACTGGCCCGCAGACACTGAACATCCTCCCGGACACCCTGGTCCTCTCGGAAGCCCTGCTGAGCCCCTGCCTGCCTCGGTCCCCGCAGCCTGGGAGAGCTGCTGCGTCTGGCGGCTCCAGCAGGGAGGAACCAGGACTCTGGGCTGGAACCTCCCGTGAGCCCCTGCGTCTGGCACACACCCCTCCTCCTTCTGTATGGACCGAGGGAAGGAGGAAACCTCTCCAACCCCGGCTCGGATCTCCTTGGTAACTGTTTATATCAGAGCCCTTTCTCCCCACATCCTCCCCCTTTCCCATTAAAAAAAAAAGTGAGTCGTGCAGGCGGAACAAAGCTCCTCTGGACACTGGAAGGCGGTGGTGCAGGTTGCTATGGCAGGGCTGTTTCCCCATAGAGGGAGCGCAGCGAGCCTGCTGCCGGGGCGCCTCAGGATCATATTAAGTTAGACTTGGTTCCCACCTCCCTCCCTACAGAAGGACTGTGGGTAGCAGAGCCTACGATGCTGGGTCCAGTCACCTGGGGGCAGAGCGTGCTGTGGAACCAGCACATCTCGGCCTCCTGTCGCGCAGCGCGGGGAATGCCCAGCAAGGTGGGCACCGCATTCGCTGCTGAGACGTTTGCAAGTGAGGAGCCCCCTTCGAAGGCGTCCAAGTACAAACGGCCCATCAGGAGAGGCCGCAGCCGACCCAGGCGCGGAGCCCAGGGACCACGACGCTCCAGCATGGAGCACAAGTGGTTCCAATTAGGGCTCTCGGCTCCCACATTGGGAGCAGGCGTGTCTCTGGTTCAGGCTTTGGAAGTCAACTGCAGCCCGCCGGGTGGGGAAGCAAGAGGGAGGCTGGACAAAAGCACTGAGTCACTTGGACAGAGATGAACCACGATGGCCCAGCACGATTCATTTTGTTTCCAGTCCCAGGCAGGGCTCATAAGGGTTACTCTGAAATTTAAATTTTCTGCAGAGCGGAACTGACTTCTGAGACATCCCCCTGCCCTTGGCGACACACAGGCCAGTTGCTTTTGAACGGCTCCCTTCCAGAGCCTAGTGTGTGGCAACAAGTTCTCTGGTCCCCAGCGCAGCACAACAGGAGAGGGGACGAGAGCTGAGCAGGCGGCTGGACCGGGGCAGAGCCAGCCCAGAGCCTCGTGGCAGAAAGCTAATGGTTTGGAAGAGCTGCCTTTGGTGAAGACAAAGTGGTTCACTGGAGCTTAAACAAAAAACTGCAGCTCTCTCCACGGACGGGGCCAGGAACGGGGACCAGCGCCAACGGAAGGCAGTGAGGACAGGTGGGAGCTTGAAGCAGTTGTGAGGCCACTGGTCAAAGACAAAAAAGGGAACAGGAACTACGACTAACTGAGTACCTCCTGTATACTTTTCATTTTACTTCATTTAATTGTCCCCACCCTGTGAAGTGGCAAAGGATTCTACCCCATTTGACAGCGGAGGGGAGTGAGGCTCAGGGCTGAAGCAGTAACTCCAAGCCTGTGAACGCCCAGGGCCCCCGCAGCTTTGCATCTGCTCCCACTGTGCGGAGCAAGGCTGCACCTCCCCTGGCCACCTCATCAGTCGGGATGCAGGACACAGCAGCCCCATTCACACTTCACTGCCCTTCCCAGGAAGCCTCCTCCCTGTCACTTAGGGTGCTCCAAGGCTCGAGGGGGCTGCTGTTCCCCTGGTGGAGCCCCTACCCACACAGCCTTCAACACGTATTCACCACCGTGCCTGTCGGGACTCCACAACGTGCTGTGGCCCGGGTGGCCTGCCCTCTCTTGGGCCAGTTGGGTGCCAGGTAGGGCTAGTGCTACTGTGCAGAGACCGAGGCCCAAGAAACTGCTCAGGGTCACCCAGCCTGTCCAGGACAGAGGAAAAGCCACAGCCTCTGACACTGGGATGACGTGGCTCTAGTCACAGACAAAGTGGCCCTGAAAGGAGAGTGGGGTGGGAGGGGCGGTGGCGACAGGGCCGGGCGGGGGGCTAGCAGGAGTGGCGGCCACGGCCTGGGGAGTGAAGTCCTGCCCTGGGGCTTATTCCTTCTCAGCCCTGGGTAAGTTACTCACCTCCCCCCGAATCGGCTCTGCCTCTTGTAAAACAGGGATGCAAGAATTAAAGTGTTAGAAAGCCCCAGCACACATCCTCTCTCTGGGCCACTGGCACGGCTGCTCTCCGTGCCCTGCCTGTCGCCTGTACCGCGGGCCCTGGTCAGCGCCAACGCCTCCCGACGACCTTCCTCCAATCCACTCCAAGCTGCATTCAGGAATGGCTGGTCTCAGGGCTGCCCTGGCACCAGCCCTCCCGTCGGCTCCCCACGAGGGTCAGATAAAACCCCAAGGCCCTGTAGATCCATCCTCTGGCCTCTCAGTTCCCTTCATGACCCCTGACTCTCTTGGCGACTTACACCCAGGCTCTACCAAGACGCGCCCTTCCCAGAGCAGGCCCTGCTTTCCTTGCCCTGGGCTTCTGCACACGCAGCCCTGGCCCAGCTTCCTACTCAGCCTCCCAGACTCAGCTCGGGGGGCACCTCCATCCTGACATAGCCCCCTCCCCAGTGGCGCCCTGGGCTGTTCGAGCATCGTCACTGTACCATCCTCACGCGCCCCAACTGCATGTGAGCCCCCGAGGATGCTGCATGTCCCTGTGCCCTGGTGTCTGGCCCAGAGAGGGAGCCGCCAGCACCGAGTGCCCTGGTGATGCCCAGAGAGGTCAGAAGGTCCGATGACACTCGGCTCTGCATCACCTTCCCAGACAGGCCACGATCAAGATTTCGGGCACTGGCTAGAACAGCAAAACTACCCCAGTCTCATCAAGGGACAGAAGAGGTCCCTTGGTGGTCAGGTGGCATCAGGAAACCCACGCCTGTGCTTGCAGGGCGGCGTGAATGTCCTGAGCCCACAGCCTCACCGTTTCCACGGATGCAGGACACTTCGGGCACTGTCCACCCTCCACGGCCACAGGGGCCTTTCCTTGCGCTCTTCTCTCTGTAAAACCCATTGATGTTTCTATCGTCGTGCTCGGCAGAGCCAAGGACCCATCTCTAGAAAGAGTGGCCCTGAGCTGGGTGTGGAAAAAGGAGATAAAGATGGATAGAGATGATGCCGGTAGCCTTGACTCCTGGCTTTCCCGGCCTTTCTGGCAAGAGCAGGCCGTCAAACGAAGGTCACGGAGGAAAATGAGCTCTTTTGTGGCTTCTCAGAAGCAACCCCCAGTGGGATGCAGGCAGCAAAATTCTAGACTGTGGGAAACTTTGGGAAACAAATGATCTGGGTTCTTCAATGAAAATGCCGCGAGGGAATCACAGGGATGGAAGGAAGCCCACGGACTGAGAGAGACCTGACATTATGTTAAGGGGAAGCAGCCTGGCACCAGAGGCTGTGATGACATAACCCCGTATGCATGACAGTCTGGAAAAGGCAAAACTACAGGGACAAAAATCAGATTGGTGGTTGCCAGAGGTGGGGCTGGGGGGTGGCGACTGCAATGGGACCTGGGCAGTGGAGGGGGGGGGCGCTTTCTGGGGTGTGGAGTGTCCTGTATCTTGACTGCAACACTGGTTACACAACTGCACACACCTGTCAGGATGCATCAAACTGTACACTTTAAAAAGGTGACTTTTACTGCATGTAAATTACACCTCAATAGACCTGACCTCCGAAAGAGAGACTTAAAAGATTCGGTAGTCAATTGCAATGTGTGGGTTTAGATCCTGAATTAAAAAAAAAAAAAAAAGGTTAAAAAAAATTGATCAGTCACTCAGGGAGCTACGAACAATGCCGGCTGAGTATCCAATGGTACTGAGACATACTGTGAACTTACAGGGGTGGGAGGACAGCTCTGTTAGGTTTAAAAAGGGGAGTCTCTGCATTTGAGAGGACTGAAATATTCTCATAGTTCATATTTCCACATAATTTCATAGGAAATATTTCCAATTTCCTATGAAATCATGATTTCTTTATTCATAATTCATATGAATTATAGGATTAATTATGAAATTATATGCTTGCTCTAAGATAATCCAGCAACAGTGGGGAAGGGGAAGGAAGCAAGACTGGCCAGGAGCGGACAGTTGTTGAAACTGGGTGACAGGTGCAGGAGTTCCCTCTCCTATGCTCCAGCTTTGGTGTTTGCTTGCAGCGTTCCATAATAAAAAGCTTTGTTTTTCTTTAAAGCACTCAGGCGCTGCAAGTGAAGCAGACTGCAGGGGGGTGGGGGGCTGTGAGCAGAGCCGAGGAGGACAGCTAGGGCTGGTTGGGGGCACAGGCTGTGGTGCAGGCCCCATTTGGAAGGGTGGCCCCGCTCAGCCTCAGCCCCCGCTGGCAAGTGTCACGGTGGGCTCCGTGGGGTCAGGTCCTCTGTTTTGTTTTTTTTTTCCAAATGAAGCTATAAGTGACTTTTATGTGGAATTGCCAGGGTTTTCAATGTTCTAATTTAAAAATTAAAAAAATTTTAACATAAGCCACACCCAGACCGTGAGCTAGTTTGCCTTAGAGGCAGACACACGTGCTGGTTTAGCATTTACTAATTCAACAGCCTTTCTCTGAGTATCTTCACTCCGACAGGCCCTGCACAGAGCCAGGGACCCAGACAGGAATGGGATGCTCCCTCTGCATTACGGGAGACAGAAATAGAAACAAATTCCCACCCAGCCAGAAGGGTGTTGCATTACAGGCACGAACAATGCGCCTCGGGCCACAGAGAGGCTCCCTGAGCTTCAGACTCCTCTGGGAGCCACCATCCCCCGGGGCTCCCTTCCATCAGGAGCTGCCCTGGCCCCAGTGCTCTGCCCAGAGGTACACGCTGAGCAAAGCCTGAGGGGCCAGTGGGAGGAGAGATGAAAGAGCGACTTTTAAAATGATTATGATTAAGAGAATGCGCTGCTCGTGACTGCTCCTCTTTAACCAGTGTTTAATTGCTATGATAAACCATTCAAAAGACCTCCCCGGGGGATAAAATCATGTTCACTGATTAGAAGGCTCAATACTGGAAGATGCCAATTAATTTATAGATTCCACCCAATCTCAACTAAAATCCCAGAAGGTTTTTTTGTTTGTTTTGGTGGACTTTGACAAGCTGATTCTAAAAGGTATACGGAAATGCCCAGGGCCCCAAAAAAGCCAAGAGAATCTTAAAAGAGAACAAAGCTGGAGGACCTGGACTACCAGTGACCAAGTCAAGAGTTGCTGTAAAACCACAGAAAGCAGAACATGTGGTGTTGGCGAAAGGACGGAAAACAGATCAACAGAACAAGCAGTCTAGAAATCAACCCCCAGCTATACAGGCACCTGATTTATATCTTCAGGGATGCTTCAGTGCAGTGAGAAAAGAATAACCCTTTTCAGTAAATGGTGCTGGGTCAAGTGGATGGATAACCACAGGAAAAAATGATTTTCGAAGCGCCTTGACAATTTGCTGATACCAAAATCAATTTCAGCTGGATGGCAGATCTAAGGATAAGAACTATAAGAGTGAAGCTGCTAGAAGAAAATACAAAAGAAAAGCTTCCTGACCACAAGATAACAGTTCTTAAACTGAACACCAGAGCATTAACCATAAAGGTGAAGGCCAACCAAAAGGTTGACAAACTGGGCCAGTTTAAGGCAACAACTTCTGATCACAAAAAGACACTGAAGAGAGTAAAAAGGCAACTATACAGAAAGATATTGACAATACATAGATATCTAACAGGGGACTCAGATCTAGAATATATAAAGAACTGTAACAAATCAACAAGAAGGCCAATAGCCCGACAGGAAAAAAATGGGCCAAGTCACAAAAGATACCTCAGTGGCCAATAAACATATGAAAAGGTCACTGGACATAAGAGAAATGCAGTTAAAACAATTACCACCACATGCCCATTAGAATGGCTAAAATTTTATTTCATTTCATTTTAATAAAAAAAAAATTTTTTTGGCTGCACTGCACGGCTTGTGAGATCTTAGTTCCCTGACCAGGGATCAAACCTGGGCCCCTGACAGTGAAAGCATGGGGTCCTAAGCACTGGACCACCAGGGAATTCCCTAGAATGGCTAAAATTTTTTAATTGACAAAAATAAGTGTTGCTGAGGATGGGCAGCAACTGAAACCCCACATGCTGGGGGTGGGACTGGATGCTGGAAAACTGGCTGTGTCTAACAGAGCTGCACATGAGCCTTCCCTCTGACCCCCAACTCCACATCCAACACATACCCAACAGAGCCACGTCCACATGGGAACCACATCCACACGGGAACCACATCCACATGTACTAGGATGTTCCCTGCAGGACTGCTGGTAACAGTGCCCTAGGCTGGAAGCAACCTAAAGGGCCATCATGATGGGAATGAATAAATTACAGTTTATTCCCACAACAGAACATCATGCAACAATGAGAACGAGAGAACTACGACTACACACGACATGGAGAAATCTCAGAAAGAATGGCCAAACACTACATATCCCGGGACACAGACAACACTCGTCTATGTCACGAGGAGTCAGGAGAGTGGGTGACCTGGGGGTGGTGGGATTGGAGGGGGAAGAGGGGTCCTTTCTTACATGATTCTATCCGTTTTGTGACAAATAAACTGTGTGCTTATGATCTGTATACTTTTATGTCTGCCTGTTATGTACTTCAGTACTTCAGTAAATAGTTTATGAAAAAAACCCAGGAGGCCTTCCAGAACTGACCTCCCTCTAAGCCCTCCCTGGGCTCCTGAGGTTCTGAAGCCAAATCCGGCCTGATGGTGAGGGCCCCAGAGGCCAGCGTGCCTGGGAGATTCACTTGTGAGCACAGGGACTCCTTCTGAATCCCCTGCACCTGTAAGTTCAGGGTCAGGGGGCTGCAGGTGTGTGTCCTATGCTTGCTGCTCAGACACAATTGTTCCCATTGGCTTGGTTTTTAAAAAACATCCATGCCCCAAGGTTTGGACTCACCATCCCAGGTGGTGAAGGCCTGAAAAGGCCTTAAAAGACCAACTAGAAGCCACTGGGGGTTGTGGTGAGAACTGATACAACCCTGGGCGCGTACTGTCCCCACACTAATCACCCTCCACTGACCTGCTGGGGTAAGGGAGGCACCGTGCCATGGCCAAAACCACCTGTGTTCACTGAAAGTACAAGTGGGCAGGGACAACAGTGCGGGATTTCTAGCAGGAGGTGGCGGCCACCATCTAGCTGGTGGCCCAGATGTATCAGCTAAGTGACCACTCTGAGTCTCAGTTTTCTCATCTTTGAAATAGGGATATTAACTACCTCTTAAGAGATGGAAGGCAGCATGGCAAAGCAGGGAAAACAGGGGGTGTGGAGTTTGTAGATCTGGGTTCAAAAGGCAGCTCTGCTACTTGTGAGTTAGGTGGCCTCGGGCAAACTCCTCAATCGCTAGTGCCTCAGTTTCCTCCTCTGCAAAATGGGGTAATAATGGTGTTCTTGGAGGGCTCCTGTAAGACTGGATATGGTATTAATAATAAGAATAGGTACTTCCCTGGTGGCACAGTGGTTAAGAATCCACCTGCCAATGCAGGGGACACAGGTTCGATCCCTGGTCCGGGAAGATCCCACGTGCTGTGGAGCAACTAAGCTCGTGAGCCACAACTACTGAGCCCACGTGCCACAACTACTGAAGCCTGCATGCCCTAGAGCCTGTACTCTGCAGCAAGAGAAGCCACCGCAATGAGAAGCCCACGCACCATAAAATACATACCATTGGAGGGCTCCAGGACCTGGGCAAAGAGCTCTACGACAGCTTATGCCGTTTAATTTTTACAACCCTACAAGGTAAGTTCTATTATTATCTCCAATTTACAGTTGAGGACACTTCAAAAGATACAGTTGAGACTTCAAAAGATTAATGTCATATTAAGGGCAAATGTCATATGGCTAATACATGGTAGAGTCAGGACTCAAACCTTCATTACCCAGTGTCAGGGCCTAGAACGTAACCACTGCACTATAACAGTTTCCCTGTACAGTGTACACGTAGAACCCCTGGCCATGGGGTATTCAACATGATATAATAAGGGATGAGAAGCGGATTTAAACATACAGGGTTAAAATTTTAAGATTATGAAGAGGGAAATATTGCTTCAGCATCCTGGCAAGGAGAAACAATTAGAATCCACAAGATACAAGTCCAGGAGTTCTGCTTCAAGTCCATCTTGCAAGGCCAGAGATCTTGGGGACGGGGAGGCTGGCGGCCCCATGCTCTCCTGCGGCTCAACCTCGCTTGGGGATGGGGGTGGGGACACACCTCCATCCCACAGACAAGGAAACGCAGGGCTACTGTAAACTGGGCTCTGGACGCTGGCCCCCTTATCCCGAGTGCCATATCTTCAGCAAAACTACTTTGCCACACCAGGAATGGACCTGTCCAGCCCCGAGAGAACAGGCTGGACCCTGCTCACCTGCCCAGCCTCCCAGCTTCCCTCTGGCCCTCTGCTGACAAAGTCCTCGAAGCCTCGGGGTGTGGCCCTCCTCCAGCAGCACACCTTCCCGATCCCTCCAAGGGGAAATTCCTTCTTGGAGTCCCCAGAGCCAGTGTGTCCCGGCTGCCTGGCCTCTCCCTCCATCATGAGCGATGAGGCCGTCCCCCCGCACCGAGTGGGCACTGCTGTCGCAGAGGCCCTGATTAGATCATGCACGCGAAAGCATTTCACAAACCATTTTTCAAAAGTATCTTTCAATGTCCTGACTTCTCAGCCTCTTTAATGTAAAGGCCACCTTTGCATACGTGTAGCGCCCGGCGTAGTGCTTGGTACGAGACACTTTCTGACACAAAGACTAAGCAGCTGCCTTGCGGCAGGACCAGGGCTAGGTGACATCATAACCGTCACCCACAAGAGCCTTCATTTAGGGTTACTGACCTCCGGGGAGGGGAGAGGGCCTGGAGGCTGAATTAATCCCCAATGGTCAATGATTTAATCAATTATGCCTACATAACAAAACCTTCATAAAACCCCAAAAGGATGGGGTTTGGAGAGCTTCGGGGTTGCCGGACACATGGAGGTGCTGGCAGGGTGGCACCCCAGAGGGGGCATGGAAGCTCTGTGCCCCTTCCCCACACCTTGCCCTACGCTGATGACCTTTAATGCCCTGAGCCTCAGGTTACCTGTCTGTGCAAGGTGCCTTCTACGCAGAATGGTTCCTGTGAAGCCTGAATAAGAAACAGGTATCAAAGGACCCTGAACACTGTGAAGTGCAGTGTAAACATAAGGGATTACGAAGGTGGCTCCAAAGCAGAGTCCATCAATAAGGCAAAACCCAAGACGCAGCCCAACACGGTACGAGAGACCCTGCAGCTCTCAGCCGGCTCGCTCCTGCCCAGGCACTGCTGGGATGGCAGAGATGTGCTCTAGAGGGATCCTGAGCGAGTCACTTACGTGGTCTGAATTCTGGTGAACTCGGGGACTTCGTCTTTCTTCTTCCTGAAGAGGAACCAGTATGTCAGGAGACCCACAATGAGGGAAAACATGATCATGTCCGTCGTGCTGAAAAGGGACACTTCTTCAGCCACCGTGTCAGATGCGGTGGCGCCAGCCTCCACACTGGAGTCTCCCATGTTGATCGAGAAACTGTTGGGAGTTAGAACGACAGCCGTCAGCAGGGTCCATCTGAGGCCTGCTGGGAAGCCCCCTGAAGGCTTTGGTCTGGGGCTCACGCCCCAAGGGCTGCAGCAACTAGCAGAGCCTCGGGGCAGCAGCTGCAGCCTTGGACCAGGACTAAGAGAGCACGTGGCCTGCACGGTGCCTGCACAGCCCTGGGCACACCTGGGTGCAGCCTACGGCTAGAACTAGGACTGGGTCCCCTGCGAACACAGAGAACGGAAGCCACAGCCTCCCTGTACCAGCATTCTCCGGCCCCACAAGGACACAGCAGAGGCACTGCTTCCACACGACAGAGGTGCCGCTTCACAGCAAACCCTTTCCCCAGCTGTGTGGCAGGCCTGGGATGCCCCCAACCCTGCACATTCCAAAGGTCTTCAGGACTGGCCCTTGGATGGCTCCAAGGAAATCACCCCTGAGGCCACGGAATGTGCCGCCTGATAAAGTGTCTCCATACACCTGAGACCTTGGGTCATGCACGTAGCTTATGCTAATGATGTGATTTAGGGGAGCACCTGGGGCTCTGAGTCACATCACACTGGTGTCGCCTCTGGGGTGCTGGAGACTGAGGAGGTAAGCTTAGGCACTTGGGCGCCCGATGCCTCCAAGACTGACCCCCAATAAAAAACCTGGACACCAAGGCTCAAGTGGGCTTCCACACGAGGCTGCTGGGAGAATCAAGCACCGTCGCGTGACTCCAGGGCAGAGGACAGCCGGAAGCTTCTGCCTGGCTCCTGCTAGACTCTGTCCTACGGAGTCTTTCTTTTGCTGATTTCAGTCTGTTTCCCTCTGCCGTAATAAACCGTGACTGAGAGTAAAACAGCTTTTCTGAGTTCTGCAAGTCCTGGTGAATCACTGAGCCAGGGGGTGGTCTTTGGGACCCCAGCACACCAACCTACTTAGCTCCGTTGCAGGGTGCTCAACTGGTCCTTCCACCACTGAAACCTGGCGGGTATGTAGATATGAGTCAACAAAGACCCGAGGTGAGAGGACCTAAAACCCCAGCAGCACATTTCTGCCTCTTATCACCGAGGCTGGGCTCAGCTCTGGAGTTGGCATTGTGCCCTGTCACCGAGTGGGTGGCTCTCACTGTAACCAGGCTCCAGACTCGGTCAGGAATGCCTTAGTCACAGCTCTGCAACTCGGGCAATGGGAGATTACTTCACATCTGACTTCCCTTAGCTGTCACCGCCTCCAGGAAGCCACAGGGTGGGCCCTGCAGCAGAGCACCCTGTCATCCGAGGGCTGGGCATCAGTCCTGCTGACCTGTGCAACCTGCCAGGAACAGGCCATTCAGGACGGCCCTCAAGCCTGGCTCTTGGCTTCGTTATTAATCTGAGGGGCTTTCCTCATGCTGAGTTCCTGAGTCATGTCAGCTTACACCCTTTTGCGATATCTGACGTTTAAGGACAATCTTAATTCTAGTGCCCAGAGAGTACTGTCTATATTTAAGCATTAACTTATAAACACACTGAATATTTATTCAATGTTAGTCACATCTTTCTATCCAACCCTGGTGGTGGCACTGTCATCTGGCCCACAAGCCTACTGCCATGGAGAAGCAGAGGGGAGGGGACCTGTCCCACATGATCTCAGAGCCCGCCTGGAAGCCTGGGGGTTCCGGGCGGGGCTGATGTGCTGACTCCGGAGAGCCCCCAGCTGGCGCCCCTCACATCGCAGCAACGACCGCCCGCTCCCTGTCCGGCCACCTTTCTGATTCAGGCCGCCCGGCCCCCTTACTTTACCGAGGGGTGACTGATGCCCACCAAACGAAATGACTGTTTCTTGACACGCGCGCAGTCGACCACAGCAATCAGAGGAGAAAGCGCAGCCCTGGAGGAGGCGTCTAAGGCGACGGCGCGCAGAGCAAGGGGAGCTGCATGGCGGCCTTCCCACACACCCGACCCTGCGAGAGGCGCCTAACGGGCTGCTCTCCACACAGTAGCCAGAGGGAGGCTTTGAAAAAGTCAGACTCTGTCACCTCCCTCATCAAAACCCTCAAATGACTTCATATCATACTCAGCACAAAATCTAACGTCCTTAACGTGGTCGATTAGTCCCATGCGATCTCGCCCCTGGGTACCACTCCCACCCCGATTCTCACTGCTCTCCCCTTTCCTCACACTTCACGGTCACGGTCACGCTGGCCTCCTTACTACTCCTCAAGCCTCCGGGCCTGCTCGTACCCCAGGGCCTTTGCACATGTTAATACGGCTACCTGGACTCTCTTCTAGTTACCTGCAGGGTTCTCTCCCTTGCTTCATTCAGGTCTCCGCTCAGAGGTCACCATCTCAGAGAGACCTGGCCTCGCTATAGTATCTTGTCATTCTCCCTGCCCTTCCCCACTCATAGCCCTGATCACTACCTGACATTATATTATACGTTTTCCCCACTGGCCATCTCCCTGACTACAGGGTCAACCCACAAGGGCAGATAATGAGCATCAGGTATAGCAACTGAGTAGAACTGTTCAATGAATGAGCATCAGATTCTAGAGTAGCTGGGCTGGCAAAGCGTGGCATACAATTATGGAGCGGTTTTAGATTCTGGAAAGCACAACACAGACACGTGATTACAATGCAGTTTGTGAGGCTATGTTCACTCTTCTCCCCTCTCCCTCTGTCTCGAACAGCTGACTTGCTGCTTCCTTCAGAATCCCAGGCCTCTCCCTTTGAGCTCAGAATCAGGACACCACGAATTCCTGCCCCACTGCAGAGATGACCAGGCGCTGCGCACAGGCAACGTGACTGACCCCCTGCAGCAGCCCCTCACCAGCATGCTGGACACGCCAGCACTCAGACCTGAGGTCTCCACAGACCTGAGAATGTCCCCAGCAGCTTTAACTCTGAGGTCAGACAGACAAAAGCTGAAGAAGGGCAGTGGAAAGGACCCTGGAGAACATCTGATCTACAACCGGGAGTCGGAGGGTCCAACGGGTAAGCAGCTCACCCAAGCGGCAAACTAGAAAGGAGCGCCAGCTTCCCAGGGGAGGGCTGTGCTCACTACCCATTTAAGTGGGGAGACTGAGTGGACACGTGTATCTGTGTCAGAGGCACCTCTGTATCTGGCACATGGTGGGAAGGAAGGATTGGCAGGCTGGCAAGAAGGAAGTCAACCTGGGAGGAAAAACCTTCACCCTATGCTTCCCACTAGGATCGGAGCAGCGTGCATGGGGGCTGAAGCCAAGAGCAAGCTGTTAAACCATCATCGTCACGTTGAAGTGCACACAAACACGCCTACCCATCTCTCCAGCCGGCGTCACTGCATCCCTGCCCCAGGGCCTTTACATGTGCCTGGCATGCTCCCCCTCTACTTGCTTCCTATTCAGTCTTCAGACCTCGGCTCAACCGTCACTTCCGGGCATCACACTTTCCTGGCACAGCGCTTGGCACATAATCTAGTGCTCCGTAACTCCCCGTGGAATGAATGAAGGGAGTCAGTGAATTCACTACAACACACAGAATGTAAAATTTGCATGAACCACTATGTGAAGCCTGCAGATTGAAAAGAACTTTGGGACTGGGAGTGTGCCTGTGCCTCCAGGACACAGGTTCCCAAACTTTCTCAGCTCATGGAATCCCTGACATTTCAGCGAAATTTTCATGGTATCCCTAGGCCAAGAGAAATACCTAATCGTTCCATTTAGGAGTAGTTAGATCCAAACAACCCCTGAAAACCCAGCTTTGCAAAGACACAAAGTATCAAAAGGAATGTAGAAGATCAAAGGAATGCAGACGATCCCACATTGATACTGAGAATCACCCCAAGCTGCACCAACGGGGACAGACGTGGACTCTCCCTGAGCACCTCTGGGCGCCGGCTGTGGTGCCTTGAGGCACCTCGGTACAGTCTGGGAAACAAGACTCTGTGACATAAAATCACTCTCTTCTGCTGTGTGAAATATTCTGATGGGAAAATTTTGACCACCCTGCTTGGTGAGTGTCCCTCCATTTCAGGTGTGGTAGGGTGACCATGAGACAGTCTGAGGTCCCCACAGGCCCTCCCAGGAGCCTCTGGGAGCCCTGTGTGATCCTTCTGCCCATTAATCATCCATTCTTTTACACTTAGTGGAAAGGAGGAACGCCAAACACTACAGAGCTCATGGGGCCCAAAGCAGCATTTGTCAGCAACAGAAAACCAACCAACCAACCAACCCAAAAGGGCCGTGAGCAAGTAGAGTACGTTCTTAACTAGACCAGGCTCTTGCCACAGCTCTGCCTCCAGCTGTGCAAATCCCTTACTTGGCAGTAGGCGTTCGTGTCCTCATCTGTAAGGTTAGGCACAGAAAAAGGGGGTACATCAAAAGACTAGCCAAGTAGGTCTCGCCCACCCCAAACAGAGCAGGTCTGATTCGATCTTTTATTACAAAGTAGGTCTGTAAGTAGGTTTTCACTTTTATCATAAAGACAATGTACATTTGGAAACGGGCATAGATAGATAGATACATAAGATAGGTAGAGAGACAGGGGCTATTCTTCCTGAATTTCACTGATTAGCCAGTTCCCACTGATGCTGAAGGTCAAAGGCAGCCACTCCAGTCCCCAGGCAGCCCGACACCCTGCAGAGCAGGGCGGACAAATTGCTGGTCGCCCAGGCCAAGAGCATGATGGGAGCTTTGTCAGCTTCTGAAAGGGCGAATGAGGCAAGAACAGAAGGGCTCTTTCTCCATCGGACTGTTTACAACACTGGGGCGTAAAATCATCCTCCAGGAAGTATTTGTGGCTTTGCCTCCGCTGTACGTAACTTCTGGTCAGTAAATGACTGATCAACCAAGCTGGCACTGACGTCACAGTGAGCCGGCCATGGATGCAGCAACAGGAGGGAAGGAAGCCAGCGAGTAAGACAGTCGGCCCCTTTAGCAAGCACAGAGCCCAGGCGAACAGGCACTGCCACCTCCAGGCAGCCCAGACCCCCCAGCTGCAGTGGGAGCAGGGCCTGCTCAGTCACAAAACTCGTCCATGGTTCAGTGGCTTTAAGACAGGGGAAACTCCTCAGGGAAACCAAGCCTGCTCTTGCCTAACAGCTCATCCTCCATGGCCTGAGAGATACTCAGGGGAAAGTGCCTCCCCAAGGCAGCCTGCTGAGAGCACTGCAGCTGGCACACATTCCCCTCTGTTGTCCACCTCGTCAATCACCTGAACCGAGACAAGACAGTGCGGCTTTCTTTGAGTTTATCCTGTTTAGAAGTCACTCAGCTTCTTGAATCTGTAGGTTTAGGAACTCTTCAGCCATTATTTCTCCAAATACGTTTTCAGCCCCACCCTCTTTCTCTTCTCCTTCTGGGACCGCGATGACATACATGTGTTTTGTTATTAGTCCCACAAGTCCCTGAGGATCTGTTCAGTTTTATCAGTCTCGTTTCTCTCTGTGACTCAGACTGGGTAACTTCTATTGTTCTATCTTCAAGTTCACTGGTGACTCCCTCTGCCGTCTCCATTCTGCCATGGTACCATATACTGAGTTGTGGTTTTCTTTTCTTTTTTTATGTTATAGTATTTTTCAGTTCTAAGATGTCTGTTTGGCTCTCTTTATATCTTGTATGATTGTCTCTTCTCACTCAAGTTGAGATTTTCCTAGTTCTCACTATGGTGATTTTAAAAATTGTATCCTGAACATTTTGGGTATTATAACACTCTAAATCTTATTTAAATTCTCCCTTTTGTCAGGCCTCTCCCACCATTGCGCTGGTGGGAGATGCAGGGCACCAACTCATTGCTGTGTAGGCATATCCCAATGGTTTCAACACCACGGGGAGGCCAGGCGTAGGGGAAAATGGAGCTCTGAGGAAGAAGAAGGTCAGATAGTCCAAACAGTCAAAGAAGGGTCACCCAGGGGCCAACCTCTGAGCAGGGTGATGAAAAGTGACCAGGTTCCAACAGTCAGGTAAAGGAGGTAAGAGTTGGGACTTCCCTGGTGGTCCAGTGGTAAAGAATCCGCCTTCTAACGCATGGGACGTGGGTTCAATCCCTCGTCAGGGAACTAAGATTCCACAAGCCGCAGGGCAACTAAGCCCGCGAGCCACAACTACTGAGCTCACATGCCTCAGAGAGAGAGCCCGCGTACCACAAACTACAGAGCCCACACACAACTAGAAAGAAGCTCGTGAGCCACAATGAAAAGATCCCGATGCCGCAGTGAAGACCCAATGCAGCCAAAAGAAAAAAGGAAAAGGAGGTAAGAGTCGTTCCAGACAGAGGAAGCACATGCCAAGGTGTACATGATAAAAGAGCAGTAGTTACAAGAACCTAGTGTGACTCAAGAGTGGCATGAGGAGATGCATGTATGGGTAAAAGGCTGGTGAGGAAGAGAATGGCCTTTAAAAACAGATTAAGACCAGTTTGCAAAGGGCCCAGGAGCCCTCTACGTGTCTAAAGTCTTTGAGCCCTGGTTGGAGATGATGACAGGGCGAGGGTGTGGCATGATGAGAACCATGTCATAGGGTGGTAACCCTGAACAGTGGTCACACCCAAAGGATCAATGCAGACATGGAGCTATGACCAAGGCATCCTAGACTAGAACACTCTCAGGCCAACATTCTATGCAGATGCCCAAATGCCCCAGCTGACGACCTCTCCCCCACTTAACAGGGCTTACGGGTGGGATGTGGAGACGCATGACTGGCACTGTGTCTGATGCAATGACGTGAAAGAGGAAGGCAGCCAGGCGAGCTGGATCTGTGAAAGCATGACTTGGCGAGAAGCAGGCAGAAGACCTAGCATCACTCAGCACAAATGGAGCTGACAAAGCCCCACAGGCGCTGACCACAGGAACTGCAGCCGGTCGTGGGCAGCCACGTGGGCTTGTTTCTATCAGCCTCTCTGGGGCCCCAGCCACCTGGCCTCAACTCCAAGTGGGGCAAACCCACAGATCCCCTAAGGCAATGTACTCTGGGGCATTCTGAGGGTATAACTTAGTAACCCTACTAAAAGTTAGCACAAGGCAATTTATGGGTACAAGAGACTGCACAGGAGTTCTGTGAGATAATAGAAAAAATATATATATATACACACATATATATATATGTATACACACACACACACACACACACACACACACACATATATGTCTCTGCCCCCAGTCCCTGGCACAGAGCTCCTAAAACTCTTGTAATTTCCTAAGTGATAAGAGCACTTGGAGCATCTTTTGTTCAAATACAGCTCTGGGTGGGCTCCTGCACAGGGGCTGGTTACCAGAAAGCCCAAGCCATGAATAGAAGCTTGGAATTTTCAGTCCCTGCCTCCACCCCTTTCTCTAGAGAGGGGAGAGGGGCTGGAAATGGAGTGAACAACTGATCATGACTACATGAGGAGACCTTCCTAAAACCCCAGAAGTGTGGGGCTCAGAGAGCTTCCAGGTTGGTGAGCACATCCATGTGCCTGGAGAGTGACCCTCACACTACAGGGACAGAAACTCCTGGGTTCTGGACCCTCCCAGACCTCGCTCTATGTATCTTTTCATCTGGCTGTTCATCTGTATCCTTCATCATATCCTTCAATAAACTGGTAAACATAAGTGAATGTTTCCCTGAGTTCTGTGAGCTGCTCTAGCAAATTCACCAAACCCGAGTAGCAGGCTGTGGGAGTCCACATTTACAGCTGATTGGTCAGAAGCACAGGTGACAACCTGGACCTGTGACTGGCATCTGAAGCGGGGTGTGGGGAGCAGTCTTGAGGGACTGAGCCCTTACCCTGCGCGGTAACGGAGGACAGAGGTTCACACACTCTCCAAGAAGAACTTTCTGACAAAAATATGTAGAAAGAAAATGAGCTGTTGTGAGGCGTGGCCCCCCACCTCCATCACTGGGGATGTGTCAACACAAGGCTAGGTGAACTGTGCTTAATGACAGAGTGCCTGCCACCCCAGGGGCCTGGGACACAGACCTGCCAAAGTAATGATCATTAAACTGAACCGGCTGATTGGTGACGATGCTAGGAGGAAAAACCGCTAGTCTCTGACCTGAGTTAATACTCCAACACTGATTCCTGGACCTTCTTTCCCTGAGCGTGTTGAAACACACACACAAACACACACACACACACACACACACACGCTTCTAGTTCATGTTAAACAAGAGCAGCTATGGAAAGTGAAAGCAGACAATGACGCTGTGACACGTGGTCCGTGGCACATCCTAAGGACTCAGGAAATAGGAAGAGAGACGGGGAGCCACACAGCAGACTCTGAAAAAAGGGGGAAGTACTAACTCTTCCGATTAAGAAACTGGTCCCAAGAACAGTCCGTGCTTCCCACAGAGCCTGGCTTTCGGCTTTTAAGGAGGAGCATCTTCAGGGGTAAATGAGTCTCTTAGCCTCCAAGCACACGGCCATCATGTCTGTATGATATCTTTTCAAACCCAACTCCCTCTGCACAGACACAAGTGCTGCTCCCTGATGGGACTTCACTGCTCCTTCTGGCCCCAAGAGGAAGGACTTGGTAAACCGGGGCAGGGAAGGAATGCCTGCCTCAGGCCTCCTGGACCAGGCACCTCGACAGCCCTTTGTGCCCCGTGATTCCAGTGATTTCTTTTGTGCCTGTACAGCCTCTAGCGACAGGGGACTCAGCACCTCCCATCCCAGTCTCACCCCACTCAAATGGTTATCTTAAAGGATGAAAGGTCAGGCAGAAGCTGACTGCCCACAGAGCTGCTTTCTCTCTAGAGTTTTCTTTCATTTTTTCCATATATAAATACATCATACACACGCATCTACATACACTCATTAACAAAAATAGATAAAACGTATTCTACTTTGTAACACAGTTTTTCACGTTGCTAAAGAATCCTTTATAATGATATTTTCTTTGGCTGCCTGACGGTCCACTGATTTGACGTACCATTATGACGTACTTTCCTATTCTACGTTTATTAAAATATTTTTGAGCACTTAAATCTATATGGGCAACAGAGAGAAAAGATAAAAACATGGCCCGGCTGTGCAGCAGTGCGCAATCTGGTCAAGGAAGCACAGAAGACACTGCGGTCAAATGTGAGAAATGCTATAAAATCACTGTTTACAAAGTGCTGTGGGGACAGAGGGGAGAAGTGAGGAGCTGCTCCAGGGAAACGCGGGCACACTGCACACAGGGATGATTTTGGCAGGGTCGTCTCCAACTTCTCACTCTGAGTAACAGATGCACAGGTGCCCATGTAAGCAGGCACGGGGCCTGGCACTTTTGGGGTGTACATCAATGTCTCAGCCACTCTACATGGAAATTACTATTATCTCCTTATAACGATGACATCAGTACTCAGGTGGGTTTGAGTGGTTTGCCTGAGGTCACACAGCTGGTGAGGGGTGCAGTTTGAATTAAAATGTGTCTGTTACTGACGTCCATTCTGATTTCTTCCCTAAATACTATTAAGAAAAGTATCTTTAAACAAAAATCTTTCTCTTAAAAAAAAAAAATCTTTGGGGACTTCCCTGGTGGTCCAGTGGGTAAGACTCCGTGCTCCCAATGCAGGGGCCCGGGTTCGATCCCTGGTCGGGGAACTAGATCCCGCATGCATGCCGCAACTAAGAGTCTGCATGCCACAACTAAAGATCCCGCATGCCCCAGTGAAGATCCCGCGTGTCGCAACTAAGACCCGGCGCAGCCAAAATAAATAAATTTTAGGACTTCCCTGGTGGCGCAGTGGTTAGGAATCCGCCTGCCAGTGCAGGGGACACAGGTTTGAGCCCTGGTCCAGGAAGATCCCACGTTGCCGCGGAGCAACTAAGCCCGTGTACCACAACTACTGAGCCTGTGCTCTAGAGCCCGCGAGCCACAACTACTGAGCCCGCATGCTACAACTACTGAGCCTGCGCTCTAGAGCCTGTGCTTCTCAACAAGAGAAGCCACCGCAGTGAGAAGCATGTGCACCACAACAAAGACCCAACACAGCCAAAAATAGATAAATAAAATAAATTTTAAAATTAAAAAAAAAAATTAGGGCTTCCTTGGTGGCACAGTGGTTAAGAATCCACCTGCCAATGCAGGGGACACGGGTTCAAGCCCTGGTCTGGGAAGATCCCACAGGCCACGGAGCAACTAAGCCCATGTGCCACAACTACTGAGCCTGTGCTCTAGAACCTGTGAGCCGTAACTACTGAGCCTGTGCTCTAGAGCCCACGAGCCACAACTACTGAGCCTGTGTGCTACAACTACTGAAGCCTGCACGCCTAGAGCCCAATATCTGCAACAAGAGAAGCCATCGCAATGAGAAGCCCATGCACCGCAACAAGGAGTAGCCCCCGCTCACCACAACTAGAGAAAGCCCGCGCGCAGCAACTAAGGCCCAATGCAGCCAAAAATTAAAAAAAAAAAAAAAAATTAAAAAAATCCTTAAATTCTCGACTAGATTTGAATTCTTAGAACTCTTGACACATACATTGCTCTCAAATAGATCAATCTCAGGCAGAATGATCAGGAAGAAAAGAAGACATAAATCACCAATATAGGGAATGAAAAAGAGGACATCAATAGATTCTATAGACATTAAAAGGGTAATATGGGAAATTACGAACAGCTTTATGTCAACATTTGATAACTTAGATGAAATGGACAAATTTCTTAGATACAAACTGTCAGAGCTCATTTGAGAAAAATAGATAAGCTGAAGAGCTCTCTAAAAGAATTCAAATTACTAGTTAAAACCTTCACCAAAAGTGAACTCCAGGGGGCTTCCCTGGTGGCCCAGTGGTTGGGGGTCTGCCTGCCGATGCAGGGGGCGCGGGTTCGTGCCCCGGTCCGGGAGGATCCCACGTGCCACGGAGCGGCTGGGCCCGTGAGCCGTGGCCGCTGGGCCTGCGCGTCCGGAGCCTGTGCTCCGCAACGGGAGAGGCCACAGCAGTGAGAGGCCCATGTACCGCAAAAAAAAAAAAAAAAAGTGAACTCCAGGAGCAGACAGCTTCACTGGTGAATTAAATTAAACATTTAAGGAAGAAATTATACCAATTCTGTACAAATTCTTTCAGAAAATAGAAGACTTCCCAACTCTTTTATGAGGTATGTATTACTCTGATACCAAAACCAGACAGCAACAGTACAAAACAGAAGGCTACAGACCAACATGCTTCGTGAACACAGATGCAAAAATTTAAACTATTAGTCAATCGAATTCAGCAATATGTAAAAAGGATACTATGTCATGATCAAATGGAGTTTTCTCCAGGAATACAAGGTTAGTTCAATATCCAAACATCAATGTAATTCACTATATAAACAGGTTTGTAAAAAATCCACCTGATCATCAATGGATGGAGAAATTCAACATCTATTCATGATGAAAAAATTCAGTAAACTAGGAATAATAGGGAACTTCATCAACCTGATAAAGAGTCATGGACATGTTATTATAATAATAGTAGTACCCACTTCACTGGGTTATTGTGAGGATTAAACAAGCTGAACTTGTAAAGGGTTTAGAACAGTGCCTAGCACAGAGTATGTGCTGTAATAAATGTAGCTGTTACTACTATGAAAAATTCTTTGAACAACAAGAAGTAAACAAGAAGAAGTATTAAGTACCCATAGACATGAAAAAGAATGAACTATTGCACGCAGTAACACAGATGAATCTCACAGACGTAACACTGAACAAGGGAAGCTGAACACAGGAGAGTACCTTATTGTAGGATTCCATTTATAGTTGAACTTCAAGAAAAGGCAAAAAGTCTACGGTGATAGAGGTCAGAACAGTAGTTACCTTTGGGTCAAGGGTCATAAGTGGAGGAAGAGGTACAAGGGAAGGTTCTGGCATGCTGGATTATGTGCAGTACCTTATCTGTGGTGGTAGTTACAGGGGAGTTTATCTACGTAAGAATTCATCATTAAAGATCGTGCTGTCTATAAGTATATACACTGTATGTAAGTCACACTGCAAGATAAGTATCCACAATACAACAGCATGGGTACTATGGCCCAATGATGTAAAAATATTCATGTATGTACATACATAAGATGATATGTGAAAGGATTACCAAAATATTATCTCAGGGGTGAGATTTTAATTTTATCCCCTACTTTATTTTTATTTTATTATTATTAGTTTTAAAATAAATAAATTTATTTATTTATTTATTTTTGGCTGTGTTGGGTCTTCGTTGCTGTGTGCGGGGCTTTCTCTACTTGTGGCGAGCGGGGGCTACTCTTCATTGCAGTGCGCACGCTTCTCATTGCAGTGGCTTCTCTTGCTGCAGAGCACGGGCTCTAGGCATGTGGGCTTCAGTAGTTGTGGCACGTGGGCTCAGTAGTTGTGGCTCAAAGTCTCTAGAGCGCAGGTTCAGTAGTTGTGGGCACACAGGATTAGTTGCTCTGCGGCATGTGGGATCTTCCCAGACCAAGGCTTGAACCCGTGTCCCCTGCATTGGCAGGCGAATTCTCAGCCACTGCTCCACCAGGGAAGCCCCCCATTTTATTTTTAATGTATTACTTGCTTCTTTTAAAATAATGGCTATTTATCTAATCAGAAAAATATCTTTAAAGCTGTTTTCTTATGGGGAAAAAAAAAGGCCCAGATCCTTGGGTCTGGTGACTCTCTTCTTGAACTGTGCCTCTCACTGAGCCCAGCACTGCTTGTACCAGCCCCAAACTGGATGCTTTGTTTTCCATTCCAAGTAATGGAATGCTATGCAACAGTTAAAAAATAGTTACGTGGAGCTAATGGTACTCTCATTGCAAGACTGACAAAATATATTAAATAAAAAAGCAAGTTATATTTTCATTAGGAAACCGTTAATGAAATAAAAGAAAAATTAGGTATTTCTCCAGAAATATGATCCAGGAAGATATATACAATAGTGATTTCCTCTAGGAAACACCTAGAATATGATTGGGGTGTCTAAAGGGACCTTTGCTTTGTCTGTTCTTTATAAGGAGATGGTTGGTATTCATGTGTTACTTCTGAAGTTAAATACATGCGAGCTGGATTTCTTACTGCTGAAGGAGGGAGGTACAAATATGGGAAGAGAGACTGGGGAATGAACGCTGTGGGGCTGGACTGAAACTGCAGATATCAGAATACACAATGGTCTCTTAATATATAAAGATGGACATAGAAATGCATATGTTTTGTGTGTATTTCCTAGTTTTGTCTGCTGAGAGGGCATAGAAGTAATGATACCCTAAGAGCAAGGAGCCATCAAGCACCCAAATCTTGGTTTCTAAACATCATTCTCCATCCAAAGAAACCAGGGCTCTTTGGAGAGATGGCTGACTGGAGAATAAGGGCAGGAAAAGTAGTGGATGAACCTGGATCACCTTGCTGTGCACCAAAGGGTAAGGAAGGGCTTGAAGAATGACAGGTACATGGCTAAAGAACATAAGAGTCTACATGAGGGGGTTCCCACTGGGAAATCTGGGACAACTTGAGCATTAAAATAAACACCGTCAGCAACAGACTATAACCCAAAGGATAGAAGAATAATGCAAGAGTCAATACTGCTATAAACACATAAATGAATAAATAAACACATCGGTGAGAAAGGAAAGTTCTTCCTTAGAGTAGAAAGTGAGCTAACAAATGCAGAAAGAATGAAGGGCTTAGAAAATCACCAGTTGGCAACCACCATAGTAATAACTTTCAGACAAGAATCATGAGTGCTAAAACCTGTGGGTAAAAGTCTGACGAGAAGCTATTGATTCCATCCGAAAAAAACCAGAACTTCCTGGTGGAGAGCCTGGCTAACACCACCATAACCAAGGGATCAAAGTCCAATACTGGGACAAGGACAAAATACCATTTCTGTGATATTCCCTAAAAAACATATAATCTGAATCTTATCATGTGGAAACATCAGACAAATCCACACTGAGGGACATTCTATAAAGAGATGGCCTGACTTTTTGAAAAATGTCAAGGTCATGAAAGATAAAAAAAGACGGAGGCACTGCTCCAGATCAAAGGAAACTGAAAAGTGGTTACAGTTCAGTGCAATCTTGGACCAAGGGAAAAATAAAAAGATTTTTTTTTTTTTTGCTATAAGACACATTAATGGGAAATCTGAATAACTGCTATGATTAGACAACATAGTATATCAATGTTAATTTCCTGATATTGATTATTATACTGTGGCTATGTAAGAAAGTGCCCTTGAATTTTAGAAAAGAAACACTGAAGTACTTAAGAGTAATCCCTATGTCCATATGTACAACTTATTCTCAAAAAGGTCAGGACAAGACATGATAAAAAGAGAGAGAGACACGCATTGGCGAGGATGTGGAGAAAAGAGAACCCTCGTGCACTGTTGGTGGGAATGTAAACTGGTGCTGCCGCTGTGTAAAACACTACGGAGGTTCCTTAAAAAACTAAAAATAGGACTACCATATGATCCAGCAATCCCACTACTGGGTATTTTCCCAAAGAAAATAAAAACACTAATTTTAAAAAATATATGCACCCCTCTGTTCACTGTAGCATTTTTTACAACAGCCAATATACGGGAGCAACCTAAGTGCCCATCCATAGATGAATGGATAAAGAAGAGACGGTATATGTATAAAATGGACATTACTCAGCCATCAGAAAGAATGAAATCTTGCCATGGATGGACCTAGAGGACACTGTGCCAAGGGAAATAAGTCAGACAGAGAAACAAGTACCATATGATCTCACTTATATGTGGAATCTAAAAAACAAAACAGAAATTGACTCAGATTCCGAGAACAAACAGGTGGCTGCCAGAGGAGAGGGTGGGTGGAGGGGGGATGAATGAAATAGCTGAGGGAAATTAAGAGGAGCAAACTTCCAGTTACAAAATTAACTAGTCACGGGGACGAAATGCACAGCATGCGGAGCAGAGCCAATAACACTGTGATGTCTTTGCACGGCGACAGATGGCAATTAGACTTATCATGATGATCATTTTGTAATGTATAGAAATATTATGTAATGTATAGAATATGTCATGCACCTGGAACTAATATACACCTATAGGTCAATTACACTTCAATTTTAAAAGACAGAGAGAGAGAGTATAAGGTAAAATGGTAATATTTGGGGAATCTGCATAAAGAGTATTCAAAAATTCTTTGCACTATTTTTTGTAACTTCTCTGTGAATCTGAGACTATTTCAAAATAAAAAAGTTAAAAATAAATACATGTCGGGCTTCCCTGGTGGCGCAGTGGTTAAGGATCCGCTTGCCAATGCAGGGGACACGGGTTCGAGCCCTGGTCCGGGAAGATCCCATATGCCGCAGAGCAACTAAGCCCACGAGCCACAAGTACTGAGCCCGCGAGCCATAAGTACTGAGCCCACGTGCCACAACTACTGAAGCCCCACGCCTAGAGCCTGTGCTCCGCAACAAGAGAAGCCACTGCAATGAGAAGCCGGCACACTGCAACAAAGAGTAGCGCCCGCTCGCTCCAACTAGAAAAAGCCCACGCACAGCAACAAAGACCCAACGCAGACAAAAATAAATAAATAAAATAAATAAATTTAAAAATAAATAAATACATGCTTACTGAAGAAAATATGCTAAATTTAAAACCATAAAGTTAAAGAAAACATAACCCAAACACCTATTTGTTTTTGTCCCACCCATTTTTACGTGTATATTGTAAAATATATTTATTTTTAACATTATTGGTTTTATACTACATATAATCTTGTCCTGCTTTTTTCATTTATTAAATTGCGAAGCTTAAAAAATCTCAAATGTTCTTCCAGCCTACGAATATAGAGCACCTTACTGGATATTTTCACTATTGTAAACAACACCACCATAAACAAGATGACTGATATCTTTTCAAGATAAATCTTTGTGCACCTCTGATTATTGAGTTTCTGAATATATCTTAGAAATATTTCCGAATCAAAGGGAATAAATATTTTTAGGATTCTTGACTCACTGTCAAATTATTTTCCAAAAAGCAATTTATTTTCAACGTTTCTCTGCAGCCTTCCCTCTGCAAGACATATTGCTAACCTGGGGAGGTGAGAGTAACCCACAAATCACTGCATCCCCAGAAGCCTGGGAGGGAAGCAAGGTAAAAAAACAAAAACATGGGGACTTCCCTGGTGGTGCAGTGGTTAAGAATCCACCTGTCGATGCCGGGGACACGGTTTGAGCCCTGGTCCGGGAAGATCCCACATGCCGCGGAGCAGCTAAGCCCGTGCGCCACAACTACTAAGCCTGTGCTCTAGAGCCCATGTGCCACAACTACTGAAGCCCGTGCGCCTAGAGCCTGTGCTCCACAACAAGAGAAGCCACTGCAATGAGAAGCCCGCGCACCGCAACGAAGAGAAGCCCCTGCTCACCGCAACTAGAGAAAGCCCGCGCGCAGCAACAAAGACCCAACACAACCAAAAATAAATAAAATCGATTCTTTAAAAAACGAAAACAGAAAAACCCCTACATATAAGAATCAATAAGCACTCCAGGGAGGCCAGAACACCTGTGCCCCAGAAGGACGGGCAAAGAGAAGAAACTGGAGAGATGGATGTATAGACAAGATGGGCCCTCTTGGGCTTCCCTGGTGGCGCAGTGGTTGAGAGTCTGCCTGCCAATGCAGGGGACACGGGTTTGAGCCCTGGTCTGGGAGGATCCCACATGCCGCGGAGCGACTGGGTCCGTGAGCCACAACTACTGAGCCTGCGCGTCTGGAGCCTGTGCCCTGCAACGGGAGGGGCCGCAGCGGTGACGGGCCCGCACACCGCAATTAAGAGTAGTTCCCACTTGCCCCGACTGGAGAGAGCCCTCGCGCAGAAATGAAGACCCAACGCAGCCAAAAATAAATTAATTAATTAATTTTAAAAAAAAGGAAACTGCCTACGGGTTCCTGTTCTTAAAAAAAAAAAAAGATGGGCCCTCTCCGCCACGGAAACCATACCCAGTAAAGGAGACCCTCTGTGGTAATAAGTGGGAAAGGTGTGCAGCGGGAGGTGCTGGCCCAGGGTCACAACCACACACCAACCTGGGGACCACAGCCTGGAGACACACTAGTTCCACCTCTCAGCTCTCCTCCTGCTGTGAGTTACTCATCACCTGCTCCTTAGTCCCCTGAGCCTGCCGCGGTGTGATGGCTGGAGGGGAGACCATCAAGGCAGAGCAGTGGGTGACTCGGAAAGAAAGAACCAGAGTCCTGGGAAAGCAGTCTGGGTGACTCCCAGAAACTCCTAGATTTCCTTAAGAGTTTAGAGAAATATGGTCTGGAGACACCCAAAGGCTCTGGAGAAACCCGGCCTTTACGGAGAGGAAAGTAAGCATCTGGGTTCTGACGTCTAGAGCTCCCAGAGTCTGTCCCATCCCGCCTTTCAGGGAACCTGAGCCATCAGAGGACTCATCCAGAGACCTGCCTCAGGCTGAGCTGCAGTGGAAGGACCACCACCCCTCCCTCCCCCACTGCCCTGCCCCCAGCCCCTGCCAACAGGAGCACGTTGAGTTTCAATTCATCACCTTTCAACCATTCTTGATGGGCTCACCTTGACTTACATCTGGGTCCTTATACCTGATGCAATACAAGTCCTCTAACTAAAGGGATGGAAGGTCGGGGGGTGGACACAGGCCCCAGAAGCTACTGAGAGGAGACAGGAGACGATGCCTGGCAGAGGGCAGGTCAGAAGAGAGCTCGGAAGGTCTGAAATGACTCAAAAAGGCACAGCAACAGATCTTCTGGGCTTTAAGAACACACAGGTTAGGACTTGGAACCCCTGCCAAACCCCAGTGCGCCTCTGTCCGCATTTTTCTACCATCAGCAGACAAGGTCAGCTCAGTCTTTGTCAACTTCCACCGGCCAGAATGGAAAGGTGATGGCCCCTCTATCCAAACTCACCTGTCTGCTCTGGCATGAAGAGTAACCTGTCCTTGTTCCAAACCATCTTAACAGGAAAATAAAACAAAACAAAATAAATAAAAACCTACCTACCTTTATTTATTTATTCCTTCACAATGATAGTATTACATCAAATTTCAAATTTCCAAACGCCTCCATTTAGTATCCCCTAGAGAAAGGGAGTGACTACTTTTTTTTTTTTTTAATCATCTGTTGACTCTGGAAATGTGACTCTACTTTTCAGTCATATCATAGGAAACCAAGACCACTTTCCGAAAGTAATATTCAAATTTCAACTAAAAATCATGAGTTTTCTAACTAGAAGTGGTTTCACAGAGAAGGGACCATAACATTGAGGGGAACCAAAGAGCCCCATCTTTTCTTTGATTTCTCTCCACTCCACTGGATTATAAAACAGAAAACCTGGAGCAGGGGGACATAGTGAAAAGGGTGTGGGACTTGGCAGCAGTTCAGAGAACCGAACTTGGGGACCGGCTTGACCACCACCTTAGCAAATTACTTCTCACTGAGCCTCAGCCAACAAGGTGGGCTTTTAATCCCTGTTTGGCCTTTGCACAAATGATGCTTGTGGAAGCATTCCGCAAAGTATCCTAGAAATACTGATGGTGATGTTGATTTGAACACAACTGTCCAAAGTGAAATCGCCTTGAGGAGAAACACTCCACTCATATCAAGAGTGGCTCTTCCACGTTCATCAGGTAGGTCACGTGCCCAGCACCCTGCCACCTAAACGGGCGAAGACAAACTAGGTCAGGGGATGTCCCCTGCCCTTCTATGGAAAGAGACGAGACACACAGTTACTTCCTTGCCAAAATGAACAGTACAGCTCACGGTTGGGCAGAGGCTGGCTTAGGATGGCTTCTTGATGGGAGAGGGTGCAAAATGGCAGAGATGGGGGCGGGCGGGGGGAGAAGAGGATCCAGAAGAGCCTAAAGGGAAAATGGGGGCACAGGTCTAAAGAAAAATAAAAACGAGTTCAAAATTGCTCTGCCACTTACAGTTCTATGACTTTGGGCAAAACTCAACTTCCCTCAGCTGCTTTCCTATCTAAAATGGAGAATCATCATCACTGATAACTCTGAAAGGGCTACTGGGAGGATAATATGGGTAAAACTGCACAGAATGCATGGTAGGCGCTCAAAGAACCTTGGTGGATTACTTCTCTCTCCCATTCGTATTCTTCAGGGCAGAAGCAGGTTAAAATAAGCCATGTCAGGACTTCCCTGGCGGTCCAGTGGTTAGGACTCCGTGCTCTCACTGCCGAGGGCCTGGGTTCAATCCCTGGTTGGGGAATTAAGATCTCACAAGCTGTGTGGTGTGGCCAAAAAAAAGCTGTGTCCTCTCTGCATCTACTGTGGGGATGAAGCCCAGTTTTAGCAGACTATTAACACTCCAGAAAACGTGGACATCACTCTGAAGGGACACACGGTTATTGTGAAGGGCCCCAGGGGCACCCTGTGGAGGGTCTTCAATCACATTAATGTAGAACTCGGCCTCCTTGGAAAGAGAAAGAGGCTCCGGGGTGACGAATGGTGGGGAAACAGAAAGGACCTGGCTATCGTTGGCACTATCCGTAGTCACATACAGAACACGATCACGGGTGTCACACGGGGCTCCCGTTACAAGGTGTGGTCTCTGAACTCTCACTTCCCCGTCCACACTATCATTCAAAAGAATAGTCTTCTCGTTGAAATCCAAATTTTCTTGGGCAAAAAATATATCCGCAGGGTTCGGATGAGGCCAGGCGTTGCATGTTCACTACCTCAAGCCCAGGAAGATGAGCTAGTTCTTGAAGGAAGTGGCAGTGAACATGTATCAAACTCAGCTGCTTGGATTCACGAGCCACAACAGTTAAAAACAAGGATACCATGGGCTTCCCTGGTGGCGCAGTGGTTGAGAGTCCGCCTGCCGATGCAGGGGACACGGGTTCGTGCCCCGGTCTGGGAAGATCCCACGTGCCGCGGAGCGGCTGGGCCCGTGAGCCGTGGCCGCTGAGCCTGTGCGTCCAGAGCCTGTGCTCCGCAATGGGAGAGGCCACACAGTGAGAGGCCCGCGTACCACAATCAAAAACCAAAAACCAAAAAAAACAAGGATATCAGAAAAATTTTTGGATGGTATCTATGTTTCTGAAAAAGGAACAGTTCAGCAGACTGATGAATAGGATCTAAGTTATCCAGCTACAGAAACAACAAGTCTGTGTCTAAGCTCAGGCTGCCATAACAAACACCACAGACTATGTAGCTTATACAACAGACACTTAATATAGTTCTGCAGGCTGGCAAGTCCAGTAGATCTACTGATCTACTGATTAGTCTGTTTAGATAAATATTTCACCCATTTTTACAGACACGTACTCGAAGACCTAAGGAACCAGAAAATCACTGAAAGTCCCACAGCCAGCAACTCAAAGAGGGAGATTTAAGGGTCATACGAGACCCTCTCTGTCACTTCCTGTCACAGCTCTAGTCATCGTCTACCTGCAGACGAGCAACGGGGTGGCCCAACTCCTGGCTCATCATCGTCCCGGTTGGTTCCCAGGCTGGCCTGTCACCCCAGGTTTGGCCAGCAGGAGTAGGTGCCCTTCAGCGAAGATGGAGTCTCTGCCGGGGGTGGGGGGATGGGATGGCGGGGGGGGGGTGGTGAGGACAGGAGCCGCACAAGGCTGCTGCAGCCAGCAGCTACACACAGTGATGGAGGCGCTGACGGAGGACGGCAGAGAGACACGTGGCCACGCACTTCCCAGGGGCCAGCTTTTATCATGCGGTCAGGCCAGACTGCCGTCAGGCTTGGGCCTTGGATGGCACTGTTTTGATCCCCAGCTCTGCCTGCATTTCGCCTTGACATTAGGTCACTGCCATGCGTTAAAGGCTGGTGTCAGTCAAGTGTGTCTGAGCACCAACTGAAGGTCATCTCCGCGATCTCTGCCTGCCGAGTCACACCATGCTTTTCAACGGTAGGATGTGGGCAGTGGGGTTATCGAAGTTCACAACAGAACAGCATGAGCGAGTCGGTAAGAACCAGACCCCATGGGGATAGAGGACTGTCTCATGGCGTCTGTAAAAGTGTCCACGATTATTACGCCACCCACACTAAACCAGGAGCTGCTGAGAGCTTTTGATTGCCTGACCATGTTCTCTTAGGGGGGGAGGAAGACAAAATGCTGGCCTGACATTACACCACGCTGTCACTTGAGGCAGGTACACTCAATCACTCGACATGCTCCCAGAGGCTGAGTTTAATGCTCTCGCTGACAGACAGGGCTGTGAACTCGGCTGCAGCCAGCAGTGGGGACACACTCGGGTCCCAGTGCATCGGCTGTGGCTTCGATTAGAAAAGACCCACATCACACAGCACGCATGAGGGAGGGGCTATGAGGACATGGGCCACAGCACCGGGGAAAGGTGTCTTCCTCCCAGCCCTGCCTTATGCCCCAAGTGATGTAATGCATAAGTTTACACGATGTCCAGTGGAGGCCAGGTGTCTCTGCCAGGCTCTTGGCCTCGTTAAGGGGACTTGGTGCTTCAAGCAGCTTTTTCCTTGTGATGCCACCAACTCAACATGTAACTTGCAGGGCTTCTGTGATGAGGAGAAGACTGGGAGGGATTGGTCCCAGACCTTAAACGCTTCAGGGCAGAGGGGACACACCATGCTCCCACTCACAGGGCGTTAGCTGAGGTTAACTTCCAGAGGGCTAAGGGATGGGAGGGTGGGGACAGAAATACGCCGTGAGCAGTGAATGTGTCTGCCGCAGGTGTGCACAACTTGCTCGAGGTGATGGGGACTCAGTAGCAGAACTAGTGAGAGTCTAGCTGCTCAAGGACTTGAGACCGATAAACCTGATTTTAAAAAATCGAGATATATTGGGAATTCCCTGGGGGCACAGTGGTTAAGAATCCGCCTGCCAAGGCAGGGGACACAGGTTCGAGCCCTGGTCCGGGAAGATCCCACGTGCCACAGAGCAACAGAGCCCGTGTGCCACAACTACTGAGCCTGCGCTCTAGAGCCCACGAGCCACAACTACTGAGCCAGCGTGCCACAACTACTGAAGCCTGCACGTCTAGAGCCCGTGCTCCGCAACAAGAGAAGCCACCCAAATGAGAAGCCTGTGCACTGCAACGAAGAGTAGCCCCTGCTCGCCGCAACTAGAGAAAGCCCGTGCGCAGCAATGAAGACCCAATGCAGCCAAAAAAATAAATATTAAAAAAAAATCGAGATATAATTCATGCCCCCCCCACCCCAAATTCACCATTTTAAAGTGCACGATTCAGTGGTTTTCACTATGTTCACCCATTGCACAAGCAGCACAATTAGCTAACCCCAGGACATTTTCATCACCCCCGCCCCCCAAAGGAAATCTCTGTACCCATCAGCAGCCACTCCCACCCCTGATGTGCCCCACCCCCTCTTTGCTCTGGACATCAGGAAACTCGGGACAAATCCAAACAGCCTTGAGCAGCCATATGCTATCTTATCCCTAGGTCCCCACCTGCCATCGTATCTACTTTTTTCTAAATAAATACTAATTGTAACAGCCGTTACCAGGTATGAAGCATTCACACTATGACTTTCTACTACTTAATGTTCTCCTTACAGCAACGCTCTGAGGCACAGGAGCTGTAATTAGCACAGAGATTAGAGTGCCTTGTCCAAAGTCAGGGAGCTGATAGGCGTTAGAAGCAGGATTCAAACCCAGACCCACTGGCGTCAGAGCCACTCAATCATCCATTTGCATGCCCTTCACCACCTTTTTAGAACAAGGCCAAGCTGTAGACAGAAGCCGCCTCACTGCCTGGCCTGGGATTCATCTGGCAGTTTAAGATCCTGACTATACCATCAGGTGACAGCATTGCTGGGCTGGTGTCTGGCTGGGGCTGCCCTGCATTTCAGTAGCCCTCATGCTCAGGAGGCCTGGCATGACACAGTGCTCACCATGTACCTGCTGCACGACTGAATCCACAAAAGCTCCAGGATCTCTCTTGCTCCCCACTCGGTGGTACAGAATGCTGGCTGGGAGCACTGAACCATAACCAGTGCTGCCTTCTGAGAACTCCCGGCTCTGCCTACAGTCACCCGATCAGGGGCAAGAAGCCAAGCCAGGCTTTCCAACTTTCACGGCAAAATAGCTGGAGGACACAGCGTGGAGGATGCGCTGAGAGCCTCGGGGCCTCCACTGTGGACTGCCTGCCTTCCACCTCTGGCAAAGGGTCTCTCCGCGCTCGCTCTCCCAGACTCCTCTGCTCTACCCCTGCCTGATAAAATAGACCACTCTGGGTCTATTCTCTGGCTCCCATCTCCAAAGAGCTGCCCTGACACTATTATAAGGGAGTCTGAAGTTCGCTGCCTTTACCACAGTGGGTTCCAGAAAGGGTGACTTGTGGTCACACTCCTCTGTTCTTTAGAACATTCCCTCCACCCTGGCCTAAGCCACCTATCTAATCCTGTCGACCTTGTCCACACACAGTGCAGTCCCAGCACCTCACAGGGGGCCTGGTACACACGAGGGGCTCTTCAAACGCCTGCTGAGTACGGAGGCTGCTGTCCGGTGCCTTACTCAGTGACCGTTATACGAAGCCCCAAGGAAAAGTGCTTCCTTTTTTCCATCACGTTTGCTGTGAATCCTGTCCTTCTTTCCTTGCCTTCCACGAGGCTCTGAGATGAATTCTGTGCTCCATCACAATGACTTCCCTTGACTGTCTTTTGGTAAAACTACCTGCCTCCTGGGGCCTTCTCTCAATTACTAGGTTCTTGGTTTTGCTGAGGAGGGTGTGGGCCTTGAAATTCAACCAACCTAAAATAAAACCCAGTTGAGCCATGAAAAGAACATGGGCCTTGTAGGTAGACAGACCTTGGTTCAAACCCCAGATGTGCCACCTCCACACCACGGGACCCTGGGCACGTCGCTTACTCTGCCTCGGTCTCCTTGCTGACCATCCTCTCACATTGTTATATGATCACCACATGAGATATGAAACACCTGACATACAACAGACACTCAAAGGTCAGATTAGATCCCTTTTATTCATTTCATGAGAATTTTTTAAATAAACAAATTTATTCATGCTTTTGGCATCCAGGTACCTGATCTAGAAATATCCAGAAAGACATAGTATACTATGATGGAAGGGCAGTACACAAGTTCTTTCTCTCCTTCAATTAAAAAATAATTATTGAATAAACTATCAGTGGCAGGAGGAACTTGAAACATTTAAAATTTCACACCTAGATGGAAACTAAAATCCTACAAAAAGTTCATATTGTATCTTAGAATAATCTTTAAAAACATAGATCAGACCCGATATTGGCACCTCAGTCAATATGCAGGAGAAAGCTGGGCAGTACACCTGGGAGAAGAAGCCATAAGCACCCACGCGCCACTCATCCAGCTAGTGTTTCTGAGGGCCTGCTTCCTGCCCGGCACTATTCTATGTGCTGGCCTACACTCGCAGAAATGAAGGGACTTCTCTGTTCTCAACGAATCCACATTCCTCTCCAACCCCCATATTGCCATTAGAGATGGGGAGAATAAGACTCATTTTATTATAAGCCACTTCCATATTCTGGGTGGAAGCAGACGGAGAAGGAGGAAAAATAAACAGAAAACAGTAAGAGTGACTGTAAATTCTTTTTTTTTTTTCTTTTTTTGTGGTACGCGGGCCTCTCACTGCTGTGGCCTCTCCCACTGCGGAGCACAGGCTCCGGACGCGCAGGCTCAGTGGCCATGGCTCACAGGCCCAGACGCTCCGCGGCATGTGGGACCTTCCCGGACTGAGGCACGAACCTGCGTCCCCTGCAGCGGTAGGCGGACTCTCAACCACTGCACCACCGGGGAAGCCCGACTGTAAATTCTTCAGCAAAGGAGGGTTGATAAGAGTTGGGCTTCATGAGCAATGGTACCATGGACAGATCACAAGAAGTGATGGGGTGGGGCAGGGAGGGAGAATTTTGGACTCAGGGAGGCCAATTCGAGAGCTGGCACAGCAGAAAATGACAGGGGCCACAATAAGACCACAGCAGTGGAAGGAGATTCAAAGACTAAACACTGTTGGGACTGTGTGGTGGAGGCACCCCAGCGTGAAGACAAGGGGAAAGTGGAAAATGTCTTTTGTCCTTAGAGCTTCGGGGACCAGGGGACGGCAAGGTCACTAGCAGGGGCAGAGACCTTGCTGGTGGGGGTTTCAGATAGGCCGGACGGTCTTGCTCAATGACCTTTTAGAGTTTGCAAATCACATTACATAAGGGACGGTGTCCAACATGTCCAGGTAATGCCATGTGGTTTCTTAACCGCAAAGGTTCTGAAACCAACAAACGCCCTTCTTCAAAAGACCACAGTCCCACCCGAAACCCCACTTTTGAAAGAAGCCGGGCACAACTGGCTGATCCATTTTCCTGTGTTTTCAAGAACTGCAAGCCCTGTTTTCAGTGTTGAAAACAGACCCCAAGTGACCTGTAGATACAGAGTCAGCACATCGGGTTCAGGGAAGTTGAGCATGAGTTCGTGTGTTCCTACCCAGTCCTCCAACCTTTGTACAGACCCAGCCTACCCGGCGCAGTGACGGTGTGTGCCGTGAGGATCAAAGTTATCTCAGTCACAGTGCTCTTACCTAAGCGTCAAAGGAAGAAGTGATATGAAAGGCTGCTCTGGCAAAAGGAATGGGGTACACAGGGCCACAGAAAAAGGCACTGAAGACAAAAAACTAAGGGAGATTTTTTAAAAAAATGACTAAACATCATTCTTGATGTTCACCTAGAAGCAGATTACACAACCCCACATCAGAGTATCCTCACAGAGTCCATCTTCTCCGTGATTACAACCAGGGGACAAAACTCAGCTTTTTCCGTCCTATTTTCCTACTACAGGTCACTCCCAAAGAATCCAGTTCTCTGAGAAACAGTCTACGGCTGATGGCACCACAGTCTGGCTCATCATTTTATTCTAGTTTAGCTTTGAAACATTAATTTCAGGGAAGCACGTGTACTATTCTCTCAGCTGCGTACAGACCAGAATGCCTCACCCTCCAGCACTCCAATTAAAGGATAATTCTTAGATGTTCCCCCACCACATCACCTCTTTGTAAGTAAAACAAGTAAGCCCCTATGTCAGCAGCTTTCTCCTTAAGCCACCCAGAAGAAGGACCAGGTCCCCCAGCTGCTTTGTTCACAACATCCCCGAGCGTGTTGCCATGCCAATGAGCAACAGGCATAACACAGGCTGATGAATTTGGCTCCAGTGGACCCAATCAACAGGAGCCACCAGTCCGCAAAGAGCCATGGTTTGCGCCATGGGCCTCCTCCGCCACCTTCACACACACACATCCCAGCAGGCGCACAACCAATGTAAACACCTCACTTGGGGAGGGGGTTGGGGAAGGAAAAACACTTTTAGGATGTAGAGTTCTAAAATGGTATGACACAGATTTAGGCAGAGTAAGATTCCTAAATGATGAATTCATCCAGAGAGAAGTAAGAAAGTCCGAAAACCTAAGAAAAGAATACACTGTTCTGTGCCATATATATATATATACCTAATACAAACTTACAGAGTCTCACATAAATTTTCCTGAAATAAAAGCATCTCTGGGCTTCCCTTGCAGTCCAGTGGTTAAGACTCTGTGCTTCCACTGCAGGGGGTGAGGGTTCGATTCCCTGGTCCAGGAACTAAGGTCACATGGCACTCATGGTGCGGCCAAAAAACAAAAAGCATCTCTGCCCTTAGCAGTTAGCAACTGGCCCTAGAATTATGAATTAAAAAATGATGAGTCTTGGGCTTCCCTGGTGGTGCAGTGGTTAAGAACCCACCTGTCGATGCAAGGGACACGGGTTCAAGGCCTGGTCTGGGAAGATCCCACATGCTGTGGAGCAACTAAGCCCGCGAGCCACAACTACTGAAGCCCGCGCACCTAGAGCTAGTGCTCTGCAACAAGAGAAGCCACCGCAACGAGAAGCCCATGCACCGCAACAAAGAGTAGCCCCCACTTGCCGCAACTAGAGAAAGCCTGCGTGCAGCAACGAAGACCCAACACAGCCAAAAATAAAATAAAATTAATTAATTTTAAAAAAATGATGAGTCTCTGCTGGTGGGAACATAACAAGATTATCATTTTTGGAGGGAAGTCTGGCAATATCTATTGACATTTAAAGTCACCCCATTTTTACAAACACACATACTCCTCTGTACTATTTTTCTCCATCTGGAAACTGTCTCAGTGTAAGGCTATGAAGGACATTCGCTGTCTATATTGCACATTTCTGTAAGAGACTTTTTATAATGAGCATTTAATAATTTTGTAAACAGAAAAAATACATTTTTATAAAAAACAGTCATTTCTCCATTTCAATTTTCAAATGAATCTGACATATAGTAAAAAGTTAAATCTAAAATTATATCATCATTTGACAAACCATGTGTCAGAGCCATGGAGGACTTGTGTGTTATGTTCACTGCTATAGGCCTAACACCTCAAATAGTGCCTGATATATCACAGGTAATCAACATCTGTTAAATGAATACATTTAAAAGCTCAAAAATGTTCCAGTTCTTCCACTTCTAAGAATTCATTATGCAAAAATATTTGTCTAATCGCTGAAAGATAAAGAACAAGGCTAATCATTGCAGCGGAATTCAAAACAGTAAAAGGCTGCAAACAACACAATTTTTTTTCAATAATATTGGATACTGGGGTATTGTCATTTTTAAAAAGAATGAGGTTTTAAAAAAGGAATGAGGTAGATCTTTACATAGTGCTATAGAAAGACATCATGTTAAGTTATAAAAAGCAAGACTCAGAACAACATGACTAGTTTCATCTTAATTCTGTGTTTTAAATTTAAATAGTAAAAAATTCCTGCTATTTTAAGTAAAAAAAAAAAAAATCTAGGTAATAAATGTTTTTATATGTGAAGAAAAATATCTGGAGAATATATACTACACCACTAGCAGTAATTTTTTTGTCTCAGTGTAAGGCTATGAGGAATGTTCACTATTATATTGAGTATTTCTATAAGAGTTTTTTTTTTAACATCTCTATTGAAGTATAATTGCTTTACAATGTTGTGTTAGTTTCTGCTGTATAACAAAGTGAATCAGCTATACGTATACATGTATCCCCATATCCCCTCCCTCTTGTGTCTCCCTCCCACCCTCCTTATCCCAGCTCTCTAGGTGGTCACAAAGCACCGAGCTGATCTCCCTGTGCCACGCAGCTGCCTCCCACTAGCTATCTATTTTACATTTGATAGTGTATATATGTCCATGCCACTCTCTCACTTCATCCCAGCTTACCCTTCCCCCTCCCCGTGTCCTCAAGTCCATTCTCTACGTCTGTGTCTTTATTCCTGTCCTGCCCCTAGGTTCTTCAGAAGCATTTTTTTTTTTTTAGATTCCATATATATGTGTTAGCATACGGTATCTGTTTTTCTCCTTCTGATATAAGAGTATTTTTTAAAATAATGAGCACTTAGTAATTTTGTAAACAGAATAAAATCTATTTTTATAAAAAGTCATTTCTCCATTTCACTTTTTTCTCATTTTAATTTTTAAATGAGTCTGACATGTAAGTTAAATCCCACAGCACTAACCTGAGGTCCCTGGGCCTGGGGTGCCTTGGTGAAAGGCACACAGTGCTAGTGCCTGAGCTGGGACTCAGGGCCCCTGACACCACACCCTCCACCCCATCCAGGGCTCTCCTCCTTCCTAAAGCATGAGGAAGCAGATGTTGCCAGGGCAGCTGGGCCCTCTGGAACCATGAAAAGTCCCACAATTACAGAAGCCTCTATTAGGGGGGAAAAAAAAAGTTGCTTAAGAGCTACATTTTTATGAACTTGAAATGTTCCATGAGTTTAACAAGTAAATGTTCTGGATTTGCCAAGCAGTTCTGATTTCAAATAGTCTATCTCCTAAGTACGCGTGAACTTTATTGAACTCGGATCCTAATGTTCAAAGGGTTAAGGAAGGATCAATTCAGAGTCACCGGCATGTCCTAAAATGTAAGGCTTGTCTGGCAACAAGCACCTCATACATCTCATGAATTGTTTACAAACTCATGCCACTCAGGAGTTTCGCCTGCCTTACTCATGCTGACTGCAGTCAAGGTTGCTACTTCCAGGTGCTGAAGTACATTCCTTTCACCTCAAACCTACCTGTAACGTTTTCAAGTGCTAGACACGAAGGATTTGGGAGAGTTACGATCACTCTGAAGTTTTCAACACTACAACCCAACTGGAAGCCAATATTCTGTTCTCTGAAATGCAGACCACGTTTTTAGACTTGATTAAACTAGGTGGTATGAAAGTCATGAGAAGCTCCAGAACTGACCATTCTCTCGAAAGGAAAATGAGAACTCCGTAGAGGGACACAAAGAAAAGAAAGTGGTTTCTTCTGGGTGCACTGCTTTACTAACCGGGACGTTTGGACTTTTTTCCTGATCAAGCCAAGCCCACAACCACTCAAAGGGGACTTGTGTAGACAGAACTTGTCAGTGGTTGATGAATCAATGCTTTCTCCCCAAACAGGCAGGCCTGTGAATTACAGCATTGCACAGTGAGGACACTGGATCCCAGAGGGTTAGTTAACTGCTCAGCTTACGTGGAATGTCACAGTTCTCAATGTCACCCTCCGAGACCCTCTCTTCTGAACCTCTGAACCTCAACCCTGTGGGGGCCTACAGGGTGGGCTGTTATCACCATCTGGGCTACTGAGTAGGAAACAGAGGCTCCAAGAAGTTGTGTCCTGCCAAGATGCCAACGTTCCAACCGAGGACTACCCATTCCAGACCTGTCTCCCTTGGTCTTAGCACTATTCCCTACTTCGGCCAAGCTCAGAAGGAAGGCTGTATTTTGTCGGTCTAAGAGAGGAGGCAGCCACGTTCTTTGAAATGGCCCCAAACTTCTCAGTACTGGTCACCGGCTCACGCAATGGTGACTCTCATCGAGAAATGAAAAGCAAAAAGTCGAGGTCAAGTGCCCCCGCCGCCCAGAAGACCTCCACCTCTTTCCCAATTGCTCCCACGAGCTAAGGGTGTCACGGTTGCCCAGCAGAGCCCGGCAGAGCACCTGCCAAGGCACCTGCCCGCGAGGAGCACTATCCCCCAGGGATGCCGCCGACACGCAGAACGTTTCCCAGGAGAGGCCGGGCTGGCGGGCTCGACTGAACCCACCTGATGCTGCGAGATCAGATTCGGGTCCCACCCACACTCATCGAGCGCGTCCTACGTGAGTGAACCCAATAAGTGGCCGCCTCCTGAGGCCCACTGTACAGACGGGGAACCTGAGGCTCGGAGAGGAAAAGTGGCTTAGCCCAAGGGTGGCGGCGTGGGGTCTGGAGCCCTCTCACGCCGAGACCCGAGCCTCCGCCGAAGGGCCGGTAGGGCGCCTTCGGCTGTGGAAACGACGACCCTCAAGCCTCCGCGAGAGGTCAGCTCGAGGGGAAGGGCCACCCTAAGAAGGGCCGAAATGGGAGCCGCGCTTTCCGCGTCTGGCGAATTGGGCAGTGACCCGGTCCAAGAGCCCGCCCCCATGCCGAGGGCCAGGGCGGCCGAGGCGGCCAGAAGGCGTCGGGCCCCGGAGCCCGGGCACCCAAAGTCCTGGCGACCGGACCCCGCCAACCCAGCACCAGCGAACGCACGTACTCACCACGGTCGGCCGGCTGCAGTACGGACACCTGAGCAGGACGCAGGCCCACACCACTGAGGCGCTACCACCGCCCGCGCCGGCTGCGGGGGTGGGAGCGTGGCCGACGGCGGCGCCGCTCCGCCTAACCCGGCCGTGCGCTTGTTTCTGGGGCCAGGCTTCCCCCCTGCGAATCCGCGCTCTTGGTACGGCCCTGAAGGCCACGCCCCCTTAGCGTCCCAGCTCAGCAGAGGGACCCCGGAGCTCCGCGCTTAGTCCCGGAGGGGGCGGGAGTGCCCTCACGCTTTTGACAGTTCCGTGGGGGCAGTAGCCGTGAGCCGCGGCTTCTGGCCTCCTGCTGCCGGCCGCCGCTCGCGTGTGTTCGCGACTCTTGCTCCTCCACGATCCTCAGTGCCCTCGCCTGAAAATGGCGAACCTGCATGAACAGAGTGTCGGGGTCCCTCCAGCCTGGGACTGGAATGCTGGCCTGCTTGGGTCGGGGGGCAGGAAGTGAGCAGGCAGGGGACAAGGACTGGACCGAAGAGGCAGGAGGGGGCAGAAGGCACTTCAGGTTTGGAAAGATAGGCTGTGTTGGTCGGGGGTAAGAAGCTCACCTTTTCCTCCTGCCGTGGTTCCTATATTACAGGATTATGAGGATTAGATGATATAACTCATGTTCATAAATAATTTAGCTCAGTGCGATAGTAAGTGCTCTAGAAATGTAAGTTGTTGTTGTTGTTGTTATTATTATTACAGGCTCTGCTGCGAATTCCTTTTGGAACAGTGGGCAACTCACTTCGTTCAGAACCCGTTCTCCATCTTTAAAAATGGGACCCACCAACGACAACAAATTACTTTGAAAATACTAAAGGCCTATATAAGGAGAGGATTATTCCCATGGCCCCAGTTTTAGGGTTCCATCGTTCCAGTCTGTCAGGAACATGTCTGATTCACCCCATTGAATCAGTCCCTCCAACAGGTTGGATGAATGCAGTAGCCCTCAGGGTGGGGCGTACCCCTGTCTAACTAAGCGACTGAATGTGTAACTCCTATGCTAGGCCCTCAAGAGAGCAGTAGGGAAATTCATCCCCCAGATCTCTGATACTCCCTGTCACCTTTTCACCACCTTGCTGAACAATCTTCCCTGCGTGTCCCAGAGAGGCTTCAAACTTTGCCTCTGAATCCTTGCACCCTGCTTCTGTGAAGCCAGAACACATACCACTGAATTCTCTCTCTCTGCTAATAGCACCTCTGAGGCAGGAGACAGGCATCTTCTTTTACTTTTTACCATTAAACCAGTAGCTGAGTACTAGGGATTCTGTCTCCAGGACCACCCTCCCCCTTTCTCATCTTTCTTGCTCTCCCTACCCTAGTTTAGGCCTACCTGGGTTCACCTTTCACCTGGCTGATCTCAGCAGTTCCTGACTCGAATGCCACCTCCAGTTTCTTCTATACCTATACCAGGGAAACTTCCTCTTATACTGCTCTGCTCAGTGCCCTACCTTCCTGTCCCTTAAGCTTTCCTCCTCAAAACATATTCTCACTAGCCAGCTGGGGAAAAAAAATGTAAGTTGGAGACACATCTCACACCTTACATTAATATAAACTCCTGATAGATAAAAGATGTAAACAATTTTTAAAAAGAGAAGAAAAAGGAAAAGTCCTACAAGAAACCATGGGAGAATTGTGTTAATCTCCAAGAGGACTTTCTGAGTTAGAAGCCATAAATGACAGAAAACTACTACAAACCCCAGAAGCCATAAATGACTGAGAAAACCACTACATAAAAATCAAAACTTGGGACTTTCCTGGTGGCACAGTGGTTAAGAATCCGCCTGCCAATGCAGGGGACAAGGGTTCGATCCCTGGTCCGGGAAGATCCCACATGCCGCAGAGCAACTAAGCCCGTGTGCCACAACTACTGAGCCTGAGCTCTAGAGCCCACATGCCACAACTACTGAGCCTGCGTGCCACAACTACTGAAGCCCACGTGCCTAGAAGCCTGTGCACCACAACAAGAGAAGCCACCGCGATGAGAAGCCTGCACACTGCAACAAAGGATAGCCCCCGCTCACCACAACTAGAGAAAGCTTGCGCACAGCAACGAAGACCCAAAGCGGCCAAAATTTTTTTTAAAAGGTAAACTGATTAAAAATCAAAACTTGATGTGTAAAAAAAAAAAAAAAAACTTGATGTGTGACAAAGATCTACAGGCAAAGTCCAAAGGCAAAGGACAAACCCAGGAGGAAATATTTGCCTAATAAACAGCCTCTACTAATTAATAAGAAAAAGACATTAATATAAAGGGGCAAAAGATAGGAATCATCAGTTCACAGAAGAAAAAATACAAATGGCTCTTAACCATATGAAAAGTTATTCAACCCCACACGTAGAAAAAATGCAAATTAAAAGTTGACCAAGGGCTTCCCTGGTGGCGCACTGGTTGAGAGTCCGCCTGCCGATGCAGGGGACACGGGTTCGTGCCCCGGTCCGGGAAGATCCCACATGCCACGGAGCGGCTGGGCCCGTGAGCCATGGCCGCTGAGCCTGCGCGTCCGGAGGCTGTGCTCCGCAACGGGAGAGGCCACAACAGTGAGAGGCCCGCGTACCGCAAAAAAAAAAAAAAGTTGACCAAGATACTGGTTTTCACCTACAATGATGACAAAATCTGATGACACAGGGTCGGTGGAGCTGTGTGGAAAAAGACACTGTCATTCATTGTTTCCCCATCCAAACATGAATATCATCCAGCTATAAAGAAGACAAATAAGGAAGCTCATTGCTGATACAGAACAATCTCTCAGATAAATTGATGAACTAAAAGTACAAGGCGATGGCCAATACAAGGCAGAGAATGCTACTGTTGGTGTTTTTAAAAGCATTGCAGTGGGGGAAAGTGGTGGAAACAATGTACATACTGTGTATATATATTTGGTTGTATGTGTGTGACCTCTGTGGAAAGAAAAAAAGAGATAGCATTGGTTGTCTCTAGAGGACTGGGAGAACTGGGACCAAGGGCAAAGGAAGCGTCACTGTACACCCTTTGTATCTTTCACATTTTGTGCCTTATGAATGTTTTATTTATTCTAAGTCAAATACGTAAATACTTTTAAAAATACTCAAACAACCTTGTCGCTGGCCAAAGAACCAACTCTTTTACTGGCTCCCAATAGGTAAAGAACAGTGACTATCCGCTTCATTTTTCTTAAATCAAAATTCAGCACGTGTGGGGTTACAGACAACAGTTTCCTGCCAACTCCCCTCGGTTACGCCTCGTCTTCACTGCCGGGAAAGAATCACTTCTTACCTCGTTTTGCACTTGCTTCTGGTCCTTATTTCCATGCTGGTAAAGAAATGTTTGTGTGGCTGCCTGTTGTCCGAAATTTTACCTGTAGAGTTACCTCTAGAGTCCTGCTAATGATGAGTTAGGTTATTAAAACCACAGCCCTCCTCCCCTGCCCACATGTCAACATAATTATTTATATACCTATTTTACTTCCTCTGTTAGTCATTTTTATAATTGAAATAATAGCCTTGGACCTTTATTTCTTGAGCCATCCACTGCAAGCAGTATCTTTTCACGCCATACCATGAAGCTCTCAGCATCCTTGCCCTTCCCTTTGCTCTGTCCCCCAGCCTCTGTCTCCCCACTTAGCTGTCTGAACTTCCATATTTTCATTATTGAGCTTGACAACATTTGCATTGTACATATGCTCTTTGCTTTGTCCCTTGAGCCTAGAAGTCCAGCTGTCAAGCAGCACCGACTGTTGTCACATTGTACAGGGGATGCACAACCAAACCAACCACCCCTATGAGTACAGGGCTCGTGCTGTGTGTCCTCTTTCTGAAAGTTCATTTTTTTCCCCCCGGCACAATTTAAAAGAAACAGATCCTCAATCTCTCCAGGGATCTGGTGTATCAAGCTTTTTTCCTGAGACTCCCTCCAAGGTTCTCAGGCGCACCCCACCCCCATCCACACTGGTTACTATAAAGGACGAGGCTGATTCCTATCTGTGTTTCGGGTCTCATAAAGGGGCACAGCAGTTTGTGGAATGAGTGGATTGCCTTAGTCTGGAATGCAGGAAGAGCGTTCAAAATCTGGCCCCCATGTATCTTTCCAGCTCGATCTTTATAACCTTCTTCCACAAATTCTACACTGTAGCAAGACTGGATGAATCCAGTTTTGTACACGCTGTGCATTTTTATTCCTCTGAGCCACTAGGAATGTTGTTCTCTTCCATGTTTATATGTCCATCTCCTACCAATGCTTCCACCTCTGGAAGATGCCCTGATCCCTCCAGAAGTGATGGCTCCCTCACTACTGTCCAGCTCTCCAAGGCCCAGAGTATTTCCTACTTTAAATCATGTCTCGTCAGTCTTAAGTGTCTCCGGGGCAGGTCTGTCTCAGAAGCCTCTTCTCTCTCTGCCTCCCAAGCCCCAGGTTCTGCCAGATGCAGGCAGCATGGAGGCATTTGCGGGATGAGCCACAGAGGATTCAGGAAAGGCAGCCTGGAGTCGAGGGGCTTGGGCTTGGGTGAACGAGAATGAGGGTCCAAGGGGCAGGGATGCCAGAGCCAGGGCTGGAATGAGAGGGAGAGAAGGGAAATGGACTGTGGTCTGGGCAGAACAAGGACTTTGTGACTTGTCCAGGCCACTGCTTTGTTGCTTTTGGAAGGGCTGTGTCCTTCCACTGAACAGAATGGAAGAAGGTTTGTCCAGGTGAAGGTGCGGGTACCACTGCATTAAGGGCTCATCAGGAAGATGTAGTCTTCTAAGGGAGGGATGGGGGCCATCAGGATAGGGCCTTTCTCTGCCATCCCGCACCCTCTTCCCACAAGGTTCTTCTGAATGTGAACAGCCTGAAAGCTCAGAGCACCTACAACAGACAGAAAGCTCAGGGGCTGGGGGGCCAGAAACTGACCCCTAAAGCAAAGCTCCTCTCCACAGCAGAAGCTTTTACACATATAACATCCCACAAAGCTAAGGACTGTACCCTGTATCCGTACCTCTTGATTGCCATGATCCCTTGAAGCCTCTCCTTGCTCTATAGAACCAAACGTTCACTGAGCACTTGCAATGGGCTCCCACTTGCTATGGGACAGAAGGGAGGAGCTAATTACCATTTACTGAGCACCAACTAGATCCCGAGCGCTGTACTAAGCAGTCTACAGGTGTTACTGCAAATCTTCTCTCAAAAGTATATTCTATGATTCCCATTTGACAGATGAGTAAACAGAGGCTCAGAGAAGTGAGGAGATGTGTCCCAAGCTCCCCAAGATCCCACAACTAGTAAGTGTTTAAACTGTGACTGGGGCCTGGTACCCACCGGTCAGCGTGTCAAGCACATCCAAACCCTTCCCACTTCACCCCAACCCTGGGAGCCGTCCTTTCCCCCAGGAGGACTCACCCAGCCTAGGAGGGGGGCTTTGTGCCACTCTTGCTTCGGAGTGGTACCATTTCTCATGCTGGTGGAGGCTCCCCCCAGCCCCACCCAGGGCAGTGCTGCCTTGGAGGGTTCAGCCTCTCAGGGCCCCTGTCCCAGTCAGCCTGACTCTTCCCTGCTCCCTCTGACTCCGGCTTCCTCCTTCTCAGGTGCACAGTCTCCAAGATCTGCTTCAAAACCCCTTGCCTTGAGCAGGAACTCACTCCAGGTGTGTTGAAAGGGGCTGCCCTGTCTACTTATAGAGCCAGGGATGCGGCAGTCACCAGAGCACAGAGTCACAGAGCACAGAACCTCCATCTGGAAATCAGGAGCCAAATTCTGCTTTGACTGCTAACCAGATGCATGGCCTCCCTGGATAAGAAATCAGTTTCCTTATCAGCAAAATGGGGAGAAAAACCCTGTCCCGCCCCCCTTCTCCCAGGTGTTCTGAGGTTCGTGGTGATGACCAAAGGATGTATTTGTGACGGCAGGGCCGAAGGCAAGGACCCAGGTGAGACTTATTGTCAGAGAGGAGCAGAGGGAGGGAGCCTGAAGACGCACTTCCCCAACCTCTAAGCTCTGGCCAAATCTCATGCCTGATCTCGTGCCTAGGGGGACTCTGAACCTCCTGAAGTTCTCCGATGAGCACTTGGTCTTGCCCCCATTTTACAGATGAGGAAACTAAGGCAGCGAAATAAAGCAGCTCCATCTGGCTGGTGCACCCAAAGTCTGTTCTTTCTCCATTGATGGGATGGTTCTCCGCCCAAACCTCTTTTACAAAGGGCAGACGTCCTAGTTCCCTCTGATGTCAGGGGCAGCTGGCTCAGTCTGCCCAAAGGCTCCCCGGCTGGTCAGGAGCCAGGTCCTTATGAGAAAGAGCAGAGGCCCTGGCTGCGGGGCTTACTAAGCCAGTTGGGTGCGTGGGGGCCTGCTGGCTGCAGGGTGAGCTGGCCAGCGGGGGGGCAGCTGTGGATATCCTGTCTGGAGACAGTGTCTGGCGACAACGTGAATTGTTCCCAGGGAACAGCTGAGAGGACGAGAGGGCAGGGGCAGCGGGGAGCTAGAACGAGAAGTCACTGAAACCTGGGGCCTTCCAGAAGGGACAGTGAAAGTACAGGAGATAGCGGAGGCCCTGGCTGGATGTCTCAAAGGGCAGTTCACGGGTCCCCTACATCAGAATCATCCTGGGGCCTATTAAAACTGCCAATTCCTAGGTCATCCCTACCCCCAGCCGTTGGACCAGACTCTCCAGAGGCAAGGCAGAAACTGACATTTTAAACAAGCTTCACTCTTATCCACACTGGAATATGAGAACCACTGCCTTATGGGGTTAACTTGGCCAGAATAGGGGTGAGGGTGTCATGTCCACGGCAAGGCACACCTCAGGTGGATCCAAACACAAAAACAGATAAAGAGGAGGGGGTGGTTGCTTTGAAGGAGAAGCTCAGATGATGACTGGCCTGGCCCCCCCAGGGTGTTAAAATGTCCCCAGACCTTCCTCACAGCCTCCCTGCCACCCCACACTCCTAGTGCTCTAACCTCGTCCAAAGTTCAACAGTTTCAAAGAGGCAGCCCTGAAATGAAAGAACAAACATATCCCTTGGCAACAGCAGATTGGATTTCCAATCTGGACACCGCCAAGGCCCAGACAGCTGTGTAACCTTGGACGGGTACTGTGGGTCCTTGTAATGCGGCCCCTTGGGGTCTGGGTGAGGATTAAATGAGTTAATGGGCATGAAGTAGCCAAGCGTCTGTTGGTTCTCAGGGACCAGGGTTCCTTCCTCTTTCCTGTTTCCTACATATGAGCCCCTCCCCCGCCCAGCCCCCTTCCCTTTGTTCCTTTCTCTGTTATGCAACGAAAGTTTAAATTATTCCTGGGTTTGGGGCCGCTGCAAAGCCAATGGGAGGGTGGCTCTGTAATGGGAGGTTTTGGAAGCCACGTCTTCCCTGCCTACCTCCGCATTCTTGTCCACGTGCTGCTAGGTCAGGCCCTCCGCCCCCTCCTCACTATTGCAAAGATCCGCGTGACTACGTTCCCCATATCGCCTGCCTGCTGCTCCAGCTGTTGACACAGCAACCAGAACCCAGGGACAGCCATTGAGAAAGAGCCTCTGAGGAGGAGCCTGCTTGGCTTCCATCTACATTCAGTGCAACAGCACTTCCTGAGAGCACCTACCATGGGCCTTAGCAGAAATGGAAATAAGTTAGAGCTGGTCCCTGGCTTTAAGGGGCTGGTGGTCTCCTGGCCAAGACAGAGAATCTACTGGTCTAGTTGAATGATTCTCAAAGTATGGTCCCCAAACCAGGAGCATCAGTATTACCTTTGAATTTGTTCAAAATGCCACATTTCAGGCTCCTTCCAAAGTCTACTGAATCAGAAATTCTGGGGGAGAGGGGATCCTGAAATCTGGCTTTTAACAAAAGCCCCCCAGGTGATGCTGACGCAGGCTGAAGTCTGAGGACCACAGATCTAATTAAAACCTCACCCAATCCCAAGAGCTGGGGTCTATTGTTCCTGTATCACAGATGAGGGAACGGAGGCTCTGTCCTGCTCTGTGTGCAGACTAGCTGAGAGCTTATGAAGGGTTTGGATTATCAGGTCCCTCCCGGTGTCAAATTCTACCTGTGTAGCACCTGTGATAAGGTAATGAGCAGATATACTTTTTCCTGGATCCTGGCTGGAGAAACATAGAGGTATCTTACACTGTGTCCGGCAGGGTCGGGGTAGAGTGACGATGCAGACAGAAATGAAAACCTTACAACGGGAGCAGAGAAGAGCTGGGAGTAAAGTCAGAAAGAGCAGCAGCCCTGGCGACAACCACCTGCCCCAAATGTGGGGACACTGGGCTGACATAATGCCCCCCAGCCGAGGCCATCCAGGCTTCTAAGCCCGACCCCAATCCTGAGACCTCCTCTCCTGTGTTCACTCACCTGCACGCTAGGTTGGTTTCTTTCCTCGCTTTTGCCCCCTGCAGACTCTCAGGGTCCCCTCTTACACAGCATCTGCCTGAACACCTGCCTCCCTAAATTTGCAATCACCTCTTCAGCAACGAATGACTTCCAGCCTCTCTTTGCCCACATTCCGTGACTGGGCACTCACTGCCTTTTCAGGCAGCCCATCCATCTGTGAAAGCTCTGATGGGCTTAAGTTTCCCTTTGAATGAGCTGACATCCATCCCCGTGTAATTTCCACCTTTTACAATATGAGTTAGTCTAATCCCCCGTAACAGAGATTACAGGCTTATTTTAAAGTAAGAATATCTATCCCAATTATTTCCCATGAATCTACCACCCACCTTTGCGGATAAACAAGGCAAGTAGAACATACCAACCCATTGCCTTGAAAACAGTAGGAACAACAAGATGAGGTGAAAGTAGAAAGGGGCAGGAGGAAGGACAGGAGGTGGTGGAGGGAAAGATCGCTGACGTGGAGCCTCCGTCTTGCCACTTCCTCCCCAAGAGACACTGGCAGGACCTCAGCAGTTTTCACAGGAGTCCCCTTCAAGAAAAAGAATACGATTTTCCAGAACTTGTTTCTTTTGTTGAATAAATTCACAGTTGGATGGTTTGTAATGACAGAAAGGTAAAACTCACTTAGTGCATCTTCCGTGATCATTTCACATATATTACTGTTTTCAGCAAATGGGGAATCTTGAAAGTTAAGCGACTTAGCTTCGTGGAAATCTGCCTCTGACTCTGGGCCTCAGTTTCTCATCTGTAAAATGGGGGTGAACCTAGCCACCTTCCAAAGTGGGTCCGAGAATTAAACAAGCTAATGGGAGGGGAAATCATCTGTTGAGATATTATTATGTTCTCTGATTTCTGAAGATGAATGCTTGGAGTCTGGGTATGAGGGAAACTGGTTGATTGTTTCTATTGAGGCGGAGAGGGGCAGAAGTGAATCCCAGCTTAGCATTCTGCCTGGGGGAGACCCCAGCTGGAGCTCTGGGGCAGAACCAGTAGAACCAGTGAGTTTGGAGGACAGCTCTCTAGAAAAAGCCAATGGAACAATCCCCTTGTCGCCCATCACTGTTTTTGGGTTTTGCTTTTCAGGCTTATTTTTCACAGGATTCTTTGCAAAATGGGCCTCAATGCAATTTCTTGGGTGAGGGGATTTGCCCACATTTGGTATCAGAGAGACTTTTCGACCCCAGAGGTAGCTCTCCGGGGCCTGTGAGAGACCCTTCGCTTCTGGTGGGTAGTGTCTCACAAGGAAGGAAAGCCTCTTGTGCGGAGCCAGGGGTATGATAACAGGATTATTTTAATCATTTTAGCAACACTGGCTCTGCCAAGTCTGCCAAGAGAAAAGGATGTGGTAGGTCAGGAAATTAAAACAACTCTGGCCTCATTCCCCAGAACGTGTTTTTCAAGAGGGATGAGTGTCTAGCAGGAGAAGGAAGGAGCCCTAGAAACTCCCTCCTCGCCTTGGGCTGCCCAGCCTGCACGTGGCCACTGGCTCTGCTTTGCAGAGGGTGCCTCCTTTGTCGAGGTCATCCTCCCCCCACCTTTATTTTCTATTTATTTATCTTTTTCGATCAATATTTATTGAGGACTTATTCCCCTTTATTTTTATTTTAAAAATAGTTTTTCCTTCGGCCATGCCACGCAGCGTGCGGGATCTTAGTTTCTCCACTAGGGATTGAACCTGCGCCCCTTGCAGTGGAAGCGCGGAGATTTAACCGCTGGACCTCCAGGGAAGTTCCCTCCTCCCCTTTTTGAAAGGTCTCCAGAGAACACCCTAACTCCTGGCCTAAGCCGGGTACCTGGGGGCCCCCAGTTCCAGACACTGCTGGTGCCCACCTCCCAGAGAGTCCAGGAGCCTCCCAGGCTGCAAGTGGCACCCCCATCCATCTCTGTAGGGCTGCTTGCAAAGGAGACTCAGTCTCACTACCTACCCCTTCCTGGGTCTTCCAGAGCAGTGGCTTCCAAGCTATTCGGCAGAGGAATCCCCCAGGCACCGTGCATGCCAAGGAGTCCCATTCAGGAGGCCAGGCGCTGGGCAGGTGCACATATCTGCATGCTGCTGGTGGTCCAGGAAGCACAGAGCTAGAGAAATTTGGGGTGGTTCTCCAGGGACTCAGCTCCACGCCCTTCACAGGCCAGTCCTCTGCCTCCCCAGCCGTGCAGCCTTGGGCATTCCGCTCCCCTTCTCTCCGATAAAAATGCCTGCTCAGCCTGCCTCCGGGGAAGAGAGAAGATGACCATGAAGATCTGGGCCCCACAAGGCCCTGAAAAGTTATCCAGAGTCTCCAGTCCTTGGCCTGGAGGCCCAAGGCTGGAAGTCAGAAATGGCTGCAGGATGGGATGAGGGTGAGAGCAGATGGGGCAGAAGGTGGAGGAGGGCGGGCCACCCACACCCAGTCCCACCACGAACTTAAAGCAGAGATGGTCAGCCCTGAAGAGCCTTCAGGATCATCACAGGCACCCTCCCCATGGTACAGATGAGAAAACTCAGCCCAGAGAGGTTGAAGCACTTGCCCAAGGTCACAGAGTAAATGAATGGCAGGGCTGTGACTAGAGCCTTCGGTTCAGCATCCGTATCCAGGACGTTCCCTGCTGCACCCCTAGGTCTGGACACGCGTGGGGCATAGGCCCCCCACCCCCAGACTGGGACAGGACAGAGGGCAGGGCAGAGCCCAGCCAGCGGCTCTGCATCCTCAACGCCTCCTGCCTTTAGCCGCTCTCACTCGCAGTTTTGGTGGACCTTCCAGGAGCAGGCAGCCTGCTCTCTGCCTTCCTTGCCCTGAACCTGGCTTCCCAGGAGGGCCAAGGAGGGGTGGAGCAGCAAGACTGCCGCCTCCGGCGCTTAGCCTCTGGCCCCCTCCCCCTCCACCCTACCCTGCCCCATGCTGAGAAAGCACCTACCTGGGCAGCTGGAGGTGTGGGCGCCCTGGGCAGGGCCAACCACCTGGGGCAGGTCCTGGGCTGAGGACCGTCCTGCCTTCCCAGGGCTTGAGCCCATGGTGGCCTTTTATGGGACAGAGAGGTATGCCGTGAGGGATTAGGGGTGGAGCCTGGTGTATCTGTATCGTATCTGAGAAATGCCCCCCACCCCGCCCCTGCCAAGTGCCCCTGTGAGGAGCAGCTGAGGCTGGAGCTGATTCCCAGACAGCTTCTGCCCTGGCTGAGGCCCTGGCCCCTTACAAACAGCATAGAAGCCCCATCCAGCCAGGCCCGGGCTTCCTGGGGGGCTGGTCAGGGCCCCGGGGAGTGAGGCCCATTCGGGACACACACCCTCCCCAGCCCCCTGCGGTCCTGTCTTCGGGGGACTCAGACCTTTGCATCAGGGGCCAGACAGATATGACAATTCCCACATACTCTGGGAACTTGAACAAATTATGCCATCTCTGGGCCCAGTTTCTTCACTCTAAGATAGAAATAATAATACTCACTTCATAGGATTGACCCAGGACCTAGCACATAGCTACTCAATCACTATTTGAAGGAATGAATGAATGAATAGAAAGATGACTAGGTTGGGAGGGGTCTGGAGACCCATCCCTAGCAACTTTATTTCCTCAACCTCTCACCTTGCTTGATCTAAACATCCCGAAGTCTCTCCCCATTTCCCAGCTCCATCCGTAACCGTCCCCCACATCCTCTCATGGTCAGGCTGTGACTCCCTCTCGCTCTGGCTGGTTGCCTCCCAATAGCCCCTGTGCCCAGGTGGTTTCCCTGATGGCAACTGGCTTAGGAGTGACACATGACCTGGCTCTGGCCAATGAAGCAGGAGGGGAGGTCTTTTGGGAGGCTGCAGGGAGGGAGTTCCTGGCTCCCAAGAGAAAGATACTAGAGGAAATGGCCCCTTTCTGCCTCCGGATATAGTCATGTCCACTGGTGACATAGGAACTCGTGCAGCCTTCTTATGGCCATGAGGGGAACTGGCCCGAGGACAAAGCCACGGATGGGGATCGTACAGCAGAGAGTTCCTGAACTGCTGGTCATACCACACCAACTGCCCACCTGCCTCTGGACTTCTCTCTGTGTGAGATAATGAAGGTCCTCATTTGTTAAGCCAATTTGAGTTGGGTTTTCTTACTCACAGCTAAACGTGTCCTGTCTGATCTTCTCTCCAGCCCCTACCTGCATCATTCCCAGCACTAGTCAGCAGATGTGCCCAGTCCTGGGCTTTGTTGTAAGGACCCTGAGATGAGCCAGACTCTGTGCCTCCCCTGGGGAAGCTCATAGTTGTGAAGGGAGAGCCTGGCAGGTAATTATCAATAGATGGTTGCAAGCTTGTGAGCAGAGGCTGAGGGTATCTGGGGAGGGACAGACTAACTGTCCGGGGAAGTTAGAGAAGGGTTATGGGATATGGGTTTTGAAGGATGCCTAGGGGTTTTACAGACAGACAAAAAGAATGTGTTCCAGGCAGAGCTAACAAGGTCAATGAAGGGGTACAACTTTGCTTAGAGAACATTGGTGAAGCTCAAGTTAGGTCCATTGAGGAGTGGTGAGCAGAGGCTGAGTGTCTCGCCCAGGAATCTGTGTATCCTGGGGAGCCAACAAAAGTTTTATGCAATATGTACATTTTGGATTAGAAGAGCCTGGGTGTTCAGGATCGAAGTGACAAGGATCTTACCTGGGTGGGAACAGAGGGGAGAAATGGGGAAACTGGTGAAAGAGGTATTGTAGAGGCCCAATCCTGGGCTTTGGTGACTGAAGGAGAGAGTGAGGGTGAAGGGGGAGGGGAACGTGATGGCCAGATTCCTGGTATACGAGGGAGAAGGGGTGGTTGTATAAATCTTGGAGCAGGGGACTGTGGTAGCCAGTCTCCAGGATGGCCCCCAATGATCCAGCGTCCTGATATTCATGTCATCGTGTAGTCCCCACCTACACTGTACCAGGACTGGCCTACGTGACCAGTAGAATATGCAGAAAGAATGATTTGTGACTCCCAAAACTGGGTCATAAAAGACATCATAGCTTCTGCCTTACTCTCTCTTCCATCACCAGCTCTGGGGGAAAAGCCAGCCGGCACATTGTGGGTACGTTCAAGCAGCCTCATGGAGAGACCTGTGTGCTACGGGATGGAGCCCTCTGCCAACAGCCAGCAAGGCACTGGGCTCTCCCACCAACAGCCATGTGAGTGGGAAATGGAAACAGATCCTCCAGCCCCAGTCAAACCTTCAGATGACACCTTGGCTATAACCTCAAGGGAGGCCTTAAGCAGAACCGCACTGTGAAGTTGCTCCCAAATTTCTGACCCACAAAAACTGTGAGATAATAAATATTTGTTATTTTAAGCTGCTAGATCTGGGAGTAATTTGTTATACAGCAATAGATAATATTGGGACTTAAGCCATCGAGATCTTATTTTCCTACCTGTCCTTCCTAGAGTGAGGGAAGACTATTATTATCAATGGGAGAGGCACTCCCCAGCCCACATGGTCCACGCCTTCATCCACCTCTCTTTACAGCTTACAGACTATTTTTACATGAGCAAACCTTTCACTGTGGCAACCAACCCCAGGAGGTAGTTATAATCCCTGTTTTACAGAGGGGGAAACTGAGGCTCAGAGAGTTGCAGTGACTTGCTGAAGATTATACAGGTTGTCAGTGGCAGGGCCTGGACCAGAACCAGGTCTGTTCCCAGGCTCTAAGCGGATCCACATCCTACCTGATGTAAAACAAAGAATGTTGCCCACCATCCAGTTCTTCAAGGATCAAGTCATTAGCCACTGCAGTCGCTGACCTACAGTGCAGCCCAAAAGGAATTCAACACCAAGAACAGGATGAGGCACTCTGTTCTTTGAAAAAACAGGCCACTTAGATAGTTAGATACATCTCAGGAAGAATTTTAATGGACCCAGATTCTTGCACGTTCCCAGACATAGAAAAAGCACTAAAACCATTAACTGAGATACCTGTTTCTTGTGACTAGCAGTGACCTTTTACCAAAAGGTATACTTGATTGTATGTATTCTGCAGTCGAAATCATATATACACGTATCCTGGCTTCTTCCCCACTACCCGTTCAGAGCAGTCTCCTCAAAACTACTGAGAGGCTGTTTCCCGGGCTATAGTCTTCAGTAAGCCCCCTGAATAAAAACTGAAACTTATAACTCTTAGGTTGTGTGTTTTTCTTTTGGTCAACAGTGAGCACACAGTAGGCCCTCAGCACAGCCTGGGACCTGGCTGGCCAGGTGAAAAGGCTGGAGAGCCCAGCCACAGGAGCCTGCGCTGAGGGAGCTGCTCCAGCCTCCCAGGACATTTCCAGGATGGTGGCTCTGTTAGTGGTAGCCCTGGCATTTACAATGATCTTGGAAGGCCTGCCTGGGTCAGATGGCAACCCCTGTATTATTAGGTGGCTCTTCAAGGAACCCAGCTTCCTCTCCTTTCTGAGACTCCGCTCCAGGCCTAGGAGCCCTTGAGGCCAGGGACTGAGGGGCTGGTCGCACCCTTTGAGAACCGCGTGAGCAATGAAGGAGTCAGGGAGGGAGCCCAGGAGCATCCTCAGCTGGGGCTGAAGGCAGCTGGCACTGCATCCCTTGCCTTGGCCTCAAGTTCCACATTTCATCACGGAGCCCTTTATTTTACACCAGATGGGGGGCCATGAAGAAAGAACCCTCAAGGGACTGGCCGGTACACAGGGAGACAGGCAGACACCCGGCAGCCTGCCAAGCAGGACAGGAGGTGCTGTGGGTTGTATGAGAGGCCCTGGAGTGGGAGAAGCAGGGTGGACCCGACGCCAACTCGTCAGTACTTCCAACCCACAGGCCAGTGTGGGGAGGGCTCCGTGCTTGCCTCTGCCAGGGGACATGAAGGGCTTGGTCTCAGCACTGCCCTTCTGGAAAGTCTGATCCATTGTTCCCAACATCTCCATATATCCCACTAGTCCTCCTGGTGATGGCTGTTACTCACAGTGGGGCTTCTCTCCAGCCTCACTCTTACACATTCTGCAGCCAGAGAGCCGGTGAGGCTCCCAGAGTCATCTCATCCCATTTTGTCCAAGCTCTGGCCCCAGGAATAGCCTCTCCCCTTGTGGATAAGGCCCTGCCACCCACGCCCACTGAAGAGCCCCTGAACACAGGTGAGGGTGCTTTGTGGAAAATAGCCCCAAGTAGATTTAGCAAATAAAAATACAGGCTACTCAGTTAAATGTGAATTTTAGATAAACAATAAATAGCTTTTAGTATATCACAAATATTACAAGGGACTTACTTATACTTAAAAATTATTCATGATTTATCTGAAATTCAGTTTAACTGAGTATCCTGTATTTTACCTGGCAACTCTAGTACTAAGACTCTGAAGTTACTGCTGTTTCCACCTCCACCTGGGAGTGGCCTTGGTCCTCAGAAATCTTAAGTTAATGGACCCTTACTGGGCCCCGACTCACTGCCAAACACCCTGCTAAATTGGAAGGCCCTGAAGACAAATGGGGCAGGATCCCTTCTCTCAAGTAGGGAAAGGAGACATGCAACCAAATAAATTGTAAAGTACTGGCTATTAGGGAGGCACTCAGCTGCCAGCAACCAAAAACCCAATCAACAATGGCTTAAATGAAGAAGGCTTTGTTTCTCACACAAAACAAGAAGTCCAAGTATGTCTGCTGCTAGCTTTGGCTCAGCAGTTCAATAGTATCAGAACCAAGATTTCTGTAATGTCCTTGACTTTTCCCTCATGGCCTCAAGATGGCTGCCATGGCTCCAGCCATCATAGCTGTGTTCAAGATGGAATAAAGAGTGGAAGGCAAAGGTTTTCCAACCCTGCCTGCTGCAATAGATTTATATTCATGTCTTATTGGGCAGAACTGGGTCATACGGCCACCTCTAACTGCAAGGGAGGCTGGAAAAGTAGACCATAGGATTATCATAATCAGATTAGATCCATCCCAATGTACTGCTGGGGCTGGGACCATTGCTTCCCCGCAGGAAGATGAGGGGAGAGGGCATTGGGCAGGCCCAACTGGTCTGCCATGTGTTCCAACAGAGGTTTGCACTAAGTGCTAAGGGAACACCCAAGGATGTAGTGACATGCTCTACCAGAGGGGTGGTAGTCAGGGAAGGCTTCACGGAGGAGGTGGCTTTTGAGCTGAGACTTGTGGGATCATTAGGCATTTGCCAGGAGGAGAAGGGAATTCCAGGCAGGGAGGACAGTGCAAATAACTGCAAGGTAGGCATGGTGACTGCTGCGGCCAGGGGTGGGTGGAGCTCTCAGTGAGGCCATCCTGAAGGGTCTTGATGGCCATACTAAGAAGTTTGTGCTTTACCCCAAGAACAGTTTTCTGTCATCTTACTCAATGTCTCAGCGGCATTTGGCCCCTTTGAATGCCCCTCCACCCTCGCCTTCTGTGGCTTGTGACCCTCTCGTGCTCTCTTCCTCATGTCCTGCTCAGGGTCTTCTGTGAACTCCTGCTCCTCTACCTGGCCAGCCAGGGTCCTCGGTTTAAACCCCCCACTGAACCATGTTCATTTACCCCAGAGCACTTGCCGCGGTTGGTAATTAGATATTCATTTGTGTGGCTGTGTGATTACTGGCTTTCTCCCCTCCAGCCTGTAAGCTGATCCTGTGCACCTGCGCCTGGCACATAGCAGACCCTTCCTAAACATCTGTTGAATGAGCTGATGAACAAAGGGTAACGTGTGTGATGGCGGGGGGGGGGGGGGGGGGAGGGGGGAGGGGGAGGGGCGGCATCAAAGGGGTGAGAGCTGGGAAGAGCTGTGGCTTGTTTCCTTGTGTTCTGGTCACTCCATTGTCCACTGATCAGAGGGGACAGGAATGGGGGATGAGGTACAGGCAGGCTGGAAAGGGGAGACCAGATAGGATACTTTCGGGTCTTTGGTTCTGCCTCTGAGGACCCCAGACCAGTACGGGTGGGCCCCCAATGAGGCAAAAAGAGATCTGATTCCCCCCTGGTGTTTCTCATCTCTGGGCATCTGGCTTCTTCCTTGCAGGAAGAGGATGGTAACACGCAGCCGCCCCCTCCCCGGCCAGCTTGGGGCAAAGGCGGCCGAGAAAGGGACAGCATGGTTTTCGAGTGGGCCTTCTTCCTGTGTACACAGCTTTCTCACTGCACCGGCGGGTCCAGGGTGGGGCCCACTCTCCATCCTCAGAGACCCAGCAATTCCCAGCAAAGCCCTGAACAAGGGACCAGAGCCTGAAGAAGGGTGGCACCTTGCAGCTGTGTTTGCTTCCGAGCAGTGATCCAGACCCCAGGAGAGGTGAGGTCTGTTGACACCACTGCCCCCATTACCTACCACCCTCCCAGAGCCCTCAGGGAGTACAGCCCGCAAAGGATGACTCGGGTGTCGTTGTCCCAGCGGGGGTTGGAAAAGAGTTTCCAGGCACAAGGCAGAATGTAAGGAAGATAGAGTTTATTAAAGAGAAGCGTCGCTGCAAGAACAGCGGGCCGACTTTCTGGTAGCCAGGGAAGGTCGACAGTGAGCATGGGTTGCTGGTCTGGCTTTATAGCCAGGGAACCTGCAAGTCATCTGCTGACTAGGCAGAGTATGTATACTTTCAGTGTGCTGAGCGGGAGAAAAACATGGCAAATGTCTTTCCTTATATGGGATGGGAAAGGGACAGGGCATGCTGCTTGGGAGGGCTCTGGGACATGGCAGTGGTCACACTGTGACACAGTGATAGGAGTCCTGGAAATCTTTGTTCAGGCAATACTGGCCCCTTGAGTTTATCTTGTTCTTTGTCCTTGGAGCACACCACATCGGGTGTGGGGCGGGGAGGGAGGAGAGGAGAGACAGCCTGGCTCTAGGTGTAGTTCACACAGTAGGGTATAGACAGAAGCCGAGCATTATGTGGACGAGGCCCAGGTAGCCTGTGATCTGCCCCAATTCTGCCCAAATTCTCAGAGAGTCAATGGTCTTCAGGACCCTACAGCACATCAGATTCAGCCTTCACAGCACCCCTTGTCCGCTCACCTCGGTGACGGGACCTCACCGTCTTCCAAGGCAGCCGGTTCATCCTCAGCTGGGCCCCCCGGCCGCTGTACCAGTCCACGCAGCTCCCAGAGCAGGCTCCGCGGTGGGCAACATGACCTTCGTTTTGCAGTTGAGTGACCTGAACTGGGAGGCCAAGGGCACACAGTGAAGCCGGCCTCCTGATGGCCATGCCGGTGCCCCCCACACCCGAGAGAACGGGCAGCACCCCTGTGGTCCCTCCCTCTCCAGAGCTCAGCCCCGCCTGGGCAGCCCCTCCTCCACCTCTCCCAACAGAAGACACACACACACTTCCAGCACCAAGTTCTGCTGCGGAAGGAGCAGACACCCTGGCCTACCTTTCTGGTTCTCCCTGTCCTGTACTAGAAGCTGGCCCTTTGCCTTCCACAGGCTTGCGAGGAACCTTCTGGACTTCTCCCCAGGACTTTTCCTTTTGTCTCTCTGTGTCCCCATCTGGGCGCAGCCCTATCCACTCTAAGGGGGAGCACAGCTAGGCTCTCGCTGCAGAGGAGGGGTGAGACCAGGAGGGGCCCACGGACCCGCAAGAGAGGCTCAGCAGGCTGGGCACCGGCCAGGAATTGTGTCCCCAGCTGATGACGACACTCCCAGCGCCGCCACGTTGCAGCCGAGCGGACCTCGGCTGTACCCAGCGGGCTGGCACGGAGGTTAGAACCCAGAGCTTTGGCATCTGTCTCCTGGGTTCAATCCTCGCTTCTTAATGGTATGACTTGTGATGATTTACTTTACTTCTCTGCGTGTCGGTTTTACTATATGACGACAGCGATGAGTCATTCCTACCTCATAGGATCGTTGCAATGATTAAACGAGTTACTACCTTTATCCAGCAAATATTTGTTGAGTGCCTGCCGTGTGCCAGGACTGGCAGAACAAGAACAGTTCTGGGCACGGGGGATAACGCTGTGAATGAAACCAAGGCTCTGATCTCATGGAACTTAATTTTTTTTGTTGTTGTTTTTTGGCTATGTTGCACAGCTTACGGGATCTTAGTTCCCCAACCAGAGATGGAACCCACGCCCTTGGCAGTGAAAGCACAGAGTCCTAACCACTGGACCACCAGAGAAGTCCCTCATGGAACTTTATATATATGTTGGGAAGGGGTTCTGTGCAAGGGAGGGGCTCCTGAGCGGGGGAGGGGAGGGAGTTCTCTGACGGGGTGGCGGAGCGAGTTTCTGTGAGGGGAAGGGGGAGAGTGGGCTCCATGCAGGGGAGGGGTTCATGGAGGAATCTGGTCCCCCACCCCATTCACACGCATACACACATGTACACAAATGCACACAGAAACACGCGTACATGCAGACGCATGCCTGCACATACACACACACAGAGCTCTGAGAAGACCCAGGTCCGTTCTGCCACATCCAGCAGGCATTGTGGCCACCCTCTCTGCAAGCCCCCTTCCTGGCTGTGAGCAGGGCAGGATCAGTGGGCTGAAGACCTGGGGGCTCAGCAAGACTCTGCTTTTACTGGCCAAGTGGCTTCCTTCCCAGAGCCTCGATGTGCTCATCCATAAAATGGGAGTGAGAGTCCCTGCCTCCCAGTGTGGGGTGCCAGGCTCAGGGGCCCTGCAGGGCGGTGGGGGGAAAAGAAGCCAGGTCTCACCATCCTCTGCCCTCATTCTGACCTAGCTCAGCCTCTCGGGACAGGTGAAGGGGGATGGGCCGGCTCCCGAAGGCTGGAGAGGGCTGGAACTGTTACCTAATACCACCCGGAGCCTCCCAGTGAAAGTCGGAACCTGACCCCATCAGACCTTGGTTCTCAGGAAAACTGACCCTCTCCCAGGTGCAGAAGCCACCAGAAGGGCCTGGCACCCTTGAGAAGGGAGGGGTCAAGGCCCTACGGAGAGACCCGGGCTTCTTCCATCAGGACTTGGGACTGCAGCATGAAGGCTTAAGGCTAGACTCCAAGCAGAGAGTTCCACCTCAAACATCCCAGAGGGCTGGCTGAACACCAAGGGGGACTGAGCCACACTGACTGGAGAGGACTGGGTGGAGGCCGACGCAGGGCAGGGCAGGACCCGGGCAGTTTTCACTCATGGGAGAAAGTCTCTGGGGATGAATGGGATGCTGGGGTGTGGGATTTGCCTCTACTCCCTGTGCAGCCCTGGGAAAGGGTTCTTTCCTCTCAGGACCAGAGGGGATCTAAGGGCCTTTCCCGCACAGCCATCAGTGCCCCTAGGCCGAACCAGCCTGGGAAAGGACCTTTTCCACTGGAGAAATGTCTAATAGGCAGTGTCACCCGCACCTTCAAACTTACCCACCTGCTCCCACGTTGAACACACACAACGATGCATCCACCTTCCAGCTGCCCAAGCCGCCATACTCATACACACACTCCGTTGCTCCTCCGCCCATCCCTGGGTTCCTCCAGGGAAGGAAGAGTGACGGGGACGGGATGCTGCTACTGGGGCTACCGCCCGCTCCCTCAGGCCCCAGGGGAGGTCCTGGTCTCTCCTGTCCCTCCTCACATCCCAGATAAGGAGAAGGGATACTGGGTTAGCAGGATTTGACACCTGCAGTTGAGGCCAGCTGATTTCTCGAGGGACGTGGGCTCGGGGCTGTCCCAGCAGCCACGGCCAGGATGGCGGAGAGTTTGCCTCACCCTGGCAGAGCCCTCAGGAAGTGAGGCTGAAAAACCCTCCTTTTCTCCACTTGCCCACTTCCTCAGACAGCGGAGAGAGGAGGAACTGGGGGCAGGTGGGATCTGCGGAGTGGGACACCTGGGCTCCATCCTTCCATGTGGGGAGTTCAGCTCTGCCCTACCTCACCTGTAATGGCAGGTAACACTTCTGTGCACCTGGAGCCCTGGGAGTTAACAGAAGAGGGACCACAGCTGGGAGTGAACAACAAAGAACAGACGAGAAGGCTCAGGGGTTTTAGATTTCTTCTCTGCCAGCCACAGGAATGCCCAGACGGCGTGGGGGGTGGGACGGGGGAGGGGCCGCCCCATCACATGGCCAGGGAGATCCCGAGAGCCGGCTTCGGCAGAGAGCTCAGGCACATGGAAGGGCCAGCTCTGCCCACACTTAAATGTCCTCCTCCAGCCCCATGAGCCCCGGGTACACGAGGAAGGCAGGGGCAGCCCCAGGGGAGAAGCCGGCTTCAGCCACGTGAATGTGTGCAGCTCCCTTCAGACCCCCCCACAGTGACCCGAGCAGGGAAACCCACGGAGGTTTCCACCACCCACAGGATCCAGTCCAGACTCCTTAGGCTGGCCCTCAGGGCCCTTCTCACCCTGGCCACCACGGCCTCTCCACATCGATCTCTCGGTGCTGGCCCCATGGGCCCTTCCATACCACACTTTCTGGGCTGGCCAAGTATCTGGTCCCAGGCTGTCCTCTCCTCCTGGAATGTCCTTCTCCACATTCTCTTCTGGGGAGTCCTGCCCTCCAGGCCAGGTTCGGGGATCACCTCCTCTGGGACACCTTCCCTGGGTGCTGTAGGGCTGGCTGCTCCCTTGTCTGTGCTCTGCCAGGGGTGAGCAGATGTCTCTCCCAGAGCTGGGGCCTCCCGGGGTTACTGTGGTTTCTGTCTCCCTCATCAGACCTCGATGGGAGCGGACCGTGGTCCTCTTTGTGCCCCAGCCCCTGGGATGAGGCCCAGGATGTAGCAGATGCTCAGTAACTATTTGGTAAGGGAATGAATGAATGAATGAATGAAACAAATGAGTGAGGGTGGGCACTGTGAAGGCTCAGGCTCCCAGGATCTATGGCCCTTGACAATGAGCTCTCTGTGGGCCAGGTGGACAGGTCATCTGGGCTCAGAGAACCAAGCCGTGAGCATGGGTGTGGCCTCCCCAGCCCAGGATGCCCACATGCAGATTCCCAGGGCAACCAGCATCGATTGAGCGCGTACGGTGTGCATCACCCCAGGCCATTCTCCTCCATGCTCCACCCTTCCCACCTGGCCCTCTGCTCTTGTCCCTCTGTCCACCTGGAATGCTTGCACCCTGATCCTCTCATGGCTGCTCCTTGGATTCCATCAAGTCTCAGCAGAAAAGTCACCTCCTCCAGGAGGCCTTCCCTGATCTAAGGTTACCCCTCTCTATGCCTCATTGTCCTGTCTTAATGCTCTGCACCACCCTATCACTAGCTACTATTTTCTGTTTATTTTTGTTTGCTAATTGTCTTTCTCTTCCTCCCTGTCCCTGACACACAGATTATTAAACTCTTTGAAGGCAGGCGTTTGGCTACCTTGCTCTCTGCTGCATCTCCACACCTGGAATAGAGCCTGGCACCTAGTAGGTACTCAGTAGATGTTCAGTGAATGAGTGAATGCAGACTTTGGGGATGAGAGCCCAAGCCAGACAGCTCCCGTTTTCACGGAGTCTGAGGTGCAATACACAGGCACCTGCTTGGAGAAGGCCACCTGAATTGGTGCAATTTGCCACAGTTGATAAAAGCCTTTCCCCCACCCCTCGAAGCTGCATTCACATCATGTCAGGTGCCTCTGACAACCTCCCTGAAGATAGGGATGACTGTTTCCACTTGGCAGGTGAGGGAAGGAAGCTCAGGTGAGGATGCGTGCCTTGCCCCCAGGTCAAACACTAGAAAGAAGCATGGTTTGAACCCCCCTCCCTCTTTATTACCTATATAATCTCCCTGTGTGGCGCAGGCAAGTCTCCCTGAGCTCAGGGAAGGCAGGTGACTTGCCCAAGGCCTCATAGCCAGGAGAGGCAGCTGGAGCCTGGAGGCCCCCCTCTGCCTTCTGATCAGAGCTCCTTCCTTGGGCTCAATTTATAATTCCAGCTTTCCCTTCCCTCTCCCTGGGGCCCGGGGCTGAAGTCTATATTCTTCAGAATCTGGGTTCTAGCACCATCTCTTTCCAAGGCCTCAAGCAGTCTCTGCCTCGTGACCTCGTGACCGCAAAATCACACGGCCCTAAATGGCACACCCACTCGCACCCCTGCCTGCAGTCCACCTCCCTCTTCCGGCCTCCCTATTTCCAGTAGGGACTCAGTCACCTGAGTTCAAAATGTCATTTCTCTTCTACTCACCTCCCCCCGTTCCTTGCCACCGAATGAGCACAGGATGTTGTGGAACTGACCACGTTGTTGGTGGAGAGATGGCGAGGGGCGGGGTCCGGGGGCCCGGGTAGGGGTGGGGGAGCCGGCTGTGATGGGCTCCTGGGATTCTGAGCGGGATGGTGATGTACTGAATGTAGCCGTCTGGGGAGACGACCTTGCCCGTATTAGCTTCCTAGGGCCTGTAACAAAATGCCCCAAACTGGGTGGCTTCAAACAACAGACATTTTTCTTTCACAGTTCTGGAGACTGGAAGTCCAAAATCAAGGTGTCCAGGGGGCCATGCTTCCCCTGAATGCTCTAGGAAGGAACACTTTCTCCCATCTTCTCAGCTTCTGGTGGCTTCCAGTGATCTTTGACGCCCCCTGGCTGATAGACAAATCCACCCCCTCTCCGCCTCCGTCTTCACACGGCTGTCTTCTCCCTGTGGGTCTCTGTGTCCCTGTGTCTTTACGTGGCCTTCTTATAAGGACAACAGTCGTTGGGTTTAGGACCCGCCTGAATCCAGTATGGCCTCATCTTAACTAATTACATCTGCAAAGACCCTATTTCCAAATGATGTCACATTCACAGGTACCGAGGTTAGGACTTCAACATATTTTGGTGGGGAGGACACGTTACAACCCATGACCCTAACCAAAGGGTGCGCAACGGAGTGGGAGGCCCTGCGGATGACCGAAGTTGGGCCGGGAGGCTGCTGCCCCCGACGGGGTAGGGCCGAGGTGCGAGCCCTGGGGAGGGGCGATCGCTCTCCAAGCTGCGCTCCGGGGTGCAGCGCAGGTGGTGGGCTCGCTGCTGTGGCCACGTGTGTGGGTGCTGTGGGGCGCCACCTTGCTGGGGGCTTTCCTCGTCACCCTGACCCACTTCTTCCCAGGTGAGGCCCAGCGAGGCCTGGCCACTGCAGAGGGTAAGGGGGCAAGGGGCCGCACTGGGGTTCGTGGGGGGGAGCGTTTCTCCTGTGCCCTAAAAGCCTCCCCCGAAATCTCCCTTCAGAAGGATGAGTGTACGGGGGTGTGGTCCCGGCGAGGGGAGCTAGACGTGGGGATGGTAAGCTTTTTTTTTTTTTGCGGCTTGCGGGATCTTAGTCCCCCAACCAGGGATTGAACCCAGGCCTGTGGCAGTGTAAGCACCAAGTCCTAACCACTGGACCGCCAGGGAATCCCCTAGAGGTGCGGATGAGATTGCAGGAGAGGTGGAGGTCCGTCCCGTCCAGCCCTGGTAGGGGCGGGTGGGGACTCTCTGCTCTCCTCTCCCCAGGGAGACCCCAGGCTGCAGATGAGGCTGGGAAGGGGTCCTGCGTGTCCTGCCTCCATGGCCTGGCCCAGCCTGATGGGAGAAGGGGTCTCACCTGCTCTTCTGAGCGCCTGATCTCTCCGGAGAGGTGCCACTGTCCTGGAAGGGTTCGGAGAGCTCTCGTACACCGAGGCCACCCCGCCTCGGCAGCAGAGTCTGATTGAAGGGGGCTTCAGGACACCCTGTGAGGACCGAGACCCCCTGCCACCACTCCTGGCGTCAGCACAGCCGAGTGGGCTCAGCTGGGCCAGGTGAGAGCCGCTGCCTGGGCCTGCCTGTGATCCCAGCTGCCTGCCAGCCCATTCCACCCACCGACCAGAACAGCGGAGCAAACAGGAGTGAGGAGACCCGGGTTCGGTGCTGGCCCTGTCATGGATTCACTGGGTGTCCTTAGCCAGGTAACTTCCCCTCTCTGGGCCTCACGTTCCCAAGTGCAATGTGAGGGCTGGACTCCGGATCTTTTCCAGGGTTACCTCAATGTCAGAGGAGCCTAACCCACAGGAATGGCTTTGATGGTGGAATTCCGGGCAGTGTGTGATGGGCGCTTGGAAGGGAGGTTCAGCCCGCTGGGCTTTTCCTGCTGCCCTGCTGCTAAAGATTTCACTCATCTCCAGAAGCTTCCTGCCAGCTGTCTGGTCATCTCACGTCGTGCCAGCAGCAGTCTGTTTGGGGAAAGCAGGAGGGTGGTGGGAGATGAGATTGGGGAGGGAGGCTAGGGTCACGTCAGGTAAGGTCGAGGAGGGGGGGTTAGGGGTTCCCACCCAAGGGCTTGCCTTGCTCTGTGACGTGTCAGGTGCACATGCATGTATGTACAGCATGTACTGGGGCACAGACCAGCCTATGCACAATTTTGTGCGTGTACGTGTGCAAATACACATAGGTGTGTGACTTAACCACATATGTGTGCATTTTTGTGGGTGGGTACCTACCTAATTGAACTTGAATTTATGTGTGGGTAAGGGCCCAGGTTTGTGAGTTCCAAGTGTCGTGTCCGTGTTTACACGTGCCTGTGTTGGTATGTGTGTGTGTTTGTGTGTGTGTGTGTATTTGTGTGGGCCCTCTGTGTCCCAACTGCCCCAGGCCCTGGGAAGGCCTGAGCTGTCCCAGTGTCGCCTCTATGGGTAGCCCACCTGATCCTTGGCTCTGGGGGTGCTGAAGACAGGCCCCCAGGAGGAGTTCCGTTAAGGAAGCAGCCTTGGGATGTGACTTGGACAGGCAAGCTTTCTTGGGGAGGGGCTCCAGGCTCAAAACAGAGCAAGATCCTGGGTGGCCTGGGATCTGGAGATGGTGTGGAGGCGCCTCAGGAGCCGAGCTTTGGGTCCAGGTGGGGGGACGCGGCTCCTGCAGCTGGCGGTTGTCCAGGCACAGATGGGCAGAGCAGAGGCCAGGGAGCATCCTGGGATGCAGACTAGGGGAGGTGCCCCTGCGGGTCTCAGGAGTCCAAGGTCCAGTACCCAACTCCGAGGCCAGCTCTGCCCTTCCCCAGTCCCCTCATTCCACGCTTGGGGGAACCTCATCCTACAGGATTGTCCTGCCTCCACCCCTTCCCGGGGCCCTCCCCCATCCCACCACCTGAGGGCGAGCGGGCACCTTCAGGCAGGGCAGGAGCTCTGGACTTCGGATGGGAGAGCTGTGCACACGCTCTCAGCTCGGCCACACGCTTGGTGTGACCCCGGAAAGTCACTTTGCGTTCTAGGCTGTTTCTGCCTGTCCCACCCCTCGGCCAGGGCCTCAGGACGGGCTCTCATCACGTCCAACTCTTTCCTACCTGCCCTCCCAGCCTCCAGGCTCACGTCTCCACCCTGCCTACTGGATCCCCGCCTTCCTGTCTTGGCTCACACCGTCACCCTGCGTCCTCCGGGCCCTGCCCTTGCTGGGTAACTCTCTCCTCCTGGAAGTCTCCTCTCTGACACCCTCGCCGCAAGGTGGGCTCACCTCACCTCTGCACCTGGCTGCTCTCTCTCACTCCATAGAGCACGTCTCCCTTAATGGACTGTGAGTGCATTGAAGGCTCAACTCGTTCTTCTCCATCTTCACGTCCCCAGAGCCAAGCACAGGCCTGGAACTCAGCAGTTGCTCACGAAGCGTTTGTTAAATGGAAGAATGAAGGAGCAGGTGTGTGAAGGAGGGACGCCTCGCAGGGCAGGGCGGCCATGCCTCTCAAGGCCCTTAACTTGAGTCGCGGTTAACCACAAAGCTGGTTCCCTCCCGGGAGGGGCCTCCTCAGAGGACGGGAGCGATCCCTCTTCCTCCTGTTCCCCCAGTGCCGGCCCCAGGGAAGGTTTCAGAGGCAGCCAAGGGGCTGCTTCTCTGCTGCCCCCTGCTGACGAAAAAGGGGAAACTGGATGAAGTCTGGAAGCTTCTCTGGCTACAGTGGCTCCCTCCTGGCCTGGGGATAAGAGAGAGGTTTCTGGTGCGCGGGGAATAATGGCCTTCCCTTTGCCAAACCTGCTGTATTCTTCATCCTCCTAACAGCCAGTGGTTAGGGTCTTCCTCTTTCCCTCCCTCCAAAGTCACCCCTTCGCCCCCGTGGAAGGGTGTGTGCTGGGTATCCGAGACCGACCCCCAGCTCTCCAGGCTGGTCTGGGCGCCTCCTGGGAGCGCCTGAACAGCATTGCTGAATTACAGTTCTTTAATCATCCACTCCCCCCACCCCCAGACTGAGCTCCCCAAGGGCAGGGATCCCAGTTCATTCAATTGCTCAACAGATCTTTACCGCGTGTCAGGGGGGTAGGGGGTTCTCTGCCCCCACGGAGCTCACCTTTCCGTTTCCAGGCCCAGCCTGAGGCTTGACACACACTTGGTGTTTGCGGAAGGGGGCACACTGGCGGATCATTCAACAGCAAGTTGGGGAGGGGCTTGGGAGCCCCTCCAGGTCCTCTCATATGCGTGTTCAGGGGAGAAATGCCCCCTCTGACCTGGCTCCAGGCTGCCTGCTGTGGCCCAAGCAAAGTCCAGGGGAACGGACTAAGGGCCAGTCTCAGCGCAGCAGCTGTGGCCGCAGCCCAGGCAGCCGCTGCTGTCAGCTGCTCTGCCAGACCCACCCTGCCTCCCTGAACTCCGTTCAGGAAAGCAGGGGTGGGGGAGACGGCTGAACAGAATGACCCCTGAGGGCCCTTCGGCTTTCTACTCGGGGTCGCATGAGGGCCCAAAGCCTCCACAGCTCCAGCCAGACAGCCCAGCAGGAAGGCCAGACGTGAGGGAGGTGACTGTGCCACACTGGGAGCAGGTGGCCACCTCACCTGCCTCTGGATACAGGCTGGGACTGGAGGGAAAATGTCCAAGGGACACACAGCAGCCTGCACTCAGCGAGTGAACATGATGGGAAAGATGCTGGGTGTGGCTGGAGACACCAGGCTCTGGGACTGCAGACAGGGCTCAGCTGCAGCCTGGGCCCCAGCTCCTCGGCTGGTGAATCCTCTTCACAATCCCGCTCAGGAGCCACTGTCTCAGCTTCATGCCCTGCCCCCCGCCCCAGTGCAGGCCACTCACTGCCCTGTCCACTGCTGCAGATTTGTGGGTGTGTCTTATCCACCTCCAATACCCAGGGCCTCCCAAAAAGCCAGCCCCGAGCAGGCCATGCAGCTCCAGGAGTAAACGAAGGCCGCGTGTGCTGGTGTCTCTGAGGACACCTGCATGTGGCGTGTCTTCTCAACGTGAGCCCACTTCAAAGAGCTCAGCTGAAGGCTGATCAGGAGCCAGGAGCTCCCCTCGGCCTGGTCGGGCGCCCGTAGGCTCAGTCACATCCCTGTCCCTGTCCCGCCCTGCGTGGTGTGTGGGGGGCCTGACCTCTGCAAACTACATTTCCCGGGCTCACTTGCCAAAGGTTACCTGGTTAATATGGCCCACAGGAGACCCTGCGGGTAGATCAGGCGACAAAGCCGCCAGGGCTCTCCTCCCCGCCTCTTGCTTCAGAGGCCACCGCGGCCGGTGCCTGTGTCACTCCCTGGCGTAAGGTCCCGCAGGCAGTCCTTCTTGTGGTGACCCAGCCTGGGGCCCTGGGAACACCACAGCGGCTCCCCGCTGTTGCCAATCTCAGGGTTGCCAAACTCTCCCGTTTGTCCTTTCAGCTCTCTGGGGACCTTCTCAACTCACGCCCTCACGCCAGATGCCCGCTGGGAGTCGTCTGCCTGACTTGACCACAAAGACACCACACACCGAGGGCAGGCTGGAGGCTGTTTCTTTATACAAAGGTAATCAGCACTATGGATCCAGAAGCATGCGGCTGCGGCTCACGCTGGCCCGTCGCACCACTTCCGGGGCAGAAGTCTGGGTGTGGGGCTGGGGGGTCACCGCAAGGGAGGAACACCGCACAGGCCTGGGGACTGGCGAGCACACCAGCCGGGAGCTCCCAAAGGGCACACGCAGTCACACGAACACGGCATAACCACGAGCATGACGTACGAGGACAGGAAGGGAATGGAGAGCTGAAACGAGCCACTGACCACCAATGCCCTCTTCTCCCAGGTGTCCTGTGGGGGGCGGGACAGTGGGTGGGCAGGGCCTGGGCCTGGAGCCAAGTGCCCCAGCTGTGCCACTACAAGGCCACGTGACCTCACTGCACGCTTTCTGCATCTGTAAACTGGGGACGACAAGCTGTACTTCACCAAGTTGTCACGAGGATGAATGAGAATGAAATAGAGACACATATCAAAATACTCAACACAGAGCCTGGCACATAGAGGTGTTCAGTAAGTAACTTTTTGTCAAGAACATCTCAGCTCAGAAAGGACCTTCCTCAGAAGGCCGAGATGGGAGATCGCTTCCCTGGAAACTCTCTCTCAGGGGATCAGGACCCTTGAGCACTCCTTAGAGCCTGTAGTCGCTGAACTGGCCAGGGCCCCGGAATGCACTGTGCCGGGGCAGTTGAGGGGGGCGGGGGGCTGGACCCCCAGGGAGGCACCCGCAGAAGCCGGGTAGACACCAGAGGAGCTGGGAACTGTGCCAAAATGGTTCTGCACATAACACAGGCCGGACGTGGGCTGGTACGGAGGCAGGCTGGCCGTGTGCCCAGGGACCCAGGACGGCCAGGGGGCCAGTTTCTGGCCACTGGTGTGCTGCATCTGGGCCACAGGGTGGTTCGGGGCCAGGTGAGGGTGGCCGCTCTGTGTGGGGTAGGAGCCAGGCACAGGGTTCAGCCTGGAAAGGAACAGAGAGAAAACGGTCGCTCAGCCACTCATGCCGGGGCACACAGCAGCCCAGCGGGCGATCCGCAGGCGCGAAGCGTGGGTCGCTATACTGCTTTCTATTACAACGTGCTGTGGACGGTTCCCATAACCAGCTGCAAAAGTGCCAAGCGGGGAGGAAGGTCAATCTCAACTGGACAGAAAACATATGCCCAGAGGGGGCAGGGCCCACTCACGGTCCTGCAGTAAGTCAGCAGGAAGAAGGGGTATCAGGCCCATGCCTGAGACACGCTGAGGTGTAAGAGCAGCTTGCAAACTGGATGGACCGGATGGAGATGGGGACAGATCACAGCAGTCAGTGTTTGTGGTCGGCTCAGCAACTGGACCCAGAGAGAATGGATCCCCCTCTGTGGGAGGGAGGAGGGGAAGGCTCTAACGGGTAACACAGAGCTTGGGCCCAGGCCTTGTCTGCTGGGAGATATTCTACCCACGTCTTCAGGAATAAAGACTCACAACTCCAAGTCCTGGCAGGCAGGAACCGACATGACAGACGCGGGGAGCTGTCTGTGCTGAGGTTGGAGACCCCACCACAGACGCGTGCGGCTGGGGCCACAAAGGGGGACACATTCTAAGGGTTTTAGCCTGTGACCTTCGTGCAGAGTTCCAAATATGAAGAACAAGTGTCAACACCACTGATACCCGTGTTAGGCAACTAGACTAAACCTGTATACATTTCAGTCCAAACCTAAGCTTACACATCAGCTGCTTAAGTACAGATACAGGACGCTTAACAGCACTTCCGGCATTTTAAAAATATAGAGGTTTTGGCCGATAAGAAGCTTGACAAGAGCCTCCAGGGAGGCAAGGCTGTCCGGGCAGTCAGGTCCGCTGCCGAAACAAACACGCGTGTTCTAATACTACCTGTGTCCCGTTGTCAGGTCATCCAAAACATCACGTTCTGTTCCGGGTGCCTACAGCAGGCCAGGATAATGAGGGATCGAACACCACGCCATGCAAGGGACACAGAAGGAGCTGAGAGGGTCACCATGGCCCCTGGCCAGATCAGCGCGTCATGGTGAAGCAGGATCACCCGGCACCACGGTGTCACAGTTACAGAGAAGTAACTGCGATTCAGCATGGAAGACCTTTCTCATTAGGGGCTGCCTTGGAGAGCCAGCCCCCAGCCGCCAGGGGTGAACATCGGCAGCTGTCTTAGAGGGGATTCCTTCACGGGAGAGGGCGGGGGAGAGAGCATTTGCAAACGTGGACCCTTAAGTTCTCTCTAGATTCTGTGAGAACAGCAATTAAGAGCCAAAAAGCTACAATACACCTAATTCTAGATTTAAACACCTCCCACCCATTTAGACTCCAGGAATTACTTGCCTGAAACAAAATGGGTGAGTGTGCATTTCTATTTTTCCCAGTACCTGTCCCTGCCTTTAAGAAATGGTCAGAGTGGGGAATTCCCTGGCGGTCCAGTGGTTAGGACTCAGCGCTTTCACTGTGGGGATCTGGGTTCGATCCCTGGTCAGAGAACTAAGATCATCCTGCAAGCCATGCAGCCTGGTGAAAAAAATAAAAATAAAAAAGAAATGGTCAGAGGGCTCTGAGCTGCTGAAGGCTGGAGTGTCCACCTCCTAAAATAAAGTACAAGGAGCAGACTCCAATTCAGCCGAAGTCCTGCCTCCAGGGCAGCGCGGGGGCAAGATGTACTGCACAGCTGAAGCAGAAAAGGGCCACTGACAAAGCACCTTGACTTTGTACTGAATCCGTTCTTTGGGAGGGACTTGAAGGAAAGGAAACCTCCTCCATTGTGAACTCTCAGCATCGGCAAAAACCAGTGAAGGCCACCTGAGGCCGGCAGTGTGTGCCCCAGCGACAGGGAGTCAGTAGGACCCGGAAGCAGGAGCCCCTGGCTCTAGACTGGGCTCTTCTGACTCTGTGTTACCTGGAGACAGACTCTTGTCCCCTTTGGGCCCTCTCTCTGAAAGGAGGGAGTCAGGCTACGTGAGCTCTGGCGGCTTGCCCAGGACTTTCCATTGAGAGTTAACGTGCCTAGACTGGAAAACAGTAAGCTTCGCCTTCTCCTGCCAGGTGGCCAAGAAAACCCTCTCAGGTTCGGGCCATGCCACCTCCTAAGGCTCCCAGTCCGTTGCGTGGACTGTGCCTCTTACCAGCGTCACACGCAGGAGCCCAATCCCACCTGCACAGGGTGCTTGTCGGCGCTGAGGGCTGTTAATGCCACTGGATGGGGCCACAAGTCACTCGGGATTATGCACAAGAGCCCCTTCCTGCTCGGGCCCTACTTCAGATGCAGCTGGGCAGAATCTAGGGTGCTCGGGAGAAATTTGTGCACAGATTTTTTTGGGCCCAGGCTGCCCACACCCTCTTGCCTATTCCCCAGGACAGTGAACGAGTCACACCCCCTAGAGGCCCAGGAATTGCTTTAGGAATAAAGCACAGAGTTCTATAACTTACTTCCGGCTTTGGGCTGCCCTTCTTTCAGCTGAAGAGCCGGAGATGTACTTGAACATCGAAATCTTCCTCATCAGGCTGAAGGGGAACTTCTGGTCGAGCTTCAGTGCAACTCGCTCTGGGAGGTCGATGGAGTAGCAGTAGGTGAAGCCATCTGAGGTTGGCATATTAAGGAAAACTGGAGGCAGCTAAAGGGAGGCGGGCTGAACACTCCCCAGAGGACACAGGTGCCCACATTGATTGTACAGGGGAAGTAAGTGCTTATTCCACCATAATATCTGACTGGAGTTTCAAGCTCAGGGGAAACCAAGAGTTGAGTTTCTATCCCCTGTACCTCAGAGGGAACATGACCCAGCAACAGGAGAGGGCAGACAGGTGCTAACATTTCACCTTCCCCTAGACACACCCATCCTGTCTCCTGAGCCCCTCTGGCCCCTTCAATCACAGTCAGAAGCCAGCACACATCTCTGTCTTTCCAGTGGGATGAAGCAGGAGGCTATCCTAATACCCTCTGGGAGGACTGACATCTTCTTGTACTTTGTCCCAAATAGGAGGAACCTTGTCTCAGTGTGACCAACTGAGCTTCCTGTGGGCCTCTGTGGCAGCCCTGGGAGGTCCCAGGGATGTGATGGTACTCTGGTCATCCGACCTGTGTCAGCCCATCACTGCCTAGACAGCCAAAAAGAGTCAGCCTTTATCCCACCATCCATCCGTCCTCTCGACAAATATTCATTGAACATCTAGTATGTACCAAGTACTGGGGTAGAATAAGTGGCCACAAGCAAAAGCTTATCTATGGATGACCACGCTGGGGACCGTAAGCTAGCCTAGGTAGGTCTGAGAAATTTTTCTCTAAGGATGTGATGAGGATGTTGAAGCCTAAATTGTGAGGGGTGCTGGCTAGAAGAGGGGTGCTGGCAGAGAGAAGACTGTACAGAAGCACCAAAAGAGCACTGTTCCTTGCGGCAGTGTTCTTAACTAGACTACTACTGGCGAGATAATTCTCTGCTGGGCTAGACTGTTCCACTCATTATAGGACATTTAGCATTCCTGGCCACCAGCCACCAAATGGTGGTAGTACCTAGTCATTGTGATAAACAAACACACCCTTGCTATGTCTAAATTCTTTCAGGGATGACAGTATGCTTCCAAATACTGATTCCAGGTGGTAAGCAATGCTGTAAGGAAGTCAAAAGGTGTCATGGCTGATGACTTCAGAATGATCTCAAGAATCTGTTCTGCTTCTGACTCTGATGAGGTAACAATACTAGACTAGTCCTCCCACAATTATAACTATAAACCAGGATACAACATTTCACACAATTGCTTTCAGACTTTGGACCACAAACACTACCAAACTGTGATACCTAAGAAAAGGGACACAAAGTAAGTGAGCCTCAAGATCAAGCTGGCTTTCTGCCCGGAGGCACTTTCTAAACCACAGCACAATCCAAGTATCACTCCAACTTTAGTATACGTGCGGCCAAAGCAAGCACGGGGAATCCAAGCAGAGTACAGTGCTCCTGAGCTGGAGAGACAAAGAGTTCAGGGAGGAAAAAATGCCTGCGATTTACAGGTCAGTAATGGAGAGGAGGCAGAAGAAGCTCCTCCTCTTCTTCTGGATGGGGCCACAAGTCCCTTGGGCCCGAAGAGGTTCCCCGAGTCTTTAGCTAAACACTAATGTAGACGTACATAGGCTGAGACTCCTCCAGTCAGGCAAAGAACAGCTACTGAAGAAACAACAACTATCAAAGAGCTGTAAGATTAACAACTCCTGGAGCTCCCACAGGACAGGGACACGCTCAAGTTCTAACCAGAGTAAAGAGACTTCACTGAACACCCAGGACATTCAGAAGAGACCCCCAAAAGGCAATGCCTTAACAAGTAAATTAACTACCTATTAGGAAAATAAATACTCTTTAAAGGAAGACAACAATATTCAGCCCTTGATAACACAGTATTCACAATGTTTATCAAAAAATAAAAAATTACAAGACAAGGGACAAAGCAAGAAAATAGGGTCCATAATCAAGAGGAAAAGCAGTCAAAAGAAACAGGTCCAGAAAGGACAAAGATGATGGTATTAAGAGACAAGTATTCTAAAACAGCTATTATAAATGTGTAAGTGAATGTGTTTAAAGGAAAACATAAACATAACAAACAGATAAAGAATCGCAATGCAGAAATGAAAACCATAAAGAAGAACCTCTTGAACTGAAATATACAACACAAGGAATAAAAAACTAACTGGGTAGGTTTAACAGCAGAGTAGACGCTGCGGAAGATGAGATTGCTGAACTTGAAGGCAGTGTGACAGAAATTATCCAAACTGAAATGTAGAGGGTAAAAAAGGCAAAAATTAAAAAAAAATACAACAGCCTTAGTGACCCACTGAACAATACCATGTAGCTTATATATATATAATTGGAGAAGAGAAAAGAGGATAGAAAAAAAATACTTCAAGGCATAATGACGATAATTTTTTTAGACTTGATGAAAATTCTAAACTCACACATCCAAGATCAACAAACTCCAAGTAAGGTAAACACAAAAACACCACCTCAAGGCACAAGATAATAGCTAAAAACCAATGATAAAGAAAAAATTGTGAAATGAGCCAGAGAAAAACAATGAATTATATGGGGAAACAATAAAAATGATTACTGATTTCTTATCAGAAACAATACAAACCAGAAGTAATGCAAGGACATCTTTAGAAGTGAAAGGATATCAGAGAAGGCTAGAATTCTATATTTAGTGAACTAAAAGCATTTTCAAAGAACCAAAGATGGAGAGAATTTTTCACCAGCATACCTACTGTAATGTTAAAGGAAGTTCTTTCGGCTAAAGGAAAATGATACCAGGTGGGAATTTGGATCTACACAAAAGAATGAAGAAAAATAGAGATGATAAATATGTGAGTAAATGTTGCTTTTTAAAAAAATATAATTGACTGTTTAAGAGTAGCAAGAGAAGCAGCAATGTATTATGAGGTTTATAACATATGTAGAAGTAAAACATAGAACAACAATAACACAAAGGATGGAAAGAAGGAAAACAGAAATACAATGGAATAAGATTCTTACATACAAAGTGGTATATTATCTAAATGTAGCCTGTGATAAACTAAAAATGCATATTTAAACTCTAGAGCAACCACTAAAAAAGAAAACAAAGAGGCATGGTTAATAAGCAAAGAAGATAAAATGAAATACTAAGAAAATATGCAATTGAAGGCAGGAAAAGAGGTAAAAAGGAACAAAGAACATTTGAGACAAAAAGAACACAAAAAGCAAGCTGGTAGACTTAACCCCACTATATCAATAATTACACTAAATGCAAATGGGTTAAACAAGCCTTTAAAAGGCAGACTGTCAGACAGAGAACCACCTATATTCCATCTACAAGAAAGATGCTTTAAATGTAGACATAAACATGTTAAAAATATAAGGATGGGAAAATATATACCTTGTAAATCCTAATTCTAAGAAAGGAGAAAGCTGGAATAAGTAAATTAATATCAGACAATGAAGAATTTAGGGCAAAGAATATTACCAGAGATTTAAAGGGTCAATTTCATAACAGTAAAGGGTAAATTCATTAAGATGATATAACAATCCCAAATGTGTATGTATCCAATAAACAGAACTTCAAAAACACTTGAAGCCAAAAACTGATAAGAACTGAAAGCAAAAAAGAGAGATCTACAGTATTAGCTGGAGATGTCAACAGTCTTCTCCCAGTAATAAATAGAATAACTATAAGGATATAGAAGATTTGAACAATACAATACCTTGACCTAACTGACATATACTGAACACTATACCCACCAATTGCAGAATGCACATTCCTTTCAAGTACACACAGAATACTCACCCAGATGTAACAAATGCTGGGCCAGAAATAATTTAAAAGGACTGTAATCTTACAAAGAATTTTCTCTGACCACATGAAATAAGAAATCAATAACAAAAAGAAATCTGGGAAATCACCAAATATTTAGAAATTAAGCAACTCCCTTATACATAACCCTTGGATCAAAAAAGAAATCCCAAGGAAAATTAGAAAATACTTTTAACTGAGGGATAATGAAAACACAACATATCAAAATTTGTGGGATACAGCTAAAGTAGTGCTTACATGGGGAGTGTATAGCTTTAAATTTTCATGTTAGGAAAAAAAGTTTAAAACCAATGAAATTAAACTAGAATTTAAAAATAAGATACATAAGAACAATGTTATCAATGTGGATTTATACACTACCCACACTAACAGCTCACAGAATCACAAATTGTAAGATATGTCAGGAATGCACCTTGTCCAACTCCAAACACTACCATTCTGATGTTTAAAAAAGAACCACTTTGTATTTTAGAATACTTTCCCCTAATTGCCAGAATATTTATACAAGGAATATGAGGCTTATCCTAAGTTTTTAACTACCCATATGGTAAAAGCCTACCATAAAAAAAAATTTTTTTTTTCTTCTGAGAAAAAGATTAAGCCAAACAAAAACAAACAAACCTGTTTCCTATTCCTTTCATGGAACATCTCCAGCCCATGGGTAGTTCAGGTTCCTCCAATAAAAAAAATTAGTCAAATGTAGGTTTACACCTTGGAAAAAATCAATACAGAATATTTTACTAACTGGCAGTGCTGAGCCAGTGTGAGGAGTAAGCTATGGTGATCTTTTCCAGATGAGAAAACTCTGGCCTAAAGAAGGGAAGTGACCTGCCCGAGGCCACACGGTTTTCAAAGCTGAAGCTAGCACACAGATTACCTACATCTGAGCTCACAGCTCTATCTACTTGACACCCCCAGGCCCCACAACTTGGTTCACCCTTTGGCATGTCATTGTTCTACAGTTACCTTCTAGGAAGGATACATGTTAGCCCAATTCCAAGTCCACAGACGTTACTGAGGAAAGAGGTCTGGGGAATGAGCCAGGAGGCACAGAGCAGAAGCCACGGCACCAGCATTGAGGGCACAACCATGCCAAACACCAGGGCCCTCCTCATCCGAGAGCGGACAGAATTGACTCCCAGCATGGCAAAAGCCACTGGGGTGAAACCTCTGGCATCCTCTACCTCCCCCAGCTTTGACAGCGATGACACAGCTTCAAAAGACAGGAAGATGATGGCGCAGATGATGGCGAAGATCACGGTGAAGAAGCAGTGACGGACGGTGCCCACGGTTCTCTCAAAATTGCCAGCAAAGCGCCAGATGATGATGGCACCGCACAGCAGGGAGACTGGGTTCTCGTAGACAAAGATGTAAGTCACCAGCCTGTAAACTGCAGAGGGAACTGAGTTAGAGGCCCAACGGTGGGTTGTTCCAAGAAGGGAAAGCCAGGTTACAACCCACCTAGGAAACGGGGAGCAGCTGGCTCTCATTGCCAGTGAAAATCAGCCCGGAGCCAGTGGGATAAGCAGAGGGAGGCAACAACGAAATACCCAGGACTCAAAGTAGAGGCGTGGATGTCTAATCTTCGCTCTTTCCCAGACCTGGAGCAAGTCTTATCTGTGACTGGCTTCCACGTGGGGAAAAAAATAACACTTTTTAGCGTGGGATGGTCTTTAAATTTGCAATGTGTTTTATAATCCTTTTTTAGGTTTTAATACTGACCTATCTCACCGGGCAGTTTGAGGGTTAATTAATTGTAACGGCTTCAGGTGGATTGAGTGGGTGTCACTTAACACTCTTTGTGCCCGTCTCCTCGGCTGTAATCCTGACCTCTCCTTCCATAGTGGCTGTTCAGAGGAAGAAAAAAGGGACCATGAATTATTTTGCACCTGTAAAGATTAGAAAACTATCACTGATAATGTAGATACAGAACTCAGAAGTCTTTCTTGAAAGTGCTGATCTAGTCTTCGAGGCAGAGCCATGCTTTATATGCAATAAGACAGCAAAGAATCTCACTTTTATTTTTCTAGAACCAGTCCTCTCTCTTATGTACTTTTACATCCCCACAGGCCAAAATACTAAACTGAAGGAGGGGGACTGGTGAAGTGGCAGTAACAGTGGACTTGGGAGCCTAAAGGCTTGGAGTGGAATCTTGGCTCTATCACATCCAGGCCGGTTGAGCTCAGTCAAGTCACAGGCCCTATCGGCTTCAGTTCTCTCTTTGTATAATAACAGGCATACACTCGAGGCCCTCAAAGGTCTCTTACATGTTTAATACTCACATTGCCTGTGAGCCTCAGAGAAGCCGTGAAGTAAAGAAAAAAAAGGGAGCTCAGTTTAGGCTGGCATTTTCCATCTGCCTCTGAAGACAGATGTGCTGTGTGTATCTCAGGTGAGGTTGGGAGGGACCAGTTTTAGATTTGAGCAGGGAGGCAGGCTATGAACCATGTACCTCAGTCAGGCCATCTCTGTAAGGCTTCATTATCTGAAGAGTACGTCACTGCTTGCTGAGTACTTCTGACACTGAAATCCCAAGTATAAATGTGAAGGTTCTAGAAGCAATTCTATATAATTTGGGGATCATAAACCCCAAGGTTCCAGTCCCAACACATCACACGATAAAAAGAAAAATCTGGGTTCCTGTGTCAATTATATAACTCAATAGCTCTGCGAGTCTTCGCATTAAGCCTCAGTTTCATCTAAATAATGCGCAACAATAAAGCCTACATTACGTCATGGGATCACCGTGAGTATTAAACGAGATTAATGCATGTGAATGTGCTTTGGAAAACAAGTCATACAAATTTCCCATTTTCCTCCCTATAAAAGAATGGGTAAGAAACAGAGACTAAGAACATCTTTTATGAGCAGATGTTTATACTTAATTGGTCTGCAAAATCTCTCACCCTCCCCGAGAAAACAAACACCTCTCCCAAAGGTAGAAGATACCCCCTCGCGCCATGAGCAGGGAATCGGAGTGGATTAAGATTAAAACGAAGAAGCACAATAAATTCTAAACCCCAGGAAGCCAGGATCTTATAGGGGTGGCCACAGATAAAGTTCAAGTGTCTTGACGAAGGCGAAAGAAAAAAATTTTTCAGTGGGGGGTTGGGCCCTTAAAGCAGACGTAGGTGTGAATGTGACAAGGGAGGGGAACAGAAAAATCCTCCTTGGTGATGGAGCAGGGGTGAATGAAACCTATTTGCTACGAATGGATATGGGGGCCTTGACCAGTCGGATGGAGACAGGTAAGGGAACAAATCTGGGTAGGGAAGCATTACAGTGGTGACGAAGATGGGGCTCTGCACAAAGACGTGGAATATGGGGCTGGTCTTCCAGGTGGGCAGAATGATGATGCGGACGGAGGCGGGGTGACGCGGATGCTGGGAGGCCAGAGCCCAGGGCCTGGCGAGGTCGGAGGAAAAGGGCTGGCACCCGGGGTCCGGCCCCGCCCTGCTCACCTTGCCAGTTGCGCAGAGCCTCGGACCGCAGCGAGAGGCCCGAGGGCGCCAGGGGAGGCTGCAACAGGAACAGGCGAGGCCCAGACACCAGCAGCGAGAGCAGCGCGGTGAAGAAGGTGGCGGATGGCACCTCGGGCCACAAGGACCAGCTCCGGTACCCGGGCTCCGAGACCGCCATGGCCGCCAAAGCTCCCGCTCCCCTAGGCGACTCCGGCAGGTTCTCGGCTCCTTCCGCCTCCTTGCGGCTGTCTCCCATGGCAACAGCGGAGGAGGTGGCCGGAAGCCCCGCCTCCCCGACGCCCCGCCCCGTGCAGAGTTGCCCAATCCGGTCGCGCTGGCCAGTCTCCCCCGAGCGTAGGACAGCGCCCTCTGGCGGCAGCACCCCCCTTTTCTGTGTTTACCCCCATTATACCAATGAAGAAACTGGTGTCAGGGTAATGCAGTTAAATGGCAAAGACAGTTAGAACTCAGGTTCCCCCCAGGTGCTATGGCCTGGAATTGGCTACTGGCAAGGTGCCTGGGTTAGAGAAACAGGGGTGAGAGAGGAAGGAGGGATTCTACTGAAGTCCCCGAAGGGATGTAATGAAGCAACAGTGATAACCAAGGTCTATTTCAGCCCTTAAAGTCTGAAAAGCACCTTCACCAGAGAACAGCTATTTAAAGTAGCCAACTGGAACATGGTTCCCCTGATTACAGATACTTTGGAAGGTGACTTGCCCAAGGTCACAAGTGGGAAGCAGTAGGACTAGGATCTGAATTCCTATTTGCTAGGCCCCGATTTTCTTCCCTTTTCACTACTTCCCTCTAATATCCTGCCTACTGCTACATGTATGTAAATTCGACTACTGAAAAATAAACAAATGCTTCACTGTCTGTGCTGGACATTCAGATCCGTTCCCAGCCCTAGTCTGCCCCCCTCAGTAGTTCTGGCAATATCTGTGCGCCCATGAACCTCAGGAAGAGAACCTAAGATTCTTTTCGTCTTTTGTGTTTAGTACTAAAATATAACCATATAATTTTCTGGATATAAATATACAGCAATGGGACATATTTCAATGAATGCTATGTATATTTAAACTAATGCTGCTCACGACGCAGCAGTGGGCATGAAAATTAAGGTTTTACTCAACAGGAAGCAAAACGGGAATCAGAAGTGTGGTGGAGCAGCTAAAAATAGCGAGTGGGGACTTGGGCTGCTGGAACCAAAGTCTGGGCCTTGGAAAGAGGAAGGGGGTGATGGTCCCATCTCCTCTGTGCCCATCAGACCACTCCAGGAGTTCTGGGTCTACTTTCAGACATATATTCTGAAAAAGGATGTAGAAAATTAGAGCTTGTCCAACACAAAGTGGCTAGGACTGGGAGGAAAGGGGGAAATTTCAAATCATATCTTGATGAGGGACAATTAAAGGGACCAGGGAGACTTCCGTGGAGAAGCTTCAGTGGTCCAGACCACTGGCTCTAACTATGTGAAGGGCTTTCCTGAAGAGGGGGAGTAGACTTATCCTGTGTTACTCCAGAGGGGAGACCTGGAAATGATAGGGTGACACACTTGACTGAAGAAAGAACTTTCTGACTTCCCTGGTGGTGCAGTGGTTAAGAATCTGCCTGCTGATGCACAGGACAAGGGTTCGAGTCCTGGTCCAGAAGATCCCACATGCCGCAGAGCAACTAAGCCTGTGCACCACAACTACTGAGCCTGTGCTCTAGAGCCTGTGAGCCGCAACTACTGAGCCTGAGTGCCACAACTACTGAAGCCCACGCACCGCAGCAAGAGAAGCCACTGCAATAAGAAGCCCGTGCACCACAACAAAGACTAGCCCCTGCTCACCGCAACTAGAGAGAAAGCCCGTGTGCAGCAACGAAGACCCAATGCAGCCAAAAAATAATAAATAGATAAGTAAATTTTTTTAAAAAAGAAAGAACTTTCTGACAGTTTGGATTGTCTATCCGTGGCATGAGCTGCCTTAATAGGTAGTGAGCTCCCTGTGACTACAGTGTGCAAGCAGAGGCAATCTGGGGACTTGATGAGAAAACTGAAGTGATTCAAGCATCAGTTTGGAGGTGGAACTAGATGCCTTTGAAAATCTTTTTGGACCTTCAGTTCTAAGACTCCATAAACAAACAAACATATATGGAGTGTTGATACATTCGCCACTTACCGGGGGGTTGGGGATAATTGCATTTGGATTCCTGGCAGGATGAGAGTTGTGGTGACATCACATATCCTACAGCCAAGGGCTGTGTAGTCTAACGCAGGGAGCACCCAATGGTTTCCCTTCTCTCTGATTCTGCCTCCCTCTTCTCATTTTTTCCAATTATGCCCCCAGAAAACCCCAAGACCTTCTCTTCAGCTCAGGTGACAGAGGACTGTCACGAGCAAAGCAGAGCCTTCTTCAGCAGATGGGCGCAGGGAGGGGGCAACCCAGTACCATGAATCTTTTTTGTCCTGTCTTTTCACTCTTGGTCTGCAAACATTTCCAGGCCTCAAATGTGCTACCTGGAGTTGCCTTTGTTTACGGTTCCACCAAGCATCCTCCTCCTTGGAGAGTGTCTAGTTTTCCACGTGCCAGACTTGGAGGCTGGGGGACGGGTGACTTCTCAGGGGGCACACATACCAGTGTGGACATTTCTAGATGAAACCCACGAGCAATGCTGTCCACGTCCAAATCCCCAGATTCTATGTATATGCTACCTTATGTAGCAAAAGGGACTTTGTGGGTATGATTAAGCTAAAGATTTTGAGACGGGAAGATTATCCTGGATTATCTGAGTGGGCCTAATGGAATTGTGAAGGTCCTTTTAAAGCAACAGGAGGGTCAGAGGGAGAGACGGCAATGTGATGACAGAAGCAGAGGGTGGAGCTATGAGGCTTGAAAGCGGAGGTGGGGGCCACGAGTCAAGGAATGAGGGTACCGCTAAAAGCTGGAAAAGGTGAGGAAACAGATTCTCCCCTAGATCCTCCAGAAGGAACACAGTTCTGCTGACACCTTGAAGTAGCCCTGCAAAGCCCATTTCAGACTTCTAACCTCCAGAACTGTAAGATTGTAAATGTATGTGGGTTTTTTCCCCAATGTTTTTTCATTGTGGGAAAGTACACACCACATTTACTATCTTAACCATTTTTAAGTGTACAGTTCAGTAGTGTTAAGTACATTCATAATGTTGTGCAACCATCAACACCAGCCATCTCTGTAATTCTTTGGATCTTGTACACATCAAATGATAACTCCCCACTCCCTACTCGTCCCAGTCCCTGGCAACCACTATGTGTCTTTCTGTCTCTATGAATTTGACCACTCTAGGTACCCCATATAAGTGGAATCATGCAGTATTTGGCTTTTTGTGACTGGCTTCTTTCACTTAGCATAATGCCCTCAAGGCTTATCCATGTTGTAGCAGGTGTCACAATGTGCTTCCTTTTTAAGGCTGCATAATATTCCATTGTATGGATGGACCACACGTTCTTTATCCATTCATCTGTTGATGGACACTTGGGTTGTTTCCACCTTTTAGCTATTGTGAATAATGCTGCTCTTTGAGACTTAGCCTTCAATTCTTTGGGGTATATACCCAGAAGTAAGATTGCTGGATCATATGGTCATGCTATTTTTAATTTTTTTAGGAGCCTCCATACTGTTTTACAGTGGCTGCACCATTTTACATTCCATCCAACAATGTACAAGGGTTCCAATTTCTCCACATCTTTGTCAACACTTGTTATTTTCTATTTCTTGGATAGTAACCATCCTAATGGGTGCAAAGTGGTAATTTGTATTGTGTTAAGCCACTAAGTTTTTTTTTTTATTTTATTTATTGATTGATTGATTTTTGGCTGCGTTGGGCCTTCATTGCTTTGCGTGGGCTTTCTCTAGTTGCGGTGAGGGGGGGCCATTCCTCGTTGCGGTGTGCGGGCTTCTCATTGTTGAAACCACTAAATTTGTAGTAATTTGTTATGGCAACGATAAGAAATGAATTCATTCCCTCACTCACTACACTGGTCTCTGTTTTCCAAACAAGCCAAAGTTGTTCTCACTTCAGGGCCTTTGCACATGCTCTTTCATCTGCTGAAATGCTCTCCTGGCTCTTAGTATAGTGGCCATGTTCTTAGCCATCAGGTCTCCAGCTCAGATGCTGCTCCTCATAAGGGCCTTCCCAGGTCACCTCTTCCTGTTACTTCTTTCAGTGCACTCCCCTGTTTGTGTCTTTACTTATCTAACTGTCACTCTTACTAGACTACAAGCTCCCTGAGGGCAGGGACCTGCCATATCCCAGCACTTAGGATAGAGCCTGGCACACAGTTGGTACCCAGAAATACTTGTTTAGTCCCTGCTCTCCACAGCTGGCGTCTCTGGTGTGGGGAAGGAAAGGCTGTGGAGGGTTCGAGGAGGTGCTAAACAAACACCAGCTGTCGCACTTCGCACGGCTGAGGCAGCACTGGGACCAGTGCCAACCACCCAACTTGATGGGGCAGGGGTGTTCCTGGATTTACCGCCCCCACCCCCAGTGCACATCTGCAGAAGGTACAGAATGACCAAAGGGCTCTGGGGGGCTAGAGGTAGGGTGGGGACTGGACCTCATCCATCCCCAAGGGCAGTTCCAGAGGCGCAGAAGAGCAGGTTCCTCTTGGGCGGACCCCACTGAGCAGCGCTTCTCCTTCCTGACCCGTAAGTCCCTCTCTTTCCTCCTCATTTCCACCGAGGATGGCAGCGGTGCAGAATGACGTTTCTTAACTAGTTCCCAACTCCAGCTTCAATAAGCTGCTGTGGAGCCTCCAAGGCACGTCCTTACTGGCCCCTGGTGGACAACCCTGTGTAGGGTTCCTCTAGTCTGTTGGCGAAGAGGCCACGTCCCAGAGCAGAATACTGCTCCCCTGCTGGCTGTCCTGGGAAGCAGCCCACATCTAGACGGATGGTTTTAATTCGGGGACAGCTGAGTAGGTCCAAAATCCTGGATGGCTACCCCCAGAGCAATGTAACTTCAGTCCTCCGTGGCATTCGGGTGCCATGCCATCTCGCCCCAGCTCTCTTTTCCCACACTCGTAGCGTGGGGTGCACGGCAGCAAGCTCGCTGCCTAAACACACATCCCCCAGGGAAAGGAATGCCGGTTCCCTGACCCTTCTGGCTGGCATCCCATTTTCTACAATGATCCTCCTTGGATCTCCCCCAACACTTGGCTTCAGTGGGGCCTGGGGAGAAAGGGTGGCAGTGGCCAAACAGTGGAAGCCCTTGCAGGCTGTGGTGAGGAATGCAGATGTTATTCCAAGAAAGTGGAAAGAGGGCTTATGCCAGAGTGTCATCAACCATTTATGGTTTCGAAAGTGGAGGAAATGAGCGCCCTCAGACATTGCTGAGAGGACTGAATATTGGTACAATTTCTGTAGAAGGAAGTTTGGCAACATCTGTCAAAATGACTACTGCACATATCTTTGAGGCAGCAATCCTACTTCTAGGATTTTAACCTACTGACATACTTGCATCTGTGGAAAATGTCTTATGTAAAAAGCTATTTATTGCAGTGTTGATTGCAATAGTAAATACTGGAAACAGCCCAGGTGTCCGTCATTGTGGGGTTGATTAATAAATGATGGTACATCCCTTCAAAGGAATACTCCACAGTCATAAAAAGAAACAAAAAACTGAGAAAGCTCTGTATCAATATGGAATGATACCTAAAATATTTTGTTGAGTGGAGAAGCAAGGTTATTGTCAGTGGATATAGTGTGCTACAATAAATATAAAGAGGTGGGGAGAAAATAATACATTACTCTGTGCGGAATAATTCTGAGGCTTCCAGGGAGAGGAACTGAGTGACTGGGGAGTAGGTCTGGGAAGGCTTGCTCTTTCGTAATCTCTTTTGTACATTTAAAATTTTGTTATGGCCTGAATGTTTGTGTCCCTCCCAAATCCATATGTTAAAGCCCTAACCCCCAAGGTGATGGTATTCGGAGGTGGGACATTTGGGAGGTAATTAGGTTTATATTAGGTCATGAGAGTCGTCACCCCATAATGGGATTACTGTTATAAAAAGAGGAAGAGACCAGAATCATGTGAAGACTTAGCAAGAAGGTGGCCTTCTGCAAGCCAGGAAGAGAGTCCTCACCAGGAACCAAATCTGCCAGCAATTTGATATTGGACTCCCCAGCCTCTAGAACTTTAAGAAAGAAGTGTCTGGGGTTTTTTGTTTGTTTGTTTTTGGGCGCACCCCAAGGGATGTGGGATCTTAGTTCCCTGACCAGGGATTGAACTCGCGCCCCCTGCATTCAAAGCATGGAATCTTAACCGCTGGACCTCCAGGGAAGTCCCATGAAGTGTTTGTTGTTTAAGCCCCATGGTGTATGGTATTTTGTTACAGCAGCCCAAATGGACGAAGACATATGTGCAAGTAATACTATTTTAAAAAGTAAATAAAATTAAGGAAATGTTTTTACTCAATTATTTTTTTATGAAAGCATCTCTAACTTACAGTAAAAAGTTAATCTTAAGTATAATTGGCAAGTTTAACACACATATATATGTATGTATATCTCTCATGTGACTTTCACCCAGATGAAGAGAATTTCTAGCATCCCTTCAGGTCCTCTCCTGCCCTTTCTCAGTTTCCACCTTGCCCAACGCCAAGCCATTCCTCTCCCTCCTACCCCCACCATAACCTTTATTCTGACAGCTGTTACCATGAATTCATTTCGACCATTCTTGAACTTCATGAAAATGGAATCATATAGTAGTATGCTTTTATGTATGGCTTCCGTCATTCAATATATTATCTATGAGATTCATTGACATTGTTCTAAGTAGCAGTAGTTTGTCCTGTTGTTATTATTACTGCTGTGTGTAATATTGGGTTGTATAAATAAATCATAATTTATGTTTCCATGTTCCTGTTGATTAACATTTGGTTGTTTTCCTTTTTTTTTTTGTTCTTTTCCTTTGGTTATTATAAATGAAGCGTCAATGCACATTCTTATACATGATTTGTGTGTGTGTGTGTGTGTATACATCTGCACTGGGTATTTATATCTAGGAGTGGAGGACAGGTGTATGTGGTGGACACAGTGATGCACCGTTCAGATCGCCCTTTAGAAACGAAGGCCTATTTTCCCAGCTGCTAGGATGCTACCTGCAGAAAGCCCTCCACTACGGGTGCTCTATGGAGATTGGCTCAGCTAAAGAGAGCTGCCTTGCTTGAGGTCACAACACTTTCCTGGGTGGCCCACATTCAATGACATAAACTGGGAGCATAAAGGTGCATCCCGCACCCCAACTTGTGACAGTTCTGAAGGATCATGGCAGCTTCAAACTGCCCAGGGGTCGACTTGTAAGCAGCTCCTTTGCCTCTTTTCTGTTTGATCATCCCTGTTTTCTTTAGACATTAATCAAGGAGATGAGAGCATTAGAAAACATTTAATTTAGCTCCTGACTTCTGCTTTACTGGGTATATACAACATTTTAGGCAGTCCAGTGGTTAGGACTCGGCCCTTTCACGGCTGTGGCCCAGGGTCAATCCCTGGTTGGGGACCTAAGATCCCACAAGCCATGCAGCGTGGCCAAAAGAAAAAATATATATATAACACTTTTCCTGTTTCCTGAAAGGAACCTGTTGAGTCCTTTCCTGAATTAGAAGGAGTAAGAATAAAGAATTAAGCAGTTAAAGAATGACTGACCCTCTGCCCCTAGCTTACCCTCAGTAAACTTGCAGGCAGACCACGTGAACAAGACCGCATCCCAAGTAAGACCAAGAGAAGTCAGCAGGTCTGCACGCAATGGAAAGATGACAAAGAGTCTGACCTTTTGCCTTAATGATTAATTGAGATCGTTCCCCTTTTTCCCTTCAAAACTTGTCATGGCTGAGCAGAACCTTCAGAGTTGGTCTCTCAACATTAAGTCCACCGTCTCCCCAGATTGCCGGCTTTTCTGAATAAAGTACCTTTCTTCTCTACCAAAGCTTGTCCCTCGATTAATTGGCTGTTTAGTGACGCGAGGGGCTGAACCTGCGTTCGGTTACAGAGTGAGGCCTTCACCGAGAAGAAGACTAGGGTACGGCATAAGGACAGGCATGTGGACAAGTGGTGTAAAACAGAGATCCCATAATAGATAAACCCTCAGATATGCGGTCAACTGATTTTTGACAGAGTGCCAATGCCATTCAATGGGGAAAGAATAATCTTTTCAACAAATAATGCTGGGAAAGCTGGATGTCACGTGCAAAAGAATGAAGTTGGATCCTTATACAAAAAACCATATCCAAAAGTTAACCCAAACTGGGTTAAAACCCTAAAACTACAAAACTCTTAGAAGAAAACACGGGGGAAATCTTCATGACATTGGATTTGGCAGTTATTTTTGGATATGGCACCAAAAGCACAGGCAAAAAAAAAAAAAATAGATACGCTGAACCTCATCAAAATATAAAACTTTTGTGCAACAAAGGACACTGTAAAGAGAGTGAAAAGACAGCCCACAGAATGGGAGAAAACTCTTTGAAGGAAATATAGGTGTAAATCTTTGAGACCTTTGATTTGGCACTAATTTCTTAGTTTTCATATCAAAAGCACAAGCAACCAAAGAAAATATAGATAAGTTGAAAGTCATCAAAACTAAGAACTTTTATTTAAAATTAATTAATTAATTAATTTATTTATTTTTGGCTGCATTGGGTCTTCATTGCTGTGTGCAGGCTTTCTCTAGCTGCAGTGAGCGGGGACTACTCTTCGTTGTGGAGCACAGGCTTCTCATTGCGGTGGCTTCTCTTGTTGCGGAGCACAGACTCTAGGCCCGTGGGTTTCAGTAGTTGTGGCATGTAGGCTCAGTAGTTGCGGCTCGCGGGCTCTAGAGCACAGGCTCAGTAGCTGTGGCGCACGGGCTTAGTTGCTCCGCAGCGTGTGGGATCTTCCCGGACCAGGGCTCGAACCCGTGTCCCCTGCATTGGCAGGAGGATTCTTTACCACTGCGCCACAAGGGAAGTCCAAAACTAAGAACTTTTATGTGTCAAAGGACACCATCAAGAAAATGAAATGACAATACACAGAATGGGAAAAAAATGTTTGTAAACCACATATCTGACAAGGGTCTAGTATCCAGAATATATAAATAACTCAACAATAAAAGAAAACCCAATTAAAAAACTGGGCAAAGTGTCTGAATGGACATTTCTCCAAAGAAGAATACAAATGGATGATAAGAAAATGCTTAACATCATTAACCATTTGGGAAATGCAAATCAAAACCATAATGAGATACCACTTTACACTCCCCAAGATGGTTATAATTTAAAAAAAAAAAGAAAAGAAAAAAGAGGAAATCACAGTGTTAGTGGGGATGTGAAGTCAGAACCCTCATACACTGCTGGGGAAAATGTAAAATACTGAAGCCACTGTGGAAAACAGCAGTAGTTTTTCAAAAAGCTACACGTAGAATTACCATATGACTCAGAAATTCTAATCCTATGTACAAACCTGAGAGAATTGAAAAACCGGCGTTCAAACAAGAACTTGCACAGGAATGTATATAGCAGCATTATTCATAATAGCTAAAAAGTGGAAACAACCCAAATGTCCATCAACTGATGGATGGATAGACAAAATGTGGTGTATATACACAGTGAAATATTCAGCCATAAAAAAGAATGAAGTATTGGGACTTCCCTGGTGGCGCAGTGGTTGAGACTCTGCCTGCCAATGCAGGGGACACAGGTTCAAGTCCTGGTCTGGGAAGATCCCACATGCCACGGAGCAACGAAGCCTGTGTGCCACAACTACTGAGCCCACATGTCCCAACCACTGAAGCCCGCGCACCTAGAGCCTGTGCTCCACAACAAGAGAAGCCACCGCAACGAGAAGCCCGCGCACCTCAATGAAGAGTAGCTCCCGTTTGCCGCAACTAGAGAAAGCCCGTGTGCAGCAATGAAGACCCAACACAGCAAAAAAAAAAAAAAAAAAGAATGAAGTACTGAAACATGCTATAACATGGATGAACCTTGAAAACATAACGCTGAGTGAAAGAAACAAGTCCAAAAGGAGGACATATTGTATGATTCCATTTTTATGAAAAGCCCAAAGTAGGCAAATCCAGAGACAGAAAATACACTAGAGGTTGCAAAGGGGTGGCGGAGGCGGAAGGGAATGGAGAGTGAGTACTAACAGGCATGGTGTCTCTTTTTGGGGATGATAAAAATGTTCTAGAACTAGTGGTGATGGTTGCCTAACTCCAAATATACTAAAAATGACTGAGGGAGTTCCCTGGTGGTCCAGTGGTTAGGACTCTGTGCTTTCACTGCTGTGGGCCCGGGTTCTAGCCCTGGTCAGGGAACTAAGATTACAAGCCACACAGCGCAGCCAAAAAAATAAAAATTAAAATAATTACAAAATAAAAATGACTGAACCGGGTACTTTAAAATGGTGAATTTGGGACTTCCCTGGTGGTGCAGTGGTTGGGGGTCCGCCTGCCAATGCAGGGGACAGGGGTTTGAGCCCTGGTCCGGGAGGATCCCACATGCCGCGGAGCGGCTGGGCCCTTGTGCCACAGCAGCTGGGCCTGCGCTCTGGAGCCAGGAGCCACAACTACGGGCCTGGGGCCCGTGCTCCGCAACGGGAGAGGACACCGCAGTGAGAAGCCCGTGTACCGCGGCGAGGAGTGGCCCCCGCTCGCCGCAGCTGGTGAGGGCTCGTGTGCAGCGGCGAAGACCCAACGCAGCCAAGAAATGGATAAATAAATAAATTTATAAAGTGGTGAATTTTATGGTATGTGAATTATATTGCAATGGAAATATGTGCAAAAGAATACAAATTTTAAAATAAACTAAAAACCTGATGGGATTGTAGGCCAAAAAGAATGAATTTTCCTTTGTGTAAATTTAAAAATAAATTTTAAGTGTGAAGAAACTTCAAGTTTCTTGAGGGTAGACCCTATGTCTGCATCAAATTGATAATTCCCAGAGAGGTGAGTACATTGCTTTATGCTTAGAAGTTGCAGATTAAAGTAAATGATTATTAAATCAAAGTTATTTTCTTTGAGCAAACATCGGCACCTTTAGGGCAATTACTCTTTCATTTCCACAGCTTAATGCTGACAAGAGGTTCCTATTTCTCTGTGATTGACAAACCTTCATTCCAGTGAACGCACATTGACCTGCAAACTCACTTTCTGAGCTATTGCCAGATGTCAAGTTGGGTCAGCATGCCCTAAGCCTTCCAGAGAAACAAACCCTCCACCCACAACTTTTCTTCTATACTGTCTAACCCAACTTCCTCCATCTCCTTCCCAGAGTTCCTATACATGTGTACACATACACAGCCCCGCAATGGATTGTGACATGATCAAGAAATAACCTTTCATTGGGTCAAGCCACTGAGATTTGCAGGTCTATCTTTCTTATTAAGGCCCTGGAGTAAAAGGATGGTAGACGCACTCAAAATGGGGTCCTTGAGGGAAACTTAGTAAAGGGACTCTTTGTAAAGGTGTGGGCCAGGTAGGCTGGTAGGTACCCCAGGGCTGGGAATGACTAAGAGTCATTACACCTCCGGGGCCTGAGGGGTAAGAGGAGGGTGTCATTCCTGGGCCTGATGAGGGCAGCTGTACCAGGAGACGGATGAGCTAACTTCCTGGTGCCCCGCATTGGTCAACGCCCCTGAAGCCAGATGGCCACGGAGCCCCCTGATATGACGCATAAAGGTCAGCCTACTCCACAGAGAAGGATGGAGAAGGGTGGAGGGTGTGTCTGGGGGGATGGAAAATATCCTGCCCACCCTGTTATAGCTGCCACTGCTCTTACCCAAAATTACACCACAGCTAAGAGTCAAATCTCCTTTATAGGAGTTTATTCCCTAGAGTTTGTGCTGCTGGTAGTGGGTGGGAGGGTGAGAAGGTGGGAATACACGCATCAGCTTTTGAATCAGAATACCTGAATTTAAGGGGATAATAGGATTTACTTCTCAAATCTGTGAAGAGCAACAAACAAGTTAATATTTGTGGAAGAGTTTTATAACGTGCTATCCAAAAATAATTTACTGGAGTTACACCCCTCCCCTGTGTGTCCCTCCTGAGGATCACCAGCCAACCCAGACTGCATTCCCGAGGACTTACATCTTGCCCCCTCCACATGCACTAAATTCCCACTGTGCTGTCCTCAGTTAGGTCTCCATTTTCCCCAGGAGCTTCCCCTCTGGAGAGGACACAGATGCTGGAGCCAAGTAGAAGTGGGGTTGAATCCTGGTTTTGCCACTCACCAGCTGGGGACCTGGCTTAATGCTCTTCACTTTAACTTCCTCATCTGTAAAATGGGTACAATAAAGCTTCCCTCAAAACATTAGAAGTAATATATGTAAGACACATGACAAAGCAAGTGGCCAATAAATTGTAGCTGTGATTATTGACCCTCCACTAGTGGCAGATCAATGTCCTCCCAGAACAGATAGGGCTCAAATCCCATCTGTGAATTCCTCACCACTGGAAGTGAAGTAGAAACTCCTCACTGTTGGGAGGTAGGAACCTAAAGGAGAAATCCGAGAGAGAGCCTGTTGACAGGAGATGGTAGAGGCACCCACCGGCTGGAGGAATTAAAAGATGTACGTGAGTATGCTGGGGGAGGTGACAGAGGTCAATCTGATCTTTTAGGGAGATTCAGACCTTGGAAAGAGAAGCAAAGTAGGGAGAGAAAGGAAGCAGAAGGATGGCCTGGTTTGCATTCTTTTGTCAAAAAGAGTGAGGAAAGCCAAGAATGAAGGGGGAATCCATACACACACACAAAACAAACCCAGGAGAATCCCCCTCCGGTTGCCATGGCAATGGGGATGAGTCAGATGTGGCAACAAGAATCCAGAGGGGTCACGATTCACAAATAGTCTCTTAGCTCGGTTTGGGGGCAGATATGGGGAGAATTTTGAGAAGAGTCTGTGACTCTGGCCTGTTCCTGGGCTGCCGCTGCTGGTGGTAAATCCTGGAATTGCACGTCCGTGATGTCTTGCCTCCACGGTGTCTGCTTTGCTGCCTGGAAGGAATCACAGCCTGGTGAAAGGCAAAGATCCCTCTTCGGGGCCCCTGCGTGGGTCAGCCTGGCACTGTCTTGGGATCCCATACTCGCATCAGCAGGCAGCCATCCACTGGGGATTGGGGAGTGTCACACGTGCACTGAGACATTCAAGCCCCCTCATCGGGGGAGACAGGCAGGGTGACGCAGGGGAAGGAACACAGTATGGGAATCAGAAGACCAGGGCTTACGTCCCAGCCCTACCTCCTCTGATCTGGGTTTCAGGCACCATTTCAGCCCCTCTGGGCCTGTAAAATAGGCCTAATAAGTCCCAATAAAGCTGTTTTTATTCAGAATCAACCAATTTTCACTGATTCTATGGTTTCTTGAATGGCCATCCTGGGGAGTGGACTGGGAAGGAGGTTTAAAACCATATATCCTCAGAACTTCCCTGGTGGCGTAGTGGTTAAGACTCTGCGCTCCCAATGCAGGGGGCCTGGGTTCCATCCCTCATCAGGGAAATAGATCCCACATGCGTGTCACAACTAAGGAGCCTGCATGCTGCAACTAAGACCTGGCACAACCAAATAAATAAATAAAATATTTAAAAAAGATAAAACTATTAAAAAATTTTATGTTCATTAAACACAAAGAGAAGATTTATATGAAATCAGCAGATACAAATTTGGATACATGAAGAAAATGTTCCTCAAATCTTAACCTTTCTACCCAAATGGCAAATTCCTCTCCATGAAGCACAGTCTGATCTCTCTTAAGTAGAAATCGATCCCTCCCTCCCCTGGAGTTGGGTGACACTCAGCTGCCCGCTTGGGACTTGAGCGAGTTACTGGTCTTCACCGACGTGTTACCTACTTTGTAAGTGTTTCTTCTCCACTCCGGATGTTTCCTTCCATGTGGCGGGAGTTTGTTGGCAATACACTCCCGGCCTTTCTCTGTCTGTCCGCTTACTCTGTTCCAGAGAAGTTGGAATAACTTACTTGCCTGGAAAGTTTGGAAGGAGAAATCAGGTGTCTCCCCTCACCTCCCACCATCTTCCCCTTTGCTTATGAGCTGGTTCCTTCCCTCGGAGTATATTTTCTGTTGGCTTCCAGGAACAGGTTCCCCCTACAGACCTGCCCTACCCAGCAAAGCGTCGATTGGGCAGAAAGGTTTTTAACTCTGGGCTTGTATATCAGGGATCCCATTTTGGCTCTTATACCAAGCTGCTATCCTCCGATCTAGCCTATATTAGCAATAAAAGAGTCATTTTGATTGTCCGTATGTTGCCTCCTTTGTCTTATGTCTTAGTTCAGAACTCAGGTAGAGAGAGGGTTCTGTTACTTACAAAACAGAAACAGACTCACAGACTTCAAAAACAAACTTATGGTTACCAAAGGGGAAAGGAGAGAGGGGAGGGATAAATTAGGAGGTTGGGATTAACATATACACACTACTATATATAAAATAGATAATCAACAAGGACCTACTGTATAGCACAGGGAACTCTACTCAATATTCTGTAATAACCTATACGGGAAAGGAACCTGAAAAAGAATGGATATATGTATATGTATAACTGAACCACTTTGTTGTACATCTGAAACTAACACAATATTGTAAATCAAATATACCCCAATATAAAATAAAAATTAAATTAAAAAAGAGGGTTCTGTTCATTGGCCCTGTGGTAGATAGTATTATTGTTCCAAATATTCACTGTTCTTCCCTAGAGAAGATTATTCCCCCCACACTCCTGAAGTCATTTAGGAGCATTTACTGAATGTAGCTAATGAACCATGTGAGTAGAAGTATCCTTCTACTTCAGGCTTCCACCATTGCTCTTTGTACTTTTTCTCTGCCATGAGGCTGGTTTGTTCCAGATAAGAGCTGCTCTTGCAGCCTGGGACACGGAACATAGCTGGGGCTGACCATAGAATAACATGTAAAGTGAGCAAGAAATAGCCTTTACTTCTTTTGGTAGGCTACTGAGATTTGTGGGTGGTTATTGAAACATTATAGTGAATACTGACCTATACAAGAATTGGTACCTGGAAGTATGAAAATCTAAAAGTAAGTGGCATTGTCTTTGGGGCCATTAGAGATTGGGAAAAAATGGCAGTCCATGTTTCACAGTGGCAAAACCTTTGTCAAAACTATCACCTGAGCTAACCGGGAAGGCAGATGATTTAGCTTTATCTTTAGATAAAGAAATGAGAAATTTGGTAGCATGAGTTGGTTTCACTTGGTTGTATCTGAGAAATATTCATGAAACCAACGAAATTTTTGAGAAAGTTGTAGCATTAAAAGAACCATTAATCTGAGCTAAAAGAAAGAGTGACTATTTCAGTACTTGAAATCATCCTTGGACCCTCCAACATTCTACAGGAAGGAAGCAAATTGAGAAAGTTACTCAGCCCCCATGGAGAACTTATTGTCCAATGTCTACTTCAGATATGGCCGCTGGGTGTAATGATGTAGTCAGAGCTTCGTAAAGAGTGAATCCAAGAGCCACAGGGAACGATGGACTAGGGAGACACTTCCAGAGACAGAATCTAGACCCAGTCAAGGAATTTTCCCCAGTCCCAGGTAAGCGGCCTTCCATCTTCCCCTGTCTGAGTGGGAGTGTTTACTATGGTTAACCTTTCCTGTTCCACCATTGCATGTTGGCGAATATTGGGGTGGAGGGAGGCCTGGAAGTCAAGGAATTTCCCCCAATCCAAAGTAGGGAACTTTTGCCAGGGGGATTTTAGAAACGGCTTATTAAAACATTATTTAATTATAAAATGAAATAAAACATCATCTTCTTGGGACTTCCCTGGTGGCGCAGTGGTTGAGAGTCCGCCTGCCAGGGCTTCCTTGGTGGCGCAGTGGTTGAGAGTCCGCCTGCCGATGCAGGGGACACGGGTTCATGCCCCGGTCCGGGAAGATCCCACATGCCACAGAGCGGCAGGGCCCGTGAGCCATGGCTGCTGAGCCTGCACGTCCAGAGCCTGTGCTCCGCAACAGAAGATGCCACAACAGTGAGAGGCCCGCGTACCGCAAAAAAAAAAATCCGCCTGCCAATACAGAGGATACGGGTTCGAGCCCTGGTCCAGGAAGATCCCACATGCTGTGGAGCAACTAAGCCCGTGAGCCACAACTACTGAGCCTGTGCACAGCAACTACTGAAGCCCGTGCTCCTAGAGCCTGTGCTCAGCAACAAGAGAAGCCACCGCAATGAGGAGTCTACAAACCACAATGAAGAGTCGCCCCCGCTCGCCACAACTAGAGAAAGCCTGCACGCAGCAATGAAGACCCAACGCAGCCAAAGGTAAAATAAATAAATAAAAAATTTAAAAATCATCTTGTTTCGGCAAACACGAGCAACTTTAGGGCAAATATTCTTCCATTCTCATGGCCCAGTGCTGACAAGAGGTTCATATTTCTCAGTGTTACCTTCACTGACACAAACACGCGTTGACCTGGATCCCTTTCTGAGATGCTGCCCACTGCCAGCCTAGGTTAACGTGCCTTCCCGAGAAACAAACTCAGTCTGACTGTGTCCCAACCACAACTTCTTCTACACATTGTAACCCAAATTCCCTTCCTCCTTTCCATCTGCAGCTGAATCTCTCAACACACGCACGCACCCCTATCTCAATCCCTTGACAACTCCCCAGAACAAAAAGTTCCCTTCCTTCCGGAAGTCAGCTCTTTGGTAAACCTCGACTCTGCTGACAGCCTAAATTTACATTAATCTCGTTCTTGCTAAAGAGTTGAGAATTCCTTTTCACAGATAAAACCCATCTGTATTTCACAGGAAGTCACCTCTGAGTCACAGGCGGAAGCACCAGGCTATTCAAAGGCTGCCCTCTATAGGGAAGGGCTGGGAGAAAACATTCGAGCCCAACAGGCTTGACCAATAGTGAGCAGAGCTTGTTCTTTGGAATCATATGAAATGAGTCTCTTCCATTGCAAATGGTGCCATTTGGAGATTTACAGATGGCGATTATGACCCTCTAAATCTCCTGTTCTTCAGGTTAAATATCCCCACTTTTTCACATATCTGCAAAAGGGAGGAAGAGCTAAGTGTTTCATAAAATGTAAAGTACCACATACCCTGAAGTTATCCCGTTGCATGGATTCAAACCTCAATCTCCATCCTATTCACCCTCCTCTAAACACAATCCACTTTGTGAATAGCTTTCACACAGAAAACAACCCAAAATATCGGCAAGGCTTCACGTGCAAAATTACTCACCACAGCATTATTTGTAATGGCAAAAAGAATCCAAAAATCAACTTCAGTGAGAGGTTCAGTAACTTCTCAGCCTCCTTCTCCTCCAATGTAGTGTGTTTCAAAATAAGAAACCAGCTCTTGAGGCCAATCACTGTCAATCGTCAGCTCGAAAAAGCCATCAGTCACATCACTAAGTAGAAGAAATGCTAACACATTTAACCAGTTGAAACCAAACTTTCAAACCAAAGCGTCAACCAGTTATCTCATCTTTCACGGCAAAAATGCGTTATGGCCAATTAGCTACGTGGTGAAAATGTGTCTGGCAAGAATGCTTGTGGCAAAGATGCTGACAGCTAAGATGCTTGAAGGTGAAAGTACTTGGGATTGTTTCGAGGGTTAAATAGAATGCTTACCGTTTCTGGCAGGTGGTGACATTTGTCAGTGATAAGTTCTCCTTACTAGGAAGGGAGACTAACTTGCCACTGTGAGCCCAAGCTGCAAACAATGAATACTGTTCTTTGGGCCAAAACATGGGCACTGAGACACAAAGCTGAGGGGCAAAAGGGGAGGGAAGGCTAGCCTGGGGAAATAAAGCTATCTTCTGATCAGATAAGGCTTCCTAAAGCTAAGACAACGTAACAAATATCTCTTGAACATCTACTTTGTTCCACAGGGTTCTTCTGTGTATTGGGTTCAGCAGGAGGTCCCACAGCAGGTTAGCAGCAGAGTTGGAACTAGAATTTGGGTCCCATCATCTTGACTCAGTACTAAGGAAGTGTGGGTGGGAGTTGTGTTTCCCTGGAAGGAGTAGAGATTTCACTTTAAGTCAACCTGGAAAGAGGCCAGTCCTTGGACAGTAAATGGCGGGGTGGGGGAGTGGAGGATGGGAACTCCTCCGACTGGGCTCAGACTGGACTGGAGGAAAGCAAAGGTCTCTCTCTCTCTCCTGGCCTCAGGCCCACTGAACATGTGCTCTGAGGCACAGGCAAAGGGATGGTTCACTTGATGCGTCAAGCTGCCTAGGCTGAGATGCCCAGGTGTTGGTTGAACACCAGTCTAGACGTGGCTGTGAAGGTACTTTTTAGATGCGATTAACATTTGAATCAGTAGATGTTGAATAAAGCAGATCCCTATAATGTGGTGGGCCTCATCCAATCAGTTGAAGGCCTTAAAAGCAAAAGCCTAGGGTTCCTGAAAAGAAGCAATTCTCCTCCTGCAGACTGTAACAGAAACCTCCTCCCTGAGCATCTGGTCAGCGGCCTGTGGAATCTGGACTCGACGCTGTGACATCATCCTGAATTTCCAGCCTGTCGTCTTGCCCTACGGATTTTGGACTCGTCCTCAACCCTAATCCTGTGAGCCACTTCCTTCAGATAAATCTCTATCTCTATTTCCGGAAGCTCTAGCTCTAGCTCTACACCCTAATGGTTCTGTTTCTCTGAGGAGCCTCACTAACACAAACAATTTCTCCAGGAACCGACTCCTGCGAGAGCTGAGGCTGGGAGTGGGGCAAGGGCAGGGCTGGAAGGGGTCCTGTGGGGGGATGGGCACCCGTGGACTCCGGCTGCAGCCCCACCCAAGACTCAGCTGGGAGGGTGTGCCCCAGGGTCAGCAGATGTTGGGCTTGAGAGCCAACTCCACGCCAGCCCATCGTGTGCAGCTCACGGAGCTAAGACTGGGTTTTGTACATTTCAAGGGCTGTCAAAACAAACAAACAATCAAAAAGAATAGGTGACAGAAGACTGTGTGTGGCCCACAATGTCTAAAATATTTATGATTTGGCCCTTTACGAAAACAAGTTTGCAGACCCTGCTATGGCTTATTATCCATTAACGTCCAATAGGCTTTCGTCAGATGTTATAGTCTGATTGCAGCGGCTCTGTGGGGAATTAAGGGATGACATGGTGTCAGAGGAAAATTGGTGCCCTCTCTGGAAGTCAAGGGAGGTGAGAGCCGTGGAGATCACCGTCAGAAAAGGTGTGTACCCAGGGCATGGTTATCTCACAAGGGACAGATGTGGTCAGAAGGCCAGAGGGGAAGAAACTGACAAATTCACCTCGAGTCCATGAGAAGCAGCCCCTTGGGGACACACAGGAATGACAGATGAATAATATGAGGGGACCTGGGTCCCAGTATGGGTAAAGCAGGCTCTAGGTAAATCTCATTTGCGGGGTTTAATGAAAATAATGAGACTTTGTTGGGGAAGGTGTGGACTTAACATTTTTGTGGATGGACCAGCAGAATTATTCAACATGGAAACCGAGTTGGTAAAGTGAGGTGGTTGGTGGACGTGGCCGGTCTCGTGTCACCCAGGCTCTGCTGAAGCATTGGGACCCAGTTCTTCTCCAGGAATGAGTATGCCTTTCTAATTACGGGATCCTCTCGTTCATCACAGAAATATGCCTTAAATGCTAGAATATAAAAAGACCACAAAGACAAAGCTCCTTCTGAAGAAGTCTAAAATAAAGGGTCTTTTTCCCAACTTGAATATATAAACTTTTAGGGAGAATGATGCCTATTTATAATATTATATTTGTACTATTTATAAAATGTATGGTCATGAAGAACCTAGGTAAAGGACGGGAATAAAGACGCAGACCTACCAGAGAATGGACTTGAGGACACAGGGAGGGGGAAGGGTAAGCTGGGACAAAGTGAGAGAGTGACATGGACATATATACACTACCAAACGTAAAATAGATAGCTAGTGGGAAGCGGCTGCATTGCACAGGGAGATCAGCTCGGTGCTTTGTGACCACCTAGAGTGGGATAGGGAGGGTGGGAGGGAGGGAGACGCAAGAGGGAGGAGATATGGGGACATATGTATAACTGAGTCACTTTGTTATAAAGCAGAAACTAACACACCATTGTAAAGCAATTATACTCCAATAAAGATGTTAAAAAATGTAATTTATTCATTTAGGTGTATGCTCATTTTTTAAAATGCATGGTATAGATAACAATGTATTAATTTGCAAATATTGGATTTTCCATTTTCTGATTTCATGAAACTATTTGTTTCAAATCTTTCCCTGAATCTTTGACACCAGTGTCTTTATTATCACTAGAACCCTCCTCTTAAACACACACACACACACACACACACACACACATACACAAATACACACAGCTTTTTAGTACAGAACATTTTAAACATATATACACATCAAGAGAGTAGTATAGTGAAACCCCAAGTACCCATTACCAGCTTCAGTAATTATCAATGCCTGGCCAATCTTGTTTTCTTTATGTCCACCCTGTTCATCTCTCCCACATATTTTTTTTCTCTTTTAAAAATTGAGGTAGGGGGAATTCCCTGGCAGTCCAGTGGTTAGGACTCCACTCTCTCACTGCCGAGGGCCCGGGTTCAATCCCTGGTCAGGGAACTAAGATCCCACAAGTCATGTGGTGTGGCCGAAAAAAAAAAAAATTGAGGTAAAATTCACGTAAGATTAACCATTTAAAGGGTATACAATTTAGTGACATTAAGTATATTCATGATGTTGTACAATCACCCCCTCTGTCTAGTTTCAAAACATTTCCTTCAGCCTCAAAGAAACCCATACAGTCATTAAGCAGTCACTCCTACCCCCGACCCCTGGCAACCGCTAATCAGCTGTCTGTCTCTTTGGGTTTACTTTTCTGGGTATTTCATACAATATGTGACCTTTTGTGTTTGGCTCCTTTCACTACAGTTTATGTCTCTAATAAATAAGGCTTTTTGGCAGATAATATAATCATAATGACATCCTTCATTATGATATAGTCATAATGACTATTATGACATCCTTCAAAATCAACAATTTTTTAGTATCACCTAATACCCAATCTGTGTTCAATTTCCCCAGTTATCTCAAAAATGTCTTTTCGGTTTGTTCCAACGAGACGCCAACTAGGACCACACAGTACACTTGGTCGCAATGCTTCTTAGGTCTCTCTTTCTCTCTTTTTCTTACCATATTTAATTTTCATGTAGTTTCACCTATTATAGAAAATAATATACTGATTAAGAATACTGTTTCCCCCACTCTCACATTTCATGCAACAATTTTATTCCAACGCGTGTATATCTAGAGCAATATTTTGAATCATTCAGGAGGGTATCCAGAGCACATCATATTTAAGATGTCTCAGGTTTTAAATAGAGCACTTTTGGAAATCATATATGATGTCATCATTGGAAATCTGTAAAATATTTTTTTAATTAATTTATTTTATTTATTCTTTTTTTTTTGGCTGCGTTGGGTCTTCGTTGCTGCGAGCCGGCTTTCTCTAGTTGTGGCGAGCGGGGGCTACTCTTCGCCTTGGTGCGCAGGCTTCTCATTGCAGTGGCTTCTCTTGTTGCAGAGCACGGGCTCTAGGCACGCAGGCTTCAGTAGTTGTGGTTTGCAGGCTCTAGAGCGCAGGCTCAGTAGTTGTTGTGCACGGGCTTAGTTGCTCCGCGGCATGTGGGATCTTCCCGGACTGGGGCACGAACCCGTGTCCCCTGCATCGGCAGGCGGACTCTCAACCACTGTGCCACCAGGGAAGCCCTGTACATTCTTCATACATCAATGCAGTAAATCTTAGGGATGAGTACACTATATGATGAATGCTGAGTCCTTCTAGTGAATCTCTACATGAAGAGATGGTCTTGGGGACCCTGATATGAATCCATTTACATTTAATGTAATCATCAGTATAACTGGGTTTAGGGCTACTATTTTATTTGGCTTCTGTTTGTCTTATCCTTTAGTTTGTTTTATTTTGCTTTTGTCTTACGTTCCTCTGTTCCTACTTTCCTGCCTCCTTTTGTGTTAATAGCATATTTATTTTAGAATTTCTTTTTAATCTATTAGTTCTTTTGCTATATCTCTTTACATTACCTTTTTAGTGGTTACTCTAAGGAACACAATATACATCCTTAACTTTTCAGGCTATTTACAGCTAATATTGTATCTTTTGATATACACTCTAAGAACTTTGCAACCATCTAGGTTCATTTCTTCTCATTCTTCATGCTATACTTATCATATATATTATACCTACGTATGTAATAAACCTCACAAAATGTTTTAAATCTTTGTCATAAACAGTTATATATATTTTAAGTAAATTAAAAGAAAAAATATTGCCTTTAATATTTACCCAAATATTTACTATTTCTGATGTTCTTCATTCCTTCCTAAGGATCCAGGTCTGTGGTCCAACAGAACAGAACTCATCAGCCTTCATATCTGAATAAGAGTTCCCATCTCACACCCACTAACTCAGCTAAGTTTTTGACAATGCTTTTGGGCTCGCACACAGGGTGGAGATCACCATGCCCATCTTACAGGTAGGAAAACTGAGACCCTGGAAGAGTTAGTGACTTGCCTGCTCAGCTGCTAAGTAGCAGAGCTGGAATCAGCTCTAGGTCTATCAACTCTCGGTCCAGTGTCTTCCCATGTTTCTCAAAGATGGCAAAATAGTTAGAACTCCTCGTGTTGTATAGACAGCTTCTCCTATTGGGGTCATCATATTCTGGGAAACTCTGTCCATCAGGAGATCATTCCTTGTAAGGAGCCATTCTTGAGGGTCCTTGGTAGCAGAAACCAGGGAAAAGATGAGCAAAGTGATCTTTCTCATGTGCCCTGTCTTCCTGCTGAGGTTATAAGCTTCCTGAGGATGGAGAGGGTTCACGGGCACAGTGGTTGGTGTTGAGACCCTTCCCATCTCCTCTCTCAGTGCCATCGTCTGTCTTGGTGCTCCACCTCTCCCAGGAGCTCCTTTATTTTATTTTATTTTTATTTGTTTATTTTTTGAATTTTATTTTTTGAATTTTTTATACAGCAGGTTCTTATTAGTTATCTATTTTATACATATTAGTGTATATATGTCAACCCCAATCTCCCAGTTCATCCCACCACCACCCCACCCCCCACCAATTTCCCACTTGGTGTCCAGGAGATCCTTTAGAACCCCATCTCCCCCAGACTCCCAAAACTTACTGGATAGCTAACTACCCAACTCACCAAGGACTTTCTCTGTAGCCTGAGCCACTGAGTCAATGAGTTGGGGCTGCTTCCCAGGGGTTTTTGGTGGATAAGGCATCACCATCATTCCATCACTCATTTCTACTCAATGCTCTGCAATTTGCCAAGTGCTCTTGTAACTATCTCTCAGTCAAGCCTCCTACTGCTTCCAGGAGGTAGGGCAAGCAAGAATATCCCAGAAGCATAAGATTCCCAATTATTCCCACCGACCCCATGAGATTTGGGTTCAAGTAAATGGGAACAGTGTGTCTGACCCCAGATCCAGAACTTCAATATCCTTGGGCAGCCCAGTGAAAGAGCTGGGCCTCTGTGGCTCCAGCCTCATGTTTTTCTGTCTTAGGGAAGAAATCCAGCTGGGCTAGTCCTTCAAGAGGAATGCCCCTTTCACTTCTCCTTTTAGTGAGGTCCTCAGCCATGAGCTTTCGAGGATCAGCAGAATCTAATCCTTCCTTAGCTTCCAAGCAGGAGCTATTTCTACAAGGAGAAGGATGGGACCTGGCCTCAGGCAAGACAGGAAAAGCTGGTGGTTAGGGCTTCCTGTCCCCAAGCCCGGGGACTCCTTGCCTTCTTAGGGTGTGGCCTCCTCAGCCGTGGCCCATCAGGACCTTTGTGCACGTGCTCAGAGGCCTTCCCTCCACCTGCATCCACCTGCTTTCAGTGAGCCTCTGGCTAGTAAATATATTCCAACCTCCCTCTCAGCACCACTCTTTCCCCTCCTTGCATCTCCCAGAACTTAAGGACCATGAGCCCCCTAAGTCCTCATCCTGGGTCCCACCCAGTGGTATACCAAGGCCAGCACATACCGACCTGGGACAGCATCTCTTCCCAACTCCACGTTCAGTGACACCAGGTTGAAAGCTTGAAATCAGCCACTGTAGGAGTATTTACATCATAGGAATCAGCAAACATTGCAAATCAGAGCTTTCCGCTCAGAGCCAGTTGTTAAACATTTACCAGCACATCACTGGCCCCATCTTCCCTGTCTGTCAACCAAGACCTGCCAAGTTATTTGCTCATAATCACTGGTATTGGTATCAGCCACTTCCAGGTGGAGTTCCTGAGTCCCCTTTCCCAGCAGGTCATCCAGGCCCAAGGGGGCAGAGCCAGCCAGGTGGTGGCAATGGAAGCCAGGCCAGCATGCCCTGAATTGACAAGGACAAGGAGATATGGGCAGAGCATGGATAGTTTCTGCTACAGACACACACATACACACATACTCACTCCTGGTTTACCTTAACACTTGTGGGTCCGTTTCAATGCATATTGGAAAAAATACAGCCAGTACACTAAATCTGTGATTTCATGGGTATTTTTATTTTTTTGTTTTCGTTTTTTTGGCCGTGCCACATGGCTTGAGGGATCATAGTACCCTGACCAGGGATGGAACCTGGGCCCCTGGCAGTGAGAGCGCCAAGTCCTAACCACTCGACCACCAGGCAATTCCCTCATGGATATTTCTGGATGAAGTCAATTTCAATTAAGTGTATAATAGATTGGGTGGTGGGCAGAAGTGGTAAAAAATTATGGAGATGATGGAATGAACAAAGTTTAGCTGTTGGTGATGGGGTCCTAGTGAAGAATTTTAGGCAGGGGAGTGAGCAGGGCTAGTTTGCATTTTAGGAGGAGTTTTCTTGCATTTGTGTGCAGAACAGATTGGAGGGAGGCAAGCAGGGGCAGAGGAATGGGGTTGAGAAGGAATAGATGGGTCTGGGAGTTAAACAGGTACAATCAACAAAATTAGAGACATTATCAGATATGGGGAGGGGACAATGGTGACTTCCCTGGACATTAAGGAATAATATGTGAGTTGCTTTGGGGGCAGGACAATTGAGATGCAGTGTGTTATTTCTGCCCCCAAACTCCCAACCTCACCTCCTCCCATCACCTTCTGGAACTCAACCGATCTGCCGCTCACCAGGCTTCCCATTGGCTTGGAATGTCCTTGACCCCTTGTCCTGCGGAGCTCTTGCTGCCTTCTTTTTTTTTTTTTAAATAATTTTTATTGGAGTATAGTTGATTTACAATGTTGTGTTCATTTCTGCTGTACAGCAAAGTGAATCAGTTATAAATATACATATGTCCACTCTTTTTTTAGATTCTATTCCCATATAGGTCATTACAGAGTATTGAGTAGAGTTCCCTGTGCTATACAGTAGGTTCTTATTAGGCATCTATTTTATATATAGTAATGTGTATATGCCAGCCCAATCTCCCAGTTTATCCCTCCCCTCCCTTTTTCCCCTTGATAGCTGTAAGTCTATAGTCTCTGTGAGTCTATTTCTCTTCTGTAAATACGTTCCTTTGTACCATTTTTTTAGATTCCACGTAGAAGCGATATCATATGGTGTTTGTCTTTCTCTGTCTGACTTACTTCACTCAGTATGACGATCTCTAGGTCCATCCATGTCGTTGCAAATAGCATTATTTCATTCTTTTTTATGGCTGAGGAATATTCCATGGTATATATGTACCACATCTTCTTTATCCACTCCTATGTCAATGGATATTTAGGTTGCTTCCATGTCCTGGCTATTGTAAATAATGCTGCAATGAACACTGGGCTACATGTATCTTTTCAAATCATGGTTTTCTCCAGATATATGCCCAGGAGTAGGCTGCCTTCTTTTCTGAAGCTTCCTCATTTGCCACACAGAACCGTGTCTTCCTTTGCACTCCCAGATCCCTTCGTACCTTTGTGCCTGCAGGTGCTTGGCACTAGCAATGACCCCCCTTGTTAATATTTATTACAGGCCGGGCACCCTGCCAGGAACATTATGTACAGCACGTGGTTCACTCTTTTCTTATAATACCCCTGGGAAGCAAAGGGTTTCATCCCTACTTCACAGATAACAGAACTGAGGCTGATAGAGCCAGTATATGAACCCAGGCCTAATTTTCTCTAAAGCTCGTGCTCTTATTCTCTCTGCTACGTATGCCTTATCATGCTATAGTGTAATTATCCATTTATGCATTTGTCTTTCCATTGGACTTAGAGTTCTAATGGCACTGAGTCTGAAATGGGTCCTTCCCTGGATCCCAGAATCCCAGAACTGAATGGGACTTCCTCATCTGAAGCTTGAATTTCCTACTCGGAGGCCTGCCAAGAGGTGCTTGCATGGTCCCCTTGTTGGGGATCTCACTATCATTCAAGGTGAGAAGATCTGTCTCTGAATGGCTCTGTCCACTACCAATGTCTTTCTTCTTTGAGCTTTATCTCTTGACCCCTGCTTCTGTTCCCCTGGGGCCTCCAACATCTAGGAGGTAACAATGACACTGAGACATACAAGGGGATCTTCTAGTTCCCTTTGGTTTACAGCTGTCCCAGTTCACCAGGCAGAGTGGACCAGCTGGTTAGCGGTACCACTATCTGTGCTCCTGTTTGTGTTAAGTTGAGCTCTGGCCTCCAATAATCTAAGCATGGTGTATGGTAAAAACCATATATAGTGAATGCATAAATTCATGCTGCAAGTAAAACTTACATTATTTGAAACTTATGAGACTTTTATATTGTTGATTTCTGAGTTAATTTCACACACTGAGCCGCTGACATAAACATACGTTTAGTTTTTATTACGTGGTCAAGAGTCTTTTTTACTAGTAAGTTTATATACATCATCAATAAGCAGGTCTACAATTAAATTTTTGTGGTTTTTTTGTGTTTTTTTTTTTTGCGGTACGCGGGCCTCTCACTGTTGTGGCCTCTCCCGTTTCGGAGCACAGGTTCCGGACACGCAGGCTCAGCGGCCATGGCTCACGGGCGCAGCCGCTTCGTGGCATGTGGGATCTTCCCGGACCGGGGCACGAACCCGTGTCCCCTGCATTAGCAGGCAGATTCTCAACCACTGCACCACCAGGGAAGCCGGACAGATTTTTTTTAACCTCTTAAAACACATCCACTTCATCTACCCCAGGAAGGATCTTGAAACAGCTGTCTGTCACCCAGACCCCAGATCCCAAGAAAAGAGCAAGACCGATATTGTTGGTCCTATCTTCCAAGTCATTTCCCTTCTTCCTTAAAGCCCATTCAAGAGCCAGCAAAGGGATTTCCCTGGTGGCCCAGCGGTTGAGGCTTCGCGCTTCCACTGCAGGGGGCGTGGGTTCCATCCCCGGTGGAGGTACTGAGGTCCTGCATGCCACGTGGTGTGGCCCTGAAAAGAAAAAGAGCCAATCTGCCTTGATATTCAATTTTAGGGGCCCAAGAAAGACCTCAATGACCCCATATATTTGCTCCTCTGCTGTCTAATGCCTGAAGTGGGTTTAATTCCTCTAGTTTAAGGCTCTGATTGCTGTTAGATGGTGAAGACTTGCAGGGGCACCATGCTTTGAAGTTTACTAAGAGCTCTCATATCCATAACTTCCTTGGAGTCTCATGATCATGTCACCCACACCCCCTGCCCATTACATAGATGAGGAAATTGAAGCTTGGGAGAAGTGAGTGACCTGCTCAAGTCTGCACAGCTAGTTTTTAGCGGTCTGGGTATAGAACATTCCAGTATACCATAGCTGATTCTCTCCTTGATCCCCAGTCCAGTTCCAAACCTTCCTAGGAAGACTCACATGGCTTTTAAGAAACTTGTCCCCCAGGTTTCTTCACTATTGAGTCACTGACTTTTTCTTTGTAATTAACATGTGATTCGTGGGGAGATACTTTGAGACTATGTAAATATCCCATCTCTCATCACCCGTTTACCCACTAATTTTAGCATTCATGGATGATTTTCTAACTCCATCATTTCTTCTATATTTATTAGTTGATATCCTACTGTAGGGTAAAGCTTTCTCTTCTCTCCCTAGTTTGCTAGGGCTGCCATAACGAAGCACCATGAACTGAGGGGCTTAAACAACAGAAATTTATTTGCTCCCAGTCAATTCTGGACACTAAAAGTCTGGGATCAAGGTGTCAGCAGGGTTGGTTCTTCCTTGAGGGCTCTGAGGGAAGGATCTCTTCCGGGCCTCTCTCTTTGGTTTGCAAATGGCCATCTTCTCCCTGTATCTTCACATCATATTCCCTCTGTGTGTCTATCTCTGTGTCCAATTTTCCTTTTTTTGTAAGGACACCAGTTATACTGGATTAGGGCCCACCTTAATGACCTCATTTTAACTTGATTATCTCTGTGAAGACCCTATCTTCAAATAAGGTCACATTCTGAGGTCCTGGGGGTTAGGACCCCAACATTCATTTTTGTGGGGAGACAAAATTCAACCTCAAACTTACTTTGTTTGTTCATTGATTGATTGATTTCTTATTCAATACATCACTATCAACTATTACTGGTCCAACTGTCTCAGATTTGGCCAGCGTGAGCCCCTGAGAGCTGGCTCCTATGTCCTTTTGACATATCCCCATGATTCTTTGAGCAACTTCTTACTTTCTGGCACCAAAAAGATATTCCAGGTTTTACTTTCTTTGACCCAGGACTAGAATCATTTATTTCTCCAAGGAGAAATATCTTTGCTAGGTATGCTCATCGCTATTGGTGTATCAGTGTTTCTAAAAGACGATATATACATGGATACCTCTGCTTTCAATTTAGCAACGTTGGGTTCACGCACTCCTTCCCCCTTTGCATATTTTCAATGCCCCTCTCCAAGAAGCAGAAACCTGGCTTCAATGGTCCTCATTTGCAGAGGCCTAGAATACAAGAAGCGTCTTATTTTAAGCTGTTATCAGTCACTTAGGTGTAGAGGGAATGTGTGCCTTTTATTGCCTGTCTATAGAGTAGGTTTTGATATAAGAATGGAGAGAGGGAGTAAGGAGGCACTGAGGTCTGAGGACGGTCACAGGAGGAAAAAGAGAGAGAGAAGGGGGCCCTCAAGCCTCAACTCTCTAAGGACTCGGCCATAGGACCAACTGAAGGAAGTTTCCTTGTCTGCCTGCTTGCCAGGAAGTGTGACCAAGGTAAGGGAGGACCGGGGGAAATCCCACTGCCTGTGCCCTCTCGGTTTCCAGTGTAATATATCAGACTGTTTGATGAAAGTCAGGCCACATGAGGGAGGCAGACAAGATCTTTGAAACTGGGCACAGCTTCAATAAAGCCATTAATAAAGGCCCCACCATTTGAACAAACATTTTGAAAGTTTCCACAGCATCTTCTCTTTCTTTTTTCGTCTAATTTTTAATTGAGATAAAATCCACATCACATAAACTTCATCATTTTAACCCCTTTAAAGTGTACCTGTGAGTGGTATACTCACAATTTGTACAACGCTCACTGCTATCGAATTCTAGGATATTTTCATCACCCCCGAAAGAAACTCTGTATCTCCCTACTTTCTACTCCTTCCAGGCCCCTGGCAACCAGGAATCTACTTTAAGTCTCTATGGATGTGTCTGTTGTGAACATTTCTTATGAATGGAATCATACAATGTCTGGTCTGTTGTGTCTGTCATTTAACATAATGCATATATCGGTACTTCATTCCTTTTTATGGTTGAATAAAATTCCACTGTATATTGCATTGTACCTTCGTTTATCCATTTATCAATTGATGGACGTTAGGTTGTTTCCACTTTTTGGCTACTATGAATAATGCTGCTATGAACCTTCATGTGCAAGTTTCTGTGTAAATATTTTCAGTTTTCTAGGGTATATACTTTAGAGTGAAATTATTGGGTCATATTGTAACTCTATGTTTAACTTTTTGAGGAACTGCCAAACCTTTCCATAGTGGTTATACCATCTTACATTTCCATGAATAATATATGAGAGTTCCCATTTCCTTGCCAACACTTTTTATTTTCTGTTGTTGTTGGGTTTTTTTCATAGCCATCCTACTAGGTGTGAAGTGATATCTCATTGTGGTTTTGATTTGCTTTTCCCTATTGACTAAGCAATCCACAGTTGAGCATCTTTTCATGTGCTTATGGGCCATTTGTATATCTTCTTCTGAGAAATGTCTAGTTAAATTCTTTGCTTATTTTTAAATTGGGTTATTTGTCTTTTTATTGTGGACTTGTTTATAATTCTGGATACTAGAATTATCAGGTGATTTCCAAAGATTTTCTCCCATTATGTGGGTTGGCTTTTCACTTTCTTGATACTGTGCTTTGATTCACAAAAGTTTTTAATTTTAAAGAAGTCCAACTTATCTATTTTTCCTTTGCTTGCTTGTGCTTTTGATATCACATCAAAGAAACTGTTACTTAATCCAAGGTCATGAAGATTTACACCTGTTTTCTTCTAAGAGTTTTATAGTTTTATCTCGTTTAGATTTTTGCTCCATATTGAATTAATTTTTGTATGTGGTATGGAGTAGGGTTTCACTTTATTTATTTGCATGTGGATATCCGGTTGTCCCAGCACCAACTGTTGAAAAGACTGTTCTTTTCCATCGAATGGACTTGGCACCCTTGTCAAAAATCAATTGACTATAAATGTAAAGGTTTCTTTCCGGACTCTCAGCTCTGTTCTGTTGATCTGTATGTCTATTCTTACACCAGTATCAAACTACCTTGATTACTTTACGGTGCAGTAAGTTTTGAAATCCAGAAGTGTTAGTCCTCCAACTTTGTCTTTCTTTTTCAAGATTCTTTCGGCTGTTCTGAGCTCCTTGCATTTCCACATGAATTTTAGGATCATCTTGTCCATTTTCCTCCTCTTTCTTAGCCTTTTTCTCCCTCACTTTCCCCATATTTCTAACACCCTTGTTTTCAGGTTTCAGCCGCAAACAAGGTGTGGTCAGGGACTGTGACCAGAACAAGTTACTTCACCTCTGTGCAACAAAATGAATAATATCTACTCCACAGGGTCATTATTGTAAAGATTAGATTAAATGCCATGATATATTAAAGGGAAGAGCCTGTGGATTGCTTAGTCAGTTCACCAGCTTGTAAACGAGTCGTAATAAAAACAACAAAACAAGAATGACCACTTTTTGTTTGCTGAAATATGGTAACAGGTATACACTTTACTGAACTACCTCTTTAATAAATAAGCCAACATATTTTTTCTTTTTAAAAAAAAAATGTATTTATTTATTTATTTTTGGCTGAGTTGGGTCTTTGTTGCTGCGCGCGGGCTTTCTCTAGTTGTGGCGAATGGGGGCTACTCTTCGTTGCGGTGCGCGGGCTTCTCATTGCCGTGGCTTCTCTTGTTGCGGAGCATGGGCTCTAGGGGCGCGGGCTTCGGTAGTTGTGGGGCGTGGGCCCAGTAGTTGTGGCTCGTGGGCCCAGCCGCTCCGCGGCATGTGGGATCTTCCCGGACCGGGGCACGAACCCGTGTCCACTGCATCGGCAGGCGGACTCTTAACCACTGCGCCACCAGGGAAGCCCCGTTCCCCAAGTCTTTGCCTGCATCTGCTGTCTTGGCCTCCTGCCCCTCCTTCTCCTTCTCCTCCTCCTCCCCATCCCCCTCCTCTTCCTCCCCCTCCCCTCCCCCTTCCCCTCCTTCTCCTTCTCCTCCTCCTTCTCTATCTAAATGTTAGCTCTCTTACCATATGATCCTGCAATCCCACTCCTGTGCATATATCTGGAGAAAAACATGGTCCAAAAGGATACATACACCCCAATGTTCACTGCAGCACTGTTTACACTAGTTATCCCTTTCTATTCTTTCCTGGCATCTCCTACTTCTCCCACTCTTACTTTGAATAACTGCTCGGGCTGTTGGAATCCCCCCTTCCAGCGGGAACGTGCAGTTCCCATTTCGGGAGTCAGCATAAGGAGCTCCATGGTGGCGTCTACTCACTCACCTTTCGTAGACTTCAGCTTTTCCTTTTGTAAAATGGGTTGGTAGTCCCTGCCTTGCTTACTTTCCCAGACAGAGCAGCGAGACTGGGTGTTTTTTTAAAAAGCGTCTTTGGAGGCTTCCCTGGTGGCGCAGTGGTTAAGAATCTGCCTGCCAATGCAGGGGACAAGGGTTCGAGCCCTGGTCTGGGAAGATCCCATGTGACGCGGCGCAACTAAGCTCGTGTGCCACAACTACTGGGCCTGCGCTCTAGAGCCCCTGCTCCGCAGCATGAGAAGCCACCCCAACGAGAAGCATGCACACCGCAACGAAGAGTAGCCCCCGCTCGCCGCAACTAGAGAAAGCCCGCGCGCAGCAACGAAGACCCAACGCAGCCAAAAATAAATAAAAGAAATAAACTTTAAAAGAAATGCCTTTAAAAAAAAAAAGCATCTTGGGAAAGCCCCTAAATAGTGTTACTAATTGGGGTGAGGCACCCCACCCCAAACCCTCCCACCCAATGACCTTCTGCCGTCCCAATGAAGTTGCAACACGTGGTCAACGCGCGAAGCCTTCCCACCCTGCTCAGGCCAGTCCTCACCCTTCTCCTGCGTGCTGCCTCTGTCTCTCCCATCTCCAGCCACCCCTCCCAGCGCGCCCTGTTATAAAACCCAGACAGAGAGCAGGCTAACCCCTCGGAATTGTTGAGGAGCAAAGATTAGAAGCAGCTTCCTAAAATGGACTCAGTGAGAAGCCCTTGCATATGTAAAGGGCTCTCACTGAATGCTCCTCTGCCAGGTGAGGGTCCTTACTGCTGGCTGGGGAGGGGAATGTGCAAAGCTAGTGAAGAGCTGAGCGGGGTGCTCACCATACTTCACTCCATAAATAAGGACTATGAGATCAGGCACTGCTGGCCTCCCCAACTTCAGTCTTGTCCCCATCAGAGGACCCGCTGCATGGCTCCCCTGTGTACACACTGACCCCAGTCATGCTGGGCAGAGACCACATGGGAGTCCCTGATCCAAAGGAGAGTGATTCAGAGTCGGTCCATCATATATTCACTCTACAAACACTGGCCATGGGACAGGTGATCTGCATGGGACTTGGTGGGCGTGGAAATGAGACATTGATCTCAAGGTGTTCATGGTCAAGTGGGAGATGTAGACACACAGCTGGTCATCATCAGCCAGGTGATGTGGGCCACTGTGCTGCCACACAGGTGTGCTCCTGGGAGGCCACAGCAGGGAGGCTGGAGAAAACCAAGTATTTCCATGAGAGGTGAAATGGAGAGGACGCGAAGGGTTTAGGAATGGAAGCAGCAGTGACAAGAGTCTCTAAACATGGGGTCCCAGGCTGGGAGTCTGGAATGGGGGTGGGGGGTGGGTGGGTGGCATGTCCCACTCTGACAACTGAGCCAAGTATTATGGTTTACAAAGCCCCAGCGCGGTCCCCACTGCCTTTCATCTTCCAAACCTCAGCAGAGCCAACCTCACACTCCACAAGTGCATGCGCCACTCTCCCCCCAGAAGATTGGGGTCCCCAAAGGAGACCCTGAGACGAGGATTCGTGGGCCAGTTGTTTATCAGGCAGAGCTTCCAGGGGAAACCAGTAGGGGAGGGGGAAGCAGACCCTGAAGGGGAGGAGACAGCCAAGTCTTGTCTCACAGAAGGAAACTGGCTCCACCCCTCCAGGAACTCGAGAAACAGTACACGTCACGCTGGACCTGGAGTCTGTACCCCTCCAGCAGGCATTGGTCAAGGGCTTCCCCGAGGATGTAAGTCTCCAGACACGTCCCACTTGCCTAGAGCCTGCAGGCTAGGTGGCTCCAGCAGCTTGGGGATTGGGAATGCAAGGTCACCAAGAGGGGGTGCCGCATGAGCATGGGAGAGGGGTCCGAGGAGATAGTAATGAACAGTGACGGCATCCGCTTTCCTCTATGCCCACTCCGCCAGCGCCTGTGATAGTTGACTGCACACTTGACCTCACATCTGCCTCCGCAGTAGACGCCTGGCACATGGTACTTGCTTAACAAGAGTTGGTGAATGAACGAATGGATGGAAGGAGAGAGGATAACTTTACTCCTTTTCAGATGAGGAAAAGTGAAGTGAATGACTTGCCCAGGGTCCCACAGGAAATGAGCAGCACAGCCAGGATCGCCATCATGCATCCAATGCGTTTGCACTTCGCCCTAGCAGGGCAATGCCCTCCGCCGCCAGCCCTTTCTTAGAGGACAAGATAACCCCTGACTCAGTTAGCAGCGACTTCCTTTTTGCTGATCTCAGAGGCTTCTAGGACTTTGAAGGAGGGGAGGGGAAGGCTCCCTGGGGAGGCTATATGTATATAAGCACATGTTTCCTCCTAGCTGCCCTGGTAAAGGCCAGAGGGCAGCTGGAGTGCTCGCAGGGAACCACGCCCCTTGTCCCAGCCCCGCCCCTCCTGCCCCCAGCTTTGAGCTCTGAGCTGCCTCCTCTGCTCTCCAGGACATGGCAGCCCCCATGACCATGGCAACCGGCCTCCTGCTCTTGGCCCTGTGCACCTACTGCATTGTCCTTACAGGTAAGAACTCTGACCCCACCCTGGGTCGCTCACACAGGACAGCCGTCCCAAGGGCATGGCTGAAGTGGCACAGCAGAGGATGGAGGACTGAGCAGCCTGGGTCTGGAGGGGACTGCTGAGAAGGGGGCAGCCCAGTGGCTGGACTGGAGGGGTTTAGTGCAGGGGACGGGCTCCATGTTGAAGCCCAGAGTCTAGAGCAGGCTGGTAAAGAAATTGGCTCTTCTCTCTCCTGTCTTTTAGGCTCCATGATCATCCCCTCTTCCTGCTGCTTAGCCTTCATTTCCAAGAGAATTCCTGAGAGACGAGTGATAAACTACCAGCTGTCCAACAGGAGTGTCTGCCCCAAGGCAGGAGTGATGTAAGAAACTACTCCTCCTTGGCCACCTGGCAGGAGTGGGGCAGGGAGACGTGAGCCTTCAGGACCACTGAGGGCCCTGCTCTGTGACCCTGGGGAGGTCACCTCACCTCTCTGAGCCTCAACTTCCTCATCCATAAGATTAGGAAGAGGATTCAGAGTCAATAATCATGTACTGAGCACCAAATATATACGAGGCACCATTCGGGGCATATAACGTTCCCTTATCTCACCCTCTCAGCCGGTCTATGAGCTAGGATTGATTCTTCTCATTTTACAGGAGGCGATTAAGGCTCAGAAAGGTGACCTATTCAAGGTCACTTAGGACTCCAAATAGCTTCAGAGTTACAAGACAGCAAATGTAAGCTCACTGCGTAAACAGTGGCATGCCCTAGAAATGTGGTCTTTTCTTAACCCAGAAGGTAGCATTTATAATGCAGAATCATTTACTTGTAGTGAATTGTTTAAACTTGTTTACATTTTTTTACCCTATAGCATTTATGCAATGGTTTACCGAATTCATGGAATTATTTTCATCAGTATGGAAATTAATTAAAACTTTGAATCTTAATTTTGTCTGCATCTTTGAGAAAAAAAAATTAATTATTAACTGGAATTTTCCCCACTGGCTCCAGACCCAGCTCCACAGCCTGGCATCCACCGCTTGGAGCTGGCTTGGAAAATGGCATCCCACTGCCCACTCCCAGCTCTGGCATCCTTATCGGCCACGCTTCCTTGCACACTGTGTGAACTGGAGGCCTTTTTTCTTCGGGGTTCTCAGTGCATCTTCTCTCCCCACTGTGAGTAGACATTGTGTCTCTCTCTTCAGACCCAGTGTTATCTAAAGGCAGGGCTGGGCCTCCCCCATATGACAAGGAGGTTACTGAACATGAACATGAGGTTACTGAAACAAAGAGATGCAGACGCACAGAGAGGAGACATCGTGTCAGGAACCTGCCAGGAGGCTGGGACAGCAGCGTGTCCTCTGGGCTTCCACACGACCTCCTCAGAAAGTGAAGGGATCCAGACCCCCTGCCAGACCTCACGTGTGCCCTGTCACTCTTCCCGCAGCTTCACCACCAGGAAGGGCCAGAGGTTCTGTGGCAACCCCAAGTTGCTGTGGGTCCAGAGGTACATGAAGAACTTGGATGCCAAGCAGAAGAAAGCCTCCAGTAGGACCAGAGTGATGGGTGCCAAGGTCGCTGTCAAGAGGCACCCTGCCAACAGCACCTCCATCTAACCCCTGCCCGGCCCCCAGCCCTGAGCTTGGGCCTGGGTCTCACCTCCTAAAAGGCTGCTTGGGGCCTGGTGAGCCAGCGGTGGCAGGCAAAGGGCTAATGGTCCTGTTTCCTAGCATCATTCTCAGGGGATGTGTCTAGTCTATTAAAAGAACCCAAGGCAGGGGAGGCCTGCTCCTGGGGGCTGAATGAGGGCTCCAAGTATCCCGGGCCTCTTGCCTTTCCTGAGCTGGGAGAGAAGGTCCCGGAGGAGGGCCATGGCGGTCCTTTGTCCTCCCCCTGAGCTGGGGCGGGCACTTCCCTGACTTCTGGGTTCCGTCAGAGCCCAAGCGCATGAGTCCTACCCTGCAGACAGACTCTGCTTGTACCTTAGCCTGCAGCCGTCTTCTATGGGCCCTCTGGTCTTGCAGTGGGGCCTACGGGCTGTCTGTCTATCTGTCTGGGGATGGGTGACCTCTCAACACCCACAGCTCTCCATTACAGTGGGGATGCTCCTGGCCTGTCCCACTTGCAGCCTCCCAGGTGAATAAAAACCCAACAAAAGCATAGGTCTCTTTGCTGCGCTCACTGCCAGACCCTGGCCCTCCTGGCACACCTCTCGTGGGATACGACTAATAAAGTTTTTTCAGGAACGCATTGGTTTTTGTAATGAAATGCACCTGGAGGACCTGGATGAGGGGCCAGCCTGGGGAGCTGAATTCCTTTGTGAAGATATGGGTTTAAGGAGATGTTTTGCTTCATGGCACAGTGTGTTCCATGCTACTTTGGGGACAAAGGCCGTCTCTGCCTTTAAGGCTGGTCTTTCCCCACATTTTGGTGAGGGGAAGATGGGGTGGGAGCTGAGGGGGGAGAGGATCCCAGCTTTTTTTTTTTTTCTATACTATGTGATTTGTATGTCGAGTGTAGATGGACACACTTGCTGTTCTCTAAGAACAATCTAAGTAAAATGTGCTTTCTCCTTCGAAGGTGGTCGTGTCTTGCCTGTCCTCATCTCCCTTGGGTGGCAGAGTTGGGGTGTCAACAGTGGAGTGCGTGCCCCAGAAATCACCCTGAGTTGCCCATCCGAGGCTGGGGGGGGGGGAATGAAGACAGCCTGAGCACAGCGTATCCCAGGAGTGGTCTTGGCCTGCCCTTGGGAGTCCTGTTATGAACCCTGAAGAACATACATGCATAGCTGGATTCAGTTAAATTTGTAAAAAATTTTGACAGAACGTATTATTGCACAAGGAGCTGTTTAGGCATCAAAAGACTATTAAATTATAAAAGGTGGTTGGCCTCCGGCTTCAAAGGATTAGGGAGAAAAATAACACACTCACAAATCAAAAGCAGTGTGGGTTTAACACCAGTCCTGACTGAGAAGCCGCATGACCTTGAAATATGTTACTTAACCTCTCTGAGCCTCAGTTTCCCTCATCTGTAAAATACGGATAAGGAAACCTTCCAATTTTGTTTGGGGTTTCCCCAGAAGCACTCCCTGAAAACAAAGATTTGGGTTCAGATATTATATTTGGGAGGTACAGGAAAGAACACCAGGAAAATGAGGAGGTAATACAAGGGAAGGAAATAAGAGTGTGTTATCACTTCCAATAAGAGTGTGTTATCAAGCAGAGGGGAATTAGAGCTCCAGCCACTGGGCAGTGGTGTGAGACCCACCCCTCAGAATTACACCCCCTCCATTAGTCATTGTCAGCTGCGGGGAGGGTCGGTCTTACTGCAGGTGGGAGCAGGGCAGCCTTCCACGGTTCAAAACAAGCCTTCAGGTACAGAGAGTCTGCAGAGCACAGGAAAGGCCTGGCAGCAGACTATTAAGGTTCTTTTAACTCGATACAAAGCAGAATCAAGGGTAGCGTTAAAAACAAGAGAGGACATTCTGATGGGGGAAGAGAGCCTGCAGAAATCCTCGGCCCAGAGCTGGCCTCTGAACGGTAATTGAGCTTTCACTCTCTAAAGAGCAGTGTTTCTTCTTCTTCTTCTTTTTAAAAAGTCTTTGCTTCCTTTTCTTTCTTTTTTTTTGGCCGTGCCGTGCAGCTGTGAGGGGTCTTAGTTCCCCACCCTCACCCCCGAACAGTTCCCAAGCAGTGGAAGCACAGAGTCCTAACCCCTAGACCACCAGGGAATTCCCACAGAGTGTTTTTCTAAGGATGGAAGAGAGCTGGTGTCTTCAGGTGAGAGACGGAACTACAAACAGACATTGGTCAGACTGTAGGTGACAACAGAACTCTGACGCACAGCCTCTGCAGCAAAAACCCCAGAATCATGAGATTGGTCAGTGACTGCCAGCTTCCTAATTGTCCCCTTTCTCCAACTCAGAACCAACCAGAGATGGCCAAACATACTCCCGAATCAATCACAGAAGATGTCTGCTTCTAGTTATCCCGCCTCCAGCTTCCCGGGCCAACGGCCTCCATTCAAGATATACCTGTGCTTTCCCTCTGGTCCTCTCTGAAGCTCTCCCACTCCCTGGAGGCCTGTGAGTCTCTGCCAAACACAGGTGATGCGCCTGATTCCCTTGCTAGGCAAGTGCTGAATAAACTACCTTTGCTGGTTCCCATCTGAGGGTTCTCATTTATTTCATCAGGGAAGCTGTAAACTCTGGTACAGTTGCAGCCATGCAGCCATGGAAGGATTGAAGCAGGCAGTGGCGAGGAGGGGAGAGCCTCCAAGAGTGTGCAAAGCTGGAACCCTGTCCTTCTTCTGGCAGGTGTGTCTCCTGGGCCAGCCTCTTTGGAGGACCATCTGGTAGCATATGTTAAAATGCTAGACACACATACTGGGACTTCCCTGGTGGCGCAGTGGTTAAGAATCCGCCTGCCAATGCAGAGGACACGGGTTCGAGCCCCAGTCCGGGAGGATCCCACATGCCGCGGAGCAGCTAAGTCCGTGCGCCACGACTACTGAGCCTGCGCTCTAGAGCCCGCGAGCCACAACTACTGAGCCTGCACACCACAACTACTGAAGCCTGCGCGCCTAGAGCCCGTGCTCCGCAACAAGAGAAGCCACCGCAGTGAGAAGCCTGCACACCGCAAGAGTAGCCCCCCGCTCGCTACAACTAGAGAAAAGCCCGCGCACAGCAACAAAGACCCAACACAGCCAAAATAAATACATACATACATACATACACACACACGCCATTGACCCAGCAATTCCACCTCCAGAAATATGTCCTACACGTTTGCACAGAGGTTCATGTACAAGGATGCAGGCAGCACTATTTGTGGTTATAGAAAACTAGCAACAACCTAATTGCCAATTCATAGGAGACTCAGCAAAGATATATTTTTAAGTGAAAAAAAACAAGGTGCACAAGGACATGCACTATATGATCCTATTCATGTAAAAAAAAATACATGTATGCTTAGCAACTTGATGGATGCAAACTATCAAAGTTGTGTTGACTGAAAAAAATGCACAACGTGAGAGTTGCGAGTTACGTTTTACAAACTTAATGAGGGGCAAAATGAGGACTATAGTCCAGGAGACAGCATTTCAGATAGCTCTGAGAAACTGCTCCAGAGAGGTAGGGGGGAAGATGAGTATAGATGTGAGTTTGGTGAAGGGGGAGTACATGCAACCAAGCACATATTTTTTGCAGAAGGTTGCTGCTAGTCACGAGGAGCGGACGTCACCATGAAGGATTTTAGTGCTTTTCTAGATACGAGGAGATGCAAGAGTTGGGCTCATAAAGTCTTCTCCTGAAAATATCTAACTATCTAAAGACATGTTCTGCCAGTTCTTCCCAGAGTACAGAGGGCCTCATTCCTGATCTCCACCCTGAGCTCCTTTCAGGCGGTGTCAATGGTCAGCAGCTGCAGCAGCTCATAATTTGATCCTTGTAGAGGTAGAGGGCAAGGGCCAATTTGTAGGTGACAGGTGGTTGCCTTAGGCAAGTCACGCTGGGAGTCAGGGAGAGAGAAGATACATCTTTATCAGTACTTTTCTGGGGTGTTTAAACTTCTTGCTATGTGCATTTATCCCTTTTGTAATAAAAACTAGTGTACAGAAGCTGTCGATGCGTTGCCTGTGCGCCTTTCCCTTGGACTGTTATCTTTCATCATGCTCCTGACTTCTTCCAACAGCCAGGAGGATCTGCGTCTCTGTGCCTGGGTGCTTTGCCCCAAGGCTGCTCTGCTGGGTCAGGCCAGAAGTGCCAGGGAATGAACAGCCCCCGGGCAGCCCTCAACCAACAGCTAATTAAAGTGGGTGTCTAACCACCGTCCCAGGTCCCTAACTCCCTGGTCGGAATAGCTCTAGGGAGTGTGTTCTCCGCTCTCTGCCAATCGTTGCCCTGTTTCCCAATCAGTCACTGGCTTGACAACACACGCTCCTGGCTGCCTGCCCTTCTCGCCGGTGTCTCTGCCTCTCCTGAATAAACTACATACTCCCAAACCCTTGTCCCAGGGTTTGTATTTGGGAGAATACAAACCAAGTCAACTAGTTTAGATGACAAATAAATAAATAAAGGAGAAATGACTTGGTCTAGGAAGTCAGATGGACCTGAATTTGATCCCAGCCTCCTCGGTTTCTGGCTGTGTGGTGCTGGAGGAAGCTAACTGAGCTCTCGGGCCTCAGTTTCCACATCTGTAAAATGAGCATAATGGAAGTACCTATTTCATGGGTCGGCTGTAAGTATTAAACAGGCAATTAATGCATAGGAAGCATTTAGCTGAATGCCTGGCACATGGTATACAGGCTGTGGGCAGCCTCAAGTTTAGGCAGGAGGCAGAGAAGCTGAAGCTGGCCTTGCTGTGGCCAGGGCACCCAGCTAATACTTCTATGGCCACTCCAGTGGCTCTGTGCCCCCTGCTTCCTCCTGTCTCATTTCTCTGGTGGCCATTAAATGCCTCTGGAGAAAGGAGGCACTGACTGGAGTGCTGATCATGGGGCGCCTGAACTGTCCACCAGAAGTCCTGGCCTGCCTTGGCCCGGCCTTGCTTTGGGATGCGAGCCTTGGCCGTGGATGGCCAGTCTGTGTGTGGGGAGGTGACATCTCCCGCCCTGGCTCTGGGCGGACCACCAGCACAATGGCAATGCACTGAGTCCCCCACAGTCTTTCTCAAGCTACCTTGAGATGTTCTGGAGATGGAGGGGTGCCGGAAGCTGCTGTGGTCAGGGAGGGACCGGGCTTAGTTTGTGGCCACGTTAAGACAAAGTTGGTCTGTGTTTGGGAGAATACTCCACCCCGGACAAAACCTGTCCTATGACTCACTGAAACTGAGTTAATTCAGCTCTGCTCTAGCCCACGGCTGACATATCAAAAAGTACAATCATAATCCAAGGGTGGAAGAGGAAGCAAGCACAGGTGAGCCCTTGAGTCCAAGGGGTGGGAGGAGGAACAGAGAAGACCCACAGAACAGCAGTTCTCAGCCCTAGCGGGGCTTTAGAATCAGAATCTGACTTAAAATGCAGATTCCTGGGCCCTGCCCCATACGTGATGACTCTGCTGGGGTGGGGCCCAGAAATCTGCATTCTTGAAGAAGTTGCCCCAGTTGGCGCAGCCACTATCGAAAACTGTATGGAGTGGGCTTTCCTGGTGGCGCAGTGGTTGAGGGTCCGCCTGCCGATGCAGGGGACACGGGTTCGTGTCCCGGTCTGGGAGGATCCCGCGTGTCGCGGAGCGGCTGGGCCTGTGCGTCTGGAGCCTGTGCTCCGCAACGGGAGAGGCCACGGCAGTGAGAGGCCCGCGTACCGCAAAACAAACAAACAAACAAACAAACAAAAAACTGTATGGAACTTTCTCAAAAACGTAGAAACAGAACTGCCATACGATCCAGGAATCCCACTTCTGGGTATTTATCAGAAGGAAATGAATACACTTAGTTGAAAAGATATCTGCACCCTGATGTTCACTGCAGCGTTATTTAAAACAGCCAAGACATGGAAGCAGCCTAAGTGTCCACTGGAGGATGAATGGATAAAGAAAAAAATACACACACACACACATATACACACAGTGGAATGTTACTCAGCCATAAAAAAGAATGAACCCTGCCATTTGCGACAACATGGATGGACCTTGAGGGCATTGTGCTGAGCGAAATAAGATAGACAGAGAAAGACAAATGCCATCTGATCTCATTTATATGTGGAATCTAAAACACAATAAAACCCCAGACTCATAGATACAGAGAACAGATTGGTGGTTGCCAGAGGCGGGGGCTAGGGGTTGGGCAAAACGGGTGAAGGGGGTCAAAGTTACAAATTTCCAGTTATAAGATGAACAAGCCCTGGAGATATAACATACAGCATCGTGACTGTAGTTAACAATACTGTATTGTATATTTGAAAGTTGCTAAGACAGTAGATCTTAAAAGTTCTGCTCACAAGAAAACAAAATTTGTAACTCTATGTGGTGATGGATGTTAACTTGTGGCAATAATTTCACAGTGTATACGTATATCAACTTATTGTGTTGTACACCTAAAATGAATACGTTATACGTCAATTATATCGCAATTAAAAAAAAAAGTAGTCCAGGTTATTGTCACGGCCAGCCAGGTTGACAGACTTTATCTCCCACTCTGGCAGACAAGGGACCGGGGAGGAGAAGGGACCTTTGGCTTCATCTGGCACAGGAGGACCAGTTGAGAAGTGCTGAGCTGGGTTAAGTGACTCAGGACCCCTGCTTGGGGGCAGGGGCAGCTGATGAGCAGAGTCTGGTCTCAGCCACCTCTCCTTCCAGGTGGCAGCTGGAGCGGCAAAATAATGTTGGGGTCATCATAAAGTCTTTTTTTTTAATTGAGGTATAGTTTATGTACAATATTATATAAGTTTCAAGTGTACAACATGGTGATTCACTTTTTAAAGGTTATATTCCATTTATAGTTATTTTAAAATGTTGGTTAGGGGCTTCCCTGGTGGTGCAGTGGTTGAGAGTCCGCCTGCCGATGCAGGGGACACGGGTTCGTGCCCCGGTCCGGGAAGATCCCACATGCCGAGGAGCGGCTGTGCCCGTGAGCCATGGCCGCTGAGCCTGCGCGTCCGGAGCCTGTGCTCCGCAACGAGAGAGGCCACAACAGTGAGAGGCCCGCGTACCGCAAAGAAGATAAAATAAAAAATAATTATTAAAAAAAAATTTTAAATAAAAAAAAGAAAGAAGAGAGCAACCAAACCAAAAGACAAATCCACCCATGATAACAAGCGCTAATAACTATACTAAAAAAAAAAAAAAAAAAGGACAGACAGAACCCTAGGACAATGGTAAAAGCAAACCTATACAGACAAAATCACACACAGAAGCATACACATACACACTCACAAAAAGAGGAAAAGGGGAAAACATATACATATCGTTGCTCCCAAAGTCCATCTCCTCAATTTGGGATGATTCGTTATCTATTCATGTATTCTACAGATGCAGGGTACATCAAGTTGATTGTGGAGCTTTAATCCGCTGCTTCTGAGGCTGCTGGGAGAGATTTCCCTTTCTCTTCTTTGTTCTCACAGCTCCCGGGGTTCAGTTTTGGATGTGGCCCCGCCTCTGCGTGTAGGTCGCCGGAGGGCGTCTGTTCTTCGCTCAGACAGGACGGGGTTAAAGGAGCCGCTGATTCGGGGGCTCTGGCTCACTCAGGCCGGGGGGAGGGAGGGGCACGGCGTGCGGGGCGGGCCTGCGGCGGCAGAGGCAGACGAGACGTTGCACCAACCTGAGGCGCGTCGTGCGTTCTCCCGGGGAAGTTGTCCCTGGGTCCCGGGACCCTGGCGGTGGCGGGCTGCACAGGCTCCCCGGAATGGGGGTGTGAATAGTGACCTGTGCTCGCACACAGGCTTCTTGGTGGCGGCAGCAGCAGCCTTAGCGTCTCATGCCCGTCTCTGGGGTCCGCGCTTTTAGCCGCGGCTCGCGCCTGTCTCTGGAGTTCCTTTAAGCAGCGCTCTTAATCCCCTCTCCTCGTGCACCAGGAAACAAAGAGGGAAGAAAAAGTCTCTTGCCTCTTTGGCAGGTCCAGACTTTTCCCCGGACTCCCTCCCGGCTAGCCGTGGTGCACTAACCCCCTGCAGGCTGTGTTCACGCCGCCAACCCCAGTCCTCTCCCGGCGTTCAGACCGAAGCCCGAGCCTCAGCTCGCAGCCCCGCCCGCCCCGGCGGGTGAGCAGACAAGCCTCTCGGGCTGGTGAGTGCTGGTCGGCACCGATCCTCTGTGCGGGAATCTCTCCGCTTTGCCCCCCGCACCCCTGTGGCTGTGCTCTCCTCCGCGGCTCCGAAGCTTCCCCCCTCCGCCACCCGCAGTCTCCGCCCGCGAAGGGGCTTCCTAGCGTGTGGAAACCTTTCCTCCTTCACAGCTCCCTCCCACTGGTGCGGGTCCCGTCCCTATCCTTTTGTCTCTGTTTATTCTTTTTTCTTTTGCCCTACCCAGGTACGTGGGGGGGGGCGGTTCTTGCCTTTTGGGAGGTCTGAGGTGTTCTGCCAGCGTTCAGTAGGTGTTCTGTAGGAGTTTTTCCACGTGTAGATGTATTTCTGATGTATTTGTGAGGAGGAAGGTGACCTCCACGTCTTACTCTTCTGCCATCTTGAAGCTCCTCCCCAGGAGCTTCATTCCTGAACATCCATTGTGTGGTCAGGCTGCTCTATGCTCCTGTCCTGAGACTGTCCAGACCTCAACAAGAGATAAACAATGTTTAGAAAACCAAGAAAGGGGACTTCCCTGGTGGTCCAGTGGTTAGAACTCCGTGCTTCGAATGCGGGGGCACAGGTTCCATCCCTCGTCAGGGAACTAGCATCCTACATGCCATGCGGCGAAAAACAGAAAAAACTCTGGCCAAGAGCCAGGAATGTATCTGGAATAACTAAGATCAATTCTCTGGAATTCTTATTTCCTCTGCTTTTGCTTTTCAAACAATCAAGCATTGCCTCAGACCATCGCACTGGCTGGGAGACTCTCAAGGGTGTGCTGACTCCTCCCCTTCCCGCCCCGTGACACCTCCTCACTTTCCAATCTCCTTTTCAGGGGTGTCAGGTTGCTTCCCCTCTGTAGTACAAAAGAGCTGCTTTTGTGCTTTACGGTAAAATTCTCTGGAATTATCTTCAGGGACCACTCAGCCCCATAAAAGAGGGTACTGCTGAGACAGGAGGAATTAGGAAGAAGGCTGTGAAGGACCCAGCTTGTAGCACCATGAAGAACTTCCCCACGGCTTTCCCTCTTTTCCTGGTTTTTATCCTGAGTGTCCATCTTGGAGCTGCTGCACGTACGGCGCTGTCCAACTCCCTTCCCAGGCTGACTAGGGATGGAAGCAAAGGGACATCTCCAAGCTCCTTTCTCTCCCTGTTTATTTAGGTGGCAGTGATGTGGCTAAGTTCTGCTGCTTTCAATACACCCACAAGATCCCTCCCTGGAGGTGGGTGAGTAACTATGAATTCACCAGGAACAGCTGCTCCCAGCAGGCTGTGATGTAAGTATTTCTCCTTTGGGCTTTTAGGGTCCCTTACCATTCATGCTGTTGGATGGATTCTGGGAAGACCCCCACAGTGCCAGGATGAGCCTCAAGATGGGAACCCAGTGACTTGGGTTATCACCTTATCTCAGGCCTTAAGAAGCGTAACCCTGAGCTTGGTTTCCTGGCTTGCAGACCATGAGCTGGGCGCCTGCCAGGCACTGTGCTAAGTGCTGGGTATAAAAGAATAAACAGCCCTTACAGACCTTATATCTAGCATAAGAAAGAGGGCATTAAAAGACATTTGCACAAAATAATCAAGATTGTGATGAGTGCTTGAAAAAGACAGCGGGAGAGAGAGCAGGAGGGAGCATATTGTAGCGCAGGCAAAACTTTCTCTCTACCCTCTTAGGGGCTCCAGCTGGGCTTTAGAATTAAATCGACATAAGACATTAACAAGAGGAAAACATATAGCTTTTACACGCACACAGGAGCCCCACAGGAAAATGAAGACCCAAAGAAGTGGCAAAAGCTACATGCTTTTTATATAAAACCTGCGTGCTTTTGAACAAGGAAGGAACTGTGGAGAAGTAATTAAAATATATGGGCGTGGGGAAAGCTAACGACTGATAAGAGTTATCTTAACAAGGTCTGTTTTTACAGAGTTCACTTGGCCTTGACTCTATCTCTGATGTTAAGAATATTTCTTTCCTCCTGGTACAAGGAGGACATTTTTCACATGGGAGTTTCATCTCCTGCTTTCAGGGGAAAAGGGGAGGTCAGAACGCTCTTCTTGCCCCCTGCTGGGGTTTTTTTGTTTTGTTCTGTTTCATTGGGGTTTTTTTTAGTGTCTTTCGTTCAAAATAATCCTCACGTCAAAGTGGCATATTTGGGGGCGGCATATTCGGCCACCCTTCATCATAGTCACAGGAGGACCTAACTTAGTGTTGGGAGGGTCTCCTGGAGGGAGTGACATTTACACTGAGACCCCCCAAGGCTAAGCGGGAGTGGCCCAGGTGAAGGGGGCAGGCAGGAGCATGGTGGAGGGGAGAAGGATGAACATGTTACTGACTAGGCAGACAGGTAGACAGGAGGCATGTCATGCCAAGCTCATCGGTAGCAGGAGAGATGACACACACCTGGAAGGCTCCCTGGCAGGACTAAATGAGGTTAACATATGCAAAGAATTTAGCGCTGAGCCTGCACACAGTAAACATTCAGCAACTGGAAGCGATCTTTAAGTGCAAATACGCAATCAGTGGACCTTGGGTTCCTGAGCATGAGAGAACGGTGCGGAAAGGGAAAACGGGCTCCAGGGACAAAGCTGAATGTTATCATTTTGAGACAGTTAAGGATGGGAAAGAAGCACTCAAGTGCCTAGATATGGAGGGGGATGCTCCAGGGCTCAGGATGTCCTGGGTCTTCTCCTTTGTGTCTTGATTGGCTTTCTGGAGTTTTAAAGACACCAACACTTAACCAACAGCTGGCAAAGAGCCCTGAGCTGAGCTCAAAGCAGTGGCTCTTTCATTTTATAAGCTGTGTGACCTTGGGCAAGTCAAGTTTCCTCATTTGTAGAAGGAAGATGAGGGGCCTATCTCAGTCAACTGTTGCTGCGTAACCAACCACCCAAAGCTTAGTGGCTTGATCCAACAATGGTCATCTTCTTATCTCTCACGGTTTCCATGGGTCTGGAATTCCAGAAAGGCTTGGCTGCAAGGTTCTGGAAAGGCGTCTCTTGTGTGGTTGCAGACAGATGGTGCTGGAGCTGGAACAGCTCAGGGGGCTGGAGGCATCTCCCTCCAGGGCCCCTCTGTGTGGTCTCTCTGTTGGGCTAGTTTGGGCTTCCTCATACTATGGTGAGCTGGGGTGGTAGGACTCCTTATGAGGAAGTCCACAGCTCCTGTGTAAGTGCTCAGTGAACCAGGCAGAAGTTCTACAACCTTCTATGACTTAGCTACCAAATCACATAGCATCACTTTTGCCATTCTCTATTAGTCAACCAGTCCTTAAGACTGGCCTAAATTCAAGGGGAGGGGACTCCCATCTCTCAATGGGAGCAATGTCACATGGATGTTCAAACACCCACAGAGCCCTTCCTCTCTCTTATTTCCCCATCCTTTTGGCTCTTCTCCCCTGCTCCAGGTTAGAGCACCCCCTGACCTAGGCTCTTGTCACTTCCGAGTACTCTCAGGGAGTAAAGGCTGGAAGCCATTCAGGGACATCAACCACAACCCCCAGTCTTAATGAGCTCACAGTGTGGTAAGGAAGGCAGGAATCGTATCCACATAAGCAGCCGTGGCTAACAACCCATGATAATGTGATTAAGAATTGAGTGGCACAATACACAAGAGGTTCCTTTGCGGGGCAATACAGATGTTATAAAATTGATCATGGTGACGGTTGCATCATCTATTGATATACTAAAACCAATGAATTATGATTATACACTTTAAGTGGGCAAATTAGTGACTTATATCCCAACAAAACTGTTATATTAAAACGAAAGAAAAAAAAAAAACCGAAAGAGTTAAGAGGCACGGTGCAGATTACCTGCTTCAGACCAGAGCTGTTGTTACATCTTTCCTGGTGAAGGTGGGCCAGGAAGTGTGGTTTCCAGTGGAAAACAGGATAGCAGAGAAGAGGGAGGTCAAGGGCCAGAAGAGGGAGCAGGGACAGTGTGACAGGGGTACAGCAAAGCGAGCAAGAAGATTGGGGGGGGCTGCCCCTCCCTTTCCATCCCTTTCCGGGAGACAAAAGTTTTTAGCATTGACTGTCAGCATCTCTTTTCCATAGATTCACCACCAAAAGAGGCCAGAAACTCTGTGCAACACCGAAGGAAGCATGGGTGCGAAAATACATGTCTTTACTAAGAGCCCGGCAACAACCGTGACCGCCGAATTCTCAGTCCAAAATGCCTGGATCCTGCTCTGTTCTTGGCTTTGCCCCCCTTGGTGGAGCCTGAAGAATTTCTCCAACAGAAGGCTGCATGGGTCTGGTGGGGAGGACAGGATATTTCTCACCAGCCTTTTTTTTTTTTTTAATAAAGATTTCATTTGCTCAATAAACATTCTAATTCAATAAAAACTGAGTTTTCTTCAAAGAAAATAAAGCAGTCGATATTTGCAGCTGACGGCCTGGCAAGTCTCCAATCCCTGAACTGACCCTGGTATTGAATTCTGCCTTATGTTTTTGTTTGGGCAAAAAAAGCAGGGACAATGTTAATATATTTTGGCAAAATGCCCATGAAATGTCTTAACATTATTTAGAGAGATAAGTTTATGTTGTATGGGAAATTAAACTCTGTGCAACACCTCATAGCCTCACAGCCTGTTGGTGCGGGGTATATGAAATGCAACCATATTGGGCAGTGTTTTCTCATAAGGCATTAATTAATAAGCATGAATATTGTCTACCTACCAATCCTAAGATGCCTATGTCTATATAGCCTAAAGAACTTAAAAAAAAATAATTATAGCTTCACCAGAAGTTGCAAAAACAATACAAGGAAGTCAGGGGTACCTTTTACCCAGTTTTCCCCAATAGTCACATCTTACATAATTACAGTACAATACCACACCTAGGAAATCGACATTGGTATAAAGTGTCTGTATCGTTCTGTTACTTTATCGCGCGTAGATTAGTGTAGCCATCATTACAACCAAGATACAGATCTTTTCCGTCAGCACAAAGATCTCACCAGTGTTCTCTCTCTTCGGTCACATCTCCCCTCCCCCACCACCCTTAACCCTTAGCAACCACTAATCTATTCTTCTCCATAATTTTGTCATTTCGAGAAGGTTATATAAACAATCATATCATATCATACGTGACCTTTTGAGATTGTTTTTTTTTTTAACTTCACACAATGCTCTTGAGATACATCCAAGTTGTTGTGGGTTTCAATAGTTTATTCTTTTTTACTGTTAACTAGTATTCCATGGAGTGCCACACTGCAGTTTATTGAACCACTACCCTCCTGTAGGTTTTCATTTTGGGGCTATTACAAATAAAGCTAAGAAGAACAGTCACGCACACAGATGTTTTCGAGTGGACATAGGTTTTCATTTCTCTGAGATAAACGCCCAGGCATGCAATTAATTGCTGGGGGTCATAAATTAAATGTATGTTTCGTTTTTTTTTTTAAAGAAACTGCCAAGCTATTTTCCAGGGTCACTGTGTCATTTGACCTTTCCACGAGTAATGTATGTTTCCACCAGTTTTCTGTGCATCTGGGCTAGCATTTGCTATTATCACTTGTTTTTCATTTTAGCTGTTCTAATAGGTGTGTAGTGATATTGTAACCGAAAGTGGGGTCCGGCTGCTCATCGCTCAAAAGCCAATAAAGAGGCCAAGTTGGTGGAAAGGAAAGTTTGCTTTATTTTGGATGCTGGCAACGGGGGTGGGGGAGGGCGGATGCCTGTCCAAAGGCCGACTCCCCCCACTGACAATCAGGGAGCAAGAGCTTTTATAGGCAGAGGGAGGGGGCTACGTGCAGAAACAGCACAGTCAGCTCTGACGGTCATCTTGAAATTAATCATGAAGGGATCTGCCCAGCACCATCTTGATTGTTTTAAGTACAGTTAGTCTTCAGTTCCAGGGTTGGTTTTTTCCCATTTCCTTGAGGCCAGTTCTCGGAACTGTGTGTGGCAGCTTACCGTCATGGCTACAGTCTGGTCATCACATAGTTAACTTCTTCCACCTGGTGTGGGTTTCAGTATCTATAAGACAGCTTACAGGATATGGCTCAGAATATTATGTGTAGCCTGTGGGGAGGAACTAAAGGTCCTTGACTATGCTTAGTGACTAAACTATTATTATTTGGTCTCCTTTGACTGTTTTCCTTTGTTTCTGCATTTTCTCATTTCTCTGATTAAACTTATTCTTTGGCTAAAGTTTTTCCACAGACAAAAGGCAGGCTGAGGACATGGGGAGGCAAGGACCATGGGACCCTGCTCCATTTCAAACTCTCATTGTGGTCTTAATTTTCACTTCCTGAATGGCTATCACTATGCAATGTCTTTTCATGTGCTTATTTGCCATCCATATATCCTCTTTGGTGAAAAGTTTCTTATGTTTTTTCTCTACTTTCTAATTAGAGTGCTTGTTTTCACTGTTGAGGTTTTTAAATTTTATTTTATTTATTTATTTTTTATACAGCAGGTTCTTGTTAGTTATCTATTTTATACATATTAGTGTATATATGTCAATCCCAATCTCCCAATTCATCCCACCACCACCACCCCTGCCACTTTCCCCCCTTGGTGTCCATACATTTGTTCTCTACATCTGTGTCTCTATTTCTGCCCTGCAGACCGGTTCACCTGTACCATTTTTCTAGGTTCCACACATATGCATTAATATACGATATTTGTTTTTCTCTGACTTCCTTCACTCTGTATGACACTCTCTAAATCCATCCACGTCTCTACAAATGACCCAATTTCATTCCTTTTTATGGCTGAGTAATATTCCATTGTATATATGTACCACATCTTCTTTATCCATTCATCTGTCAATGGGCATTTAGGTTGTTTCCATGACCTGGCTATTGTAAATAGCACTGTTGAATTTTGATAGGAGTCCTTTATCAGATAGATTCCAGATATGAGTCCTTTGTCAGATACGTGGTTTGCTGTCTTTTCTTCTTCTTAACAGCGTCTTTCACAGAGTTAAAGATTTAATTTTTTTTTTTTTGGCCACACGGCGCAACATGCAGGATCCCCGACCAGGGATCAAACTCGTGCCCCCTGCAGTGGAATTGGGGAGTCTTAACCGCTGTACTGCCAGGTAAGCCTCAAAGATTTAATTTTGATTAAGTCTAATTTATTGATTTTCTCCTTTTATGGAGAATGATTTTGGTGTCATCCCAAAGAACTCATCACCAAGCCCTAGGTCCCAAACATTTTTTTTCTATGTTTTCTCCTTAAAGTTTTATAGTTTTACATTTACATTTGAACCTAGGGTGGATTGGGTGTTAGTTTTTATATAGGTGTGAGGTTTAGGTCAAGGTTGACTGGTTGGTTGGTTGGTTGATTGATTTACGTACCTACCTACCTACCAACTCAATTGCTCCAGAACCGTTTAATGAAAAGACTCTTCTTCCCCCATTGAATTGCTTTCGCCCTTCAGTTCTTGTGTGGAGCTATATCTGGGCTCTATGTTCTGTCTCATCTGTTTCATAAATACAATCAATTTAAAAAAAATTTTTGAGATTAATTTACACACCATAAAATTCACCATTTAGAAGTGTACAATTCAGTGATTTTCAGTATAGTCACAAAGTACTGCAACCATCATCACTACTAATTCCAGAATATTTTCATCACTTCCCTAAAGAAACCCCATAATTGTTAGTATTCACTCCCTAACAGCCCTGGCAACCTCTTCCCCCACCCCCACCCCCAGCCCTGGCAGCCACTAATCTACTTCTGTCTCTATAGATTTTCCTATTCTGAACATTTCATATAAATGGGATCATACAATGTGTGGCCTTTTGCATCTGGCTTCTTTCACTTGGCATAATCTTTTCAAGTTTCATTCCTGTTGTAGCATATATCAGTATTTTGTTCCTTTTTATGGCTGAATAGTATTCCATTGCATGGATATACCACATTTTGTTTATCCATTCATTAGTTGAAGGACATTTGGTCTGTTTCCACTTTTTTGGCTATTATGAATAATGGTGTACAAATTTTTATGAACACATATTTTCATTTCTCTTGGGTATACGTGTACAGATGAAACTGTTGGGTATGTGGTAACTCTATGTTTAACTTTTTGAGAAACTGTAGAACTGCTTTCCACAGCAGCTGCATCAATTTACATTCCCACCATCAATGTATGAGGATTCTAATTTCTCCATATCCTTGCCAACCCTTGTCTGTCCTTTTGATGTTAGCCATCCTAGTAAATGGAAATTGGTATCTCATTGTGGTTTTGATTTGTATGTCCCTTATGACTAATGATGTTGAGCATCTTTTCATGTGCTTATTCGCCCTTTGTACATCTTTGGAGAAATGTCTATTCAAATCCTTTGACTCTGTCTTTTCATTGTTGAGTTGTAAGAGGTATTTATATATTCTAAATACTGGAACCTTATTAGATATTAGAACTTCTAAGCAGACAGTTGTGTCAGCTGCAGACAGGGGCAGTTTTATTTCCTTCTTTTTGATCTGTATGCCTTTTATTTCCTTTTCTTGACTTCTTGCATTAGCTAGAACTTCAAGTACTTTGTTGAATAAGAGTGGTGAGAGTAGACATCCTTGCTTTGTTCCCAATCTCAGGGAGAAAGCAATCTTTCACCGTTAAGGATGATGTTAGTTCTAGTTGTTTAGGTTTTTTTTTTTTTTTTGCTCATAATTGAGAAAGTTCCCCACTATGCCTATTTTTGAGAGTTTTTATCATGAATGAGTGTTCAGTTTTGTCAAATGCTTTTTTGGATTAACAAGATTATGTGATTTTTCTCTTTTAGTCTGTTAATATGATGGATTACGTTGATTGATTTTCAAATATTGAGCCAGTCTTGCATCCCTGGAAGAAACCTCACTTGTTATGGTGTATATATTGCTGAATTCTATTTGAAAGATTTTGTTAAGGATTTCTGTGTCTATAGTCATGAGAGATATTGATCTGTAGTCCCCTCTCTCTCTCGGTACTGTCTGTTTGGTTTTGGTATTAGAGTAGTTCTAGATAAAATTAACTGGGAAGTGCTTCTTCCATTTCTACTTTCTATGAGAGATTGTGTAGAATTGACATTTATTCCTCTTTAAATGCTTGGCAAAATTCTCCAATGAAAACATCTGGGCCTGGAGATTTCTTTTCTAGGAGTTTTAAATTACAAACTCAATTTCCTTAATAGTTGCAGGGCTATTCAAATTATCTATTTCATACTGTTGTTTAGATGTGATAGTTTGTATTTTTTGAGGAACTGGTTCATTTCATCTTTGTCAAATTCGTACGTGTGGATGTTCTACACGTAGATGTTCCAAGTGTTCTTTTATTAACCTTTTGAAGTCTGCAGGGTCTATAGTGGTTTCCTCCATGTCATCCCTGAATTTTGTAATTTGCATTTTCTCTCTTTTTTTCTTTGTCATTCTTGCTAGAGGTTTGTCAACTGCATTGACCTTTTCAAAGAATCAGCTTTTGGTTTCTTTTATTTTCTCTATTGTTTTTCTGTTTTCAATCTTCATTGATTTCTACTTCTTATAATTTCTTCCCTTTTGTTTGCTTTGGGTTTATTCCTTTATTTTTCTAATATCTTAAGGTAGTAGCTTAGGTGATTGATCTGAGACTGTTTCTTTTTCCTAATGTCAGCATTTAGTGCTATAAGTTTTCCTCTTAGCTCTGCTTTAGCTGTGTCTCACACATTTTAATATGTTGTAGTTTCACTCAATATATTTTTAAAATTTCCCTTGAGACTTCCTCTTTGGACCATGGATTATTTTAAGTCTGTTGTTTAGTATCCAAGTATTTGTTCCAAGTGTTTGTTATCCTTCTGTTATTAGTTTCTAGTTTTCTTCCAGTGTGGTCAGAGAACACACTCTGTATGATTTCAATTCTTTTTGATCTGAGGTTTGTTTTATGGCTCAGAATATGAGTATATCTTTCAATTGTGACATATTTACTGATGTTCCTAGCTCTCTACCGGACTGTAGGCTCTTGGAGGTCAGGAGTTAAGTGTAAATATCTATGCAGAAGTGAAGGACTCAGCAAACATTTGTGGACTATGCCGCGAACGTTGCCAGACACACTTTGCCTAGGCTCCAGTAACAGTGGTTTATACACAGGAAGAGGGCAAGACATGCAAGCCTGCAAGACTTTTGTCTGTAGTTCCACACATCTACCAGCAGATGGCAACAGTCACTTACCATCTTTCCAAGACTCTTGTTACCTCTTCCCTGCCAAGGGGCCAATTTGCACAGAAGTCCATTCTATGAGTCTTTACTGAGGATCTACCTGAGATCCAGGGTCACACACAGGCACTGGAGGAGGAAGGCAAAGGAGAGATATGAGAAAAGGAAGACTTGGCTCAGTCTTCAGAGGGTACAGTTCAGGGATTGGGGGTCTAGGGAGGGTGGGAAGGAAATGCACACAAAACAATTAAGATCCCCTACAAGATACGGGACCTGTGGGAGCTTGAGTGGAGACACAATCTCCTTGGGCCTCAGTTTCTTCATTCATAAAATCAGAAGGTTGGAATAGATGCTAAAAGAGAGATCACCATGTGCAGACCTAGCTCTGCAAGGTTTCGTGAAGGAGACTGGGGCTGGGTCCAGAAAGATGGGCAGGGTTTGGTAAGGGAGAGGCAATTGTAGAAATAAACAGCTTTGTCCATACTGCACCTGGTTCTTCCCATTCAGTCCTTTCTTCTTCTCAGCCACTTTCACAGGCTCTGTGCTAGACACCCTGCTAGGTGCTGGGGGCCCTGAGGCGGGGGAGGGGTGACATGTAAAAGTGGCAAAGACTTTCCCTGTTTCCTAGGAGTTCATGGCCTAACAAAGAACTGTCATGCCAACAAATATTTACAGTGAAATTTGTACAGTGCCATGCGATAAGAGCTGTCAAAATAGCTAACGTTGATATGCCTATCGCCTTATCATTTAAAAAACACGTCTAGAGTATTCCTCAATCCTGTGAGGTGAGGAAGACAAGGATTCCCATTTTCAAGGAAGCAGAGGTAGAAACATGAAGTACTGGGGTTGAGGTCACACTTCTGGGAGTGGTGGAACGCAGGCTATCACCAGTTCCTCCAGATTCATATCCTGTGGTTTTGTGTACTTCCTCATGCTGCAAGAAGACCCCGCTGGTCAGCTACAAAATTGAAAATCTTGGCTCTCAGACCAGAACATCAGAAAACTCCTCCTTTACTCTTTACTAATTAGGGAACAAACAAACCTCTTGGTCCCCTGAGGGAAATCCTGGGCTACATGGGTAGCATACACTCCCAGAGTGACTGCCAGGGGCTGGTGTCCTTGCCCTGTCCCATGGTTACTGGCTCTCCAGGGACCCTCAAACTCATCCCAGGCTGCTGGGAATCTCATGAGACACTTGCCCCTCCCTGCTGAGCCCCTGACATCAGCAGTGAGTCACTCAATCCCCAGTTCCATTTGGTCAAAAAAGGAGCATACTCAAGTAGGACCCTGGAGACCCCTATGGTTGATGCCCCCAAAGAGACTTCCAGAAGGCCTCTCAGGGTCCCTTCAACTCTGAACTTTTAAGTCTCAAAATCTCAGGTTTTAGAGTTAGTCCTGAGTTTCAGCTCAGGACTGAGTTAGTCCTGGTTTCAGCTCAGTCACTCCATCTTTGGGGACCTTTAATTTATAATTTAGGTTTTAAATTTATAATAATCCCTCTCATTTGCATGTAATTTTAAAACTGATAACATGTTCCCACATCCTCATGATTGTTTTTCATTCTTTACAACTCTGTTAGGAAATTTTTCCCTCTAATTTAGAGATAAGAAAATCTAAGGCTCCCCAAATTTATAACTAGCTCAAGTGGCAGAGCTTGAATTCAACAGATACTTGACTTATGCAATCAGTAAATATTTATTACGAACCACTGGATGACCAGGTGCTATTTGAGAATATGGAGGCCAACAAATTATGCTCCCTAGCCTGTGGCAATCATGTTCTAGCAAAAAAGATAGACACAGTAATATATTATTATGTTGCAATGTAATAAGTGCTACAGTAGAATGTTGAGGAAGGTAAGAACAGTGATTGGGTAGCTTCTATATGCTAAGCCCTGCATAAAGGGCTTGGTCACAACTTCCTCTGAGATCAGTCGGGACAAATTAAGTTATGCTCCAGAACAAATAAGCCCAAATCTCAGTTTATGTCCCACTCATACATGTTCCATTCTAACATGGGTGGGCAAGAAGCTTTGCTCACATGGTCACTCAGGGATCCAGGCCAACTGAGGTTCCATCTTGACTACGCTTTTGTGATTGCAACGACAGGATAAAATGAACTCTGAACCAGCAGCTAAATGTTGTGGCCCGTAGTGACACCTGTCCATTCACGGTACAGATCCCCCTACAAGACCTCAGTCAACCATAAGGGGGCCTGGAAGTTGTCTTCCTTGTGCCCAGAAAGAAAGAAAGAAAATATTGGTGGGTACTAAAGTCAAATAGGGAGAGCAATGCAGTATCTATAGCATACCATCCGCTCTATCGGATTCTGATTCTATGGGAACTCTTCTACAACTCTGTAAGTTTCAGGTAACTGATAGACACGTGAATTCTGTTCCATCTGACAGAAGTTCAATTAAGCACACTCTCTCTTTGTGGAAAAACCAGTTTGCCTCTATTTGCATATTCATTTCAATATTCTTGATCTGTAAAGGTGTCTGTTTCTCAGATTCTCTTTTGAACCAGTCATAACATCTGCCTGGTTCTCTTATTATGAGTAGAATAAAATCTTTACCGTGTGTTCATTTTTATACCTGTATGAAGCCACGATTTTGCCTTTTTCTGAAAATTATCTTTCAATAATATACTTTAGAGATGAGAAAAGAGGTTCAGAGAGGTTAAGAAACTTGCCCAAAGTCACCAGCTAAACACGTGGCAGAGGTGGGAATTCCTATCCCTTCTGTCTATCCTCAGAGCCAGGACATGGCAGAAGGTAGGGTTCATTCACTATCAGGATTGAAGAAGACTGGTGTTTACGCTGCGTCTTGACAAGCAGGGAAGAGCACATGCAGAAACATCGGGAGCTGGGAAGGGCAGGGTGTGTTTGGAGAACACACAGAGCACCACAGTGGCAGGTTGCAGGGGAGCAGAAAGCGTAGGCTGGAATTGTGAAAAGACTCAAACACCCAGGGCAGCTCTGGACTCGACTGTGTGAACAACAGGGAGCATTTTGCGGATTTTAAGTAGGAGACTAAATGATCAAATCTGTATTTTAGGAAATCGTGTCTGACATTTGTATGGAGAACAGGCTGGGTACACGATCAAAAGCAGGGATGCACCCGTGTTCATAACAGTATCATTCACAATAGCCAAAAGGTGGAAATGACCCAGATGCCCATCACCACTGAATGGATACCCAAAATGTGGAATATACATGCAATAGAATATTATTCAGCCTTAAAAGGGACACATGCTGATACATGCCACAACATGGAGAAGCATTATGCCAAATGAAAGAAGCCAGACAGAAAAGGATATTGTATGATTGACTTATATAAGGTACATAGAAGAGGCAAATTCATAGAGATGGAAAGTAGAAGAGAGGTTACTGAGGACCAGGAGGGAGGAGTAGTGAGTTATTATTTAATGGTTCAGAGTTTCTGTTTGGCTTGATGGAAAAGTTCTGGAAATAGATAGTGGTGGTGGTCACATGACATTGTGAAGTTACTTAATGCCCCTGAATTGTACCCTTAAAAATGGTTAAAATGATACATTTTATGTTATGTCTATTTTACCACAATGAAAAATAGTTTTTTAAAAATGGTGGGGAGGGGACTTCCCTGGTGGCGCAGTGGTTAAGAATCCACCTGCCAATGCAGGGGACACGGGTTCGAGCCCTGGTCCAGGAAGATCCCACATGCCGCAGAGCAAGCAAGCTCGTGTGCCGCAACTACTGAGACTGCGCTTGAGAGCCCATGAGCCACAACTACTGAGCCCTCATGCCACAACTACTGAAGCCCGTGCGCCTAGAGCCCATGCTCCGCAACAAGAGAAGCCACTGCAAGGAGAAGCCCATGCACCACAAGGAAGAGTAGCCCCTGCTCTCCACAACTAGAGAAAGCCCACGCGCAGCAGTGAAGACCCAATGCAGCCAAAAATAAATAAATAAATTTATTAAAAAAAAAATGGTGGGGAGACTGCTACAGAGTCCACGTGAGAAATGCCGAGGGCCCCTGTTCCCACCTGGATCCTCTTCAAGGCTCACATGCTTTGATTCTATTCTAAAATTGTCTGCTTCTGTTATGCTACTACTATGAATTATCTAATACATCTTTTTTTAACATCTTTATTGGAGTATAATTGCTTTACAATGGTGTGTTAGTTTCTGCTTTATAACAAAGTCAATCAGTTATACATATACATATGTCCCCATATCTCTTCCTTCTTGCATCTCTCTCCCTCCCACCTTCCCTATCCCACCCCTCTAGTGGTCACAAAACACAGAGCTGATCTCCCTGTGCTATGCGGCTGCTTCCCACTAGCTATCTATTTTACATTTGGTAGTGTTTATATGTCCATATATACACTACCACTCTCACTTTGTCCCAGCTTACCCTTCCCCCTCCCCACGTCCTCAAGTCCATTCTCTAGTAGGTCTGCGTCTTTATTCCCATTCTGCACCTAGGTTCTTCATTACCTTTTTTTTTTTAATTCATATATATGTGTTATCATACAGTATTTGTTTTTCTCTTTCTGACTTACTTCACTCTGTATGACAGTCTCTAGGTCCATCCACCTCGCTACAAATAACCCAGTTTTGTTCCTTTTTATAGCTGAGTAATATTCCATTGTATATATGTGCCACATCTTCTTTATCCATTCATCTGTTGATGGACACTTAGGTTTCTTCCATGTCCTGGCTACTGTAAATAGAGCTACAATGAACATTGTGGTACATGACTCTTTTTGAATTATGGTTTTCTCAGGGTATATGCCCAGTAGTGGGATTGCTGGGTCGTATGGTAGTTCTATTTTTAGTTTTTTAAGGAACTTCCATGCTGTTCTCCATAGTGGCTGTATCAATTTACATTCCCACCAACAGTGCAAGAGGGTTCCGTTTTCTCCACACCCTCTCCAGCATTTACTGTTTCTAGATTTTTTTTTTTTCTTTTTCTTTTTTTTTTTTTTTTGCGGTATGCGGGCCTCTCACTGTTGTGGCCTCTCCCGTTGCGGAGCACAGGCTCCGGATGCGCAGGCTCAGTGGCCATGGCTCACGGGCCCAGCCACTCCGCGGCATGTGGGATCTTCCCAGACCGGGGCACGAACCTGTGTCCCCTGCATCGGCAGGCGGACTCTCAACCACTGCGCCACCAGGGAAGCCCTGTTTCTAGATTTTTTGATGATGGCCATTCTGACCGGTGTGACATGATATCTCATTGTAGTTTTGATTTGCATTTCTCTAATGATTAATGATGTTGAGCATTCTTTCATGGTCTGTTGGCAATCTGTATGTCTTCTTTGGAGAAATGTCTATTTAGGTCTTCTGTCCATTTTTGGATTGGGTTGTTTGTTATTTTGATACTGAGCTGCATGAGCTGCTTGTAAATTTTGGAGATTAATCCTTTGTCAGTTGCTTCATTTGCAAATATTTTCTTCCATTCTGAGGCTTGTCTTTTCATCTTGTTTATGGTTTCCTTTGCTGTGCAAAAACTTTGAAGTTTCATTAGGTCCCATTTGTTTATTTTTGTTTTTATTTCCATTTCTCTAGGAGGTGGGTCAGAAACGATCTTGCTGTGATTTATGTCACGGAGTGTTCTGCCTGTGCTTTCCTCTAAGATTTGATGGTGTCTGGCCTTACATTTAGGTCTTTAATCCATTTTGAGCTTATTTTTGGGTATGGTGTTAGGGAGTGTTCTATTTCATTCTTTTACATGTAACTGCCCAATTATCTAATACATCTTTGATATAGTGCCTGGGCTAATGCCTGACACACATTAAATACTTAATACCAATGTATTGTAGGAAGGAAGGAAGGAATAAAAAAACCAGAACTCCACAGCAGTGGCTCTCAGCAGATACGGCAGAGAGGGAGTAGCATCATAGAATCACAGGGAAGCCTTTACTACATAAACTTACTCCTGCCCTTCAAGGAATGCTGTCCCAGTGCCACGCCCAAATTCCAATGCAGTCTCAGGTGGGGTGGAGGCTGGGGGATAAGCAATCAGGTGAGGTGGACTCCTGGCAGGTGAGAAACCCAGGCATACAGATGGATTGGGGCCTTGGTAGACACTGGGACCCTGAAACAGAGAAGAGAGAAACTGTGGATGGAGAGATAGGAGCCAAGGATCGGCCAGAGTGGGGTTGGATCCTTAGAAGCCAATCACAGTTCTTCTTTCCTCTACCTCCCAGCTCTGGTCCTTAATGACCTTGCCTCCTCCATTATTATCCACTGTTTCAGCTGAAGTTGTGACTCTGCAGGTCCATTAAGGCTCTCCTGGGGCTGTCAGGCTCCACCAAGTGCATTAGAGTGGAGACGGTACGGGCAGAGAGGCACCACTCACCCACCGGCCTGCCCGTCCACTCCCCACCCCTCCCCCCAACCAGGAACCCCAGCAAATTCAAGGAGCTTGACTAAGGACGTCTGCACCAAGCGGTTCCCAGCGTCCTACATAATAATTCCTCCTCCTTGTGAAGCAGTTTTCTCATTCCGGGACGTTCTGCACGTGATCTGCACGTTGCAGGCAGCAGAGCCGGTGGCTGGGAGTTCAGGCTTGGACTTAGGCTGCCTGGCTGGGGCCCAGCACCATTGCTTATCACTTTGCGGATCTAAGATAAGTTCCTGAACCTGAACTCTCCATTAACCCCGGTTTCCTTACCAGGAAAGTGGAGACTGTAGTGACACTAAGCTCAAGGGGTCGCCCTGAGGTCTAAATGAGGTAATGCATTAAAAGCTGAGAGTGCAGGGCCGGGTCTGTGGTCGGTGATTAACTATGTCAGTTGCTGCAGCTGGGTCTTCTGTTGTCTTTATTATTGTTACAATGAGAAAGTCGGACAAGATGATCTCAGGGGCTAAAATTCTGTTCATTCATTAAATGTTTATTGAGCATGTATTATATGCAAAGCACTCTTCTAGAGGCTGAGGATACAGCTGTGAAAGAGAAAAATCTCTGCATTCACATTTGTGGGGGGAGGGGAGCTATATGATAAGTAATAAACATAATAAATAAGTAAACTAGATAGTGCATTGGAAGGAAAGAGCTCTGAAAGAATAGAAGTGGTGGGGAGGTGCTCAGCAAAAGCCTCAATGAGAAGGTGACATCTGAGCAAAGACTTGAAGGAGGTGAGAGCATGAGCTCTGCAGGTATCTGAAAGAAGAAATGTTCCAGGGATGGGCAATAGCCAGTGCAAAGGGCCTGAGGTAGAATTGTGCCTGGCTTTGTTAGATGAGATAGTATAATGAAAGAGAAGTGAGTGAAGTGAAGAAGATTAGCAGGTGACATCAGAGAGATAATAGGGGACAAAGCATGTAGGGTCTTGTGGCTTATTGTCAAGACCTTGGCTCTTACTGTGCACTGGTACGAAATTGAATCTGCGAGACAGTTTGGGGTGAAGCAGAAAAGAATAGCTTTATTGCTGTACCAGGCAAAGGGGGCCACAGTAGGCTAATGCCTGCAAAACGGTGTGTGGCAACCTGGGGATGGGGGTGGGGTGTGTGTGTGTGTGAGAAGTTTTATAACCCAGGGGCGGGGTTGTTGATAAGGATCCGTGTGTCTGCAGGGCCCGCATTCCTTCAATCCAGAGATCATCTGGCATCAGCTGGTGACGGGTGAACTGTGACCTTCTCTCTGGAGTGAAGAATGCTTCACCTAGTAGTTAACATCTTCCATTGGTTGGGGACTTTAGTTCTGCATAAGAGCTCAAAGGTATTGTTATGCGTATCCCTTGAGGGGGAACCAGGACCTGCCCCAAGGCTGCACTATTGTATCTTGACTTCTGCTACCTGGTCTCTGCATTGCCTCCCTTCCCTGCTTAGATCCTGCCCTTTGGAACTCAGGGAAGGTCGTGGAGGCTGAATGAAGTCTATTTCCTACACACAAGAAACAGGGGACACAGAAAGCCTTTTGTGCCCAGGAGCCCCACAGTGTCCTGCTCGGTTTCATTGCTAAGAGAGGAATGGGGGACTGTGGCAGCGGGGGCAATGAAGAGGTGGTAGCCTCAAAGGATGGCAGACCCCACAGAACTGGAGTCAGGTTCTAGAGGAGGAAGGTGGAAGGATAAGAGGTGGTGGTCAGTGAGTGGAAAGCACAAAATCGGGTGATTGATATCTATGAAGTCAAGGGTATGAACTTGGGAATGGGTGGCTGGGATTGGGTGCAGGACAAGGAACTGAGAACTGGGGGTGCGGGAGGATGATTTGCGTGCAAATGGAAATCACCGGGAATCGAGACGGAGTAATGCTGATGAGAGTGACAGTGAGCCAGGAAGCTAGAATCGTCAATGTTTTAAAACGCAGATTTTATTATTACTCAGGTATGGCAAGACTGACAGATCGGGAGACGACTGTCATTGAAAAAGTAGTTTGTTAAACTCACAGATCCCATCAGAAGGCAGAGGGAGAAAGGAAAATGGCAAGAGCCTTTGTTGTGGTTTTAATGGGCGAGGAGGGTCAATAGGTTTAGGATTGGCTCCTTTGGATAATTTCAGCGGGCTCTGGGGTATGATAGGGCCGTCCCCAGTTGTCTGGTACCTGGCCCAGGGGAGATTAGGGCAGGTGGGTAGGGGCCTGGAATGAGCACTCCATAAAGGAGTGGGTTAAGGTGTGAACCCTGGGGTACGGGGTTTGCATATGAAAGGTACACTCCCAGGGAAGTTACCATCTCTAGGAATTAGCTGACCTGGGATGGGTGGTCCCAAGGGAAGGTTCCAGACCCAACATCTCCTTCCTTGTCTGCTACAGTTGCCTGAAACTCCTTTAAGAGAGGACAGAACCTCCCATCCCACAGCCATCATGAAGGGGAGGGGAGAGAAGGAGGGGAGGGGAGGAGGCTGATTCTTTGGTTTACTAGCCTTAGAGAACTACTATTTGATATTTTAAAACTCTAAACATTACAACTTTGATAAAAATAAAAAATTTTAAAGGAAAAAAACCCGAAAGATAATTCCAGCATTATTTCCTTGGATCTAAGAGTTTTACTATGGTAAGAATTAGTTAAATACTTATTTTACAGATGAGGAAGTTGAGGGTCAAAGAGGTTAAGTGATGAGTACATAGTTAGCAAGTGGGTCTGGCACTTGGCCTCAGGTCGGCTGACCCCAAAATCTGTGCTTCCCCAGCTGCACAGGCTCACTGTCAAAGGAAGAAATGACCAGCCACCTGGTGCATGGACATTGGGAAGGTTCCAGGCCCAACATCTCCTTCCTCGTCTGCTACAGATGCCCGAAACTCCTTTAAGAGAGGACAAAACATCCCATCCCACAGCCATCATGAAAGCAAGGACTCTCCCTTGATGCTCATTGGCCACTTTTATTGTGAGTCCTCTTTTGTGTGTTAAGAATCTGGATTTGGGAATTCCCTGGAGGTCCAGTGGTTACGACTCCAAGCTTCCACCACAGGGGGCCTGGGTTCGATCCCTGATTGGGGAACTAAGATCCTGCAAGCCACCAGGTGTGGCAAAAAAAAAAAGAATCTGATCTGGGTTCCCTAAGTAGAACTAGCAGACATCTGTTGTACCTGGGCCCTTTTCTCTTCCCAACAGCACCCCTCTCCCAATAAAGACAACCTCAGAGGTGGGGTAAACCCAAAGTACCTACCCATTAAGACAGAAAACTGTCAAAGGGACACCTGTGACATCCTTTCTCTAACTGTCCTGCTCAGCCTGACCTAAGCTCAGATACTCTCTCCCAAGGTTTTGAATCTTGAGCAAGTGCTTGAAGGCTGAAGAAGGAAGGGATGGATCCACCAGAAAGGTCTACCATAAGACCTATCATGTAGCTCCAGCTTCTGTGCTGTGTTGGTTGTCTACTGCTGTGTAACAAATTGCCCCAAAAAGTAGTGACAGAAACAGTTAATATTCATTATCTCACAGTTGGGAATTCAGGAGTAGATTAGCTTATGGTTAATTAGCTTAGCTTTCCAGCTTACTGTTTCCCATGGTTTCATCCAACGTGCCCCCAGGGGCTGCAGTCATCTGAAAGCACGAATGCAGCTGCAGGATGGGTTCCCAAAGGGATTCATTCACACATGTGGCTATTGGCAGAAGTCCTTAGTTCCTTGCCTTGTGGGCCTCTCCCTGGGCCATTTGAGTGTCCTCATGTCATGGCAGCTGGCTTCCCCCCAGTGAGGTGCAGGGCCTTTCACCACCCAGTCCCCAAATTCACACTCTGTCACTTCTGCTTTGTTCTATTCATTAGAAGCCAATCACTATGTCCAGCCCACATTCAAGAGAAGGAGAATTAGGCTCCACCCCTTAAAGTGTGGATTGAAGATTTTGTGAACATAACTTGAAATCCCTGATGAGTCCTTTGTAGCTGTCATGGTTTTCCCCTTTGCAAGCCTTATTCTCCTGCCTGCCCCGCCTGCATAGCAGGGCTGGCTTTGCTTCATGGGCCTATGACCTGTGTGTGCAGTTTTACAAGGCTTTGCACTTGGAAGGGTCCCATCCTTGGTTCAATGCTCTGCCGTTGTTATCTTGAAATTCTTGATACTTTTTGAAAAAGGGACCCTGCGTTTTCATTTGGCACTGGCCTCTCCAAATTATGTAACTAGTCCTGCCAGATAGTCTTCCTATAAATTCCCGTGTGTTTGAATGAGCCAGAATTATTAACTCTTTCCTTCTTTCTTCTTCTTCCCTCCCTCTTTCTTTCCTTCTTTCTTCCTTTCTTTCTTCCTTCCTTCCTTTTTCTTTCTTTCTTTTATTCTTTCTCTTTTTCTTTCTTTCCTTCCTTCATTCCTTCCTTCTCCCTCTCTCCCTCCCTCCTTTCCTCCTTCTTTCCTTCCTTCCTTCCTTCCTTCCTTTCTTTCTTTCTTTCTTTCTTTCTTTCTTTCTTTCTTTCTTTCTTTCTTTCTTTCTTTCTTTCTTTCTTTCTCTCTCTCTCTTTCTTTCCCTCTTTCTTTCTTTCTACTAAAGCTCTATGATAGAGTAACTTTTCCCATTCATATTTGTATGCACTCTAGACCAGCATGTAGAGACACTGAGCCAGTGTTTCTTGATGAATGCAAACTGACAGAAATGTAAATTATATATCAGATCCTAAGAACAGTTTCTGATTATGTGTTTCTTAAGGGGAAAGATAGTATCTTCTGTGGTCATCCCTACGTCTGTGGACAGGGATAGCAAGTGGTCATTAAATATTTAATTGAAAAAGAAACAGACAAGAAAGGAAAATGAAAACCCAGATACTAACTCCAAAGCTCATGCTCTCTTCTCTATACCGTTCTATTTCAAGTGATTCATATTGCTTTAGAATCTGTGGCATTTGTGTGTCTATGGCCCTGTATTATTTGTCAGGCTGACAATGCCTTGCCACCAGACTGCAAGTTGCATGCAGGCAAGGACCACGTCTGTCTCTCTGCCTGTGTCGTCCTCCTGCCATGGACATTAGCTGAATGAATGAGAAAGGGATTGGAGCCACAGGATAAGGGGCAAGATGAAAACACAAGCGAAGTTCTGTTCTCCTGAGTTTCTCAACTGAACGTATTTTTACAGGTATGTAAGTCCCTGGAAAGGAGGTTATATCCCCACATTAGAAGAAGAAGGTTAAGTGTTCTGAGTAGCAGGTGTGTTAGTATACTCAGACTGCCATCACAAAGTGCCACAGACCTGGTGGCTTATACAACACAAATTTATGTTCTCACAGTTCTGGAGGCTAAAAGATCAAGGTGTCGGCAAGTTGGTTCCTTTTGACACCTCTCTCCTTGGCTTGTAGGTGGTCACCTCCTCCTTGTGTCCTCACATGGCCTTCCCTCTGTGTATGTTTCGGTGTCCTAATCACCTCTTCTTATAAGGACAACTGTCATTGGATTAAGGCCCACCCCAATGACCTCATTTAATTTAATTACCTCTCTAAAGACCCTTATCTCCAAAAACAGTTACATTCTAAGGAACTGAGGGTTTGGACTTCAACACATGAATTTGGGTGGACGCATTTAGCCCATAACAGCCCATTGCTGCTAAATGATAGAGAGATGGGTAGGGGCAAAGGCTGCCAGACAGGCCCTGTCGTATGGTCAGGAGCACAGAGACGTGGTCCTGGAAAGGACAAAAGAGTCTTTCAAGGAAGTGGTTTTGTAGGGGAACTTGCTTCATCCCAGAGTGTAACTGAGAACTTGGGATCACCCTTGGCCCTATTTTCCATGTGCCCTGCCACCCACCATGGCCCTGCTTACTGCCGCCTATAGAAGCCCTCCACCCTCTCTTACTCACTACTGCTGGAGTCTGGCTGGCTCCTTCAGTTCTTCCTGAAAATGACCTCAGCAGCCCTTTTTATTGGTTGGAGACCATTAGAAACTACAGAGAAAAAAGTGTTACTCAAGAAAGGCTCTGTTTCTCCATAATCAAGAAAACTGATGGGTATTGTAAAATGGAACCCTGGGCAAATAAGGATGGAAGTTTGGTCCAAACACTGTATCAGAAAGAAGTCCTTCCCTAGTCTACACGTATTAGTCATCCAGATTGCAAAATTCACGTTCCGATGAAATGTACCTGTTTTTTCGTAAGCGAGCTGGAGTTCTCCTTTGAGCTCCTGGCCTTCCAGAGGGCAGAGCCCATCTCCAGCAGTTCAGGGTCTCATGGTGCCTTTCTCCATGGGGCTCTTATAGTGCTAAGGAATTGTGGGGGGGGGGCCATCAGGTCCTTGGTTGTCAACATCTGTCCACACTGACACCCCCGAGACATCCTTGTGTCCTCTGTGCCCTCAGAGCACGGTCCCCACAAATCCATGCCGGCTCCCTGGGCCACTGCCCACAGCTCTTGGGTTCATGGGAGACATTCTGACTTCTCTGGTTTGAGGATGTGAAAGCCTGATCTTTCCTCCGTTCTTTCCTATCTACTGTTTATGGCATAACTGTGCCCTTCCAGGCTTTGGAAACTCAAGCTCTAGGCTTCTGTAACCCCAAAGCATTTCTTTCTGCTTTTCTGCTGTATCTCTCTTCCCCTGAGGCAGTAAATGCCACTGGGTAAGGGGCAAGGGAATATACTGTGGGAAGCGTGGTGAGGGGGGACCTCAGTGACGTACTGCAAAAATATGGGGTTGACCAAGAAGTTCGTTCGGGTTTTCCGTAACATCTAATGGAAAAACCTGAACAAATTTTTGGCCAACTCAGTATTATCCTGCCACACCCCTAGTCACAGATTTCTCCCTTCAGGGAATTTTTCTTCTGATTTTGCTCTATCTCACGTCCAGTGTGAATGGCCCCATCAACTCTCACCCCCAGTTCTTTGTCGCCTCCTTTCCCGGAGGTGATACCCGGTCCCACTTTAGAATCTCACTTCCAGATGGGGAACCTCACCTTCCCTGCAGAAATCCTCTCCCAATCCTGCCCCTCTCTGGACACAACCTAAGTGTCTTCCACCTGTCTCCTCTCTCATGACCTTGGACTCCACTCTGTGCTTTCGTGGCAGCCTGCATCTCTGCATTCCTGCAGCCCCTCATCATCTTTCCATTTTTCTGCTCCTCCCCATTTCTCCACCTTCATTTTTCCTGACACGATTTGGATTAGTGCCATAGAGCTACAGTGACAACTTCCCTTGCTCGTGTTTAGTTCACTTCTCAACTCACTGCAAGTTAGCATCTGTGTCATAAAGCATTGACCTTACCCAAGGAGAGGGCTGGCTTTGCCTTCAGCTCCTGGGTGGTGATCTCAAAGCCCTTTGAGCATCCTGTCTGATAAGAGCATCTCTGTTTACCTGGGGGCCTTGGCCACACTGGACAGTCTAACAGTGTGATTTATCATTGGGACTTGGGGCCACACAGTATCAGCTTGACCTTTGGAGGGGGTGGAGACTAAAGGGCAACCACCATGTCTATGTGATAGAGCCTCATTAAAATTCCGCACACAAGGCTTGGGGGTGGGAGGCTTCCCTGGTTGGCGATACTCCATGCATATTGTCACATGTCATTGCTGGGAGAAGTTAGCACTGCCCACACCTCCACTGGGAGGGAAAACTGGAAACTCCGAGTGCAGAGCCCTCCCGGACTCTGTCCTTAGAGGATTTCGATCTGTGTCCTTTCATTGTAATAAACTGTAACCACAAGTCTAACAGCTTTCAGTGAATTCTGTGAGTCTTTCCAGTGAATTATCAAACCTTGGGGACCCCTGAACATTGCAGCATCCATACACGTACGCAAACTGCTGCATCAGAGGCACAACTTTCCACTTTCGAGGTCCTCTCCCACTCATCCTCTGTGACCTTTGACACTTTTATTGGCCCCCTTTTTTCTTGCAATGCTCTCCTGCCTGGGCTCTGATGGCACTGAGATCTGCTGGCCTCCCTTCTACTTCTCCGTCCTCATTTTCTCAGTCTCCTTTTCCTTGACCATTTCTTGTGGATGCTTCTTATGACTTCTCCAAGTGATAACTAAACACACTGGAGTGGAAGCTCAGACCCAGATCCTTGTTGTTGCAAATCCCTGACTTGGTCCCCTGCACTGTCCCCTTGCTCCTTAGTCATCCTGACCTGTGTGAATAATTTAAAACCAGGTAAACTTTAAATATGTATACTTAGTATATTCTAGATACATGTCCTTTATTGGATAAATGTTTTGAAAATATTTTCTCCCAGTGTGCGGCTTGCTCCAAGTTTCTCTCTGTATCCTCCTCTCTTCTCTCATCCAGGCCCACAGCTTCCCCTCTCCTCTCTATGAGGGTGACACTCAGCTTACATCTACAGCTCTGACAGCCCTTCTGAGGTTCCAGTAGCCTGATGTACATCTCTGTGTGGCATTTGAACCCCGGAGTGTCCACAAGTGAACTCATTATCTTTCCCTGAATGTATTCCTCATATCGGTCAATGGCATTATTTTGCTAGTGCAGGAGAAGATCAGCTTGCCCTGCAGACACTTGACCCTGGTCCATCACTGGGGTCAATTCAGCACTGTCCCCCCACTCCTGGTTTGCAGGCTGCTTGTCTGGCTTTAGCTGGGGTTCCCATTTTGGCTTAGTTCCTCTCTCCCTGGCTTCTGACTTGACACAGCCCCAGGCTCCAGTATCAGGTTCTGCCTTAGCTCCTGATTCAACCAGGATAGGTGACCCATCCCAGTTTACCTGGCCTGGTCAGGTGTGGGGCACCCCAGACCATTCCTGGTAGGTCTCTGCTGCCCTGTTACTGGTCACCACCCTTCTCTCCAATCTACCCTGACTCCCCTACAACACACACACACACACACACACACACACAGAGTTAACATTCTGAGTACCGGCATGAACATTCCGAGACCTGGCAAAGCCTTTGGATAATAAAGTATAAGTCATCCCTGCATCACTAAGGAAAGTTTTCAGTCTTGGAGCTCCTACTGTGCACCAGCACCAGCTGGTAATAAGCTGACAGTCTGTTTCAACCAACATTAAAAGTACTTCTTGGGGTGTGTTTTGTTGTTTCTGTGTTTATCAACTACTATGTTTACATTTTCTTAATTTTATTTTCTAAATTAAAAGATCCATAAAAGCAATAATCTCTATCCCTATAAAACCCTATCTCTGGGACTTCCCTGGTGGCACAGTGGTTGAGAATCCGCCTGCCAATGCAGGGAACATGGGTTCGAGCCCTGGTCCAGGACGGTCCCCCATGCTGCAGAGCAGCTAAGCCCGTGTGCCACAACTACTGAGCCTGTGCTCTAGAGCCCATGAGCCACAGCTACCGAGCCCCCGCCTGCCACAACCACTGAAGCCCACGTGCCTAGAGCCCGTGCTCCACAACAAAGACAAGCCACCGCTATGAGAAGCCCGTGCACTGCAACAAAGAGTAGCCCCTGCTCACCGCAACTAGAGAAAGCCCACGTGCAACAACAAAGACCCAATGCAACCAAAAATAAAATAAATAAACGTGTAAATGTATAAATAAATAAATAATAATACTTTAAAAAAAAACCCCTATCTCCATCTCATAACAAGTATTAGCAGCCTGGAATATGTTGTTTCATACCCTTTTCTGTGTTCATTCACACACAAAAGCTTATCTACAGCTCTATGCAAATTTTGTTTGCTTGTTTCTACCAAAGTAGAACCATTCTATACATATTACTTTGCAGCTTGCTTCTTCTCTTCCTTTTGACAATTTAACACAGACATTCTTATAATTCAGTAAATACAGATCTAACTCTACCTTTTTTTTTTTTTTTTTTTTGCAGTACGCGGGCCTCTCACTGTTGTGGCCTCTCCCGTTGCGGAGCACAGGCTCCGGACGCGCAGGCTCAGCGGCCATGGCTCACGGGCCCAGCCGCTCCGCGGCATGTGGGATCTTCCCAGACCGGGGCACAAACCCATGTCCCCTGCATCGGCAGGCGGACTCTCAACCACTGCGCCACCAGGGAAGCCCTAACTCTACCTTTTTTTCTTATGTAGTCATACACACATATGCACACATAGAGAGATACACGTTTTACGTTTGCATAAATGGGATCCAAGGGATTGAAACTGGGAGCTGGGCAGTGAAAGCACAGAGTCCTAACCATTAGACCGCCAGGGAATTCCCTCCAATTCTTCTTTAATCCCACAAATATCTGGAGAAATGTGGCATTCTCCTACCTCTATTCTCTACCTTGCCTCCTTGTGTAGGATGTGTTTTTATTAACGTGTGTATCCATAACCAAACAGTAAATTTATAACCCCATTAGTCCTGTGCCTTTTCCAGACTAGGAGCTCAACCAATGTCTGCTGAGTGAATGAAAGTTATACTATTATTCTTCCTGGTTTACACTGGGTTAAGAGGCTCAGAGCATTAGCTAACCTGCTCAAGAACCCACAACTAAAATTCAGTGGAACCAAATGTAAAATAGATGGTTAGTGGGAAGCAGCCACATAGCACAGGGAGATCAGCTCGGTGCTTTGTGACCACCTAGAGGAGTGGGATAGGGAGGGTGGGAGGGAGACGCAAGACAGAGGAGATATGGGGATACATGTATATGTATAGCTGATTCACTTTGTTATGAAGCAGAAACTAACACACCATTGTAAAGCAATTATACTCAATAAAGATGTTAAAAAAAAAAAATTCAGTGGAGCAGCAGCTCAGACTCAGATCCCTGTCATTGTAAAGTCTGTATGTAGTTCCCTACACTGTCTTCTTGTGCCTGGGTCATCCTGATCTGTGTGAATAATTTAAAATCCAAGCCACGCAAACTTTAAAAATATATACTTGATATATTCTAGTTACAAATTCTTTGTTGGATGAATGTTTTACAAATATCCTTTTCCAGTCTGTGCCTTCCTTTTCATTTTCATAGCTGTCTTTTGAAGAGCGAAAGTTTTTAATTTTGATGAAGTCGTTTTTATTGATTTTTTTTTTCTTTTTGTACTTCATGCTTTCGGTGTTGTATTTAGCAAACGTTTGCCAAACCTAAGGTCACTATGATTTTCTCCTGTATTCTTTTATAAGTTTTAAGTCTTAGTTTTCAGACTTATGTCTATGATCCATCTGGAGTTAATTTTTTTATTGATATATGGTGTGAGGAAAGGACTGAAGTATTTGGATTTTTTTTTTTAATGGTTATCCAATTGTTCTAGCACCATTTGTTAAAATAGATTATCTTTCTTCCTTTGAATTTCCTGGTACCTTTTTGGAAAATCAATTGACCGTATATGGCGTGGGTCTATTTCTGGGCTCTCTAATCTGTTCTATTGATTGATATATCTACCTTTTCACCAATACCACGCCGTTTTGACTATTGTAGCCTTATAAGTCTTGATCTTGTAATGTAAATAGTGGAAATGTGTTCTGTTTCAAAGTCATTTTGGATAGTCTAGATCCTTTACCTTTCCATATAAATTTTAGAATCACCTTACTAGCTTTTACAAAAAAGCTGCTGGAAATTTGATCAGAACTGCATCAAATCTGTAAGTCAATTTGGGAAGAACTGGCACCTTAACAAAATTGAGTCTCAGACCCATGACCATGGTGTAGCTCTCCACTATTTAAGTCTTCTTTATGTCTTTCAGGAATGTCTTAGTTTTCAGCGTACATGACTTTCATGTCTTTTGTCAAATTTATCCCTAAGTACTTCATATTTTTGAAACTATTCTATATGGTATTGTTTTAAAATTTCTGATTTTTAACTACTAGTGTACAGAAATACAATTGAATTTTGTATGTTGACTCTGATTCCTTCAGCCTTGCTAAACTCAGTTATTCATTCAATAAAAAGACAAACAACCCAATTAAAAGATGGGCAAAAAATTTAAGGAGAAGCAGCGTATTGGCATAGCCTCAAAGTATCTCCCCCCAACTTTTATTTATTACAAAGGGAAAAACAGTAACTTCACAGTGGAGAAAAATGATAGACACCACCACCATCCTGCAACTGTGTTTATTCTTATTTCAATACAAAAAGGTTTTTATAATGGGCAAAAGATTTAAATAAACACTTTACCAGAAAGAATATACAGATGTCAAATAAGTATCTGAAAAGACAATCAACATCATTAGTTATTGGGGAAACGCAAATTTAAAAACCAATAAGATATCACCACACACTCATTAGAACGGCTAAAATCTAAAAGTCTATCATATCAAGTGTTGACAAGGATGTGAAGCAACTGGAACTCTCTGATGGTGGGAATGTAAAGTGGCACAACCATTTTGGAAAACAGTTTGGCAATTTTTTAAAAACATAAACATACATACAACCCAGACATTCGATGCTAGATACTCACCTAAGAGAAATGAAAGCATATGTTAATACAAAGATTTGTACACAACTGTTCATAGCATCTTTCGGGGAGGAGGGTAATAGTCAGAAACTGGAAAGAATCCAAATGTCCATCAGCAGGTTAATAGATAAACAAATTGTGGACTTATCCATACCCTGGAATACTACTCAGCAATTAAGAGGAACAAACTATTGATACATGTAACAATATACATAAATTTCAAAATAACGATTCTTGGTGAAAAGAGGGGGACAAAAAAGAGTACATCCTATATGATTCTATTTATATAAAATTCTAGAAAATGCAACTAATCTATAGTGGCAAAAAGCAGATCAGTAATTGCCTAAGTACAGAGGTTTGGGAGGAAGTAAGACCGGATTGCAAAAGAGCATGAGGAAACGTTTGGGGTCGATGAATATGTTCTTGACGTGGTGATGTTTCCATGAGTGTTTATATGTATGTCAAACCTCATCAGATTGTATACTTTAAATATATGCAGTTTAATATATATTAATTATATCTCGTCAAGCTATCAACATATGTATACGTGGGCTCCAGGAACCCGTAGGAACAGTGTGGTCAGCTTAGGTATCATAAGATATTAAATCAGATCCAAACTAGGTGTGGGGTAGGGCAGATTTCACCAGTTGTGGAGAGGCAGGTAATAAGACAGTTATGATCCCCCTGTGGGTTTCCCAGAGACAGATTCCACGTCTGGAAACGGCATCCCTAGAACGTATAAAACAAGTGGTTTCAACGTTGCTGGGAGAGTTGCTAAGAGCTGAAGGAAGCAGGCAGGGTCCTGTAGTTTACTTCCTGGGGGAGGGTTTCCCTCTACCCTTGGCAAAGGGTTTTGCTGCTGCGGCAAGTGGGAAATCTTATTTTTAACTTACTCTTGAGTTTCACAGTGGAAGGTAACTCGCTTGAATCTTTCTCCACAGGGTGCCTCCAAACCACAGATTCCTGACTCCTACTCTGGTTTATTCTAATAAGAAGTAGGCTGATCCCTTGATCTCTGTTTAAAGGGCCGCTGTTTATTGAAGCCATAAACTCAGGGCAAAGGATCATAAATCACTCTTTAGCTGGGTCCAGAGCAGGAGGTGGGTACAGAACAGAATGGGCTCAGAGAAGTAAAGCTTAGGAAGCTTGTCTGTTTTCTTTGTAGGCAGACTCCTGTGGGCCCCTCCCCGCCCCCACCCCATGCTGGGAACCTCCAGCTCCAGCCTCCACTCTTCTCCACTCTGCTCTGAGCCTGCAAGGAGGGGAGGGGGCAGACCTGACCCATCACCCTTAGCCCTCCTGCCTCCAGCTGGGTTTGGCCAGGGGGAGGCACTAGTAGGAAATGAGAGGAGGGAAAAGACAGAGATTGCGGTCTCCCGGTGACTGGTTTTCTACCTTAGGTCACAATTCTTGTCAGGTGCCTCCTCTCTCATGATTAGAGCAAAGAATCCAAAACTAGGTGACAGCTAACCCCATCCCAGAGCAACCCAAGGAGAGCCACTCCTAAGGCCTCCCCTAAGAACACAATCTAAGAAGGCGAAACCAGGGTTCTTGCTACGCAAATGTAGCCTCAACGCAATTCCCCTCCATCACGATGCCACCCTTAAATCCTTCTTCTACAGAAATTCTGGCCCCGACACTCCCTCCCCGCATTCCCTTTGTCCAAACCTATTCACAGAACCTCCCACGGGACCGAACTCTCCGCTCCTCTCTAGTGGAGGCCCTCGTTGTCTCACCTACTGCTGGAGTCTCCGCATTGGTTCCCTCCCTTCCCTCTCGCCCCCATAATCCCGTCCATACAATGCCAGCTGGCAAAGCCTTCAGTAGCTTCCTAGTGCCTACCGAGGCCCACCCCCTCTTCCCCTTCTCTACTGAATGTGCAAATTTTTATCAAAAGCTCTTAGTTTTTTTTTTTTAAGTAACGGCTTTCTTTGAGTTTCAAAAGCATTTATTTTAAAAACACCAAAATTGGCACTGAACGGAAAACTTTTAACTTTCTTCAGCATCTCCGCTAGGGATCACACTTCCCTCTGCCTGTCGGTACCCTGGCTGACGACTGAGCAGGATGGGAGGGGTGTCCCAGAGCCGGGGATAAATATAAAGTGTCTGAATACGTTCTGGCCAGATCCAGATGATGAGAGGTTTGGAAAGGTGTCGAGAAGTTTCCACTGACCCGACCCAGCCCAGCGCTCCCTGGTCTGAGAACATTACAAAAGGGATGGGCAGGGATTCGGGGCAGGGGGAGGATAAGGGAGGAAGCAGAGGGAGCTGGGCGGGAGTCGCTACCCATGGCGGCCAGGTCTGCAACAAGCTGACCCAACCTGCGCAAGCCGGGCCTCGAGGCAGCGCATCTTGGGACTCCGGCCGCCGAGCCGGTCCAACGCGCGCTCTCTCGTCCCCGGCCCGAAAGGAGTAAATAGGCCAGTCCCAAGCGGACCCGGATTCCCTGCGGGCGGTCCGACTCCCCGCCAGCTTGACTCCCGCCCACCAAGCCGGGATCTCGCAGCGGCCCCGACACTGGGAGAGCGCTGGTCGCGGGTAAGACTCCGGCGCCGGCAGAGCAGGGAGAGCGGTGCGCTGGGCGTCGGGGCAGGGGAGGGCGAGGGCAGGTCAGGGCCGCCCCAAGCCCCGCCCCAGGCCCGCCCCCGCCAGGGGAGGTGGGGCCCGGTGACGGACAGGCCTCCGGGCCGGTCACGGCCCGCCTCACCGTCCCTAGGGCCCAGCCGGGTAGGGCGAGTCAAGGGGCTCTGGAGAGGGCGGGGGCGGACGGGGAAGCCTCTGGGCGGGGGCGGGGCCTCAGGAGAGTAGCAGTGCTCTCAGCCAATGGGAGGCGGGAGCCGTACCGTTAGCGCCGGATCCCAGTGGGTAGGGCGGGGCGGGCGGCGCAGAGGGGATCCCGGGGCTGCTGAGGGCTCCTGACTCGGCTCCGCGGGGCGACATGGACCGGATGACTAGCTCCATGAAGCAAGTACCCAACCCCCTGCCAAAGGTGCTGAGCCGACGTGGGGTCGGCGCGGGGATGGAGGCGGCGGAGCGGGAGAGCTTCGAGCGGACTCAGGTGAGGACCGGGGGACCCCGGGTCGCGCATGACTGGGGCATCCCGAGAGACGCAGTGTCCTGGAGCGGACTTGAAGGGAGTAGGGGTCTTGCAGACCCAGGAAAGGACAGAGCAAGGGGGCCGCGAGAGAGGGCATCTGGTGCGCAGGTCAGGGCGGTCAGGGAAGGTCGGGGACCCCGGGGGCACCCGGCTGGCCTGGGGAAGAGGGCAGGGCGGCTCCGAGGAGCTGACATGATCCGTGCGGCGCGACTGAGGGGAGCCGATCCTGGCGGGGCAAGGCAGGGGTTACAGGGGCGGTGAGAGGGGAAGGAACCCGAAAACGAGCCGAATGGAAGGCTTGCTCCTAGGCTGGGGAAGCTCACGGGGGGGGGGCTACTGAGGGTAGCTGAGGCTACTGAGGGGGCTACTGGCGGCCGAGAGTGGGGCGCTGGGTCGGGGATATGAAGGGTGGGGAGCCCTTTCCTCCCCTCTCGATCGCTTCAGGGTTGTGCTGACATTGCCCCCACCCCTAGCGCCCCCTTCCTTGTGCCTCTTGCTTGGCTCACACCACCCCCAGCTGTCGGTCTCCGAGGGCCCGGCTGAAGGGGTCTGAGCGGTGAGAAGGAATGTGGGAAATGTGATGTGTGGCCGAGTTTGGAAGATGACTGGGGGCTGGAGGGGGCCGGCCCGGGGGCAGGAATTGAGGCTTTTAGACCAGTGGCCCCATGCCGGTCAAGTTGAGCTGCCCTGGGGTGCCCAGAACCCTGAATTGGGGTTTTGGTTTCATCCCCCAAGATGTGCCTGACAGCTAATAGGCAGACTGCCCCATTTGTCCAGCCTGAGCAGGGCTGGGGGCCAAAATTCCTCACTGTCGTCAACAAAAAGCCACAATCCATTTTTACCTCAGAGTTTTAATGCCTTGTGTATTGATTGGACTGAATAAAGCTGACATGTTTATGGTGTTCATTGGCTCGTTTGTATGCAAAATCCGTTTCCAAGGGCACAGCACCTCTTTGAATCCCAGGGCCAAAGCGGTATGGGCACATTTTTTCTTCACTCTTGCCCTCGGAGTGGAACCTTTGAAGAACCAGTGGGACTTCTACTGCCAGAGGCTGGTTCTCCTGCTGTGTTCTGCTCCCCCCCACCCCCAAATACAGTACCGTGTGAGGGAAGGGCTTTGGGGTTTTAGATACAGATGGTGAGCTCCTGACTGAGTGTTCTATATAGAGAATCTTGCAAAGAATGAAGCTTTTCATCCCAGGGGACTTCCTTCTCTTCTTTTTCCAAGCCCTTCGCAGGTGTGTTTGGGTGATGTAGAGTAGGGAGTGTCCCCTTCCTAGGTCATCATCCTACCCCAGGTGGGATGGGAGAGATGGCTGTTCACTTCTGTCTCCCAGGGCCCAGCTGGGTTTAAGGTTTATTCTCTGACTTTGTGGATTGGACCCCAGAAAAGAAGGAAGCTACCTGTCTGCTGTGGGTATTATGGCTTCAACTAGCTGCCTGGGCACCTGAGGCTGCTTGCTCCAGGAAACAGTGTGAATTTTTTTTTTTTTAATGGCAAAGGAAAATGAATGGTAATTCATTCCTTTTAGAGTCTCAAATAAATAAAAACTGGAGCAATAGAGAAATACACGTAAGACTTTGACCCATTATAGTGATAGAAATTAGGTTTATGAAAGTTTCTCTAGCTATCCAGGGACAGCCCAATAAGAAGAGTCTAGGTCAGTGTTTGCCAGTTCCATTCTATGGAACACTGATAATTGGCCAAATTTGACCTAGTGGCTTGTGTGTGTGTGTGTGTGTGTGTGTGTGCGCGCGCGCGCACGTGCATGTGTGTGTGCATGTGTGCACATGTGTGTGTGCATGTGCGCGTGTGTGTGTGTCTGTGTATGTGTAGTGTGGAGGGGAGGTAGAATGAATCAGGAAAAGAGAGTTTCTCTATTGTTGAAACTATTAGGGGAGTAGGAGAGTGAAGAAAAGGAAAGAGGAGAATCCTAAAACCTCATCTTAGTCAAGCTGCAGAAATGTATTTTCTTTAATGACTACCTATGAGATATAAACATGAGTTAGAAAAAAATTTTTTAATGAGTTAAGAAACCATGAGAATTAGCGACATTAGAATGATAATTGTAACTAATTATTGTGTTTGGCACTGTTCTAAGTACTTTATTATATTTCCTTCTTTAATCTCAGTAAGGTCCTGTGAGGTGGTATCGATAAGGACCTATGAGGTGGGTATCAGCCACATTTTACCTGGATGAAATTGTGTCACAGAGAAGTTAAGTAACTTGCCCAAGGTCACACAGCTGGAATTGATCCCAGCCTTTAACTACTACCTTGTGTGGCCTTAACTACTACCTTGTGTGGCCTCTGAGTACTGGGCAGAACACTGGCATGGGAGCTAGAAGAGGTTGGAGTTTGATTGCCAGGCACGTGGGTGGGTGGTGTGGCCCCAGGCAAGTTGTCTAACCTTTCTTTTTATTTAATTTACTTATTTATTTCTTTATTTTTTGGCTGCATCGGATCTTAGTTGCATCGGCTGTGATTAACTCTTCAGTAAAAGGGCAGAAGTGTTACTAGTTAATGCAATAATTACTAAGAGTGTGTGCTTAAAGTACAGGCCATGGGGGTGGGAAAGGGGTGGCAAGCGGGTGGGAGCCCCCTGAGGTCTGAACCCCACCCTTCAGCCTGAGCTAGCACTTGCTGGGTGGAGAGGAGGGACAGGGCCATTCCAGGAATGGGGAATGGTCTGGAGATGGGTGTGGATGAGACTTATTGGCTGAGTGGAGACAGGAGCAGAACTGGTCCCTTCCACCTCTGAACGCCTCGCACCTGCTACCTGTCCTGTCCCCATTTCTCTGTGACCCTCAGTAAACTGTGAGCGTCCTGAGGGCGGGACTGTGTCTTGTTGCTCTTGCCTCTGTCCTCACATGCCTGAGGCTCATGTGAGTGGTGAAGTGGCTGTAGTCAAGGGTACAGAGTGACTGGTTGGTCCCACAGGGAGGCCTGGCCTGGATGGGGAACTCGGCTCTGGGCTGCAGGGAACATCTGTAATTACTTGATGTTCTTTGCTAGTGGCCCCAAGTTCCCTCCTGGTCCTGCCTTGTCTCTGCAGTCTCAGTCAGGAGCCCTGCCCCAGGCCTATCAGGGGACTCTGATTTCTCTGCCTTCCTTCCGGTCAGGCCCGTTCCCCAGCTGCCTGTGCCCTCAGACCCGCCTTGTTTCCCCACCACTGCCAGCCTCTTCTGGGAAGCCTTCCCTCCTCGACTCTCCTGGGATCATCCTCACACTTCACGTGGCCAGTGTCCCTGCCAGAGTGGGGACCCCTGCCCTGCCTGCCTCAGTCCCCATCTGCAACCAGACCCCTGGTGTGTCTCCCACCCAGCCCATCACAAGCAACCTTCAGTCTCTAGGGAAATAAAAAGTAGTTCCCGCCCTCAAAAAAGCTGCAGTAATAATGCTACGTTGCCTGGAGTACTTTACAGTTTATAAAGCAGGTTTTAGCCATCCTTGGGGTCACACTGTGGTTCGGTGTTATCACCCTCATTTTATGGATGAGAGCTTGGTAACTTGCCCAGGGCCGCTGGTCGGTGAGAGAAAGGGTCAGGATTCAAACCCAGGACTCTGGGTTCCAGGTCTCAGGCCCACCACACTGTCCTCAAGTCGGGCAAGAGGGCGATTCTGGAATGAATCTGGAGGGTTGCCACTCACAAACAAAATACCCTGTCTGTATTTACTTATCTGGAAAATGGTTTTCTGTATGGTTTACTTGTTTTTTTCCACATTCATTTAGTGAGTACATACCATGAAGGGAACTCAGAGATGAGTAATGTAAAGAGAGTGGCCCCAGAGGAGCTCATGAGTCAGCAGGGAGGTGGACCGGCCACTGCGGGCCTTCTCTGCAAGGGGGACAGAGGACCCGTGGCACCGGCATCACCGGAGCCATTAGCAAGGCAGGACCTGCTGCATCAGAGCCTGCATTTCAATGAGACACGGAAGTTTGAGCAGCTCTGCTCTGTGGCAGGTGAATGCTGGGATCAGAGGAGAGGATGGGGCTCTGGAAACACAGGGGAAGGAACAAATCGTTAGTCACAATCTCTTGGATGGAGCCCACGATAGAGTAAAGGAGCCTAACCAGTCATACACTGGGAAGAGCCAGGAACAGAAACAAATATTTATGCAGGGCTTGCTGGGTCCTAGGAACATGCTAGGGGATTTATAGCCTTTAACCTATTTAACAGCTCAGGCTCAGAGAGGCCAAGTGACTTTTCCAAGGCCACATAGCAAGTAGACAGACAAGCCAGGGCTTCAAAATCAGATGACAAGTCCTCTTCTCCACGTTTAAGTCAGGGGTGTTTCTGCCATCTCGTTCATGATCATCAGAAGTTGTTCAACCTTCGATTAACCAGCTGAAAAGTTGTAGGGTTGGGCTAGGGGAATCAGTGGATCCCAACCCTGGCTACACAGGAATGGTTTCTAACATAAAAGGTGCTGTACCCCTCCTGTCCCCTGCTTGCTCCCTTAGTTGGTATTGAAAACTAGAAAGGATGCCGAGAGCTTTCTTTGGTTTTTCTGTGGTTCTGTCCTCTTCTGGTTTCCTCCCACCGATACTAATGAGAAAAGCCTGCACTTATCACACTTACTCTTGTGCAAGTGTAAGGGCCTTGCACAAATCTCCCCTTTCAAGTCTTACAAGAAACTTACAAATAGGGTTATAAACCCTATTTTACAGATGAGGCAATTGAGGCTGAGAGGGGTTAATAACCAGCTCAAGGTTCTGAAGTAAGTGACAGCTGGGACTCAAACCCAGGAAAACTGGCCCCGATTGCCATCCCTGTGGCACTGCCTGGCCCCCTCCAGCTCTCATCCTCCTTCCTCCCCTAACACTTGGGGTCCCCAAGGCTCTGTCCTCACCCCACTTCTCTTTTTCCTCCTGTCCACTTCCTCTGCCCTCACTTCCATCTGATGGTTTCTGTTCTCACCTCAGTGACGCCGACTCTCTGACTTCCTGGCCTGTGTGACCACTTCCCATTGGATATCTGCCCCCTGATAAACCACACATGCCCCAAACTCTGCTTGGGCCTCCCCAGCCTGTGAACACCTGTGCCTGGTCCCCATTAGTCCCATCATCTCCTGGGCATCAGCTCTGAGCCCTCCCCGCCTCTTGCCCTCACAGCCACACTCTATTCTGTGATGTTTCTCTTGTCCTTCCCTCCTTTGCTTCTCACTGTCGCTGCCCTTATTTCCTCCTTTGCCTGCATTGTTGTAATTCCATCCTCCCCGCCTCCCAAAGCGTCTGATGCCAGATGGATTGTCTCTAAAGCCCAGCACTGCCCATTTTCCAGGAACCTTTGCTGGCTGCACAGAGACCCCACATGATGTGGCACCATCAGGGTCCCTAGTCCCTGTCATTTGCAGGCCTTAACTTACAGGGCATCCCTCCACCAGGCAGCCCCTGCAGTCTGGTTCAGGTGAGCAGGGTCCCTTAGCTACTCTATGTCCCTCCCATTCATCCACGTGCACATCTTGGCTTCCCTTCCAGACTGGAAGGTCTTGAGGGCAGGGTCTGGGTTTCAGTGCCCAGTGGGCCCTTGCATGAGGCAGGCACTGTTTGCCAAACATGTGAACATACAGCAGTCGGAGGATCTACAGCAGCCTGGGGGCCGCAGGCAGACCTCCACTTGCAGAGTGCTTTTCCTTTGCACATTTTGGAGATTCTCCCTCTGTCTCCTTTGATTTCCCCAATGAGCATATCTCACTAAGTGCCTGCCCTGTGTGCCAGGCCTGGGCACCCAGGGTACCATGGAAGTACATGGCCCACTAGGTTGGAGACTTCACTTAGGAAAGAGCCTGCAGGGGCTGGAAACAGAATTAGGGCTCAAGGTTGACAGTTTGAATTTCCATCAAGTTCAGAACACTTGATAAACATTCCCGAACTATGGTCTTGGACTTCCCAGGGCTTCATTCTGCTTCAGGTCAGATCTTTCTGAGCTAGAAGAGGTTACAGGGAAGGGAGAGAAACTGGCCTAGTGTCCCGGGCACCTGGACGTGGCTGATGGCAGTGGCCTGCGTGCAGGTGCTGTAGTTTGCAGCAGGGCATAAGGGATGTTAGGATGAGTGCAGAGACAGGAAATCTGTCTCTGGCTCTGCCCCTGCATCTCTCATTTCAAAACGAGGAGGCTGGAAGAGATTTCTGGGGGTCCTTCCAGCTCTCAAATATTTCAGCTTATAAAACCCCTGTAAGCAGCCTTTGCCATTAGAATAAGGACACACATTTCTTCTGAGCTCCCAACTGCTCTCTTGAAAGGGGTTTCCAGCTGCCCCCTGTATGTGGAATGGGGCCCAGGTACCAGTGACGTGGGGCTCATGAAAGGATGCTAGTGCACCTTGGGAAGGGATAGGGTGTGTCCGTGTGGTCCAAGAGAGCAGATTCCCAGCCCCACTTGAGCACTGAAAGGGTTCCTTGCTTGTGAGGCACTGGTGAGGCCCGTTTTATGCTCCCCATGCGTGGGCCCACTTATTCCACTACCTCGGGACAAAGTGTGGGAGTGACCTGGGCGGGACGTAGGGCACAGCTTGGTGCAGTGGTGCCACAGGCCAGCGGCCATGGCTTCTCCTGCATTCAGAAGGGTTGATGTCCTGGAGAGATGCCCACCTAGGAGAGGGAAGTAGTCAGCCCCACCTCCTGGCAGGGTGGGGAGTGCTTCCTGTTTTCCTGCCTGGGCAGGCAGGGAGGAGCCCTGTTCCAGGCTGTGGGCAGTACAGTCTGACACTGCGGGGAGAGAGCTGGGGATTAAAGGTTCCTCTGGCTTAGCCCACAGGAAAGAGAGAAGGGATCTTCTTGGATCTGAAAGGTGGCTGCTGCCACCTCTGCTGTTAGTGCTGGGACACAGCTCAGGAAGCTGGTCGGGCAGTTCAGGAAGCCAGTGTGGCCAGTTGCTTCTGATTTAACTACAGCTACCACCATGTGCAGTTTTTAAAGTACGTTTACACATAACCTCTTTCCAGCCACAAAACAACCGTGCAGGAGGTAATTTTGGTCAGTTCTCAAGTGTGGATACTGAGGCCCAGAGAGCTCTGTGACTTGCCTAAGAGCACTCAGGAAGTGGCCCGAGGAGCTGAGACTTGAACCTGGTGGGTCTGATCTCAAATTGTACACTTTCCTTTCCATACTTCCCTCTAAAACTGAAGCCTGGCCTGGGGCTGGTAACTTAGAAAAGGTACAGAGATTTCTTTTTTTTCCCCCTAGGTCTTTTCCAAATTGACTTATTTGGACATTTGAAATTCCTCCCAGAAGATTTTTAGCAACACACGTAACTACCGAAGGACCTTTATCCAGAATATGTAAAAAAAACTTAAAAGAAAAAAAAAAAAGGACAACCTAATAGAAAAACAGGCAGGAGGTACTTCACAAAAGAGGATAAGCAAATGGCCAGTAACCATATGAAAAAGTGTGCAACTTCGTTATAAATCAAGGAAGTGAAAATTGAAATTACAGTGAGATGCAGGATGGCTGAAATAAAAATGAAAAAAAAATTGACAGTGCCAAGTGTTGGCAAGCATGTGAAGCAGTGAAAGCACTCATGCACTGCTGAGGGGGGTGTACACTGGTGCAACTGCATTGGAAAACAGCCTGGTATTATCCCAAAATTGAAGATAAGCACACTTAGTAACCCAGCAAGTCCACAGCGAGCTATATACCCAACAGAAATGCATGCACATGCACCAAAAGATATTTAGAAGACTATCCATAATCATGTCTAATAATAACCCCAAACTGTAAACAGTCCAAAAGCCCATCAGCAGTAGATGGATAAATAAATTGTGATCTGGTTTCTCATTGGGATACTATACAGCAGTGAAGATGAACAAACTGTGGTTTCTCTCAACAACACGGGTGACTCTTGCAAACATAACGTTGAGGGGAAAAATGGCAGACCCCAAAGGACAACTCTGAAGGCTTCCATTTATATTAAGTTCAAAAATCAGGCAAAGCAAAACTGGGATTTAGGGGTGCTTGCTTAGATGGTAAAACTGAAAAGAAAAAAAAGGGAGTGATTATTATAAAAGTCCAGATAAAGGTCATCCCTGGGTGCAGGAGAGGTTAGTGATGGGTAGGATGTTCAGAACAGGGGAGCTTCTGAGGTCCTGCCATCCATCTGTTTATTGACCTGGGTGGTGGTTTATGATAATTCATTAAGCTTTCCATTTTTGCTTCATGCAGTTTTCTCTATTTATATATTTCAGAATACAAAGGATTATAAAAAGGCTCCTCCCAGGGAGTAGGAGACGGTCTTAAGGAGGCTAAATAAGAACCTGCCATTTAGATATCCACCCACCCTTTGAGGTCTTTCTCAAACACAGCCTCCCCCGTGAAAGCACTTCTGAGGCTGCCCTAGAACTGGGAAATGTTTGATATATGAATCACGCATATACAAGCAGCACACCCTGAGCCCTGCTGTAACACGTAGCCGGGAAGTTGACACCTATCATTAGCCCACACTTAGCATGGTGCCCTTGGCTCCCGTTCATGTGTGTCTTGTGCCTACCTTCCTTCGTGGCAGACGGGCCCTCATTTCTTTTTCTTTTTTTTTTTTAAATTTATTTATTTATTTTTGGCTGCGTTGGATCTTCGTTGCTGCGCACGTGCTTTCTCTAGTTGCGGCGACTGGGGGCTACTCTTCGTTGCGGTGCGCAGGCTTCTCATTGTGGTGGCTTCTCTTGTTGTGGAGCACGGGCTCTAGAGTGCAGGCTCAGTAGTTGTGGCTCACAGGCTTAGTTGCTCCGCAGCATGTGGGATCTTCCCGGACCAGGGCTCAAACCCATGTCCCCTGCATTGGCAGGCAGATTCTTAACCACTGCGCCACCAGGGAAGTCCCGCGCCCTTATTTCTCACTCATCTTTTGGTGAGTTGCCCCAGTGTCTAGCAGAGGGCTTTACACCAGCCAAAGCTCAGGATGTCTGTTAAATACGAAATAAATTAGGCGGTGAGAAGTTCTCAAAGGAGAGAACGAGAGAAGAAAGCGTGCCTCTAGGCTCAAAAGAAGCACATTTGAATAAACCAAAGACCCAGGTGATAGGCTTCTGAAACACAGAACCTCGGGCTTGGCTCCTGTTCCAAAGCTTGAGATCAAGCCAGACACGGTGAGCCACTGTGAGAATCTGGGAGCCTGGAGGATGTCACCTGGGAACATGGCAGAAACGCTGACCTTCTAACAGTGGTTCTTTGAGGTCTCCGTCTGGCTGTGTGGTCCCTGGGGCCAGCCCATGGTGACAGTTCTTAGGCTAGACAGTTCCTGTGTGTGTTATTATGTCTTACTAGGCTGTCACGTGTCCCCTCTCCCACACTGGCCTGGAAGCAAATACCTTCTCTGTTCGGTTTTCCTGGGATCTGGCTTAACTATTGCTATATTCTTCCCTCCCATTTTCCATAATCCTTCAGAAAGACATAGGCATGAGCTCTGTGGTTTCCTCTCCGAGCAAGATCCAGATCAGCTTCCCTTGGAGTCACAGGTCATCCCAGGGCTCCACCTCTCTGGGCTTGGCACGTGGTAGAAATTCAAAAAATATATATGTTGAGTGCCTTTTCTTTGTCAGCTCAAGTTCCTGGCGCAGTGTCTGGCCCCGAGTGACTCTTGATAAGGGTTCGTGGAATGAAGGATAAAATATTTTGGGTGAAGGACTGAATGGGCATCAACCATTTTTGGTCCCAGTTCTAAAATATGAACCCTGATTTGCGAACCCTGAATCTGGGGTCACATGAGCACAATTGGAGCCACCAAGAGGGACCCTGAAGACACCGTCTCTCTGATGTAACTGTGGGTGGTCCTTGGGGACTTCCTATTGAACGTCAACTTCCTGACTCATGCTTGGCAGTGACTTGCGATCTCCTGCTTCCCTTGAGACCCTTATTCCAGGATGGGATCTCCCTGTACAGCCAAGGCCTTGTTACTGTTGATAAGAAAAATCTGACTCAAAAAAGAAAAAAAAAGAAAAAGAAAAACCCAACCCACCTAAACTTTGTCTCCATCTCCTGCCACAGACTTACTCATTCTCCTTTGTTCACAGCTTCAGAGAATCTCAGTTTATAAACCATCTCGGGCCATTCCACCTGAAGTTCTGCCAGTCACCCTAGGAGACCCCGCTGTTCTGCACCCCTGCAGCTAGTCACAGAGGCCTGTTGTTCCTGCCTCCTTGACTGCGCGCCGTATCGCCCCAACTTCTCCACCACCGCCTCCGCCTTCTCCACCTTAGTTCAGGTCTTCATCTCAAGCCCGAGCTATTTATTGCATGGCCCACCCGGCCCTCCTGCCCTCCAGTCTCGACCCTCATGAGATCTACCCTCTCCTTGGCCGTCAGAGTTTGGTTTTAAGAGGTCCAACTGTTTGTATCACTCCAGGTTTTAACAACCTCTGTTTGTTATGCGTTACTCTAAGCTGAAACCCAAGCTCGTTGTCACAGCACACAGCCCAGCTTGGCCAGCCTTAATGTTAGCACCCGCAGCCCTACCAAGCGCCTTAGCACTTTCCCAGCACAGCCCAAGGCTGCTTCACTCCTGGGTTTGTCCAGGTGGCAGCATTCTCCTCTGCCTAGAACGCCACTCCCACTTCATCCACCTGCCAAACTCTTCATCCGTTAAGTCCCATGCTCGATGGCCCCTCCTCTGGGAAGTCTCCCTCCACCCCCACCCAGGCAGATTTACTGACTGCTGTTTCTGTGTGTTCTGTGCTACCGTGTTTATCTGGGAGTCTGTCCCACACTGGACCGTGAGCTTCCTTATAGCTTAGCCTGCTCTGTAGGCCTCCCCACCCTGAGCAAAGGGCTCAGTGCCCAGTAGGACCTCAGGAGATGTTTGTCAGATGAACTAATGATGCATCTTAAGGACCTAATTGTATTTGATTGTTGCGGTAACGGAAAAGGGAGTGGGCCCAGTTCCCACCCCAAGGCAGATGCTTAACACCGAGGTGAACTCATCTGATCTGTGTCACATTGGACTGAAACGAAAGTTTTGGCAACACTGGTGGGTTCAAGGTGAGCGTGTTTTAGGAGTGGAGAATTCAGTGGGAGGGACAGATTTACAGAGGTGGCTTCCGTGTGCAGGTGCGGTACACCTAGAGCCAGCGGGGCCTGATTTATGTTCTGTCAGTGGACTGCTAGGTGTTCTTTCTGCAGCTCAGAAATGTGAAGTGAAATGTGGTAGGTAGAATAACGTCTCCACCATCAACATATCCACCTGTGACTATGTTCTGTTACCTGGCGAAAGGGACTATGCAGATGTAATGAAGGACCTCAAGATACGAAGGGGAGCCTGGAGTATCCAGGTGGGCCCAGTCTAATCACACATGCCCTTAAAAGCAGAGAATCTTCTCTGGCTGCCAAGCAGAAGAGAGACATGGCAGAAGGGGAAGTCAGAGGGATTCCAAGTGAGAGAAGGATTCAATGTGCCATTGCTGGCTCTGAGATGGAGGGGCTGACGTGCAGGGACCCAAGGGAAACCTCCAGAAGCTCAGAGTGGCCCCTGGCTGACAACCAGCAAGGACATGGGGACCTCGGGTCTCGAATAGCAAGGAATTGAATTCTACCAACAACTGGAGTGAGCTTCAAAGCGAATTTTCCCCAGAGCTTCCAGTAAGGAATGCAGCCTGCTGACACCTTGATTTTAGCCCAGTGAGACCTTGTTGGACTTCTGACCTATGGAACTGTGAGATGGTGAATGGGTGTTGTTTTAAGCTGCTAAGTTTGTGATAATTTGTTAAGCAGTGGTAAAAGCTAATACAGGATGGTAACAGGTAACGCACGCTCCAGGGCAAGAAGCCCAGTGGAGGCCAGGCCTCGCTGCACAGACAGGCCATGCTTTAAACCTAGAGGAACACTTGTTATTTCATCCATGCTTGTTGTGGCCATAGATAAAACAATGGATTTCCACGCTTGGCACTTATTCACAGGTGTTTTATCCTGGAAAAAACAATTCAGCAGCCTGTTCGAAACATTCTTTCCTGTTGGGCCATGGAGTTCTCTGGTGCAATTCCAAGTTCGAGGATCATAGATATAAGTTACTTAGCCTTAAAAAAAAATTTTTTTTGATCAAGTGCTGTGCTGTCTATTAAAAAAAAAAAAAGGCAGGTGGGAAATCCCAGTGTTACCATAGGATCCTGATGGTGTCTTTGCTTGAGGGAACTGACTTAAAGGCAGGAAGCACAGGTGGGAATAAATGAAGGGCTTCCCTCAGGGTGGGCCTGCTGTGTCCTGAGACTTACTCAGGTTCGCTGGTGGTCTGGAATGTTCCCGTATCCTTGGGCTTAGCTGCAGAGCAGCCAGGAGGTCCTGGAACTCTGGATTAAGAATTGGGAAGCCTGGCCTCTCCTGGATGTGGTTCTCTCTGTTCTGCCATGTTCCCTACCCTCTATAGGTCTGTGAAGTGAGGGGGTTGGATAAGATTGCCCCAAAGGCTTAGGAAATTGGGATTCCTTGCAAGTGTAGTTACTGAAGCAACAGCCCTGTCAGAATTGACTGCCTTCTAACAACACCTGGCCATTGTTACCCCAGATTTTGGTTCTCAGCTTCAGACACTGAATTCTGTTTGGCTTTCCCCTCTGTGTGAGACCTTTCCTCCTGGATAACCCTAGCTGCACTTAGTTTCTATGGGTAACTTCTTCTGCGTTGGTCAGATGGACCTGTCCCCCCACCAAAAGAACTGGCCTCCCAAAGTCACTCAGCAAACACCCAGTGAGAAGCCCTTTGCAGTTGGTCACTTCTTCCCAGGCACCATCTTCTGTCTTCTGCTTAGAACTGCCAGGTACGTCTGCCCAGGCTGAGCACTGCACAACTTTGGAAGTGTCTTTTGAATTTCACCTTCCCAGTGGTAGCCCATCAGGCCTAACTTTGTAGCATAAATTTTTTTCCAGAAAAACTCTTTGACACTGAATCAGAGGCCACATGGAGTGTCTGTCATGATGCCATTGCAGTGAACCTGAGGCCCGACCTATCAAATCTATTTGATTTAGAGAATGTTAGAGCCAGAAGGGATGTGCGAGATTCAAGCTAGCAGCTACAGATGTGTTTCTTTAAATTTTACAAATAAACCTGAAACCCGTGGCCAGGGCATAAACACTGATTTTCCACAGTCTCCACCACTCCCTGTTGTCTTCTGCCAGCCTGCTTCATGCTTTGACCTTACCTCCCTGGTTCCTGTTGTTATCTAGATATGGCCTCTGATTCAATCCTGTTTCCTAAAGGGAAATGAAGATTAGAAAAGAAAAATAGGGTCCATACTGCAAGTCAGTGCCCAAATTTGAGGCAGACCCAGTTGTGTCTGGGTCTGGGTTGTGCCCCAAGACTCTGTAGACGTGATGAGCATGGGCTTTAGAGCCAGACGGTTTACCTGCCTGGGGTCCCAGGCAGCCCGCTTTACAGAGATGCTGGTGGGCATAGGTTAATCTGGATCAATGAAGTAGAGATTTGTTGAAAGAGCATCTACAGTAATAAAAATACCTACCTCACAGGGCTGTTGAAAGGATCAAATGACATAATAAATAAAAGATGCTCAATGCGTTGCCTCCCACGTGGTGAGCACTTGGAAATATCAGCTCTTACAACTATTCTCTTACTTGTACTTAGTAACGTCTGAGTTTGGGGGTTAGTGCACTGTTTGGCACAGGGTGTAGGCACATGGCTGTTGGATAAGTAAACGGATGGGTCTTGGTCTGGTTTGTCTGCTCCCTGATGAAGCCCGGGTTGAGGCTCATCTAGACGAGGACCTACACAGGGAAGTCCCCGGGTTTTCAGGGGCGCCGTTTCAGAGGGTGGTGTGCAGAACCACAGGAGGAATTACCCGGAGATCTCAGGAGGTGTTTTCCTGCACCATGACCTGAACACATCGGCCTGCCTTTGCACAGGATCTCGGGTGAACCGCCTGCTTAGAGGAATCTGCATTTCTGGTTCTAAGGCCTCAGGAAAGACATTGAGGCACAAAGCTGGCTCAGAGGTGACAGTTAGGTGACAGAGGGCATGCAGTGAGAACTGCCCAGTCTGGAAAGACAGAGGCTGAAGCAAGGATGCAGACCGGAGAGAACACAGGCCCCCAGGGCAGGGCATGGGGTTTGGGTCGAGGCTCTACCCATGACTAGTTGTGTGATTTTATTTTCCTTAAAGGTATACACGTACAGGAGTTAAGAGTTCCACAGGCTTGTTACCAAAACCCAGCAGTCTCCTGGCCCAGTTCCTTCTCCCTCCCCAACTATTTCCTGCTTAAACTGTGTTCATTATAGCCATTAGCATGAACCTGCCATTACATAAGAGAAAGATCTCGCTTTCATTAATATAGGTGCCTTCCATCCCCTGACAATCACTTTCCTTCATTATCCCCCCAGAGTTTTAACTCTGTATTCAGTGTCAACTTTATCATGACCCTGTCCATGCTAGGGACAGCTGAGCCCCTCCTATATATATATTTTTTAAATTAATTAATTAATCTTTATTTTTGGCTACATTGGGTCTTTGTTGCTGCGCGAAGGCTTTCTCTAGTTGCGGCAAGCAGGGGCTACTTTTCGTTGCGGTGCGCGGGCTTCTCATTGCGGTGGCTTCTCTTTGTTGCAGAGCACGGGCTCTAGGCATGCGGGCTTCAGTAGTTGTGGCATGCGGGCTCAGTAGTTGTGGTGCACGGGCTTAGTTGCTCCGCAGCATGTGGGATCTTCCCAGACCAGGGGTCGAACCCATGTCCCGTGCACTGGCAGGCAGATTCTTAACCACTGCGCCACCCGGGAAGCTCCCCCCCCATATTTTGATATACATTCCTGCATGCATTTTTGTTATTCTTTGTTTGCTTGGGCTCATCATTGATTTATCTAGGACCATCCCTCCAGTGTGTAAATCGCCACCTACTTAATACGGTACGTATTGTCAGTTTCATCATCCTAGGGTCAAGTGAGAATGCGGATGGGCAGGGGCTTGGTAAGGAGTCAGGAATCATGAAGATGACCTAGACTGGGGATAATGGCTGCAGTCCGGAACTTTCTTTGCAAACCTCCAAACTGGACAGTAATTATAGGGCAAATGAAAGGATACCTCCCTGTGAAAAGAGTGGGGACTAAGGCACATCCAACCCAAGAGGCAAAATAGGCTACACGTGTTTCCAGGTCCATGAGGAGTTTGGATCAAGTCATAGATGATGTAACTGGGACTTATGAAGGAAAGTCTGAGCAATTAAGCGTGTCCTTATGTCATTGAGAACAACCTGCATCTCTCCCAGACCCCTGCTCCAGGAACAGCTGAGCCTAGGAGTTTTTTGAAAATTTATTTTCATTTATTCTGAGTGCCAGTTGAGTATATTTAGAATGTGTTTTGTCATGGAAAACGGGGAATAAAAACCAAGTGATAGGAGAGTCTTAAATGTCAGGGGAATTAGGCCTCAGAGTGAGGGGGCAGACTGGCTGTGAGACGCCCTAAAGCTCTGTTTCCTCATTTGCAAGTTACTTTACATAATAGTACAGGCCTGCAGTCTGTTATCCCCACAAAATCCCAGAGGCTCTGGAAACCTAAAGTTCTTTTCAAAGTTTGGTACCCGACCTGTTCTTGTCTGGGCCTATTTATAGTCTGTTATTTGCCCATTTTAGAATGGATGGTCATACGATACGCTGCAAAGATGTTACCGTGTTTGATTAGAAGGTGTTACCCAGACCCCCAAATTCCCAAACACACCAGCCCCCAAGAGTTTGGGATAAGGGATTGTGCCCTGGAGTGCCCACTCCATCGTGTTGTTGGAAGGATCTGAATACGATACCTTAGATGGAAAAGATGAAGCACTATGCCAAGCAAATAGGAGGTGCTCAATAAGTAAATGTTAGCTGTTATCCTTATTATTCATTGGTTTTAGAATCACACTTGTAGAACTAGGAATACTTAACATCCAAGTCCAACTTCCTATATTCAGTCAAGATCATGATGAATTATTTTAAGCTAGAAAGACGTGAAGTAGCAGCTTGGTGTGTAATAGCATGATCCAAAGACAGAACTGAGTTCAAATCCTGTCTCTGTTACTTACCACCCCTGTGACCTTGGGCAAATGCCTTAACTTCCTTGCCTCAGTTTTCCAATCTATATAGTGGGGGTAGTAATACCTCTCGAATGGGTTTACCCTGAGGATACAGAGAAAGTCAGAGAGCGCAGTGTATTGAAATGAATGACGATGTAGACTGACCTGGGCACATCACCTACGTGGCTTTCTTGCCAAAAGTGCATAACCTCAATTTAATCATGAGAAAACATCAGACAAACCCCAATTGAGGGATGTTCTACAAAATAACTGACCAGTCCTCTTCAAACATGTCAAGGTCATGAAAGACCAGGAATGACTAAGGATATGTGACAATTAATACAAGCTGGGATCCTGGATTGGATCCTGAAATAGAAAGAGGACACTGAGGATGGGAGGGAGGGATAAAATAGGAGTTTGGGATTAACATATACACTACTATATATAAAATAGATAACCAACAAGGACCTACTGTGTAGCACAGGGAACTATACTCAATATTCTTTTTTAAAAATATATATATAAATTTATTTATTTATTTTTGGCTGTGTTGGGTCTTCGTTGCTGTGTGCGGGCTTCCTCTAGTTGCGGTGAGCCAGGGCTACTCTTCGTTGTGGTGCGCAGGCTTCTCATTGTGGTGGCCTCTCGTTGCGGAGCACGGGCTCTAGGCACACGGGCTTCGGTAGTTGTGGCTCACGGGCCTAGTTGCTCCACGGCATGTGGGATCTACCTGGACCAGGGCTTGAACCCATGTCCCCTGCATTGGCAGGTGGATTCTTAACCACTGCGCCACCAGGGAAGTCCCAATATACTCATTATTCTGTAATAACCTATATTGGAAAATAATTTGAAAAAGAATATATATGTGCATATATATATATATATATATATAAAATAACTGAATCACGTTGCTGTACACCTGAAACTAACACAACATTGTAAATCAGCTATACTTCAGTTAAAAAAAAAAAAAGAGGATACTAATGAAAAAACTGGAGAAATCCAAATTAATTTTGTAATATAGTTAATAATATTGTACCAAAGTGAATTTCTTCATTTTGATGATTTTTCCTATGGTTATATAAGATGTTAGTTAATATAAGGGGAAGCCAGGCAAAGATGTACAGGAACTTTGTACTATTTTTGCAATTCTTCTGAAAGTCTAAAATTATCTCAAACTAAAATGTTAAAAAAAAAAAGAATGGCATGTTGCTTGGCAGACGCTAGTCAGGGCTAAGTAAATGTGCATTCCTCTACTCCCTTGGGTCATCGTGGAGACCCCGGAGACCCCACATGCAGAGGGACAGGACAGTGGTGTCTGAGGAGGGAAAGTGTGGGAAGTCTAGGTTGCACTGGAGGAGGGAACAGATCTGGTGCCTTTTCCAGAGAGGAGCTGCTTTGAGTGCCCCAGGTCTTGAAGGGAGAAATGGCGTAAGACCTTTGTCTGCAGTCTGGCGGATGTACTTCTGTTGGCCTCCTTCTGCTGCAGACGGCCTGGCCCACGTAGTTAAGCACTTAACAGTCAAACAAGCTTAGCTCCAGCTCCAGTTTGGTTACTTATCTTGGGGGGGCCTTGGGAAAACTCCTCATCTGGAATATGGGGTAATGTACTGACATCTGGGCTCAGTGAATGGGTTGAATGAGAGGGCCCGGAGCAGTAGCCAGTGCTGGTGGTGGTTTCCCCTCCCCATGAAGCCTTCCTGAACGGCCACCGTGGAAGTGCCCATCGCCCTCCAGGTCCCCCACAGCAGTCACTTTGTGTCCCTCCAAGGGCCCTTTCTAGGGACACCCTTCTAAGTCCCATGGTTTGTGTATCTTGTTTGCCCCATGACTTAGGGCTTTTGTAAACCAAAGGACTTTGCATGTGGGGAAATACACAAATGTGGTTAGTAAATTAGTGGGTGAGTGAGTGAATGAATGAATGAGTATATGAATGAGTCACTGAATGAATGAGTGAGTGAATGAATGAGTGAATGAGTGAGTGATAAATGAGTGAATGAGTGAGTGATAAATGAGTGAATGATGAAGGAGTGAGTGAGTGAGTGAGTGAATGAATGAGTAGACTGATCTCCCTCCTGACTCTCTGAAAGAGGACTGTGTACCACATTCAGTTATCGGCCCAAATACTTGCCTGGTGTCAGGCTGTTCTCTCGAACGACTTTGGTGGTGTTCAGAGCGAACACTCTTTTATTATGGTTTTTCTCCCTCTATCTTGGATGCCAGTCATCGCTCCAGAAAAAGCAGTCAACTCCTTTCTTACACTGTTTGAACATCTCCAGCTTTAAAGCTCTTTGTCAGTGCTTCAGAATTCTCCAGGCCTCTCTCCTTGTTGCTGAGAAATTTTTGCCACAGGAAATCAGGCTCATTTTAAGGGCCAAACAGTCACTAAATATAGCCTCCTGGCACAGATATTTAAAGAGCTGCGTTGATGATGTTATGTCTGAAGAGAGAAGAAGGAGAAGAAAATAACTTTTTTTTTCTTGATAGAAGAGTGAAGTTATACCAGATTTTCTGTGGGTCCACAGGGAGCAGAGTGCGGGTATGGTGTCAGTGTCTTAATTATGAAATCACCGGCTTAGTGCTTGGGGCCAGGGAGTCATTTCTTGTTAATTCCTTCTCGTCTGTATTTAAAACTACCTCCTGTCCTGGAGAGTTACCTCGGGCGAGTGTGCCCTCCCTGTCAAGCCCGGCACAGCGTGGGGGGCGGGGTGGTGGTGGAGTGCACAGGGAGGTGTAAGAGCTGCTCTGCCCTCTCCTGGGACCAGCATTTTTCCACGGGCCGTGCGGTCGGATGGTTCAGGCAGTAATGCGAGCGATGGGGAGCCATGGGGAGCGGCAGAGGAAGCTTCACTCGCTCGCCTGCCACCCACCTCCTGCTATGTGGCCCGGCTCCTAACAGGCCACGGGATACCGGTCCGTGGCCCAGGGGTTAGGGACCCCTGCCTCATAGCACATATCTGGTGTGTTTATCCCGTAGCATGTGGCTTCAAATCTCATTTGCCACCGTAGCTTTCTGGTACCTGGAGATGCTTTCAAGTTCATTTCCATGTTAATGATATTTTTTTAATGTGTTTTTTTCTAGTATGTCTACGTATTATGTGGGAGAGGTCATGTGTATGACAGCTCAGTCTGCTCTTTTTATCTGAGTCTTAGTTCCCTATTATTCGTCTCCTGCAGCATAGCCAGAGAGCTTAAAATAAAAAAAAAACAAAAACATAAATCAGATTATTTCACTGTCCTGCTTAAAACCTTCCGGGGGGGGCTTCCCTGGTGGCGCAGTGGTTGAGAGTCCGCCTGCCGATGCAGGGGACATGGGTTCGTGCCCCGGTCTGGGAAGGTCCCACATGCCGCGGAGCGGCTGGGCCCGTGATCCATGGCCGCTGAGCCTGCGCGTCCGGAGCCTGTGCTCCGCAGCGGGAGAGGCCGCAGCAGTGAGAGGCCCGCGTTCCGCAAAAAAAAAAAAAAAAAAAAAAAAAAAAACCTTCCAGGGGCTTCCTAATTGCTTAGAATAAAATCCACCTTCGTTAACTGAACTGTAAGGTCCTCTGTAAGCTGCTCACACCCTCACCGGCCTCAGCTTGCTTACCATGTGTCAGCCTCTTGCTCCTGTCTTAGAAACTTCGCATCTGCTCTTTGCTTTCCATCCAATTGCTACCTCTTTAAAGGGGCTTCTTCTGACTCCCCAAAAAGCTGTACCCACTCACTGTCTCATCAGCTCATTGTATTTTCTTCATGACACTTACCACTGGGTAGAGTCACCTTGTTTATTTGTTTCCGGGTTTCATCATTTGTCTCCCACCACCAATGCCAGAATGGGGGCTTCATGAGCAACGGAAGGATCTGTGTTGCTTGCAGTTACAACCTCAGTCTCTACCACAGCACAGTGGGACAGCAGTTAACCCCAGGCTTCTCCTCTGCAGGTCACATCATTCAAACCCCTGCCACCGCTCTTCAGAATTCCTACCTGGAATCTCCCAGGAAAGAACGGTGGAGGTAGAGTCAAAGTTCAGTGTCCCGGTTCTGGCTGCAGGGCACACTCCCCGTGTGATCTTGGACGAGTCACTTAACTTCTCCCAGTCTCCATTTTTTCATCTCTAAAGTGAGGACCACCGTACAAGATAGAGTTTTTGCTAGAATAAAATGTGAATGTTCGCACAGCCTTGGGAGGGGCGAAGACAATCATTCTCATTTAGGGGCAAAAGTATCCACGTCTCAGTGAGGGGCTCCATGGGTGCTCCAGGGTCATGAAGCCCCGTGAGACTTTTCTCACCCCCTTCTTATTGGCGTCCCTCATACATCGGTTTTTTTTGTCTCTGGGTGGCTGTATGGGTGGTAAGCATCATGTCGGCCAGCCAATAAATACATTTCTGAGGGCTTGCTCTACGTGACAGGTGTAAAAAACAGACCCCACCCTCATGGAGGCTGTGCCTGGTCCCTGGAGGACAGGGGTGCCATCATCCTCTTTGGCTTGTTCTACAAAGTTCCATCAGGGTTTTGGATGCGTGGGTTAGTTGGAATGCCTGCCAAGAGGAAGACCTGCCCGACAGCCTTCGTCACTCAGCAGACAAGGTTTCCCAAGCGCCTGCAGTGCCAGGCGCCAGGCGTCGTGCATGAATCAGACTTGATTGCTGAGTTTAAGTTGCTCCTAGACCCCAGGAAGAATGGGTGGGCTGAACGGTCACTGTGATCTGATCCGCTAACCACAGAAGCAGAGGATGCTGGCAGGGATGGGAGGAGCCCAGCAAGGCAGGATTAACTGTCTCAAGTTGCTTATTAAAGAGCCCGGAGCCACACTGAGTCTTGCCGTGATTCTAAAAGTGGTTCTAAACCTGACAGCTGTGGAGGAGAGTGGAAAGCTCCATGCAGACTGGAGGAGCTGGGGAGGCCTGGGGGCAGGTGGGTCTGGAAGAAGGCTTTGGAAAATGCGGTGGGGGGAGGCACGGGGACGGTGTAGCTGAGGGGAAGAGGGAGGGGGAAAGCAGGAGTGAACAGGGAATACTGCAAGCAGAGGCCGCAGACTGGCAGCCCGAGGGCTGGATTCTTTTGTGGGCTTGTTTCGTTTGGCCCACACAGTGTTTTTTAAAAATGGAACTCAGTGTCTTTACATGGAAAACACACTCTTTCCTTTACCACCATCCTTACCGTTCCTCATTTTCACCCCTGGCCTGTCTGAACACATTTATGGACCTGCCCTATTCACTGAAAACCCAGAAGAACCAATGGAAAAGGGTCTTAGAATTAAGAAGCAAGTTCACTATAAGGAATAAAAGTGTTAGGAGTGAGATTATAAAAATGAATAATATATTTTCCTATATATTAGCAAGCAGCTTGAAACTATACTATAAAACAGATCCTAGGGGCTTCCCTGGTGGCGCAGTGGTTGGGAGTCCGCCTGCCGATGCAGGGGACATGGGTTCGGGCCCCGGTCCGGGAAGATCCCACATGCCGCACAGAGAGGCTGGGCCCGTGAGCCATGGCCGCTGAGCCTGCGCGTCCGGAGCCTGTGCTCTGCAGCGGGAGAGGCCACAGCAGTGAGAGGCCCGTGTATCGCAAAAAAAACCCCAAAAAACAAAAAAACAAAAAAAACAAACAAACAAAAAAACAGATCCTATTCAGAGAAGCGGCAAGACCATAAAATGTCTTTGTAAGAATCTATGTAATCGTTAATCCTTCACTTATAATTTACTGAGTGTCTGCTATGTATTTTATTTTAAATTAAAATTTTTTAAATTTACTTAATTTTGAGGAAGTAATACACTTACTTGATTAAAAAAAAAAAGCAAAAGGTCTCCCTCCCACTCCTGTCCCCCTGCTGCCTAGTTTCTGCTCAACTCCAAGAGAGAGAACCACTCACTTACTAATTTCTTTTTTTTTTTTTGCGGTACGTGGGCCTCTCACTGCTGTGGCCTCTCCCGTTGCGGAGCACAGGCTCCGGACGCGCAGGCTCAGCGGCCATGGCTCACGGGCCCAGCCACTTCGCGGCATGTGGGATCTTCCCGGACCGGGGCACGAACCCGTGTCCCCTGCATCGGCAGGCGGACTCTCAACCACTGCGCCACCAGGGAAGCCCACTAATTTCTTTTTGTGTCCATTCAAATATTTAATTTTTATGCATAAGCAAATATACATATACTGGAATATTACCCTCTTCCCCACTTTTTACATAAATGATAGTTCAGAATCACTTTTTCGCTTAACCAACTATCTTGGCAGTTTTTATATATCAGCAAATAAAAGGCTTCCTCATTCTTTTTTACAGTTGAATAGTAAAAATATTGATTTAAGACCATGGGCTCCAGAGTAAAATTGCTTTGATTTGAACCTGGTTCTGTCTCTATGACCTTGAACTAATTATCTCTCTGTGTCTTAGTTGTTTTCATATGTAAGTGGAAATGATAGGTACCAACTCATACTGGTGCAAGAATTTAGTGCGATGATGCTTATAAAAGGGCTTAGAACAATGTCTGGCATCTAGTGAGCCCCCTAAATATTAGCTGCTTTTCTTATTCTTCTTATAATGATGAATATACTATACATGCAGGCTAAGGTAAAGGAATAAGGAGTGACTTCAGGGGGGGAGGGTATATGTGATAGAGGGGTCCTGATGAAAATTATAAGACTTTACTGAGAGATATAAAGCAGATGTGCTAGTGGAGAGACGTACTTTGTTTCCAGATGGAAACTATGGAATTTGTAGAGAGGTCAGCTCTTCCTAGTGTAATTTATACTTGTCCTATTTGTAAACAAAACCCCAGTAGAATTGATTTTGGAACTTCAGTTTTTCTAAAATTTATCAGGAAGAATAAATAAGAAAAATTTTAAGGGCTTCCCTGGTGGCGCAGTAGATAAGAATCCACCTGCCAACACAGGGGACACGGGTTCAATCCCTGGTCCGGGAAGATCGCACATGCCGCGGACCAACTAAGCCCATGCGCCACAACTACTGAGCCCGTGCTCTAGAGCCTGTGAGCCACAACTACTGAGCCTGTGAGCCACAACTACTGAAGCCCACATGCCTAGAGCCCATGCTCCGCAACAAGAGAAGCCACCACAACGCAAGCCCGCGCACCGCAATGAAGAGTAGCCCCCGCTCACCACAACTAGAGGAAGCCTGTGCGCAGTAACAAAGACCCAACACAACCAAAAATAAATAAATGAAATAAATTTAGAAAAAAAAAGAAAAATGTTAAAACTTTGAAAAAGATTGCAATGAGGAGAAACTTTCCCTACTAAATATCCAAACACATTTTAATGATTAAAATAGTGACTTACTCGTTTAAGAATAAGTAGATCAGTAAAATAGTATAAATAGCCCAGAAACATACTTTATACACATGTAAATTAATTTTATGTCAAAAGTAACCTCACAAGTCAATAGGAATGGAAGGATTATTTAACAAATTAGGTGGGGCTTGTTTGGTTAGCTGTTTGGGAGAAGAGGATGTTTAGATTCTCACCTCAAGCTGCATGCCTGTATAAATTCCAAACAGATAAAAAATTTAAATTTGAGGGGGAAAAAAATCAAACCATTAGAAAAACACTTGAAGAAGGTAGAAGGAAGTTTGGGGTAGAGGAGGACCTTTGAGTTTTAAAGCAGTCAAAAATATCACAGTGAGGACTTCCCTGGTGGCACAGTGATTAAGAATCCGCCTGCCAACGCAGGGGACACGGGTCCGATCCCTGGTCCGGGAAGATCCCACATGCCGCAGACCAACTAAGCCCGTGTACCACAACTACTGAAGCCCACGTGCCTAGAGCCCATGCTCTGCAACAAGAGAAGTCACCGCAATGAGAAGCCCGCGCACCACAGCGAAGAGTAACCCCTGGTTGCCGCAACTAGAGAAAGCCTGCGTGAAGCAACGAAGACCCAACACAGCCAAAAAAAAAAAAAAAAAAAAAAAAATCACAGTGAAAACAACGCTGATTTATGCGATCACAAAAAGTTAAAGGTTCTGTATTAGTTTTCTAGGTTGGCTGTATTAAAGTGCCCTACACTACTTGGCTTAAAACAACAGAAATTTACTGTTTCACTGTTCTGGAGGCTGGACGTCCAAAATCAAGCTGTTGGCAGGGCGATGCTCCCTCTGAAACCTACAGGAAGAAATCCTTCCTTGCCTCCCAGTTTCTGGTGTTTGCTGGCACTCCTTGGTAGCCTGTGGCTTGTAGGCACATCACTCCAGCCTCTGTCTCCGTGCTCCTGTGGAGTTCTCCCTGTGGGTCTCTGTGTCTCTCTCTTCTTATAAGGACACCAGTCATATTGGGTTAAGGGCCCATCCTTAACCAGCGTGATCTTATCTCAACTAATTACGCATGCAACAACCCTATTTCCAAATAAGGTCACATTCTGCAGTACTAGGGTTTAGGACTTCAACATATCTTTTTGGGGGGACGTCACTTAACCCATCACTGGCTTCATATGTCAAAGCACAACACAGGACTTCAGCTAAAGTAGCCGATTGGCTGCACGCCTTCATCTCCCAAGATTTGCTACAATAATAGTGAAAATAAGAATGATGAAGACTCACCAAGACAAAGAATGAGAAAGGGATCATTATCAAATAAGATACTTAACACAGTTTGGAGAGAATGGAAGAGGTGATGACAGGAGGAGGGCAGATGTGTTCTGCTGGGTGCAGATGTGCTTGAGCTTGGAGGCATCATGGTGGGGATGGGGGTCGGGGGGAGGCGGGACTGAAGTCAGGTGGAGAGGATGTCCGTCTGTAAGAACTGACCACCACCCCCGCCGCGCCCGCTGTATTCAAGCAGGCAGGCATTTATACTGCAGCTGTGAAGCTGTGAACCAGCTGGGAGAAACTGACCCAGGAGAGGTCCTCACTCAGAAACTCCTTGTTGGGAATTCCCTGGCGGTCCAGTGGTTAGGACTCTGCGCTTCCACTGCAAGGGGCACAGGTTCAGTTCCTGGTCGAGGAACTAAGATCCTGCTAGCCTGCAGCACAGCCACACACACACACACACACACACACACACACACACACCCAAAAAAAAAAAGAAAAGAAAAGAAACTCCATGTAGCAGAGGGTATTGAAAACAAGGGATTAGCCTGGAACCTTCACACCATCCAGATGAGTCAAGTACATCCACATCCCAGGCAGGTGATCAGAAGGTGCTTCTCTGGAGAAATTCAAGTCCTCAGAGCAGAACCCTCCCAGCCTGATCTCTGGGAGGCCCAGAGGTGGCCTGGTTCCTTGTGCATCCTCCCTAAAATGAAATTTGCCAGTTGATACATTACACCCCTGGGAACTTCCACATGGAACTTCCAATTAACTTTTTAGAGCCACACAGTTAATAGAAACAGCTAATCAAGGATTAGCCATCGGGGACTTCCCTGGTGGTGCAGTGGTTAAGAATCCACCTGCCAATGCAGGGGACACGGGTTCGAGCCCTTGTCCGGGAAGATCCCACATGCCGCGGAGCAACTAAGCTGTGCGCCACAACTACTGAGCCTGTGCTCTAGAGCCGATGAGCCACAACTACTGAGCCTTCATGCCACAACTGAAGGCCTCACGCCTAGATCCCGTGCTCCTCAACAAGAGAAGCCACCACAATGAGAAGCCCGTGCACCACAACGAAGAGTAGCCCCTGCTCACCACAGCTAGAGAAAGCCCGCGCGCAGCAATGAAGACCCAACGCAGTCAAAAATAAATTAATTAATTAATTTAAAAAAAAAAGGATTAGCTGTCGGATAAGGAAAGGCAAGCCCCTGCATGAACAAAAGAACTTAACAATCAGGAAAGAGCAATCTATAAAAAACAGACAATGCCAGTTCAGAAGAAAACTTGAGGAACTTCCAAGTAGTATTCTCTTAGAGTTCAAGAGGGCAGTGAACTCAAAATTTCAGTCGAAGGTAGAGGAGCTAAACCTGAAGAAATCTCTCACAAAGTAGCAAAAAAGGACAAGGAGTTGAAAAGTACAGAGAACAGATGAGAGTCATGGAGAATCAATCCAGAATGTTCAGTATAAACACACTTAGAGTTCTGGAAAGAGACACAGAGGCAACAGAGGTGAGGAAATCAGAGAATTTGTACAAGGAACACAATTGCAGACCACCAGTTGCCAGCATAATAAAAGACACGCCAAGGCACAACGTAGTGAAATTTTAGAACACCAGGCGTAACGAGGTTCTACAAGCTTCCAGAGAGGAAAAACAGGCATCAGGCCAAGGAATGAGAGTTGGATGGGACCAGATTTTTTCAAGAGTGACTCTGGAGGCTAGGTGTCGCATGCCCCCCGGGGTTGTGGGGGAAGAGGATTTTCTATCAATTTCATACCCAGCCAAGTGACTAATAATAAAGTGTGAAAGCAGAACAGAGATATTTCCAGATAATCTAGGATGTACAACATGTATCTCTGGGACTCCTGTTACCGGAGGGTGGACTTCAGCAAGACAAGAGGAAGGGGGAACGTGAGATTCAGGAAAAGTGGATCCAGCACAGGCAAGTGGCAAAGGATGCTGAGGGTTGCCTCCTGGAGATGAGACACCCCACACAATATCCGACACAACAGAGCAGTTGGGAAACTTTCAGAACGTGTATGTAGAAAATTATGCAACTAAAAGAACAGAGGAATTGTTAACTCCCAGAAAAGTAAAAAATTGAGCAAGAATGGAAATGTAATCATCCCTTTCCACTTGGGTCTGTGCTGAGTGACATTTCTTTTTTTTAATTTATTTTATTTATTTATTTTTGGCTGCATTGGGTCTTCATTGCTGTGTGTGGGCTTTCTCTAGTTGCAGAGAGCGGGGGCTACTCTTCGTTGTGGTGCACGAACTTCTCATTGTGGTGGCTTCTCTTGTTGTGGAGCACGGGCTCTAGGTGCACGGGCTTCAGTAGTTGTGGCTCGTGGGCTCTAGAGCGCAGGCTCAGTAGTTGTGGCGCAGGGGCTTAGTTGCTCCACGGCATGTAGGATCTTCCCGGACGAGGGCTTGAACCCGTGTCCCCTGCATTGGCAGGCGGATTCTTAACCACTGCACCACCAAGGAAGTCCTGAGTGACATTTCTCTGTAGTCATCATTTAAACACTGATTATTTCACTAAAATATTTGTATAACTATGATGAGAAGATGAGGGAGGAGAGGTGGTGGGAGAGCTAAGGGAATTATATCTTATCTGTCATAATAGGAAGTCATTAGGTAACATTTAAAATTAGTAAATGAAGAAATGGCAGCATAAGTATATTAATTGGATATCTCGAATTCATTATGAGAAGGGAAAAGAGATCAAAAGCGTGACTGCCTTTGGGAAGTAGAATCGGGAGGATGGAACAGATGACAGCTTGTTGATGATTACAAGCTGTCCTTACCACTTGATTTTGGTGGTGGTGGTGTAAAATTTCACATAACATAAAATGAACCATTAACCATTTGAAAGTATACACTTCAGTAGCATTTAGTCCATTCACAGTGTTGTGCAACCTCTACCTCTGTCTAGTTCTAAGACATTTTCATGCCCCCCTGCAAAGGAAACCACATACCCATCAAGCAGCCCCTCCCCACCCCCTGTCTCTTTCCCCCAACCCTCCAGCTCCTGGCAACCACTAATCTGCCTTCTGTCTCTACTGATTTACCTATTCTGGAAGTTTGATTTCAATGGAATCACACAGTATGTGACCTTTTGTGTCGGCATCTTTCATTTAGCATGATGTTTTTGAGGTTCACCCGTGTTGTAACATGTCTCAGTATTTCATGCCTTTTTATGACTGAATAATATTCTCTTGCCTGAATAATACCAGCTTTGTTTGTTTATCCATTCAGTAACTGAAGGACATTCGGGTTATTTCCACTTGGGGCTGTTGTGAATGGTGACGCTATGAACATTCATTGTTCAAGTATTTGTTTGAATATCTGTTTTCAATTCTTAGGGTATAAACCTAGGAATGGAATTGCTGGGTCATGTGGTAATTCTATATTTAACTTTCTGAGGAATTCCCAAACTCTTCCACTGAAGTTACACCATTTTACATTTCCCACCAGCAAAGTATGAGGGTTCCAGTTTCTCTACATCCTTGCCAACATCTGTTATTTTCTGTTTTTTGTTTTTTTTAATAGCCATCCTAGTGGGTGTGAAGTAGTATCTTGTGATTTTGATTTGTATTTCCTTACTGACTAATGATGTTGAGTATCTTTTCAGGTGCTTTTTAGCCACTTGTATATTTTCTTTAGATAAATATTCATTCGCGTCCTTTACCTTTTTTTTTTTTTTTTTTTTTTTTTTTTGCGGTACGCGGGCCTCTCACTGTTGTGGCCTCTCCTGCTGTGCAGCACAGGCTCCAGACACGCAGGCTTAGCAGCCATGGCTCACGGGCCTAGCCGCTTCGCAGCATGTGGAATCTTCCCGGACCGGGGCATGAACCCGTGTCCCCTGCATCGGCAGAAAGACTCTCAACCACTGCGCCACCAGGGAAGCCCCGGTATCATCTTTAATTTCTTTCAAAAGTGTCTTATAGTTTTCTGCATTAAAGGTCTTTTGTCTCCCTAGGTAGGTTTTTGCCTAGGTATTTTATTCTTTTTCTTGCAGTGGTAAATGGGAGTGTTTCCTTAATTTCTCTTTCTGATTTTTCATCACTAATGTATAGGAATGCAAGAGATTTCTGTGCATTAATTTTGTATCCTGCTACTTTTCCAAATTCATTGATTAGCTCTAGTAGTTTTCTGGTGGCATCTTTAGGTTTCTCTATGTATAGTATCATGTCATCTGCAAACAGTGACAGTTTTACTTCTTGTTTTCCAATTTGTATTCCTTTTATTTCTTTTTCTTCTCTGATTGCCGTGGCTAGGACTTCCAAAACTATGTTGAATAATAGTGGTGAGAGTGGACATGTTGTCTTGTTCCTGATCGTAGAGGAAATGCTTTCAGTTTTTCACCATTGAGAATGATGTTTGCTGTGGGTTTGTCGTATATGGCCTTTATTATGTTGAGGTAGGTTCCCTCTAGGCCCACCTTCTGGAGAGTTTTTATCATAAATGGGTGTTGAATTTTGTCAAAAGCTTTTTCTGCATCTATTGAGATGATCATATGGTTTTTATTCTTCAATTTGTTAATATGGTGTATCACATTGATTGATTTACATATATTGAAGAATCCTTGCATCCCTGGAATAAATCCCACTTGATCATGGTGTATGATCCTTTTAATGTGTTGTTGGATTCTGTTTGCTAGTATTTTGTTGAGGATTTTTGTATCTATATTCATCAGTGATATTGGTCTGTAATTTTCTTTTTTTGTAGTGTCTTTGTCTGGTTTTGGTATCAGGGTGATGGTGGCCTCACAGAATGAGTTTGGGAGTGTTCCTTCCTCTGCAATTTTTTGGAAGAGTTTGAGCAGGATGGGTGTTAGCTCCTCTCTAAATGTTTGATAGAATTCACCTGTGAAGCCATCTGGTCCTGGACTTTTGTTTGTTGGAAGATTTTTAATCACAGTTTCAGTTTCATTACTTGTGATTGGTCTGTTCATATTTTCTATTTCTTCCTGGTTCAGTCTTAGAAGGTTATACCTTTCTAAGAATTTGTCCATTTCTTCCAGGTTGTCCATTTTATTGGCATAGAGTTGCTTGTAGTAGTCTCTTAGGATGCTTTGTATTTCTGTGGTGTCTGTTGTAACTTCTCCTTTTTCATTTCTAATTTTATTGATTTGAGTCCTCTCCCTCTTTTTCTTGATGAGTCTGGCTAATGGTTTATCAATTTTGTTTATCTTCTCAAAGAACCAGCTTTTACTTTTACTGATCTTTGCTATTGTTTTCTTTGTTTCTATTTCATTTATTTCTGCTCTGATCTTTATGATTTCTTTCCTTCTGCTAACTTTGGTTTTGTTTGTTCTTTAGTTCTTTTAGGTGTAAGTTTAGATTGTTTATTTGAGATTTTTCTTGTTTCTTGAGGTAGGCTTGTATAGCTATAAACTTCCTGCTTAGAACTGCTTTTGCTGCATCCCATAGGTTTTATGTCATCGTGTTTTCATTGTCATTTGGCTCTAGGTATTTTTTGATTTCCTCTTTGATTTCTTCAGTGATCTCTTGGTTATTTAGTAACATATTGTTTAGCCTCCATGTCTTTGTGTTTTCTACGTTTTTTCCCGTGTAATTCATTTTTAATCTCATAGTGTTGTGGTCAGAAAAGATGCTTGATATGATTTCAGTTTTCTTAAATTTACTGTGGCTTGATTTGTGACCCAGGATGTGATCTATCCTGGAGAATGTGCCGTGCGCACTTGAGAAGAAAGTGTAATCTGTTGCTCCTGGATGGAATGTCCTATAAATATCAATTAAATCTATCTGGTCTATTGTGTCATTTAAAGCTTCTGTTTCCTTATTTATTTTCATTTTGGTTGTTCTGTCCATTGATGTAAGTGAGGTGTTAAAGTCCCCCACTATTATTGTGTTACTGTCGATGTCCATAGCAGTTGCCTTATGTATTGAGGTGCTCCTGTGTTGGATGCATATATATTTATAATTGTTCTCTTCTTCTTGGATTGATCCCTTGATCATTATGTAGTGTCATTCCTTGTCTCTTGTAACATTCTTTATTTTAAAGTCTATTTTATCCAATATGAGTATTGCTACTCCAGCTTTCTTTTGATTTCCATTTGCATGGAGTATCTTTTTCCATCCCCTCACTTTCAGTCTGTATGTGTCCCTAGGTCTGAAGTGGGTCTCTTGTAGACAGCATATATATGGGTCTTGTTTTTGTATCCATTCATGAAGCCTGTGTCTTTTGGTTGGAGCATTTAATCCATTCATGCTTAAGGTAATTATCGATATGTATGTTCCTATGACCATTTTCTTAATTGTTTTGGGTTTGTTTTGTAGGTCCTTTTCTCCTCTTGTGTTTCCCACATAGAGAAGTTCCTTTAGAATTTGTTGTAGAGCCGGGTAGAGTAATCTTGGTTGTAGGTTCTTCCCTTTCATCACTTTAAGTATATCATGCCACTCCCTTCTGGCTTGTAGAGTTTCTGCTGAGAAATCAGCTGTTAACCTTATGGGAGTTCCCTTGTGTGTTATTTGTCATTTTTCCCTTGCTGCTTTCAATAATTTTTCTTTGTCTTTGATTTTTGCCAGTTTGATTACTATGTGTCTTGGCATGTTTCTCCTTGGATTTATCCTGTATGGGACTCTCTGCGCTTCCTGGACCTGGGTGGCTCTTTCCTTTCCCATGTTAGGAAAGTTTTCAAGTATAACCTCTTCAAATATTTTCTCGGGTCCTTTCTCTCTCTCTTCTCCTTCTGAGACTCCTATAATATGAATACTGTTGTGTTTAATGTTGTCCCAGAGGTCTCTTAGGCTGTCTTCATTTCTTTTCATTCTTTTTTCTTTATTCTGTTCCACAGCAGTGAATTCCACCATTCTGTCTTCCAGGTCACTTATCCGTTCTTCTGCCTCAGTTATTCTGCTATTGATTCCTTCTAGTGTAGTTTTCATTTCAGTTATTGTATTGTTCATCTCTGTTTGTTTGTTCTTTAATTCTTCTAGGTCTTTGTTAAACATTTCTTGCATCTTCTTGATCTTTGCCTCCATTCTTTTTCCGAGGTCCTGGATCATCTTCACTATCATTATTCTGAATTCTTTTTCTGGAACGTTGTTTATCTCCACTTCATTTAGTTGTTTTTCTGGGGTTTTATCTTGTTCCTTCATCTGGTACATAGCCCTCTGCCTTTTCATCTTGTCTATCTTTCTGTGAATGTGGTTTTCATTCCACAGGCTGCAGGATTGTAGTTCTTCTTGCTTCTGCTGTCTGCCCTGTGGTGGATGAAGCTATCTAAGAGGCTTGTGCAAGCTTCCTGATCAGAGGGACTGGTGGTGGGTAGAGCTGACTGTTGCTCTGGTGGGCAGAGCTCAGTAAAATTTTAATCCGCTTGACTGCTGATGGGTGGGGCTGGGTTCCCTCCCTGTTAGTTGTTTGGCCTGAGGCGACCCAACACTGGAGCCTAACTGGACTCTTTGGTGGGGCTAATGGCTGACTCTGGGAGGGCTCATGCCAAGGATTACTTCCCAGAACTTCTGCTGCCAGTGTCCTTGTCCCCATGGTGAGCCACAGGCACCGCCCACCTCTGCAGGAGACCCTCCAACACTAGCAGGTAGGTCTGGTTCAGTCTCCCCTGGGGTCACTGCTCCTTCCCCTGGGTCCCGATGCGCACACTACTTTGTGTGTGGCCTCCAAGAGTGGAGTCTCTGTTTCCCCCAGTCCTGTTGAAGTCCTGCAGTCAAATCCCACTAGGCTTCAAAGTCTGATTCTCTAGGAATTCCTCCTCCCGTTGCCAGACCCCCAGGTTGGGAAGCCTGACGTGGGGCTCAGAACCTTCACTTCAGTGGGTGGACTTCTGTGGTATAAGTGTTCTCCAGTCTGTGAGTCAGCCACCCAGCAGTTATAGGATTTGATTTTACTGTGATTGCGCCCCTCCTACCGTCTCATTGTGGCTTCTCCTTTGTCTTTGGATGTGGGTATCTTTTCTGGTGAGTTCCAGTGTCTTCCTGTCAATGATTGTCCAGCAGCTAGTTGTGATTCTGGTGTTCTCACAAGAGGGAGATGGCACTCTGCCATCTTGGTTCCTAATCTCCCAACCATCTCTTTTTTAAAAGATTTTACTTATTAGGTAAAAATAAAGTTGAAAAGGTAGCATAGGGAAAAGAAGGAAGTAAGTAAAAATGTTACCTCTGGGTGGTGGAATATTAAATAATCAAAAATACACCATCTCCTTAGCTGTGGCACAATCATCCCACCTGTCTCAGCTAGGACAGTTTTCCCAGGATTTCATCACCTGGGGCGGGGGGAGAGAATGAGCAGGAAGTGAAGACTACAGCTTGGGCTGGGCTCTCGCTGCCCCTGTGTGATTATTTACGTAAAGATGATTTATGATCTTTATGCCTTCTTTGGGGCTGGGGCATCTGACTCTGAGCATGCTGGGAAATGCAAAATGCATGAAATTTATTCTCTAGCTCTTACCAGCACCCGTTTTGCACCAGGGACCAAGGACACAAAGTTCATGAAACCTCTCACATCAGGGAGTTCACATTCAAGATCAAATAAAATCCATCAGGGCTCCAGACCATCTTCTGTGCATGCACCTGTCACAACCCACTCAGCTGACATCTCTCTACTTGCAGCCGTTTCTAAGATACCTGAGTGTTCATTTTGTTGACCGTCGTCACCCTCTATTTATTCTCGTGGTCTGTGGCCTGGGCTCCTCGTGGAAACACAGACACAGTCACTGACTATACTCCAAGGAGACTGACTGCGCCCCAGTGCCAGGGCACAGCCAAAATTTGTATTTATAGTATCCATTCCTATATGTATGTGTATACATAAATTTATATATGCACGCATCTATACATGTATACATAATTTTGTACAATGAGCGGGTATTGCCTTTATAAAAAAATTAAAAAGAGTCTGCTCCGCATTTCTCTTTAGGATTTCATTCTGTGTGTTTGCTTTGTTGTCCTGCTGTCTGGCTTGGCTGCAGGCTGTCCAGAAGGCTCTGCAGAGGGAGAACAGGGGTCCCAGGCATAGTCACAGTGTGGAGCTGCGCCAGGGGAGCTCACAGGGGATGAAGGGGGCCTTGAAGAGAGCCTCTGGTCAACCAGTCAGCTGGAAGCACCTGTCCTTTGCTTGTCACTCAAGTTGAGGACACCAGGTGCCATGGGGCCACTCTCTGCCAGGGAGTGTCCAGCAATTTAAAGGTTGCTCTTAGGAGCCCGAGCTGGGAGGCCTGTGATAAACCCCCTTCCGCCTGCTGCTGCAGTGCAGCTGTCCCCGGGACAGGACCAGAGGCCCCCGAGGGAGGGAGGGAGGGAGCAAGGGAGGGAGGGTGGCAGCTGCTGGTTGTGGGCACAGGGCCAGGCCTGGGAGAACCAGGCAGGCGGAGGATTTGCGTGGAGGCTGACAGGTGGAGCTCTGTGTCCTGGGTGCCCTCATCTGGAGGGGTGGCCAGGCACATCTCCCCTCAACCCAGCTCCTCTCTTCCAGGCCGCACTTGGCCACCTTCCAGCCACTCACCCCTTGAGGGTCTCTGTCAAGAGCCCCTCCCCACCCACCTCCTGCAGACCCAGCAAGGTGGGCACCCCTTTGGAACCCGGGCTCCACATTCTCTGGGTCCACGCAGCCTTGCCCACTCATTGTGGCCCTGAGAGCTTTCTGTTTTCATGGTGGTGGGAGTCTCACTCTCCGATCACAGAAAGTTCTGTGAGGTCCCACCTGGCTCAAGGCAAGGAAGCCCTGGTGGGTTTGCAGACAGTACCTCTGGGATTGTGGCTCACAGGGTGGGGCACCAGCAGCCTGGGCAGGTGCTGTGTTGGGTTCAGGATGGAGGAAAGACTCCAGCATTGCACCCAGTTTCTTGGAGGAGAGACTCATCCCCAGCTAGAGTGAGTGTGCTAGCTGAGGGATGTAGGGATGCTCTAGGGGCTCTAGGAGGGACGTGAAGGACTCTTAATAGACGGGGAGGGTAAGCTTACAGAGGAGGTAACCCTTGAGCCGTGCCTTGAAGAAGTCTTACAGATGAGGGCACCAAAGAAAAACTTCAGTGAAGAAAACACTGTGGAAAGACCCGGAGGTATGAAAGAGATCAGTGTTCTGGGATCAAGGAGAGTTTGGGGATACAGGTTGGGAAGGGAGTGAGGCACACAGAGGAAATGAAGCTGGGAAGGAAGGTTGGGCCCAGATGGTGTGTGTTTGTCACCCTAGATTTTAAAGGCATGGTGTGAGGGAGCAGATATGAGGCGCCAGCTGGGCTCCTGGGGAGGTCCTGGAGCCGCTGGAGACTTTTGGTTACAGCCTCAGAGTGGACCAGACAACCTGAAAATCCTGATGCCACAAACACTTAGAAGTGTGAAATAAAGAGAACAAATATCCTTTCACATGCATAGAAGTGCTCATCCGATAGTAAGAGAATTCCTCATCTCACCTTCCTGACCCCCTGCCCCAGGGTTGCCTGGGACCCCTCCCAAATAAACTGTCTGCTCTAGGATCCTCTTCTCTTTGGAGTCTGCTTCTGTGGGAACCCAAACTAAGATGGATTCTTCAATAAATGATGCCGAAGCAACTGGTTTTCCATAGGAGAAACATAAAATAAGATTAGAATCTTACTTTATATCCAAACTAAAAAATAAATTCCAAGTATATTAAAGGCCTAACTGTAAAAACCAAGACTTTAAAACTCTAGAGGAAAATATGAGAGAGTCTCTTTATGATCTTAGAGCAGGGGAAAAATTCTTAAATATGACACCAAAAGTGCAAAAATAAAGGAAAATATCAAAGAAAATTGTCAAGTTTGTCCACAAAAGATGCCATTGTAAATAAAAAGACAGTTCACAGGCCAAAGCAGGTATTTGTAGAAATACCTGTAGAAAACTGACAGAGAACTAGTAATGAGAAGATATAAAGAGCTAGTACAGATCTACATGAAAGGAGACAGGCAACGCTGTAGAAAAGTGGACAAACATAAGTAGGTATTTCACGGAAGAGGAAATGTGTACAGCCAACGAACATAAGAAAAACCATTTCACACCCATCAGATTGGCAAAAATTGAAAAGTCTGAGAACACAAATGATGGCAAGTAGATGGGCCCCCTGGGGCACTGTCTCCTGGTGGTTGTAGTGTACATTGTCACCACTATGGAGATCCATTTGAAAATAGAGTTTAAAATTTGCATGCCCTGGGCTTCCCTGGTGACGCAGTGGTTGAGAGTCCGCCTGCCGATGCAGGGGACACGGGTTCGTGCCCCGGTCCGGGAGGATCCCACATGCCGCGGAGAGGCTGGGCCCGTGAGCCATGGCCGCTGAGCCTGCGCGGACCGGAGCCTGTGATCCGCAACGGGAGAGGCCACGGCAGTGAGAGGCCTGCGTACCGCAAAAAAAAAAACCAAAAACTTTGCATGCCCTGAGCCCCAGCAATTTCACTTCTAGGCAGTCCACTCACGTACCAGTGAACCTCTTTGAAACTCTTGAAGCACCACGTCACCATGGTGCCCCGGAAGGAGCAGCGTCATGCATGTAGCCATGAGACTCCCGGGGAATCACTTAACCTCTCTGTGCAGCAGTTTCAAGTGGTGAATGGGGATAATACCAATTTGCAAAGTTGTTATGAGGACTACATAATAATATGAACGATCAGCAGCACGTGTACAGTGCTTCCTGGCACCAGATGCTGTGCTGTACTTTCCCGGATTTAATCAGCAACCCACAAAGTGGTTAGAGGTGATCTCTAACCCTAACTTAGAGATGGGAAACTGAGGCTCTGGGGAGTAGTTGGTCCAAGGTCCCCAGCTGGTTGGCTGCAGAGCTGGGATTTGACTCAAGCCACACTGCCTCCCATCATGGAATAATGCCCACGAAAGGGTTTTATAAACTGTGAAGGGCTGTACAAATTGTCCTTTGTCTCTCGTTCCTCCTTGATGAACTTCAGAGACCAGAAGAGACCCTTTAACAAATGGGGACCAGGTGCTCTTCTCTCCCCAGTGCCACATGGGCAGAGGCAGGGGCAGGATACATAGATGCCCATGAGCTCTGAACCTCCACGAGCTGCACTTCCAGAGGCTTAGAGCCTCAAGATGCCTCTCTCCTCCATGCCCGAAAAGTAGAGGCCCCAAGTGGTCTCATTTCTTCCTCCAAGCTTGTTTTCCTCCTGCCCCTACGGCTTCCCTGAGGCACATCCACACACATGCGTGTGCACACACACATGCACATGCACACGCCCTGCAGTCCTATGCATCTGTGCCACAAGCCTGAAGGAAAGCCTGTGCCTCCGGCCAGGCCACCTCTCTTCCAGCGTGTACACAGCTACCAAAACCACCTTCCTCACTCTGTTCCGATCAGTTCCTGCCCAGGAACCTCACAGGAACAGCCTTTTGGGGTCCAAAGGGACCTTCACAGCTCATTTGGTCACACAATCTCATCTGATGCATGGTTAGATCCTCTCCACAGTGCCCCACTCCAGGCACCTCCCGGTCCTTCATAAATCTTACGTGGATGGTGAATACTAAAGTTTGCCTCTTGGAGTTCATTTAAATCCTCCAGCCTCACTTCTAAAGTCCTTGAATAGCAAGCCCCATCCCAGGTACCTTGGCCTTGCCTGACCAGCAGAGCAAGAATGGATCAGCAGCAAATCCCTCTAGGGCAGCAACTAGGGACACATTAGCAAGGAGGAGGTGGGTGCGTGGTCAGAACAGTTTGCTTCTGTTTATGAGTTTTGTAGCAGGTGTGTTATGGAATGTTCCAGTGTGTGTATATATGTATTTGTCAATGCCTCCTTAAGCATTCCAAGGTCAAAGGCCTGCAGAAACAACTAAAACTCTTGTGTCCTGGAAAACAGGAATATTAATTCCCTCTGGGCTACAGGATTTGTTTGTTTGTTTGTATTGGTGTGTGTGTGTGTGTGTGTGTGTGTGTGTAAAATGAGGATATTGATCAAGATAAACAGCTTTCAAGCCTTTTAAATTTATTTATTTAACAGGCATTTATTGCTTGCTTGCTATGAGCAGGCATTGTGCCAGCCTTGCTGGCACCTGTGATGGGTGGACAAGGCAGGACCAGGTGCCACCTTCATGGGTCTGGTGGGTGGATAGATGTTCAACATGTAATGACAAACATGTCGTGGCCATAAAGAAGAACAGGTACTATGGTGTGAATTATAGGAAAACCGCCTGGTCTGGGGATGGCAGGAAGGGAGATTCAGGCCAAGATCTGAAGGAAGAGCAGGAATTAGCTGGAAGAGAAGGTCAAGAAAATTCCAGGGTGCAAAGGCCAGAGGGTTAGGAAGATGCTGCTCATTCCAGGAATGGTGTGGCATGCCTGCAGGGTAGACAAGGAGGGGTTAAGGGGCTTAAGGTAGGGATGAAGAGACAGGAGAGGTGCACAGGGCCTTGAAGCTGTGTTGAGAGTGTTATATTTCATCCTAAGGACAATGGAAAACCTTCAAGGCAAAATAATGTCATGATTGCCCCTGCACTTTTTAAAGATCCTTTTGGCATATGGTTGCGACCCTATAAATTTTTGAATGAGGTGGTAGGACAGGATGAAATGAAGGCCTTATTGTGAAGAATGGGATGGGGGGGCAAAAGGTCAGTTAGAAGGATGATGGTGGTAACCATGGAAACAGAGAGACATGGACTTTGGTGGGGGGGCATGCATTAAAAGACTGAATTGCCAGGACTTGGTCACTGGTTAAGGATTATCCTCAGCATTCTGGTTTTGGCCACAACTGAAAGCAGAATGGTGTTGTTAGATTTGAAGGGATGGTCAGAGTGGATTTGTGACGTGTTAAGCCTGAGGTCACTGTGGCATTGCTAAGATCTGGAGATCAGCAAGATGGAAGTTATGCTGGTGTATGGGTGGTAATTGGAGGCATGGGAGTGGATGAGGCCCCTGAAGGAGAGAGTGCAGAGGGCTAAGGGGGTCTACAACTGCCCTGAGGACCCCAACATTTAGCACACAGGTTGAGAAGAAGCCAGCCAAGGAAATGAAAATGAAGACAGAAAGGAGGGAAACCAGGAAAGCTTGGTACCATGGAGACGAAGGGAAGAGAATTTCATGGAGGTCAGAGTGACAAGCTCTAGTTAGATGGAACTAAAAACAAGTGTCCTTTGGATTTTGCAAATGGAACTTATTGTTGACCTAGCAAGAGCAAGAGGAGTTCTTGAAATGAAGACAGTGAGTGAATGCAGGTCTTTCAAGAAGTTTGACTAGGAAAGGTAGAAGGGGTTGTTCAAGGAGGGAATTAATTTTTTTAATTGGGGAACTTTTTAAAAAAAACAGATAGGGATAAATTAATAGAGAATGGTTGAAGTTATAGGACAGAGGAGGCATATCAGGTAGGTTCAATCAGAGAAGTAGATTAAAGGTACATGTAATAAGAGATCTATCATAAAGATTTGACCTTGTGCAGCTGTGGGAGCCCATTACCCTGTCATTGAGAAGTTGTTGTCTCTGTGTCTGGTGCTGGACCTTGAAGGCCACAGGGACCTTGAAGGCCATAGGCCAGTTGGGAAGGGAAGAGGGATGTGAAGTGGAAAAAGCAAGAAAAAGCTGGAACCTTATAGGCTGAGCTGGAACCCACAAAGATAGCTTGGAACCCTTGTCAATTTCTCATTGACTCCATTCCTCCAACTTGGATAATGAGGGTGTCGTGTGGGGTACTGGTGTTTGTCACAGAGCTAAACATGCACCTGGCCCAGGAGTTAGAGAAGCTAGGGCTGGAGGAGCTGCAGACCCAGCTGCTGCTCCAGGGCAGCCAGATGACCCTGGCAATGTGCATGAGCTACAGCCATGCCTGGTGCCCTGCACCACCTTCTGAGCATAAAGGAGCATGGTCACTCCTTCATGGCTGCCTTCCAAACCTTGGGCAAAGTCTCATACTAATTTGGAGCTATACAAGGAAAGTGTAGTTCAGTTTTGCTAATCTGACAGAATACAAATCCATCCTAGGAGGTGACTTTATTTTTAGGCAAGTATTTGTTTATTAGTGGATCCAGGCACAGTTCTAGGAGCTGGGGATACAATGTAAGTTAGACAGAGTTCGTCCTTACAGAGCTGAGGTTCCAGCAGGAAAATCAGACAGTAGCAAGTGCATATGTGATATGGTGCCTGATTGTGAAAAGTACTATTTGAAAAAAAAAAAAAGAGAGAGAGAGAGAAAGAGAATAGTGAGTGTTGGAGGTGGGGGTTGGGTAAGAAGGAGGTTATACTAGAGAGGGTAGTTGGAAAACCTCCTTGATGAAGTACCACTTAACCACAAACCATAATGAAGTGATGGAACCAGCCAAGTAGAGAGCCCGGGAAAGAGTTTTGCAGGCGGCGGAAACAGTATGTGCAAAGGTCCTGAGGCAGGAACAAGCTGGTTCAAGAAACTGCAAGAATGCCTGAGTATCTAGAACAGAGTGAGTGAGGCAGAGAAGGATAGGAGGTGAAGTTGAAAGTTAGGCAGCAGCCAGATCATGCAGATAGTCATTATTTGACCTGACTAGTGCTCCCCTTGAAGACCTCACTTGGAAGGCTTGTCTCTTTTTGACCTTACTTGAACTGTCCCAGTGCTAAAAGCCTTTCCTGGGAACATTTGTCAAGGATTTTGACATCACAGCTGCCTGAGCAATGGATAACAGTTGGCGTAAACAATAGACTAACATAAAACTAAAAAGGAAAGGCTGAGGAATGAAGTGTCCATAGGGGGCTTTAAAAAGCTCTGGCATATTCCTGGAATCTGTGTGCATGTGATGCCCGTGTGCTTGGGAAGGCAATAATCTGTCACCTCTGAATCCCCTTTGAAGCTCTGTGCAAGCAGGACATGAAAGTTGAGGCAGAGTTATAAACTGCCTGGCTGAGTGTTAAAGGTATGTCCCAACACACATACAGAACCAATCAGTGAAGAGTGGGCAACTTATTGTTTCCAGGAGGTTAAGGAAATATCTGCCTCATCATTAGCTGACCACTCAAGTTAACTGAGCCAAGACTTCAGTAGGTATACCTGACACAGAATACAGGCTTTGCAGAATTACTTAAGGAAAGTCACTAAACAAACAACAACTACAATAAGAAGCAACAACAAACCCTGTGGAGGGGGCAGAATCTGATTTCAGAGTTGTCACATTATATTATTTGAAATATCCAGCTTTCAACAAAAATTATGAAACATGCAAAGAAACAATAAGGAAATATGATCCATACACAGGAGGGAAAAAAAGCAATTAATTGAAACTGATCCTGAGGAAGCCCAGAAGCTGGAATTACTAGACAAATACTTTAAATCAGCTATTTTAAATCTGTTCAGAGAACTAAAGGAAACAGTATGTAAACAATGAAAGGAAAGTAGGAAAATGGAGTCTCACATAGAGACAATCAACAGATAGAAATTATAAAAAGGAACCAGAGAGAAAATTAAGGAAGTGAAAAGTATAATTATTCAAACAAAAATATTCCCTGAGGGGCTCAACAGCAGATTTGAGGAGGCAGAAGAAAGAATCAGTGAACTTGAAGATAGGTCAATTGAGATTATCCAGTCTGAAGAACAGAAAGAAAAAGAATGAAGATAAATGAACTTGTGGGACAGACACCTATGGGACACCATCAAGTGACCTGAAATATGCATAATGGAAATCCCATAAAGAGAAGGGGGGGTGGGCAGATAGAATATTTGAAAAGATAATAGCTGAAAACATGCAAAATTTGATGAAAAGCATTCATCTACACATCTAAGACACTCAACGAACTCCAAGTAGGGTAAATTTAAAGAGATCGCCACCTACATGCATCATAATCACACTACCAAAAGCCGAAGACAAAGAGAGAAAGCAGCAAGAGGAAGGTGACTCATCATGTACAGGGATCCTCAATAAGATTTCTCATTAAAAAACAAGACAAAACATAGAGACCAGAAGGCAGTGGGATGATGTATTCAAAGTGATGAAAGGAGAAAAAGAACTGCCAATCAAAAATTCTATATTTGGTAAAACTATTCTTCAAAAATGAAGGAGAAATTAAGGTATTCTTCAGCCTGATAAAAGGCATCTACAAAAACCCCACAACTAACATCATACTTAATAGTGAAAGACTGAAGGTTTTCCCCCTAAGATGAGGAGTAAAGCGAGGACGTCTGTTTCTACACTTCTGTTCAGTATTGTGCTGGAGGTCGTAATGAAGGCAGTTAGGCAAGAAAAAGAAATAAAAAGCATCCAGGTTGGCAAAGAAGAAGTGAAACTCTCTCTATTGGTTGATGACATAATCTTACATGTATAGAAAACTCTAAAGAGTCCAGCAATGACAACAACCAAAAAAGGAAGAAAACTATTAGATTAATAAATGAATCAAACAAGGTTACAGGATACAAGATCAATATTTTAAAAATCAGTTGGATTTCTATACACTAGTTATGAAAAATCCAAAAATGAAATAAAGGATATAATTCCTTTTATAATAGCATCAAAAAGAATAAAATAGGAATACATTTAACCAAAGATGTGCAAGACTTCTACACTAAAAACTATGAAACATTGTTGAAAGAAATTAAAGAAGACTTAAATAAAGAAAAGACATCCCATGATCGTGGGTCAGAAGACTTAATATTGTTAACATGGCAGTACTCCCTTAACTGATCTACAGATTCAATGCAATCCTTATCAAAATTTCAATGCCTTTTTGTAGAAATAGACAAGCTGATACAGAAATTCATATGGAAACTCAAAGGACCCCCAGTAGCCAAAACAATCTTGAAAAAGAAAAACAAAGTTGGTGGGCTCATACTCCCCAATTTCAAAACTTACTACAAAGCTATAGTAATCAAAATAGTGTGGTACAGGCATAAGAACAGAAATACAGATCAGTGGAATAGTATTGAGTGTCCAGAAAGAAACCCATATGTCTATGGTCAGTTTATTTTCAGCAAGGGTACCAAGACCATTCAATGGGGAAAGAATAGTCTTTTCAACAAACGGTGCTGGGACAACTGGATATCCATATGCAGAAGATGAAGTTGGACCCCTACTTCATGCTTTATACAAAAATGAACTCCAAATGGGTCAAAGACCTAAATGTCAGAGCTAAGCCTATAAAACCCTTAGAAGGAAATGTAGGTGTTTTAATGCTATCATCCTTTTGGCCTAGCATTCCCATCAAGGAAATTGGAATCCTCATACTTTGGGAGTATAAAATGGTGAATTTTATGGTATCTGAATTATATCTCAACTTTTTAAAAAAGATAATTCTGGCTGCATATAGGGATGGACCATAGGCAACTGAGAGTGGGAACTGGAAGGTTGTTGTAGTCTAGTCTAGTGGTGAGCTGATGGTGCTCTAAGGCCAAGGGCATGATGGCTTTAAAAGACAGGAAAGCTCAGGACAGGAATCCTTTGGAGAGGCTGGCTTCAGCAGGAAGAGGGACAAGTCCCAACACCGAAGTAAGAGGGAAGAAGGGATGTAGACACAGGGGTAGGCATTCTAGAAAACTGAATCTGTCTTTTGGTTTGGTACAGAAAGCCTTTGTGGGCAGAGGATGTCTGGAAGCTTGAAATAGCTGTGGGCAAGCAGAGAACATGGCCTTGGCTTCCAGGAAGATCGGGAGCCCTGAGACTGGGTATACAGGGCTGCATGTCAAGGAAGCAGTCCTCTTGGACCTAACAGTGACTTTTGAGCTAGAATAAGAGGAAACTTCAACAGGGGGATACCTAGAGATTATCATATTAAGTCAAGTAAGTCAGGCAGAGAAAGGCAAATATCATATGATATCACTTATATGTGGAATCTAAAAAATTGATAAAAATGAACAGAAATAGACTCACAGATATAGAAAACAAAGTTACGGTTACCAGAGGGGATGGGGGTGGGGGGAGATAAGTTATGAGTTTGGGATTAACATATACCCAGTACTATGTATAAAATAGAGAAAGAAGGACCTACTGTATAGCACATGGAACTATATTTAATGTCTTGTAATAACCTATAATGGAAAAGAATCTGAAAAAGAATCTGAATCACTTTGCTATACACCTGAAGCTAACACAACATTATAAATTAACTATACTTCAATTTTAAAAAATGTTTAAAAAAAAGAATAAGAGGAAACCAGGTATTCTATAATTATGGCTCAATAATACAAGCCATAGCCTGATTTTAATTCCGTTTTATGAAATCAAAGTGACTGATTAGTCAAGAATAGGCCTTGTATTTTTACAATCACAGTTTAATTTTTTTTTTAATTTTTTAAATTTTTGTCTGTGTTGGGTTGTGTTTGTGTTGCTTCGTGCGGGCTTTCTCTAGTTGTGGCGAGCAGGGCTACTGTTTATTGTGGTGTGCGGGCTTCTCATTGTGGTGGCTTCTCTTGTTGCGGAGAACGGGCTCTAGGCGTGCGGGCTTCAGTAGTTGGGGCACATGGGCTCAGTAGTTGTGGTGCATGGGCTTAGTTGCTCTGCGGCATGTGGGATCTTTCCGGACCAGGGCTCCCCTGCATTGGCAGGCGGATTCTTAACCACTGTGCCACCGGGGAAGCCCTAATTTTTTTTTTTTTAAGATTTTTTTGGGGGGGGACTTCTCCGGTGGCACAGTGGTTAAGAATCCGCCTGCCAGTGCAGGGGATATGGGTTTGAGCCCTGGTCTGGGAAGATCCCACATGCTGCAGAGCAACTAAGCCCGTGTGCCACAACTACTGAAGCCCGCACGCCTAGAGTCCGTGCTCCACAAGAGAAGCCACCGCAATGAGAAGGCCGCACACCACAATGAAGAGTAGCCCCTGCTCGCCGCAACTAGAGAAAGCCCGTGCACAGCAACGAAGACCCAACGCAGCCAAAAAAAAAAAAAAAGATTTGTTTTGGATGTGGACCATTTTAAAAGTCTTTACTGAATTTGTTATAATATTGCTTCTGTTTTATATTTTGGCTTTTTGGCTGCGAGGCATGTGGGATCTTAGCTCCCTGACCGGGGATCGAACCTGCACCGCCTGCATTGCAAGGCGAAGTCTTAACCACTGGACCACCTGGGAAAGCCCCCACAGTTTAATTTTGAATTGGGTATATGCCCATCTCAATTGGGTATATGCATTAATAAAAGAGTATAAGGTAGCATGACTAATAATATTAATTGATTATTAATGGTTTAATTGATTGACACAATTTTTTCACTTGCAGTGTCTCACTTGGTCTCTACAACAACCACGTAAAGCAAGTTTTATTATCTTCACACTTATTTTACATAAGGAAATGGGGGCTTAGGGAGTTAACACTTATTCTAAGTAGTCTGAATCCAGGTCTCCTAAATCTCACGTTCTTTCTTTCCACTATTACCCCATGAATCAAGCAGAGTACTTCTTTTTTTGTCTATTCAAATTCTCAGGGTATGTTGCCAAGGTATCTTTTTCCAGAAAGTCTATTTTTGTAAAATGTCTTTAATGCTTGTCCACTCCAGTGATTATTTCCAATAACATTTCTTTTCTGTTAATGATATTAATGCGAACTGTAGAAAATCTAGAAAAACTTGTTTTTAATCCCACGCAGGTAACTACTGTTAACAATTTAGTTTATTTCTTTCCAGTATCTGCCTATAAATAAATATACTGCCTATAAATATGTACACACATATATATACACATACACACATATATATACACATACATATATATTAATAATTTTTTTACAAAATTGTACTCATACTATAAACAGTGTTGTGTCTTGCTTTTTCACATAGTATGATGTTGTGAGATGTGGCATGGCCTTGTGGTGAAGGTTAATTAGGCCCTGAAGCCAGAATGTAATGGGCCTGTTAGCTGTGCGCCCTTGTCAATGCTACTTAGCCTTTTTGTACTAGAACAATATTAGCTATTACAAACCTTAGTGCAAATGTGGTGTATCCTGTGCACTCTCCTCTCAGACCAGGTGATCTCTGTTCCTGGGTTCAGGAACTGCTCTGTGTCTGAAACACACCCTCTCCCCTTCCCCTTGGCCAGCAGCATCCTTGCTGTCAGTTCATCTTGCTCATACCCTCCGATCTGTTGTGCACCCCCCGCCCCATGACCTCCGTAACATCCACTCCAACCAGTTGACTCCCCAGAGGCAGCTCCCTTACAGTCTCTGGACTGTCTCCCTGAGACAGTCTGTGCGTCTGCAAACTTATTGTCAACGTGGACTTGCTATTTCACTTAACAATATACATCTTGGATGTCGTTTATATCAGCACATAGGGCACTGCCTTGCTTTTGTTTTGTTTGTTTATTTCATTTTGCTTGTTTTAAACTGCCATATAGGGGGAAGGCTTTTTCAAGGCATGCCATGAATCCTAGAAGCTATAAAGGAGAAGTTGATTGATTTGGCTACGTAAAAATTAGAAGCTTCAGTATAGGAAAACATACCATAAGCAAAGTCGAAAGACAAAACAGCCTCCACATTCCACTGGGGCTCTAACACGGCTCCGTGACTCTCTCATTTGCTCGGCTTGTACTTTACACAGAAAACCAAAGTCATCAGGTGCAAGTGTTCTCTGCTTCCACCACCAGACCTCAAAATGTATTTGAACTGAAACCCATCCATTCCACCTCCCACCCGTTAAAACAGAAGGTGTCTCCCCTCCTGTCTGAAGCTAACGCCGCCTCTGTGCTGGGATCCCATCCCATCTTGCTCTAGTAGGACTGTGGCTCTTTTAATTGCCCAAGTCAGGCTGCCCTCCCTGCTGCTCCCAGCCTGTGTATTACCCCGGCCCACTGGGTTTTACCTTCTAGATATATCTTGTCTCTGCCCTCTCCTCTCTTTTCTCCCTTCACTGCTCTGGGGCAGGCCTCATCATTTCACGCCTGGACCATTGCAGTAGCTTCCTCATTGGTCTCTTTCAACCTGGCCATCCTTGTTTTTTGGGCTGCGCCTCGTGGCTTGTGGGATCCTAGTTCCCCGACCAGGGATTGAACCCAGGCCCTCGGCAGTGAAAGCGTGGAGTCCTAACCACTGGACCGCCATCAACCTGGCCATCCTTGATGCTGTCCTCCGCACAGTTGCCAGCGGAGCATCTAAAACCCGGGCCTACTCTCATCCCCTGCCATAGGTCAGTCTCATCTGCTGTAGCTTGGGGGTCAGAGCGGTGTGGAAGGAATCCCCTTGTTGGTGAGGGAGCGCCTATAATTTGGAAGAAAGCCTCCCATGCCATTCGAGTCCCAGACCTTGATAGCTTGCCATTGCAAAGCCCTCTCCTCCATTACCCCTAACTGCCCAGCTCCCCAGATTCACCTGCCTTGGACTTTATGTCTTAGTGGCAGCAACGTGCCACACACCTACCCCCCTCCTTCCAAGAACACGCTTACTGCCCTACTTCACCCGGCGGCTCAGCCATCCTCGGCCCTGAGCCCCAGGCTGGGACATGACACCCCCTCCTCCAGGCAGTCCTAGCATCCTGAACGTTCCTACGTGGTTTGCTGAGCAGCCTGCTGTCTGGATGCCTCTTAGGAGGCTGGTTGGGAGCTGACTCTAGCATATAGAGCTCATATCACCACTTGAACCTCAGCTTTGGGTCCCAGCAGCCAATTCTAGGGCAATGGGAACCGTCCCACTTCCTTCCTTCATAGCATCTGTCACGATATTGAAACTGTATTAAAATGGTCTGTCTTTGTGTTTGTCCCCACACTACACTATGTGCCTCTTGAGAGCAAGGATAGTGTCTGGTTTTTCACATGGCCTGGCACGTACCCAGTGCTACAGCTGAACTGAAAAGGGACTTGGCAAACCATAGACCGAGTTTAATGTTTTCTTGGTCATTGTACTGGAACAGATGGTCATAAAGACAATTTATGAAATGTCATTAGGATAAGTGTAAATTCCTGTAGTTACATCCAAAAGTAACAGGCGTGTGCATTTTCGGTGGACCACCATGGCTTTGCAGCAGTTCATGTGATAAGAGGTGGGGATTTTCACTGGGGAAGCAGCCTCGACGTGGGTCGCCAGTGTGGTGAGGCTGCGGGATGCTGCTGGGACGCTGGTCTGCCCAGCAGGTGTCCCGGAGACGTTGCTCTGCCATTGTCCCCATTCTCTCTCGTTCTTCAGTAATCTTCCCTCCCATCCGTCCTTTCAGCCTGTAAACATGCCCATGTGTCCCCCAACCTTTAAAACCCACTTTCCCACCCTGCCTCTTGGTTCTCTTGGTTCTTCCTTCCTTCCAGGAGCTAACTTAGCCTTATGGGAAAGATGGAGACCCTCCAATGCAAACTGCTTCCCCATTTCTGATTTTTTCCACCATGACGTCGGCAGATACACCCCGCCCTCCCCACCTCTCCCTGACCATGGTTCACCGACTCCCTGGTTCCCTTGAGCCCGCCTCCTCCTTGCTCAGTCGTCCATCTCTCTTCTGTTGCACTTCTTGCCCATTCCTTCCGTTATGCCCACGAGCAGTTACAGATCTTCCCCTTCCTTACACACCCTACTGCCTTCTCAGGAATTTTCCATCCCCTTAGGAACTTCCTGGGATTCTCTGCCCTTCACCACTAGCCTTTTCCAAAGAGAAGGCCACTTCCCTGCCTCCCCCTTTCCCCTCTCCCCAGATGTTCAACATCTCACAGTCTGACTTAGGCCTGAATTCCTCTGCTGCGGCTGCTCCCCAGATGGCATCAGAGACCTAGCCAGCGTCTCTCTTTCTTTTTTTGGCCATGCCACACGGCTTGCAGGATCTTAGTTCCCTGACCAGGGATTGAACTCCAGTCCTCAGCAGTGAAAGCATGGAGTCCTAACCACCGGACCACCACGGAATTCCCAGCATCTTTAATTTAGTGCCTTGCCCTCCCCTCTGCCCCTGGTTCCCATCCTCAGGGATCTCCCCGAAGGATTTGGCCAACTCCTCCTTCTAGGGCAGCCCCTGGTCCTCACCTTCTCCTACCGTGTTGTCTGCACTTTCTTGGGCTCCTGCAGTGGCCGCTCCTCCCATCCTAGATGGAGACTTTTCCCAATGCTCTGTCCTCCGTCTTTTCTCTTCTTGACACTTTCTGCATTATCTATAATAATAAACAAGGAGATGAAGAGAGGTGCTGAGAAGACTTTGAGGATAGGGGGAGTTCTTTGGGTCGGTTTGGTGGTACTGCTGGGTTTTTGTTGGCTTTTTATTGGGGGGGGGAGGTTTGGGCAGAATGCATGAGGGATTCCTTAGGGTACAGCAGAAAGGGTTGGAAGGAGACCAGCAAGCCACATGTCAGTTTCGCTATTTTCTGGACGCACCCCAAACTTTCTTTGCCTCATGGTCTTTCTCTACCTGTTGTGTCTTACCCCCCTCTCATGACCTTTGTAACATTCTGGTCATACTTCTCTTACCAGTCAAATATGGCATTGTAGTCATTTTACCACGTACTGTAGCTCATACTGTCCATCAGTTCACTTAGGTTGTCTGGAGATCAGGACTTGACTTATTTTAACTCTGGAACATTTAACACAGATGCTTACATCTAGGGGCTACTCAGTGTTCCTCAGGAGCATCAGCTAATGGGAAGAGCATGAGTCTTAGATGTAAACAGACCCAGATTCTGATGCTGATCCTGGCCTTGATCCTTGTTCATTGTGTGACCTCGGGCACATTGCTTACCTTTCTAATTACGGTAGCCGTGAGGATGAAATGTGATATTGGGTGCTCAAGAAATGTGAGTCCCCTCCCCCAGCCCTGGAAGTGGCCAGAAGTGGGAGGAGACAAAATGACCTAAAGCGTCATCTGAGGACATGCTGATATCACAGGATGTGTCTCCACCCATAAATGATGGGCCAGTGGTTAGAATGTTACTGCACTTGGTATGGCCCTTTTGGCCTTCACACCGGCTTGCCTTAGTTTGCTTTCCAGCTGTTTTAATAGTTTTTTCTCTGCTTTCCTCCCTCCCTCGGCCCCCACGACATGCGTGAATACCAGTACCCAATCCAGGATGCCCCCTTCCTTACTTTCCCTCCCTCAGAGTTCAGCTGCTAGGGTAGGATGTTCCAAGGTCTTATCACAAGTCTGACAGCTCTTCAAATAGCATCACACAGTGTCGTCGTGGAGCTGGGCAGATGTGTATTCTACCTGCAGGATTCTTAGAAGATGAGGAAAAAGCTGATAAGCTGGCAATCCATTTGGAGTGATCCAGGGCATCTTTCTCTTTCTTTTTTTTTTTTTTTTTTTTTTTTTGAGATTGTTTTTCTGTTAGCATTTTTAGATCAACCTAATTCTTTTTGGTTACTGCATAGTATTCCTTAGAATTAACGTGCCCTAGTTTGTTTGAACTTTCTGCTCTTGTGGAAACATTTAAGTTGTTTTTGCTTTTTCCCTAGGAACAATGTTTCAGGGAGTGCCCTTGAACACGGCTCATGGGAGCATTTTTCTAGGACAGATGCCCAGGGGTTAGATGATATATATATTTATATGTATTTGAAATTGTATTAGATCCTACCAGATTGTCCAGATCAAAGACTGTATGTACTACCACAGGAAAAATGTTTTCTTTTTTGGTGTCATCATTTCATGTCTTGCATAAGAAGGTCTTCTCGTTGCTAAAGGTATAAACAGATTTTTCTGTATTTTTATTCAAAGTTTGTGGTTTTGCTTTTTACATTTGGCTCCACACACCCCGCCCCGGGGGCGGGGGGGGGGACTTTTTCCATTATATTGGTACCACCTGAATAGTCCACCTTGTTTTTAGACTTGCTGTTCTATTTCACTGACCCAAATGTTTGCTCCTGTACTACTGCAATCATTTTGAGTGTGTTTGTCCTTTAAAAAAAAAAGTGTGGTTTTACATATATATATAAAATCATAAAATTTTTCATTTTAACCAGTTTTAAGTATTAAGTAACAGTTTTAAGTAACCAGTTTTAAGTATACAGTATACAGGTGGCATTAATCACATTTATAATGTTGTACAACAATCATCACTATTTCCAGAATTTTTCATCAGTCCAAGTAGAAACTCTCTACCCATTACACAATAGCTCCCTTTTCCCCTCCAATCCTGTGCCCTGTAACATCTGCCCTACTTTCTGTGTCTGTGAATTTCCAAATTCTAGATTTCACATAAGTGAAATCATACAATAATTGTCCTTCCGTGTCTGGCTTGTTTCACTTAGAATAAGTTTGCAGGATTCATCCACGTTGTATCATATATCAGAACTTCATTTCTTTTTATAGCTGAAGAATATTCCATTGTATGGATATACTCCATTTTATACATCCGTTCATCTGTTGGCGGGCAACTTGGGTTGTTCCACCTTTCGGCTATGGTGAATAATGCTGCTCTGAACACTGGCGTACACTTACCTGAGTCCCTGTTTTTAATGCTCTTGGGTATATACCCAGGAGTGGAACTGCTGGGTCCTATGGTAATTCTGTGTTTAACTCTTTTCCTTGGTGGCCACAGAGGAGATGTCATTTCCTTCACTGTTAGTAGAAAGATCAGTCCCTGAGTCCTGTTCTTACCCCATTTTTACATTCACCTGCCCACATTTTCCCCCACCCCTGGAGCCAAGCACAGAAATTGGCACATGTTGGTACCAAGTAAAGGCCAGCCTGGGTGGGTGGGTGGATGGACAGATGAACTCCAGACCACTGGAAGAGCAAGATTTTCCCTGACTGTATAACGGGACAGCAAGAAGCAATGGAAAGAGCCTGCAGCCATACTATTGGTGCATGCATCCAACAAGAGACCTGGGTTCTGCTTCTTACATGAGCCCTTAGTTTCTGTGTGTCTTGTTTAGCTCATCTGTGAAAGGCAACTGCACTCCTGCTGTACAGGATGTTGAGACATGAGGTCTGGGTATGAAATCCCTTTGCTGAAGTCAAAGGCACTCACTGGCGGGAGGGATTGCAGAGTCCCGTGTGTACCCCGCACTCAGAATAGAGCCTGGCACATCGGTGAACTGATTTCTTGCGTGCATTCATTCCTACATCCAACCACTGTCTACTGAGTGCCTGCTCTGTGCCAGGCAGTGTTCTGGAGGCTGGGCTTCAGCCATGAGCAAGAGAGACAAAAAGGCCCTGGCCTCATCACTCTGCTCAAGAACGAGATCCAAGAACAAGCCCCAAGGGTCCTAACTGCCTTCCCAATGCTTCTGGTACCAACTCTAGACTTTAAAAACACAGCAAGAAATGCCAGTGGAGAGCTTATATTTTAAGGAGGTGTCTCCAGCTTTAAGGAGAAAAATGGATTTGAAAATGTAAAACAAAGAATAGGCCAGGTACTTGGCAAATCAAGCAGCTTGAAATGCCATGAGGGAGGGGAACTTTTGGGGGGTTCTATGTGAAGCAAAGGGAGAGAAAAGATTCCAGATACTCCCCTGACTGCCACCCACAGGAAAAATGTGAGAGCCTCCAAGCCTCTTCTTGCAGGAGTTTAGGGGTGGGAATCAGGGCGACTGTCACCAGGCTCTCTGCAACACTAGGTCTGCCTAGGAATGTTGCTGGTGACACTTTGGCCCTGTTTGGCCCCATGGGAGACAGAGGTTGGCTTATCTGGTTTGGTCACTGAGCTCTGCCCCTCAGGAGCCCTTGGAGGTGGCCCAAGAGCTCATGGCCACTGAGCACACATCCCACGCACTGCATATCAATCATCTCATTGAAGCCTCTCCACAGCCCTTGATCACCTCCGGAAAACAGGCTCAGGGAAAGTAACGGCCTCAGTCTGGGTCACGCAGTTATGCACACACAACAGAGCCAGAATCCTTGCTCTTACCTGGACCCTAGTTGAACCAGATCCCAGAAGCCAGGCAAAAGGAGGAGCAGCAAGGTTGATAGGGTAAGAATTGGCAAGAGACTCTAGGTAACAAAACCTGTTATACCCACGAGGACAGGTTTTATGATTTATTAATAAACTTAGCAATAAAGGGATTCTTCTGGAGCTCGGAAAATTTTATGGGCACTAATACGTAGTTTCCAAAGTTCTTTCACATATGTTCTTTTTCACTTGATCCTTATAACAACCTCTTTTAAGAGCAATGGTGTGGTTTTTTTTTCGGTACGCGGGCCTTTTACTGTTGTGGCCTCTTCCGTTGCGGAGCACAGGCTCTGGACACGCAGGCTCAGCGGCCATGGCTCACAGGCACAGCCGCTCCGCGGCATGTGGGATCTTCCCAGACCAGGGCACGAACCCGTGTCCCCTGCATCGGCAGGCGGACTCTCAACCACTGCGCCACCAAGGAAGCCCACAAGAGCAATGGTTTTTATACCCATTTTATAGACAGAGAAACTGGCTCACAGAGAGTAAGTGCCCTAGATTGCACTGCTAGTGTGTGTGGAGGGGGCATCCTGACAGTTGTGGGCAACAACCTTATCAAGTGTTTCATTTCCTGTGAGATTCTCAGAGCAGAGGTGACCCCAGCCCGGAGGAGGAGAAGGAATTCCTCAGCCTAATGAGGTCACAGTTTGTTTCTTGCCCAAACCTTTATTACTCAAAGCATGTATTCTAGTGAATGCAATTGACATATATTTGTTATTTACCAGTCGTTTCTCTGGAACGTGAACCTAGCTTTGCCTTCATACAATCATCATTTATTAAAGGAGCTGTCACCCCCAGTGATGTCAGTATATTTAGTAATGGCAGAATCTTTCCTGCACATATTCTTCAAGGTCTCACCTGAAGTTTGGAAGAGCTACTTGCCCTGGGCTGGGCTGGACTTGGGATGAGACCAGGTTCCTGACCCCAAAGGATCAGCCAGCATATGTAATCCCACCAGAGCTAGAGATGTACACAGAGTGCTGTGGGGAGACTAACCCTGCCTGGGAAGACGTCACAGAAGAGGTGAAACAGAGACAGGAACACAGGTGGCCTTGTAGGGAGAGGGGCCGGCTCATGCAGAGGCCCTGTGGAAGGAGTGATGTGGGATGAGGCTGGAGGGGCAGTGAGTCAGAGGAAGGCCCTTGGGATTCCCCCTTGAAAGCCATGGGTAGGGAGCTCTTGGGGTTTTTAAGAGCGTGATCTGCCTGTTTCTGAATGATCCCTGAGGTGGCAGATGGGGAATCTGGAGGAGAGGAAACCACTGTCCCCAGCATCTTGCCACCTAAGACCAAGAGACCATGACAGAAGTGGACCCTGGCCCTTGAGTCTCTGCTGAGGTGCTCAGCCTGGGAGAATTTCAGGGAGGAAGGAGCAGCCCCAACGGAGGCGAACAGGTGTGGAAAGAGTGGGATTCGGACCATGTTGACCAGGGGCCAAAGTGAGGGCCGCAGGCGGTGAGAGCTGTGGGAATTCGGTTCCTCTCCCAGTGCCTCCCCTGCAGGCCCCCTGCTGAGTCTCCCCTCCCTGCTTGTGAGCACTGCTGCTTGGAACACCTTTGTCTGTCACTTCCTGTAGGAAGATGTCCCTGGCCTTCTGCCCCTTCCCCCACCTGCCTCCAGCCTCTGCTTGGTGCTCCCTGGCCACCTGCACTGTCTTCTTGTGCAGGTAACCCTCACATGGGCTTGAAATGATCTGCGGGCTGAGACCCTGGCTTTATTTGTCTCAGTAGTCATGGCACTTAGCCCAGTGCCTTGCATATAGTAGACACTCAATAAAGGTTTACTGAATGGAACTAGAAGGGAGAGGTTAGTAGAAGCTGGGTTAACATGTAAGGGGTGTCGAGGGCAGAAGGAGCAACAAGTGAGGCAGGTGGGTGTCAGGGAGGGGGCGGGTGGAGGGTGGCCCGTGCAAATAAGGGTGATGGCTGGGAGAGAGAGGCCAGATGTGGGTCTGATTGAGTGGGCAGCCAGAGAAACAACACACACACACACACACACACACACACACACACACACACTGATTGATTAATTGATTGATTATAGGAAATTGGCTCACGCTACCATCTGCAAGCTAGACACCCCAGGAAAGCCAGTGGTGTAATTCAGTCTAAGTCCAAAGGCCTGAGAACCAGGGGAGCCAGTGGTGTAAGTTCCAGGCCTAATTGATATCCCAGCTCATGTGATCAGGCAGAAAAAGAACTGAAATCTCCCTTCTTCTGCCTTTTTGTTCTGTTCAAGCCTTCAACCTTGGATGACGCCCATGCACTTTGGGAAGGGCCATCTTCTGTACTCAGTTTCCTGATTCAATCTCTTCCTGAAACACCTTCACAGACACACCCAGAAATAACGTTTAGCCAAATATTTGGGCACCCTGTGACCCAGTCAAGTTGACACAAAATTAGCCATTACAGCAGGCTAGGTGATTTCAGAGTCAACTAGCATTACCAAGCACCCCCCTGTGGCCATGCTGTGTGCAACCATTTGCCCCCCAAGAGTGGGTATTACCCTACATGCAAGAAGAGAAACTAAGTCCAGCATTCACACCTAAACAGAGCAAAGCCTCTTCCCATCGTTGGCAGGCGTTGGGTCGTGACTACAACTTGCTGCAACTTTATCTCTTTTCCACCTCAGGCCTTCTGTGGCTTCATACTCCATCCTACTCCAATGTACTATTTTAATGATTAGTATTACTGACAGCGATAATTAACATATGTGTGGTGCTATAATAGAAACGACAGCTAACTCTTACATAACATTGGATATACCAGGCAATTCTCTGTGTTTTACCTACATTAACTAGCCTCCTTTCATCAATGGGGAAATTGAGGCACAGAGAGGTTGAGTGACTTGCCCAAGGCCACATGTGGCCAGGGTTGCAGCCCAGGGTCTTATCTGACTTTCCCAGTAAGCTGCCCAAGGCCATATGGCAAGAGAAAGCTGGAGGTTGGACTTGAACCTGGGAATTTGGATTTAAAAACCTTTATTCATCCAGACTTCTGACTCTGCCTTCAGAATCCTGGGATGTTTTTACTGTGAGGGGGTCCTCGAAGACCCTCTCACTTTCCCTCCTTCTCCCGCAGGCCCTGTGCTCACAGGTGTCCCCTGCCCCATCTGCCTGTGTGAGCAACTGCCTTCTGCTAAATGGCTTTTATACAGAGCCCATGTCCTGGCTCTTAAAAAGGAATGTGTGGGATGAATAAGCACCTAAAAATAACTCCAGATCAATTTTTTGGGCGGGGTGGATTGGGATGGGGAGAGGTCTGTGTTTTCCTTTCTCTCCTCTCCCTCCCTCCCTCTTCCCGCAAGGCCCATAAACTGCTGCTGGCTGACATCTGGGCCAGGCTGGCTTCCTGTAAGGCTGTAATAACACGGAATTAGCCTGGCAGCCGCCCTCTCCTACACAAAAATGCCAGTGCTTGGTCACTACAGACGTCTCCGAGTTGCTGCCTTCCTGCCCTGGTCCATGCTCCCGGGATAGGTCCTTGTTCATCAGATAACTGGGCAAGACAGATTCCTGGACTTGTCCTCCCCGTGGAGGAGCAGTGGAAAAACCCCTCCAAGTGAGAGGCTGGCAGCTTCTGGGCTGGGCCATTTGAGGGAGCCCCAAATTCCTGCCTCCACGGAGGAGCCTGGAGGGCAGGAGCGGAGTGCTCTCTGGCAGCCTGGGCCCCCGCATCGAGGTTTCCAGGCCGTCTGCTGACTCAGGGACTTGGCTGAATGGCTCGCATCTGTCTCTGTGCTTCTAACAGGCCCCTTACCCCCACCAGCCACCCACAGGCCGCCTGGAGAGGATTTAGAAATCCAGCAGATCTTTGCTGCCCAGAACCCGCCAGCTAAAAGCGGCATCCTGAGAGTGGGCTACGTTTCTTCCTCGGTGGAGTCTGTCTTGCAGAATGGATTGGTTCTGGGGGTATGCCAGGCATTTTTGTACAGCTCAGCCGTGCTTGAGGTCTCTTTCCCCTGTGATGTCAAATATGTAGAAAGGGACACTGGTGTTTAATATGGCAGGGGTTGGGGGGGAATGGAATGGCAATGTAAAGAGAGAAAAGAAACCTACCAGGGGCAAAGGGTTCAGAGGTCCCCGCTTATGCTGAACCTTTGGCCAAGGGATGGAAAATTCCAGGTGGAAGCTCCGAAATTCCCAGTGTAGAAGTGCTAAGGGAAGCGCCACACCTAGAAGACCTAGTCTTCTGCCCCCCTCGGCTTCAGCCAGGACTGGGGCGGGGCTTCCTGTGCCCCAGCTATGTGGTTGGTCAGTGGTTCACTTGTTCCCAGTCTCGGGTGCACGTCCTGGGGGAGCTTGAAAATGCCAGTGCCCAGGCTCTGTCCCCAGGCCAGTTATATCAGCATCCCTGGGGTGGGGCCCCACCTTCCCAGATGATGGCAGCATGCAGCAGGGGTGGTGAGCCACCTCTGGCAATAACCTGTTTTCCTCCACCCTCCGCCTTGCTTCTCAGCTTCTGATTTCTCAAATTCAGAGGTGGGCACTGCCACACCAAGCATCATGTCCTACATAATGGGCTTGTTAAATAATGTTGAGGGCTGCTGTGCCGTTGATGATGATGATGATGACAATTTAGGCCACACTCTAGGGACTAGAAGCATTCGAAAAGTCCTTTTCTATGACTTCATTAAAAAGAGTCCCCTATAGGACTTTCCTGGTGGCGCAGTGGTTGGGAGTCCGCCTGCTGATGCAGGGGACACGGGTTCGTGCCCCGGTCCGGGAAGATCCCACATGCCGTGGAGTGGCTGGGCCCGTGAGCCATGGCCGCTGAGCCTGCGCATCCGGAGCCTGTGCTCCGCAACGGGAGAGGCCACAACAGTGAGAGGCCCGCAGTTCCTTATAAATACTGAAGGGAAAAGGTCAGTTTTAAAGTTGTACTTAAGGTCCCAAAGGGCTCTTTTTTTGTTTAATTTTTTGGCCACGGTGCACTTGGCATGAGGGATCTTAGTTCCCCAGGGATCAAACCCGGGCCCCTGCAGTGGAAGTGCAGAGTCTTTTTTTTTTTTTTTTTTTTTTTGCGGTACGCGGGCCTCTCACTGCTGTGGCCTCTCCCGTTGCGGAGCACAGGCTCCGGACGCGCAGGCTCAGCGGCCATGGCTCACGGGCCCAGCCGCTCCGCGGCATGTGGGATCTTCCTGGACTGGGGCACGAACCCACGTCCTCTGCATCGGCAGGCAGATTCTCAACCACTGCGCCACCAGGGAAGCCCGGAAGTGCAGAGTCTTAACCACTGGACCACCAGGGAAGTCCCCCAAGGGGCTTAGAAACAAAGGTTCCCCTTAGCCCACAGCCAGCAAATGACCCATCCTCTGAGAGCTTTACTGCCTTCACCTGGGCCTGGCCTGAGTTGGGTTCTCTTGTCCTGAGGACCAAGCGAGCCTCCCAGATGGCCCTCCTGGCTCCCTTGACTCCCAGGAGACTCCTGGATCTGCGTCTCTGAGCCCCACCTACTCAAACTGCAGCTTGGCCAGAGGCCCTCCCTGGGAACATGGCCAGCCAGCAGGGCGGACTTAATGCAGTGAAGACCACGTTCCTCCCCGCAGTGCCCCGGAAAGCAGGGCCCTTGTCCTAATTCCTCCTGATTCCTCTTTACAGGACCACTTGCCCCCAGCCCCCAGGGTCAGATCTTCCTCTGCCCCGCCTTCATCCTGCAGCCTTCCCCTTTCCCAGTTGTTCCCTTCTTGAAGCCCTGTCTTCCTGGCTCCCCACTGCTACCCTTGCCCACCTGCAGCTTCCAGCCTGTCTCCTCCCTGGAACCTCCCAGGCAGCACTCCCAGCGGCTGGCCTCAAACACAGCAGGGCAAGAGAGCATCTACAGGCTGGAGGGGCAGCAGGAGCCATCACTCAGCCCACCCTCTGTGGCCCGACTCCCCTCCGCCCTCACCAGGGGCTCCAGCCCTCCTCAGCCCAGCTCCGAAAGCCAAGGGTTACTAGCCCCGCTTTACCTCTTGAGTCTGTGTCTGGCTCTTCGTACATAGCAGCCTGTCTGTCTTTCTGCTGCCTACACGAGCCTGAGTGTCCTAGCTGGGACTCCCTCTCCCTCCCCGTGGGCCTGCTCGGTGAGACAGCTCTGCTTCCACACAGATGCACATGGCCTGTTTCACTCGCCATGCTTGGTCACGCTACCCTCCTGCCCAGCCCTGCTGCCCAGTCTTCCTGCATGTGCTCCGATTTTCCCCAGCTGCCCATCTCCCGCCACAGTTCCATCCACACGCTCCTTTCCCGGACCCCACGGGAGGAAAGTTCAAGTGCGCTGGCAGTTGAAATGGGGTGTAGGGCAGTCCCTGTCCGTGCAGATGCACGAGCTGCTCCAGGATTGGCAGGGGCCTGGTAGCAGCCCTGCACAGTCCTCTTGAATTGCCTGAGAGCTTCTGGTTTTCTCGATTTGAAACTGCTGTCTGCCCACTCATACCCCAGCCCATTTATGTGTATCATTTCTCTGGAGGGAAGCACATTTCCCGGATGCTTTAGCAGCTGCAGCTGCAGTCCCAAAGGGAGCCACTGGTAAGCAGGACTGGAAATAGAATTCTAGATCTGTAGGTTCGCAGAGGATAAAACCAGGGCTCAGGCACTCAGGCTCATGCACACTTAGTGCCAGAGTGAGGGGGTACCCCAGACCACTGGCCCTTCCTCCTAGGATGGCCCTCTCCCTGACCAGGAGGGGGCATTTCCAGGAGCTGCACCCCCGGGCTCCCGGGTATGTGCCCACAACTCCCTTGGTCCTGGAGGGGGCCTGGCGATAGCAGAGCCCTTGACCTTTCCCAGCTCTAAGTGGCACTCCAGGCCTCTTCTCATTACTCATTTATGCTGAGGGTCCCCAGGGGTAGCTGTGACATCTCCAGCAGTCCCAGCAGGGGCAGACGCACCCCAGCTGATGGAGGGGCTTCCATGGCCTTGCTCCTGGAAGGCTGACAAGCTGTCAGCAGACAGTGATCTGAGCCCCAGCAGTGCCTGAGTTTACCCTGGGAAAGTGAGCTGTGGATACAGAGGGAAAGCAGGGAATTTGCAGGCAGACGACCTGTCATAGTCACATCTATGGGACCTTGGGAAGTCACTGGCCTCTCCTTAGCTCAGGATCCATATCTGTAGAACTGTGAGCTGGGGGATGAGACAGGACAGTGTAGGCAGAGCATCTGGTCTGGTGCCTGGCACGCTGCAGGTGAGTTCCTTGCTCCCATGGACCCTGTGATGGGCAGGCCACTCACAGATGTTTATTACTTTTAATGCAGTCTCAACACTGCCCTTCAGTAGCTAAACCTTTACTGAGCGGCTGCTCAGAGGCCAGGCCAGAGCCCTTGTGCCAATTTGGTGGCACTGCCTGCTCAGTGCCCCAAATGGAGATTACCACCCATGCTCCTGTTTGGGCCTCTTGTGAACATCAACACACCTGAGGCTGGTCCGGGTGAGGAGATCTGGTGGCCTGTCCACAAGAAAGCCAGGGGTTCCTGCAGACCCGGTACCTGGCTGTGGCGTGAGCTCGGGACTCCAATCAGATGAGTTAAGCTTCTGACAACCTGGCCCTTCAGGACCACAAAGGATGAGGCTTCTGGGGGCAGCTGTGGCAACTCACTGAGCTGAGTCGTTTCACACGGATGCCCACTGAGATCCAGGGCTCGGCAGAAACGTCCAGGTGGGGAAACTTTTTGCCACCAGCTGCCCCTGCCAGCCGAGGGCCTCCCCAGGAGAGTCATCAGCTTCACATTTTATTGTCACCATGCCACCAGCACCTGGGTATTGCTGAGAGCTTCCTATAGAATGAAATTTGCATATTTAAAGCAAATAACTAGGATTCCATATAAATTAGAGGTATGCTGCAAGAGGTCATGGGAAAGACTTCCCACTGGTTCCATCTGAGAGGTTTTGGCAAGATAATGTGGGGATGGAGGCTGATTCACTTTGTAACCTCCAGATGCTGGGGTAACATTTGTAACCACCAAGGAGGTGGGAATTTTAGTCACTACCTAGCAGTTCACTCTCTTTTCTAGTACTTTCTTAACTCTGGGGTCTCCCTTCTGCATTGTCTGCTTTTCTTTTACTTCCCCTCATTCCCCTATGGTTAAGGGATTTTCTTGGTCATGCCCAGATATCTCGTTCATTGATTACAGTTTCCTGCCTAAGCTGCAATCATTTTCTCTCTCTCTGGCGTGTTATAGTCAATATTTATTTTAACTTCAGTTTCAGAATTTGGGACAATGCCAGGTATCTCTAAGATATAGGCCTGTTTAGTGTGTTCAGGGGAAATGTTTCAACTACTTAAGAAGTCATTTCTTAGGGCGCATCCTTGCATATCCACAGCAGATAAGCCTATTATACAGCAGCACACACAGCAGAGGGGGAATAAGGGTTGAAGTCCAAGGGTCAGCTAGCAGGCCCTGCATTTGAATCATTGATGCTCGGTACCTGGCACTGGGGATTTATGCAAATCACTTAGGGGAAGGAGGGGAAGGCAGCTGAATTCAGTGTAATTAATATATAATTAATAAACAAGGTTTTAAAATGAAGAAAAACAACCCCGTAAATTAAAATACATTACTAACAATAACATAGTTCACACTTCCTGCCAACCCCAGTGAGGGCAGGTTTCCCACAGGTAGGGCAGTGCCAGGTGCCCAGGATGCTGCCCAGTGCAATGCAGCGTGAACCCGCAACAGGGGCTACGAGGGAGTAGGGGTTACGAGGGGGGGCTCTGGAATACACTGCCTGCGTTCAACCCTGGCTCCCCTGCCTATTAGCTATGGGGCCTGGGAAAGGCACTTAACCTCTCTGGGTCTCCTTCCTTATCTGTAATATAAGGATAATAATAGTAACGCTTAGTATACAGGGTTGTTGTGGGGACTAAAAGAAATAACGCCTGTAAAGTACTTGTCATAGTGCCTGGCACCTGGTAAGAACTCAGGAGACGTTATCAGTTGCTATTATTATTCACGGCATGACACAGTGCCGCCTCACCTCCCACCCCCGCTGCCAGCAGCACCCCCCTTCCCACTTGCCCTTGTGATGCCCTGCCCTTCAGGTATCCTGAGATACATTCTAGGTCAGGGGACTCTTTATGCATCTTGAGGTCTTTTTCTTTTTCAACTTTTAAGGGTAATCAGAGCCCCTGCAGAGAGAGGCAGCGGAAGGCTTTTCCCACTGGAGTCAAAGTGACTCGTTGAAAAGGCCAAGTTCTGTCCAAAGAAAGACCCGTGGAAGTACTCCATGAGGTTGAGAGTCCGCCGCCGATGCAGGGGACATGAGTTCGTGCCCCGGTCCGGGAAGATCCCACATGCCGCGGAGCAGCTGGGCCCGTGAGCCATGGCCGCCGGGCCTCCGCGTCCCGAGCCTGTGCTCCGCGGCGGGAGGGGCCCCAACAGTGAGAGGCCCGCGTACCGCAAAAAAAAAAAATAATAATAATAATAATACCTATTCTATCTGCCTTAACCTGAGTTGAATGAGATAATGGGCAAAAAGACATTTTATAAACTTTGCAGCCCTCTGTATATGCTTACTGTTAGCGGTAGCAGTTAGCATAGTAACATGCATTATATAAGGCCATTTTGTAGGGAGTATTGTTTAGTTGTTTTTTTTTTTTAAATATTTATTTATTTAGGCTGCACTGGTCTTAGTTGAGGCACGCAGGATCTTCGTTATGGCATGCGGGATCTTTTAGTTGCGGCATGTGGAATTCCTAGTTGCAGCATGTGGAATCTTTAGTTGAGGCTTGTGCACTCTTAGTTGCGGCATGCATGTGGGATCTAGTTCCCCAACCAGTGATTGAACCTGGGCTCCCTGCATGGGGAGGGCGGAGTCTTACCCTTTGGACCACCAGGGAAGTCCCTATTGTTTGGTTTAAACCTCATTGCTGGGAATTGATGGAATCTCATGCCTCAAAGTACTCGAAGGCCCAGCCCTGAGCTTCTCAGCGGGGTTCTTCAGTGTGGTAGTTGTAGGGCTAGGCGGCAGAATCATGGTTCTCCAGTAGGTGTCACCCTCCACCAGGACACATCCTCTGCACCTTCTGTACCGGCTTCCTGGGTCCATTTAGCACTTCTTAGTTTAAGTTAGGTGGAGCAGTGATTCGAGTGTGGAATTTGGATGGACAAGAGGCCTGGGGCAAGTTAGTAAGTATGGGGTGGGGCACTCAGGGAGGCTCAGCCTCTGCCTGAGGGAACTCACAGGTGAGCAGAGAGAGCCCAGGGCAAGGACCACCCCCATCCAAGGTTGATGCAGGCTATACCCAGAGGCTGTCCATTGCAGGAAGGGACTCTGAGTGACTGGCTATGTCTGGATGGGTCAGGGATGTCTTTGTAGAGAAGGTGATGCTTGAGATGGGTTCTAAAAGGTGAAAAAGAATCTTCCAAGCTGAGGAGGTGGGAAGGACATTCCAGGAATGTCCTGCGGTGGGCCAGGACTTCATTGATGGGGTGGACAGGAAAGGATGGGAGAAGGTGGCTAGGATGGAGGGGGATGAGGCCAGGTTAGTAAGGACCTTGAGGGCCAGATGAACTGTGCAAAGGTTTTTTGTTTCATTTTGTTTTTGTTTCCATTTGGGGTCAGCCAGTAAGGAGTCACAGCTAAAGGTGTAGAAGATGAACTGGACATGTAGCGACTGGAGGCAGGGAGGCCAGTTAGGAGGCTGTGGTTTAAAGTCTTACCCAGTGCAGGAGCAATTGGTATGGGGAGGGAAGACATAGACTGGAAACTGTTGGCGAGAAAGAACTGCATGGACATGGGAACTGATTAGATGGGGTGAGAGTGGCAGTTGTCAGTGGAGGAGTTAAGACTGACCTTGATGTTTCTAGCCTGATGAACTAAGTGGATGTGGAACCATTAGTGAAGACAGAAAACAGGAGCTGGAGCAGATTGTGAAAACAGAGGGAAAAGAAAATTTTATCTTTGGATTCCTTGAGTATGAGGTGCCTGTGAGGCTTCCCCAGGTGTTGATGTCTGGTAGACAGTTGAATATAGTGACCTGGAGCTGATGAAGAAAGGACAGCAGCCTGAGGGGCACAGCATTCTTATTTTGACCTACTGTTTCTCTTTCTATCCAGTTTATTCAAAAGAGACTCCTCCAGCCTGAGCTGGGTTTCATGCATATTTCAAATTGCTTCTCTCTGTAGTGGCACAATTAGAAATGTCTTTTCTTAAAAACCTGAGACCACAGGATGCCTCGTGGCACAGCCGCTGTGGAATGGGGAATGCAAAACCCCCATCTTTTCACTTCTTAAGTCTGAACCTGTCACCCCAAGAAGAGTTGCAGGAAAGGCAGGCACCCAAAGATGTTTGTGTGCTGGGCAGGCCTAGCAGGTGACGGGTTAGCCAAGGCAAAGAAGCCCAGGCTCTCTTAAGAAGCTGTTTGCTCCTTCCCTGTATTTGTATGTTGTGTGCGCACATGCATCCGTATGCTTGCCTGTAGGTACTTTCTTATTTGCCAGGGTGCCCCCCCTGCCCCCCAAATGGAGCAGGAGAGGAACAGCCCTATTCATGGCTCCTGCTGGCCTCTGTTTCACAAGAGCAGCTCCCCAGCAAAGAAGTCCAGCAGAGAGAGCAGCCCTGAGGCAGGCGCCTGCCTTTGGGCAGCATGTTTGTTTCCTGTGTCCATTGTAACAAATTGTCATCAACTTGGTAGCTAAAACAACAGGAATTGATTCTCTCCTTGTTCTGGAGGCCGGAAGTCCGAAATCACATCACTGGGCCAAAATCAAGGTGTTGACGGGGCCCACTCTTTTCACAGGCTCTAGGAGAGAATCTCTTCCTTGCCTGTTGCAGCTTCTGGTGGCTGACAGCACTTCTTAGCTTGTGGCCGCATCACTCTAATCTCCACATCCTCTGTGTGTCGTATCTCCCTTTTACAAGGATGCCCAAGACGGCATCAAAGGTCTACGCAGATAATCCAGGGTCTTCTTCCCACCTCAGGAGCCTTGGCTTAATCATATGTGCACATGACCTTTGCCACGTAGAGTAGTATTTACAGGTTCCAGGGATTAGGACCTGATATCTTTGGTGGTGTGTGTGTGGCAGCGGCAGGGGGCGGGGGCATCATTCAACCTACTACAGGTAAGGTTTGGGAAAGATCTTTCATTCAACCCTTAACAACTGTGTGTGAAGCAGGTGTCACTATCCCCAATTTTAGCAATGAGAAAATGAGCTTTGCCAGCTAAGATGTCAAGATCTATTGGGAGACCTTGATCAATCCCAGAGTTAAGGGTTCATAATATTTTTATTTTCATTTATTATTATTTTGGCCACGAGGCACAGCATATGGGATCTTAGTTCCCTGACCAGGGATTGAACCCGTGGCCCCTGCGTTGGAAGCACAGAGTCTTAACCACTGGACCGCCAGGGAAGTCCCGGGTTCATAATATTTTTAAAACATGAAATCTTTTTTTTTTAAAGAAAAAAGATGGTTGTCCATTTAAACAACCAGCAGATAATCCAAAACTCACTTCTGCATTGGGTGACTCCTGCTGGCTCACCTGGCCCTGACCTCCCTTAGGTGTCCGGGTTGGAGGATGAGGAAGTGGTGGCATGCTTCCCTCCTGCCTCGTACCTCATTTGGGTCGACTCTTGTGGACATGTCAGTAGCAGGGTCTATGGGAGCCCAGAATACCGCAGGGTCTATGGGAGCCCAGAATACCAGAACTGACCAGGGCACCCTCCTGCCTTCCCTGGCTGGGGCACAGTGCTGGAAGAGCTGGGCTTGCCAGGGGCAGCCCTGGGGTGGGGCGGGAGAGTCAGTGTGCGGTCCAGACTCAGGGTTAGACAGAGAGACCTGGGCCCAGAGAGCCTTTTCCTGAAGCTGAGGGACCCTGGACTGGGCTCCGGACCTGGGAAGTAAAAATAACCACCACGACAAGAAGCCCCTGACCTTCCTGTACTTTTGCTTTTATATCTTATTTATATCATGGGGTTCTCACATCCCCCTAGAAGGCAGGCAGAGAAACAGCCCCTATGACATAGATCAAGAACTCAGCTTTGAAGGGGAGGGTGCTGCCCTAGTCAGCCCAGCAGGCCCTGGGGCCAGGATGGGGGACTTAGCAGTGCTGCCTCCCCAGCCCCTCGGTGTGGGTCAGAGGGCCAGTGTTGTGGGTGCATCCACCTGTTTATAAAACCGGATTTCACTCCGTGGCAGCATGAGAAGCTCTTTTGGGCTTGGGCTGTACTGTCCTTAGTGAGGTTTCTTCTGCCCTCATTTCTTGCCAGGTGTGTGACCTGGGGCAAATCACTCCCCTTCTCTGGGCCTCAGTTTCCTTACCCTGTAAAGCAGGGCTGGTGTAAGTGGACTGAGGTCCGTGCTGACTCTGCTGAGCTGGAAGGCTGCTTCTTCCTGCACCTCCGAGGATGTGAGGCAGCCTGTGTTGAAACCATAGGCTTGGGCCTCCAGCCTTTTTCTGGAGACCGTGCCTCAAAAGAGCATTTGCCAGGAGCCCTTTTCTGCCACCAGCCGCATCTCCTTGCAGAGAGGAGTCTGTCTCCCATTTCTCTTAGGTAGACTAGGCATTGAGTAAGGGAGTCTGGCTTGAGAGAAAGGGGCTCTGAGCTCAGGGCAGACATCATTTAGAAGCCAGTAGGCAGGTTGGCTCTGGGCTCCCTTGCGGGGGGCCTCGGAGCCTTCCGGGGATACCTGCACCACTTCCTGCTATTCGTCCATCTGTTTGCGGACCCCAGACTCTTCTGGGCGTCCCCTCCGGATTAGCCGCAGGCGGCTAACCACTGGGTTTGAATTCCGCCTTTGTCCAGTGAAGCCAAGTGGGGAGGGGCCGAGCAGACCCCCTGCCCCCACTGGAATGTCGGCTCGGTGCGCCCCCCAGCTCTCCCCGCTTTTCAGCCGCCTCCGCCGCCCACTTCCTGAGTCCCACTGACCCCACCACCCAAACGCGCACACCCGCGCACACACTCACACTCACACTCACTCCCCGGCGGCCTCGCTGCGGGCTCAGCGATCCTGGCCGCGGGCCTCGGGGAGAAGCGACCTTTTGTTATTCAAATCACACCCTCGCCGCGCGCCCGGGCCGCAGGCTCCGGCCCCGGGAATCCGTCCATTGATCCCACCCCGCCCGGCATCCCCGCACCGCCACCACCGTCACCGCTACCGCCGCGGCGGCTCGGGCGCCTGCGGCAGATTTCGGGATTCCCCGGCCCCCGGGTGCTCCACCGCGCCGGGCCGCGCCTCCCCCGCCCCCGGTGCGCGCTGCGGCTCGGCGCGCGGCCCCCTCCCCTTCCCCGCCTCCCCTCCCCCTCCCCTTCCTTTCTCCGGACCAGCCTCGGTCCTGCCGCCGCCGCCGCCGCCGCCTTCCCCGGTCCGCGGGGGCCCTGCCGGCCGCCCTCCCCGCAGCATGGCACCATCCGGGCTGAATTAGCTGGGAGCAGCGTTCGGGGCACGCGGGATCTCCAGGGGCGGGGGGGTGCCCTGCAGCCTCGGTCATGGATGTGAGCAAGATGGTAAGTGAAGAGAGGGGGCTCTGCCCTGGAACCTCCGCGTCCGCGTCCCCGTCCCTCCCCCCGTCCCTCTCTCCCTCCCAGTCGGCTTGATCCATTGAAAGTTTCTGGATGGTTGATCCTGCCTGTTGGCCCCAACTCCAGGCGTGCTGGAGGAGGGAGCGGGGCCAGGATCCTGGAGGCGGGTGGCCGACACAGCTGGGCTTCCCGGTTTCCCGCCGCGCTGCCGCCAGGGCTGCCCCGGAGAGCTCGCTAGACTCCAGGGAGAGAGGGCTGTTGAGTTCGCCTCCCACACTGGGGAACCAGCCTGGTGGAGGGAGGACAGGGCTGCGGGAAGGGGGCTCGTCCTACCTCCTCCAGAGCCCCTGCTCTCACACGTATTTGAGATTTATGGGAAGATTTTTTGACTGAGCCAGTGGGCAGGAGGGCACAGGTGGGTGGCCTGGAAGAGCAGTGAGGAGAAGCCAGGGCTTTAACCATCCTGCAGGGTGAGGGGACAGGGATGGACCCCTTGGCACAGAATCCTTGGAGGCGTGTTCTAGATTCACCACTTGTAGACCCCCGACTGCCTTGGCTTAGGGGGCAGCAGACACCATTGACTCTTAAGCATCTAATTCTCTGGAGGGAGCTGATTCTTCCCCCAGGGCAGCCCTCCACTCCCCCAGGGGCACAGTAGGAGCTGAATACAGTGTTGTTCATTGATCAATTGAGGAGCAGCCCTGGGGGTTGGGGTGGGAGTGGCGGTGGGATGTGATTTGGGGGACTCTGAAGGGAGGGGTTCTCTGGGAGCACTTGGAGACCTGGGGCAGGTTTGTCTAAGTTCTGATTGGCTCCCACTCTGAATGAAGATTTAAAGTTGTCCTTGAGATCACTACCACCCTGACCCTGGCTTTAGACCCACACCCCAGCCTTACAACCTTTGAGGGCAGGTGCCTCAGGTTGGAGAGGTACCCCATGATGGCCTGTGCTTCATGGGGGCCCCAGGGCTTCAGAGGAAAAGACCTGGGTTGGGGTGTGTCTGGGGAAGGGGGCCTCTGGATCTGCCTATACCTTAGGGAAGGGAAGGTACTGGAATTTCAGTTGGTCTTGTACAGAATTAGGCTAGTTTTTCCCAGAAAGTGTCCTTTGGAAGTAGCCATCTCTTTGGAGAAGACCAGTAAGCTCCGGGCCCTGCCAAGCCTTTGGCATTCTGTCTTGGGTAGGCGACAGTGGGATAGGGAGCAGAGGATGGGTGAGAGTCGTTCCTTCCCGTGGCAGGAGACCACTCTCAAACTGAGTGCTGCCCCTGGGGCGAGGGGCCTCACTGGCTTTCATCTTTGTCTGAGGACACAAACCTGCCCATGGTTGGGCAATGCCAAGAGGCTGGACAACCACTCCCTATGTGTGTATCATGAAAGCTTATTTTCTCTGGGTAACTATTAGAAATACCCCTCAAAAAAGTCATCTATGCATCTGTGAGGGTGGGAAGGGGGAAGGCTGAGCAGCAGCCAGGCCCTTTCCAGGATCTGTCTTAGCAAGACCGGAGTCACCTGTGTAGGCTATGGGGGAGGGCGGGTGGGAGGTACAGGGAACCTGAAGTTCTAGTCCAATGGCTACCAAACCAGATCACCTCTGAGCTTCCTTCTGTCCCTGAGCTTAGATTCTTTCCAAAGGCTGGTCTGTGAGGACCAGCTTACAGGGTTTAGGGACCTCTGTCTCTAGAGATCTGGTCCACTTCTGACACTACCACCTACCTCCATTCATCCCCTCTTTAACTCAACAGTGCTTATTTAATTCCTGTCATTTCTATAGCAAGTGCTGTGTGAAGGACACAGAAACGTAACGTATGGCCTCTTTGCTCCTCAGGCCCTTAGCATCTGGGTGAGGGGTCCAGAGATATGCAGGTCGACCTAACAGCTATTAGTGCAGGCCCCGATCAGAAGGCTGTGGGGTCTGCGAAGGGATGGACTGCAGAGTCCAGAAGAAAGACGAGGCCCTAGGCTGGGTCTTCAAGGCTGAGTGGAGTCGGCTCTGCTGAGAGCAGTGAGGGGCATTGCGTCTTAGGAGTTCCAGGAAGACAAATGGGCAGAACCCATTGGGTGAGACTGAGGACGTCTGGCTGGGACAGAGGTTTGAGATCAGAAAATGTTAAGATCTCTGGTTGGGGCCCAACCAGAAAGGCCTTGAACGCCAGCCAAGGCGTTCCGACTTTGGCCTGTAGGCAGTGGGTAACCTTCAGAGAATTTTGGACACAGGAGAGGCACATGTGTTGTCTCTTTCGTCTTTTAGCTTGGGGTCCAAACAAAAGTGATATTAGATTCTCATTAATCATTGAGCAGCCAAGCTTCCAGCCCAGAAACAATTGTTCTCGGCTCTTTGTAAAGAGCACAGACCCTGGACTGTGTAGCAACAAGAACCTTACCCACCCCAGGGAATTGGCATCTGCTTCCTATTCCTGCAAAAGGCCGAAGTAACTTTCTGTTCTGACCATGAAAGCCCCATCTCCGGTTTAAAGTCCTCATTCTGGGGGCCCTTGGCTCCAGGGTAGACCTCAAACCCAGCATTTCAGTCATATCCTTGGCAAAGCCCAACACCAGCCTTGGGGTTTCACTCGCTTATTGCTGAATGAGAAAAAGCAGATTATAGTTTATCCCTTTGAGCATGTTTCTTAACCTTTTAGCCTCGTGTGTAAAATGAGCCTTGAGCGTCCTCATCAAGGTTGGAAATAATCCTTTAAGGCACAGGACCTAGTAAGTCCTCCATACATGGTGGCTGTTATGATAATGATGGTCCCCAAAGTCTGATCTAAGATGACTCTGACCTCCCCCTCATACACACACCCCCCAACACAGCCTTTATTTTCTTGATTGGCCTAAAGAGCTGAACTTAGGCTGTATTTCAGTTGACTGCTTTGGGGACCAGTTCTCCCAGGTCTAGTTCTCTTTCTGAATGAAGGTACAAATGAGTGGAGACAATGGATTCACCAGCTGCTGTGACCCAGTGAATTTTTGATGACATCAGATATCTGCCCAAGGGAGAGCTGGTTTAACCCGGCGCTCAGGGGTAAAGTGCAGATGCCCTTTGGGGGTTGATGATGGGGTCTGTGCCTTTACTGAATACAGAGCGTGAATGCACCGTGCTGTAATTAGGGGATCAGAGTCATCGCTGTCATTTCTTAGCAAAAGGACGTATAGTTTATGTAACGATTTGTATTTACATAGTGCTTTACAGGTTACAATGCATTTCACACCTGTTCCTGTTCACCACAACCCCATGAGAGAAGCAAGGCAGAAAGAATTAGCCACATTTTACAGATAAGAAAACTGAAGTTCAGAAAAGTGAAATCCTGGAGCAAGATGTGGTACCCCCAGTTCTCCACATCACCAAAATTATGACAAAGCCAATAAAGGGTAAGGAAGAAGATTGAGTGAACAGATTCTAGGATGGACAGAAGCTAATCTAAAACGATGAGCTGGACGTGGCAGCCTTTGGCCTCTGGGTCCCTGAGGGGAGAAGATTCAGGGAGAAGGGATTAGCACCCATCTATGTGGACTACGCCCCTCGTCAGGCATCTACAGCTGTTTTTAATGCTTGGGGTTTCTTCATGAATCTCGGCTGCCTGCCTTAAATGTGAGGCTTCTGACCCCTGGGATCTTCCAGCTTACACAGCAGGAAGATGGGAGGAGGTCAGGAAAAAAGCAGAGAAAAGCATCTCAGGTGTTCTGAGTAAATGATGTTGATGGTGGGGCAGGAAGAAGCTTCAGGCCAACCTGCCGCCTGCTGAGGTTCTGTCTGCTGAGGTTCGTGTGGATTTGCTGGGTCGAGGAGAGGCGTGGTAGAGGGAAACACGAAGCCAGAGAGATACCAGGGTAGAATGATGCCCAGGCCTCTACCCACAGCTTGCATCAGCTAAACCATGTGGAAAGGAAGGCTTAGTGTCTGAGCTAAATAATCAGTCAAAGCTGGCCATGGATGACCGGCTTGGTGAAACCAGAGCAGTGTTTTCAGTTCTGGGTCACAAAATGCCGGTTTCGTGGGTTGCAGCTAAGCATCTGAAAGAGTGAAACAGACTAGAAAACATCCAAGTATATTACGTGTACGAAGGTTCATGAAATTGGTTTGGTTGTATACGCACGCACACACAAGCATGGACTGGCCTTGTAAGATGTGCTTTTTACTGTGGTCAGAGTCAAAGAAGATTGGAAGCCTCTGACTAGAGGCTGTCCAGAGAGCTGTGAGGGGGATGTCAGCCTCGTGAAATGAGTAGTTCAGTCTGTGGAAGGGAAGACTGCAGAGAGGCTGGTTGACAGCTGAGGGCTGTGGGGAGGAAGAGGTAGTTTATGTACTGGGGTGGGGGTGGGGCTCTGGCTGGCCAGGACCGCCCCACAGCAGAGCATCCTATGGCAGAATTAACTCCCTGAAGAGGGAGAGCACCTCCCTGGCCATTGGAGCTGCCGAAGGACCCTGGAGGAGCATGGCCTCCGAGTCCTTGCCAACCTAGAGACTCTGGCTCAGTGCTCAGACTTTGGGAACAGCCCTCAGAGACCTGTCATTCCTCGGCTAAGGTGTGGCTGGCCCCGGGTGAAAGGCAGCTCCTTTTCACACTGGGGAGCAGTTCCAGAGAAGTGAGCTTTATGCATCACCAAGCACAGTTTCTCAAACTGAGCAGAGCATCACGGACCAGCCACCTCCTCCAAACAGCCCGTGGAATAAGGTCAGGGATCAGAGCTGACATTGGCCTCAGCCAAGTGCCAGTGGGGAAGGAAATCTGTTATTTGCCTCTTTTTAAAATGCTTACGAAAAAAAGAGTTTTTGATTTACCATCTGACTGCTGTCTCTTATTGTCACTGAACACTAAGATTTTATCCTACCTGGATGAGGTTCCGTTCAATTCAGACGCATGTTGAATCCTCACTGTATGCTCAGGCCCCTGGGGGGTGGATGTTAAGATGTTGGGGACCCAGAGCTGAGGATGGCCAAGTTGTCTCTTGAAAGGCTTAGAGTCAAGAGAGGGAGACGGATTTCCTTGAAATGCTTTGAGTCGGGGGACTCATAGACATTTGTAGTTGATGGAACACACTCAGCTGGATTATTTGCTCCCTCAAAATAGCCTTGGGAAAGAAACGGGACTTAGTGTCCTAAGTTCAGATGCACACGTAGGTTTTAAGACAGCCCAGCCCACAGATGACCAATCCTCCCTGCCGACCGACCCTCCCTGCCGTCTTCCCCCTACTCCACTCCTCTCCCCCCAAACCCCCTCCCCCCAGACACAGCTGGGTGATTTTTTTGAAGAGCATGTCCAGGGGCTGTTTCCGCTCTACCTTTGTCTTATTTCTTGCCCTAGAGGTCCCAGTCCAAAGCCAGACAGGCACGTCGCCTGGCAGCTGCCCCTGAACCAAAGGATTTTCGCAGTCAGACAAAATTCACGTTCCCCGGGCCACGAAAGAAATTAAGCCGTTTTTTTTAAGAAGATGTTGGGGGTAGGCGTTTATTAATTAATTAATTTATTTTTGCTGTGTTGGGTCTTCGTTTCTGTGCGAGGGCTTTCTCTAGTTGTGGGAAGCGGGGGCCACACTTCATCGCGGTGCGCGGGCCTCTCACTATCGCGGCCTCTCATTGCGGAGCGCGGGCTCAGTAGTTGTGGCACATGGGCCTCGTTGCTCTGCGGCACGTGGGATCCTCCCAGACCAGGGCTCGAACCCTTGTCCCCTGCATTAGCAGGCAGATTCTCAACCACCGCGCCACCAGGGAAGCCCCGAAATTAAGCCATTTTAAGAAAAAAAAAAAAAAAATCTCCGTGTCTCCTCTAGATTCCTTAAAATCCTAGTGAGTCTTTGACCTGGAGGGGATCGCTTGTGAGCAAATAGGACAGGGATTACAGGGTGGGAGGCGTGTTTATACATGTGAGTGGGAGCCAGCACTGCCCCCTGCACACACAGGATCAGGAGGTGACTTCTGTGTCCTGAGACTGCCCTACTTGCTGACCAGGGGCTTTGGAGTCACAAAGGCCAGAGGCTAAATCCTGATGCCACCACTTGCCACTCTAGGACCACAGACAGGTTAGCTGACCTTGCTATATACATCAGCTAACTTTCTCAGCTCGATTGGTGTCTGCCAGCTTTTGAGAGACTGAGATGGCCTGTTTGCAGTTCTTGGCACAGGGAGGGACTTCGTAAGCCATGGCTATAATTATTAGTATTTTTGCTTATTCGTTTAGGCAACAAATAAAATCTTTCTTTTTTTTTTTGGATTTACAAGCCATCCTTTTGTTAATACTTTATAAATTTATTATGTTACGGTCTCAACATGGTTTGTATAATGTTGATTCTTTGGCATTTACTGAATCTTCCGTTATGGCCTTGGCCATGTTTAATTTTTGTGAATGATCTATGTGCACCCAAAAAGGATGTCTGTTCTCTGTTGGGTGAATTCTCCATATATTTATGAGTTGAACCTTAATATATCTCTTTATCTTTGTATTTTGCTTTTTGTGTTGTTTAAGCCATCAGTCTCTAAGAGGGACCAAATAAAATCTTGAAACTTCAGGTGAAGGAGGAGAACAGTCCTTCTTTTGGGACCACCCCTCTGCTGGTAATCAGGGCAATCAGACACGTTATAAGTAATTACAGTACATGTGATAAAACGCACAGGGTACTTTTGAGGGATGTGCTAGGGTGGGAGAGGGTGGGCTTAACTGCCTGGCACTAGAGAAAGGGGCTCACTGAGAAAACTGGAGGAGGAGGGGGAAGGAATTTGCCCAGAGGGTAAGGAAGGTAAGAGCATTCCAGGCAGAGAAAGCCACACGTGCAAAAGCGCACAAGGTCACAAGACCATGGGATGGGCTCGGGAACCACCTGCTCTTTATACCAGAAGATTAGGTGCAGTCCCTATTTCCGTGGGACTAGCAAATTTCCCAGGACACGGGGTCTAAATCTTTATACCTCAGTGTTGTGTTTCCTGGAGAAAGGTGGTGTTTAAGCTGTGTTGTGAGTCTGGGGAGCGGTGATTTCATTGATGAAAATACATGGCGCACAGTAGGTGCTGATTGAATGGGTGAGGAAGTGGTGAGAAGACATTCCGGTTAGGAGAGCGGCGCTGTGTGCAGGTGAACGGGTGTTGAGGTTTCTCGGGAGCAGGGCCAGAGGAATGAGAGAGGAGAGATGAGTGGGAGCAGGGAGTGAGGGTCCCAGTGAAAAATAATCAGCAGGTGTTGCCTAAGTGAGGCAGTCTCCACCGAACAGTCAGACCCAAAAGTGCTATTCTGGCCAACAGGCTTACACCTGCTTCTGGTCCCAGTGCCTGGAGGTGGCCCTTGCTGGTGCCAGGATACGCGTGGGAACTGCACACCATGGGTGGGGGAAAGTTTTTTGGAGATGAGCGTTTCATTAACTTTCTATCGTGACCTCTCTTTGGAGCACGAGTTCAGCCTCATTTTCTGGGACCTAAAATAGCTTTCTTTTGCTGGATTTCTCCCAGGCTGGATTCGTAGGGAAGTAGTCTTACCAAATCACTGCCTCCTTGGCCCCCCTAGCTCAAAGATCCGTGTCAGCAGTTTTAGTGCTGGACGGCGATTTTCCCAGTGCTGTCAGCTAGGGTCCTGGCTATCATCCTTTCTGTCCTATGCATATGTCAGCATTGTCCCCTGAGTCAGCAGACTCTGAGTTCTTTCTGTGACAACTTTCTGCCTATGCTTTGACTTCTCAGCTCCCGAGGGGAGATGGCCATGAGTGTACTGGCCTCGGATGCTGTAATTTAGGAGGGCTGGGCTCCTGCACTTTTGATACATTTTAATCTCACATAGCTGTAGTCATCAGCAGCTGTGGTGAGGAAACAGGTAACCCACAGGAAAACATTTAACTTATGCTAGTTTTCAGAAAATATGAAAAAGTGTAAAAAAAAAAAAAGCAAGATCAGGCATACTCCCACCATCCAGAGCTACTAATAATTTGGTATAGATCCTTACAGACTTTTTTATTTATGGGTGTGAATGTGTCCATACCAACACACATGCACGTGTGCTAGGTTGAACCATATGAAAGGGTAAAGGACTTTTTAGAAGTCAAAAATGGCCAAATGTTCATTTGATTTAACAAAATACAAGCATATACACGTAGACAAATACATATTTAAACAAAATGGGACCATGTCTTAATACAGTTTTGTAAACTTGTATTTTAGCTTTCACTACACTTTAGATCTAGAAACAGTTATATCAGAATGGTGAAGGGCATCGGTCCTGGAGTTCAAATTCCATAGCCACCACTTACTCACCGGGGCAGGGGACTGAGGCTCCCTGAGCCACAGTTTTCCCACTTGTGTAGTGGGACAATCACAGTAACCTCCGTATAGGGTTGTTGTGAAGGCAGATTCAGCAACTGTTAGCAACTGTTAGCAATTCATATTTCCAGATGAATAGAGCCATGTATCGTTTCATTGTAATCACTCTCCCACTAATAGACATTTAGCTGTATCCGTTTTCCACAGTTGAGGTGAGATCCTTATACACACATCTAAGTGTGTCTATCTGGTCACTGCTTTATACTTTAATTACTTGGGCTTTGAGATTTGGGCTTAGGACTTCCCTGGTGGTGCCGTGGTTAAGAATCCGCCTGCCAGTGCAGGAGAAACGGGTTCAAGCCCTGGTCCAGGAAGATCCCACATGCCATGAAGCACCTAAGCCTGTCCTCCACAAGTACTGAGCCTGCGCTCAAGAGCCCCAAGCCACAACTACTGAAGCCCGCATGCCTAGAGCCCATGCTCCCCAACAAGAGAAGCCACCGCAATGGGAAGCCTGTGCATCACAATCGAGTAGCTCCCACTCTCGGCAACTAGAGAAAGCCCACGCGCAGCAACAAAGACCCAGCGCAGCCAAAAATAAATTAATTAATTAAAAAAAAAAGATTTGGGCTTTTCAAAATTGTTTTAATTGGTGTGTTTTGGGCTGAGTGGTGCTTACGGGGAAAGCTGCTTGGACGGTTCTCTCTTCCGTTGCCCTATAACTGTATGCTAGGCTCTCTGGGCCCGGCCTCCTCTTCTCTTTTTCACACTCCAGCAACACTGCCATTGAGCACTGGCCCCCACTTTTGTGCCGGGTGCTGGCCTCTCCCCTGAATGCCCCTACAGGCCCCTTCTCTAGGCCAGCTCACTGGGTCCAGGGAAGGGCCGCCGGGTCTGACCCGTTCAGCCTGGTTCGATGCTCACCCCACCCTCCCTACCACCTGCACCCACCAACGCCTCCTCCCACGGGCTGTGTACACAATGCCACCATCTTTCTCCCCACCTAGATCACTCTCTTTGAAGCCAGGACTTAAGTCTTACTCATCTGTGAGTTAACTTAGTACAGCACTTGACATAGGTGCTCAGTATTTGTTTAGTGGCTGAATTTATTGAATGAATACAATCATGACTAACTAATTAATGGCAGGACTTAAATAAACAGAGATGGTTTGGGGAGGATGGGGTTAATCTAGGTTATAGGTGTGGCTTGAAGCAAAGGCTTGGGGTGCAGCTGTGAGCCCCTGGACGTGTCTGGCATCGCTGGAGCTGGGCTTTATTTATTTGTTTTTTTGTTTATTTATTTGGCCGTGCCATGCGGCATGCGGGGTCTTAGTTCCCTGACCAGGGATCAAACCTGTGCCTCCTGCAGTGGAAGCGCAGAGTCTTAACCACTGGACCGCCAGGGAAGTCCAGGAGCTGTGCTTTAGAAAGAGAGGTCTGGCCATGTCATGACCACCAGGTGCTGGTAGCCCAGAAACCAGCAGGATGTCAGGCCTGGGTGCCCAGCGGGGGTTCACCCTGCCTGGGCCCTTTGGGTGTCTCCCTCTACACCCCTACACTTCTCCTGAACCTTGTGGCTTTTCCCCTGAGGAAGGGCTCTCCTTCACCCCTCGAGAAACAGAAGTGAGAGTTTCTGGCTGCTCTGATTTCTGAGGAAGTCACATCGCAGCCCTACAGCTGATGACGAAATCCACCTACAGAATTAGCAACCACCCGTCTCTCCACTTTAGAAAACCGTTTAGCAAATCCACCCCAGCTCGTTATTACTCCCTGAGTCCGGGGCTGGAAATATCCTTCGAGTTTCTGCCTGCCAGCTGGGACAGTTGATGGCCTCCTGGGGGTAACCTGATCCTGCCCTACTCACTCCACTCTCTTCTCTTTGGGTCTGACCTGAGTTCAGTGAGCCTGTGCTTTAGTTATATGTTAATAAGGACTTCAGTTCCTGGAACCCTGGGCTTGACATTGACCTGTGTGTTCTCTCAGTGGAAATGAGTCAGAATGATCCTTCCCAGGCCTGGAACGATGTTGCTGGGATGGATGGGCCTGAAATTGGAGTGAGATCTTGGTTCAAATCCTGGCTCTGCTACTTACCAGCCGGGTCATCTAGCTAGTCAGGCATCACAATTAGCTGGACAAGTCACTTAACCATTCTTGAGTCTCAGTTACCCCATCTAGTCAATGGAGGTAGCAGTCTCAGTGTTACTCTAAGGGTTACATGAAAGAAGGCATGCAGATGAATCTGGGATCTATTACAGGCCAGGACAGGTTAATTGAAATAGAGAATTAGCACCTGAGCCACAGTGAGGTAAGTGACTCTTTAGTCTGTGTTTTTAGATAAGGAAATTGAGAACCAAAAGGAGGGAGGGGGTGACAGGAGAGAAGGAAGGAAGGTGAGAGGACTGAGGAGGGAGTCTGGATGGGTTTTTTTTTTCTTCTTTTAAAAATTGAAGTATAGTTGATTTACAATATTGTGTCAGTTTCAGGTGTACAGCAAAGTGATTTGGTTATATATAGATATATGTATATATCTATTTTTTTAAAAATTTATTTTATTTTTATTTTATTTTTGGCTGCATTGGATCTTTGTTGCTGCGCACGGGCTTTCTCTAGTTGTGGCAAGTGGGGGCCACTCTTCGTTGCAGTGCGCGGGCTTCTCATTGCAGTGGTTTCTCTTGTTGCGGAGCACGGGCTGTAGGCTCCCAGGCTCAGTAGTTGTGGTGCACAGGCTTAGTTGCTCCACAACATGTGGGATCTTCCCGGACCAGGGCTCGAACCTGTGTTCCCTGCACTGGCAGGCAGATTCTTAACCACTGCGCCACCAGGGAAGCCCTATATCTATTTTTTAAATTCTTTTCCATTATAGTTTATTACAAGATATTGAATATAGTTCCCCATGCTATACAGTAGGTCCTTGTTTATCTATTTTATATATAGTAGTGTACATCTTTTAATCCCATGCTCCCAATTTATCCCTCTCCTCCCTTCCCCTTTGGTAACTGTAAGTTTGTTTTCTAGGTCTGTTTCTATTTTGTAAATAAATTCATTTGTATCTTTTCTTTAGATTCCACATATAAGTGATATCATATAATATTTGTCTTTTTCTATCTGACTTACTTCACTTAGTATGATAATCTGTGAGTCCATTCATGTTGCTCTAAATGGCATTATTTCATTCTTTTTTTTTTTTATGGCTGAGTAATATTTTATTGTATGTATGTACCACATCTTCTTTATTCATCTGTTGATGAACACTTAGGTTGCTTCCATGTCTTGGCTATTGTAACTAGTGTGGCTATGAACATTGGGGTGCATGTATCTTTTCGAATTAGAGCTTTCATCTTTTCTGGATATATGCCCAGGAGTGGGATTGCTGGATCATACGGTAACTCTATTTTGAGTTTTTTAAAGAACCTCCATACTGTTTTCCATAGTGGCTCTCCACACCCTCTCCAGCATTTATTATTTGTAGACTTTTTGATAGTGGCCATTCTGACCAGTGTGAGGTGATACCTCATTATAGTTTTGATTTGCATTTCTCTAATAATTAGCAGCGTGGAGCATCTTTTCATCTGCCTTTTGGCCAGATGGTCTTCTTTAGAGAAATGTCTGTTTGGGTCTTCTGCCCATGTTTTGATTGGGTTATTTGGTTTTTTGTTATTGAGTTGTATGAGCTGTTTGTATATCTTGGAAATGAAGCCCTTGTCGGTCACATCATTTGCAAATATTTTCTCCCAGTCCCTAGATTGTCTTTTCGTTTTATGATTTCTTTTGCTGTGCAAAAGCTTATAAGTTTGATTAGGTCCCATTTGTTTATTTTTGCTATTGCCCTGGGAGACTGACCTAAGAAAACATTGCTAAGATTTATGTCAGAAAATGTTTTGTGTATGTTCTCTTCTAGGAGTTTTATGACGTCATGTCTTATATTTAAGTCTTTAAGCCATTTTGAGTTTTTCTGAATGGTGTGAGGTTATGTTCTAACTTCATTGATATACATGTGGCTGTCCAGCTTTCCCAGCATCACTTGCTGAAGAGATTATCATTTCCCCATTGTATATTCTTGCCTTCCTTCTTGAGGATTAACTGACCGTAGGTGTGTGGGTTTATTTCTTGGCTCTCTATTTTGTTCCATTGATCTGTATATCTGTTTTTGTGCCAATACCATGCTGTTTTGATCACTGTAGCTTTGTAGTATGTCTTAAGTCTGGGAGCGTTATGCCTCCAGCTTTGTTCTTTTTCCTCAGCATTGCTTTGGCAATTCTGGGTCTTTTGTGGTTCCATATAAATTTTAGGATTATTTGTTCTAGTTCTGTGAAAAATGTCATGGGTAATTTGATAGGAATTGCATTAAATCTGTAGATTGCTTTGGGTAGTTTGGCCATTTTAACTATATTAATTCTTCCAATCCAAAAGCATGGGATATCTTTCCGTTTCCTTGGATCATCTTCGATTTCCTTCATAGTTTTATAGTTCTCAGCATTTAAGTCTTTCACCTCCTTGGTTAGGTTTATTCCTAGATTTTTTGTTTTTTGTTTTTTTGATGTGATTTTAAATGGGATTGTTTTTTTACTTTCTGTTATTTCATTGTTAGTGTAAATAAATGCCACAGATTTCTGTATATTAATCTTGTATTCTACCTTGCTGAACTCATTTATCAGTTCTAATAGTTTTTGTGTAGAGTCTTTAGGGTTTTCTACATAGAGTATCATGTCGTCTGCATATAATGACTTTTATCTCTTCCTTTCTGATTTGGATACCTTTTATTTCTTTTTCTTGTCTGATTGTTGTGGCTAGAACTTCCAATACTATGTTGAATAGAAGTGGTGAGAGTGGGCATCCTTGTCATGTTCCACAATTTAGGGAGAAAGATTTCAGCTTTTCACTGTCTAGTATTATGTTGGCTGTGGGTTTGTCATAAGTGGCTTTTATGTTGAGATATGTTCCCTTTGTGCCCACTTTGGCAAGAGTTTTTATCATGACTGGATGCTGAATTTTATCAGATGCTTTTTCAGCATCTGAGATGATCATGTAGTTTCTATCTTTTCTTTTGTTGATGTGATGGCAGTCTGGATGTTTTGTCCTTATATTTCCCTTGCTTCCCCCAGACTCCTGCCCCCACCTCATCCCCCGAAAACAAACACATCAACCACCAAGTCCCTGGTACCCATGTTCCAAAAGCAAGCACAGGTCAACCCCACCTCTCCTTCCTGCAAGGCCTCAGTGAAGAAGGAGAAGAAGAAGGGCACCAAAGTGACCAAGTATATCTGAGTATTGAGTCCATCAAGGTCCAAACTGTTTTAAATCTGGAAAGGCAAAGAGAAGGAGGAGAAGAGCTGGTGTGAAGACAAGTGAAAGGGATGGAGGAGAGTTGGCTGGGAGAAGAGGAGGCAGAGGGCCAGCTGAACTTCCTTCCTCGATGGGTGCTGTTGCTGCTCCCAGAGGCCTGTGCGTCCCCTCAGTCAAGCAGCCGTCCGCTTCCCTCAACAGTACGTCCTGCCTTCTCCTCTGCTGCCCTCATGCTGAGCCCTTGACCTCGCTTCCTAGTTCACTGTGAAAGGAGATGCAATCCCAAGAGAGCTCACACAAGCTGTCTCCAGCGCACCTGCTTACACCTGTGTCTGTACTCTGTGACCTGGCCTGTTACTCTCACAGGGTGGCCGCCTCCTATTGTGCATTGGACCCCTTCCCCATCCCAGCGACCCTCTCCCTTCTCTCCCCTCACGTCTATACAGACAGGTTATACCTTCTCCCATTTAAAACAAGGAAACCTAGACCCTACCTTCTTCTTTCTCTGTCCCCCTTACCAGCACTTGCTGCCTCCAGTGCCCCTGTTACCCCTTTTCTCCTGAATCCCCCATCAGGCTCTCTCTTCCACTCCACCAAAAAGCCCTGGTGAAGGTCACCACGATGTTCAAGCCAGTGGTCAGTTTTCAGCTCTTATCCTGTTTGATCTGTCAGCAACGTCCAACACCACTGAAGTTCAAGTATGTTTCTTCATGCGGTTCCAGGAGGCCACACCCTCTCCTGGTTGCTTTTCTGTTTCCGTTACTCATTCCCTCATGTCTCTCTTTCTTGAATGTTGGGTGTACTCAGGCTGTCCCCAGACTTCTCATCTGGACTTACTCCTTGGTGATCTTATCCATTCTTAAATCCCATCTCTATATATGCTGATGACTATCAAATTGATGCATCTAGCCTGAACCTCTCCCGAATTCCAGGCTTGCACATCCCCCGGCTCATTTACAGCTCTGTCTGGATATCCAATGGACATCTCTTATTTAACATGTCCAAAAACAAGCTCCAATCTGCCCTGCCCCAAGCCTGTCCTCCCGTGATTCTTTCCATCTTGTTAATGGCAACTCGGGCCCTCTCGTTACTCTGGCAAATAATTATGGTGCCTTCCTTGACTCTTTCCTTCCTGACACCCCACGTCCAAACAGCAGCAAATCCTGTCAGCTCTACCTTCAAAATGTATCCAAATCCCACCACATCTCAGCACCTCCACTGCTGCCAGCCACATCTGAGCCACCATCATCTCTGGCCCGAATTAAAGCAGCAGCGTCTTAATCATCCCCCCTCCACTTGCAGGCTGGTCCCTGTAGCCTCTTCTCAGCACAGCAGCCAGAGGGGTCCTCTAAAACACTGAGTCCGGTAATGTCACCCTTTTGCTCAAAAAGAAAAAACAGTGAGGGGGACTCCCCTCGTGGTCCAGTGGTAAAGAATCCGCCTTCCAATGCAGGGGACGCAGGTTCAATCCCTGGTCGGGGAACTAAGCTCTCACGTGCCGCGGGGCAACTAAGCCCACGTGCCGCAACTACTGAGCTCCGCGCCTCAACGAGAGAGCCCGCGTGCTGCAAACTACAGAGCCCATGCTCTCTGGAGCCTGCACGCCACAACGAGAGAGAAGTCTGTGCACTGCAACTAGAGAGAAACCAGAGCAGACCCCACGCCGGACCGAAAATGATCCCGTGTGCTGCAACTAAGACCTGATGCAGCCAAAAAAAAAAAAAGGAAAATAAATAAATAAAATAAATAAATGTTAAAAGAAAAAGAGAATTGTCTCGCTTTAATGTGAAACCAATAGGAAAGGATCTTAAAAAAAAATACCTCCCAGTGGCTCCTGTCTCTCTCAGAACAAAGGCTGGCCCTTACAGTAGCCCCTTGTGATGGGGCCCCTCCCACCTCTGACCTCTCAGCACCAGCCCCGCTTAACCTCTAGCTGTTCCTCATACCTGCCAGGTGGGCTCTGCCTGGAACTATTCCCCCAGGTGTCTGCTGGGCTTGCTTCCTCATCACTTACAAATGCAGCCCTTTGTCTCCTAGTACAGCCTTCCCTTATGACCCTGTGTAAGGTGCTAACACCAGCCTAGGGTGCACCAGCCTCATTGTAGGCCTTATTTATCTTTCATAGAGCACCATTTCACGTACTGTGTATTTTAATTATTTACCCTCTCTCTACCACTAAAATATAAGATCCACAGGACCAGAGACATCGTTTTTTGTTCACGGCTGTACCCCTAGAGTAGTGCCCATGATAGGCCTTCAAGAAATATGTGTTGCAAAGAAGATATACAGATGGCCAACAAACACATGAAAGGATGCTCAACATCATTAATCATTAGAGAAATGCAAATCAAAACTACCATGAGATATCATCTCACACCGGTCAGAATGGCCATCATCAAAAAATCTAGAAACAATAAATGCTGGAGAGGGTGTGGAGAAAAGGGAACACTCTTGCACTGTTGGTGGGAATGTAAATTGATACAGCCACTATGGAGAACAGTATGGAGGTTCCTTAAAAAACTAAAAGTAGAACTACCATACGACCCAGCAATCCCACTACTGGGCATATACCCTGAGAAAACCATAATTCAAAAAGAGTCATGTACCACAATGTTCATTGCAGCTCTATTTACAATAGCCCGGAGATGGAAACAACCTAAGTGCCCATCATCAGATGAATGGATAAAGAAGATGTGGCACATATATACAATGGAGTATTACTCAGCCATAAAAAGAAACAAAACTGAGCTATTTGTAATGAGGTGGATAGACCTAGAGTCTGTCATACAGAGTGAAGTAAGTCAGAAAGAGAAAGACAAATACCGTATGCTAACACATATATATGGAATTTAAGGAAAATAATGTCATGAAGAACCTAGGGGTAAGACAGGAATAAAGACACAGATCTACTAGGGAATGGACTTGAGGATATGGGGAGGGGGAAAGGTAAGCTGTGACAAAGTGAGAGAGTGGCATGGACATATATACACTACCAAACGTAAAATAGATAGCTAGTGGGAAGCAGCCACATAGCATAGGGAGATCAGCTAGGTGGTTTGTGACCGCCTGGAGGGGTGGGATAGGGAGGGTGGGAGGGAGGGAGACGCAAGAGGGAAGAGATATGGGAACATATGTATATGTATAACTGATTGACTTTGTTATAAAGCAGAAACTAACACACCATTGTAAAGCAATTAGACTCCAATAAAGATGTTAAAAAAAAAAAAGAGGGCTTCCCTGGTGGCGCAGTGGTTGGGAGTCCGCCTGCCGATGCAGGGGACGCGGGTTCGTGCCCCGGTCCGGGAGGATCCCACATGCCGCGGAGCGGCTGGGCCCGTGGGCCATGGCCGCTGGGCCTGCGCGTCCGGAGCCTGTGCTCCGCAACGGGAGAGGCCACAGCGGTGAGAGGCCCGCGTACCGCAAAAAAAAAAAAAAAAAAGAAAGATGTGTTGAATGAATGAGTATGAAAATTCAGAGCAGTTGCTCCCTGAGTTTAGAGAAGACTGGAAGAATCCAGTGGCCCTTAGGAATCAATGAACCATGATCAGGTAAAGTAGAGAAATAGGTGACAGAGAGCAGGGCTGGGTATCTTTTGGAAGAAAACAGGTGACCATCTGTACTGGGCCAGTTCTATAGTTAGACAGAGTATATGGCAGGAGAGCTCTTTTTCTGAGGTTTATGCAACAGATGTGGTTTTGTATAAATCACACTTCTGTAAAAGGAATCCTATTTTAAATGTACTAGCAGAGATTGCTATTTAAAGGAATCTGATGTCAAATTCTTTGGTAAATTGACTAATCTCCTGATTTGTCCTTAGTGTCCATTCATATTTTCCGGAAAAAAAATTATATTTACTTAAATCAAGGTATGCTTGTCTGAGCTGAGGAAATCCCTTCATTTTCCATTTTTTCACTTTATTATTATAAAAGTAAATATTATAATATAAAGTCTTTATTATCCCCTTTTTCTTTGCTCCTCCCATTCTTCCCCCTCTTCATTCCTGCTTTTCCTTTAGCTGAGCTTTTTTCCTCCTTTAGACTCTGACATAGAATGTTCTTCTGTAACACAGCCGGATTTAGAGTGTGGTGAACAGTGGCCCTTTCTCAGACCAGATGAGTCCAATCCTGGGTGGAGCAAAGGAATCTGTTAGGGGTGGATGAATGCATACGGGGGATACAGGGGTCAGTTCTTAGGTGATATTCAGGTACAGCCAGATTGGAGAACCACTGACTAAAAAAACACTGTGTGCTATTTGAGGCTGTTGAATGAGGCTGGACAGGCATCCCCTATGGGGCTTTGCAGAAGGTGCTTGATGCGAATTTGGCCATAGACTGTGACCGGACTGGCTGATTTGTCTGGGGGCTGGAGTTCAGGGCTCCGGACTATCCCCTCTCGGTACGTCACCCACCTGCGGAAATCTCAGAGAAGAGCGAGCTCCTGGGACCTCTGCCTGATGGAGTTTAGTCCAGGTGATCTCAACAGTGTCAGCCTGCAGTGACCTTGGACTTCACAGGCCCAACATCCAACCTGTCTCCCTTCAGACTGGAACAGGTTCCTCCCGAGAAAGAATAAAACTGTGTATTATGGGGGTTTGGTGGGAGGTGTGCGAGCAACTAAGACCAGAACCTGCTTCCATGACGATAGTACAGGCTGATTTGTTTAGAGGTTGTTTGACCTCAGGGATGGTCTTCTTCAGGTACCCACTCTAGGTTTTCTGAAAAACTTTCTCCTTTTGGTTCTCATCAGAGGTCAGAGCAGGGGTTTAGTAAACAAGTTGGCTCTGGCTAAGAGTTCAGTTGTAACCATATAGGTTGTAGAGTGTAGAGCATGTGCCCGACTGGTGTGGCTGGACCTCTCCAAGCCCACTTGTTTCCCTATAAAGTGTGCCCAGCTCTCTCACCAGGGTTTCTCAACATCAGTCAGACTGCAAATGAAAGCTCTTTGCAGACTGTGAAAGGCTAGACAATAAAGGAGAAATGCTATTGTTATTATTTTCCATGCACACCTGGTCTTCACACATTTGAATGAGCCAAACAGGTGAATTGGGAAGATCTAAGGTTACCGAATTCATTGTTGGAGTCAACATATCTTCCCGCAGCCGCCCTCTTGTGTAAAATGGGACCCTATTTATTTATAAATTGCATTTCGGGAAAATTGGGTCACAGTCTTGTGAAGACCGCCATCTGAAGTGAGAAGTGAAGCTGAAGAAGGAGACGCAAGGGGTGTCACTGAAGCCACATGGGAGAGTTTGGATTTCGCGAGATCAGGGACCCGTCGCTTTCTCAGCAGGGAGAACTCAGGAGGAAAGTGATTCTTGCTGCTTCATTTGGGTCCGTGGTGGTGGAGAGTAGAGGTAGAGGGTCAGTTATATGGTAACATGGGGGTGAGTTTGCTGTAGAAATAGAAGATAAAACAGAGGTTTGGGGGGCGGGAAGTGGCAGGCTCTGGCATTGTCTAGGTCTCTCAAGTGCCTCCCAGCTCATTCATTTGACACGGAGACACTCTTAGGAATGGGGTCTGGGAGAGGCACGGAGCTGAGGAAGGGTGGGTCCTGTGCTGTGCCACTACCTCCCCCCTGTGTCTTGAGAGAGTCAGAGCAAAGTTGCTCTGTGCTGCTGAAAGAGAAGAAACAAAACTAACCTCCCCATTAGAAATCTGGGAGGTGGAGAGTGCTGGAGAGCATGGTGCGGGGAGGAGAGGAAGTTGAGCAATGCTGGTGATTTGGGGAAAGACACAGCTCAGGGTTTCCACTCTTGCAGACCAGCTGTCTATCTGGAAACCAAGGCCATTGCGAAAGGCCGCTCGAGCTTGGCTGGGTGCCTCCTGAATGATCGGGATGAATCTGATGGGCCTGCCCCAGGCATCACTTTCTAGGCAGAGGCCTGGCCCTAAGAGGGACTCTAATGAGTTCTCGGTGCAGCCCCTGTGAACGTGGCGGTGCAGTTTGGGTCACTAGGAAGGCAGAACCGAGGCTTCCTCTGTGACAAGAGAAACAGAACGGTGGGGGCCAGAGCATGCCTGTCTGAAGCCACAGCCGCCTGCAGGTGGGGAAGAGGGAAGATGGGCCAGCATCTCCTTTTCCCTGAGACCCGACGTCTCAGTATCTAACCCTCGTGCCCTACATCCTGGGACCTTCTGAAGGCCCACGTGGGTACCCTGTGGTTGTCACAGACGCTCTCCCTTGGGAGGAGGCTGCTGGTGTGCACAGTGGCTGAGACCCACAGGAGACATTGGGATGCTCAAGTTGGTGGGTGACCTGAGCTTGGGTTACACTGGGGGACAAAGTGCAGGGAAGATGCTGATCTTTGCCGGAGGATAAGCAGGATGACCTGGCTCAAGGGGACTCTTCAGTAGTCCTGATAAATGAGGGAGGGAAGACGGAGCTTGTTGGCTTCTTCTCCGGGTCAGGAGGACACGATGGGGTCCCCCTTTCTGTAATCAGTTGCCCCTGTGCTGGATGGTCTGATTCAGAGTCTGTAGAGAATTTCTGAGGACCTTTGGGGATGCAGAGCTGGGGGTTCTCTCCCAGCACAGTGGCAGAGAAAACAAGAGGACGAGGGCTGCACGACAGCAAGGGGCCCGGGTTGCCCTGGGAAGGCCTCTCGGAGGCTTGAAGGTACAGGAGGGAGGCTGCTCCCGTCGGCTCTCTCACTCTGTCCCCACGGAATCTGGAACCGTGGCTGGAGAGGGGTCTTGTCAGGTAGACAGGGAGATCACTTCTGGGGGTTTACAAGCATCCTGGATAGTTTTCAGAGAAGGAAATATAGATATTTGTCTCTGGAAAAAGAGTGTTCTTTGCAGCCTCTCTACACCCAATCTAGAAAGATTGCAGACGGGGAGTCTGTATTTCTTGTCTGTGTGACCCCATCAGGGGATGGAGAACCAGCCAGGGAGCTGGTTCTAAATGGGGTCACTGGTGGGGGAGGGGGGCCTGGAGTTGAGGGGCTGTTCATACACCTCAAGAGCCCCAGCGCTGAGCCCCGGGCCCTGGGAGGGGAGGAGACGTCCGTTCTGTCCCCACTGTCTCCCATACGTCTTCCTCCGGTTCTCTGCTCCCCTCCCCATGCCCTTGCGGCCTCCATTCCCCTCCTGCCTGGCTTGCTGCTTTATCTCCCTCTCCTTCCCTGGTTCCTCCTGTCTCCCCGATGTGGATGGAATGGCCTAGAGCTCCATCTGGGCCTCTTTTCCTTTTCAAAAACAGAATCAGATCCTGTTTCTCCTCTGCTTAAAGTTCTTAACGGCCTTCAAGGCCCTGCCTGGTCTGGCGCTTCCTGCCCTCCTCTCGCTCTGCTCCAGCCTGACCAGCCTTCTAGCTGTTCCCCAAACACACCAACCACACTGGCTTCTTTCACTTCACATAATACTTTTAAGATTCATCCTATAGTTGGCATGAATCAGTAGTTTTTTCCTTTTATTCCTGAGTAGCTTTCCGTGGTGTAGCTATACCGCAGTTTGTCCCCAGGTGGAAGGACATTGGGATTGTTCCCAGTTTGGGGAGGTGATGAAGACAGAATCTGGCTTCTTTTCATCCTCACTCAAGGGTCCCCATCTGGCCCTGAGACCTTCCATTTCTCACAGGTGTAGGGAACTTTTATATATATATATGTATATATATATATATATACATATATATATATATTTTTTTTTTTTTTTTCTGTACGCGGGCCTCTCACTGTTGTGGCCTCTCCCGTTGTGGAGCACAGGCTCCGGACGCGCAGGCTCAGCGGCCATGGCTCACGGACCCAGCCGCTCCGCGGCATGTGGGATCTTCCCGGACCGGGGCACGAACCCGTGTCCCCTGCATCGGCAGGTGGACTCTCAACCACTGCGCCACCAGGGAAGCCCCCGGGAACTAATATATTTGAAGACACCTGTGCCCCTTCTTCCCCATCACTCTTCCCCACCACCACTTTCCCTGATTTCTGTTCTCTCATCTGACCTTCTGTGGTTCACCATCCTAGTTGGTTTCCTTTGCACACACCCACTTGATCTGTAATTCTCTTAGAATGGGGCGCCCAGAGCTGACCGCATTATTCGCTGCTCAGCAGCCTCTCCGCACGTGGTAGGATGACTCAGTACTCCAGGTGAGGTTGAAAGCTGTAAAACCAAGGATTGGCTCCTGTGCTGGATCTTCTAATTCTGTTGATGTAGCTCAAAATGAAATTACCTTCTTAAATTTTATTATGGTGGCCACATCGTACTGTTAATGAACTTACCGGGAATAAGTTTGGTCCCTTTCACCTGGGTTGCTGTTCGCCCGTATGTACTAGGATTCTGGGCCCAGGAATTTTCTGTTTTGTTGTTTTTCGCCCATGGTCATGGTCTACCAGTATCATCCAATGCATTTACTCCCAACATCAAGATGATGGTAGCCAACAACCAGCACCTGTAAGGGCGGACATCGACCCTCGTGGACCTCCCTGTCTAGCTCAGGGGACACCAAACTTTTTCTGCCAAGGGCCAGATAGTAAATAGTTTGGGCTTTGTGGCCAGCGGCTTCTGCAGCTGTTACTCCTCCCCCCTCCTCCCCTCCTCCCTCTTTCCTCCTCATCCACCTCCTCTGCTTCCTTTAAAAATGTAAAAACCAGGGGCTTCCCTGGTGGCGCAGTGGTTGAGAGTCCGCCTGCCGATGCAGGGGACGCAGGTTCGTGCCCCGGTCCGGGAAGATCCCACATGCCGCGGAGCGGCTGGGTCCGTGAGCCATGGCCGCTGAGCCTGCGCGTCCGGAGCCTGTGCTCCACAAAGGGAGAGGCCACGGCAGTGAGAGGCCCGCGTACCGCAAAAAAAAAAAAAAAAAGTAAAAACCAGGGGAATTCCCTGGCGGCTCAGTGGTTAGGACTACGCACTTTCACTGCCGGTGGCCCTAGTCGGGTAACTAAGATCCCACAACCAATCCCGGCTCATAGGTTATACTCAGGCTGCAGGTCAGGTCTGGCTGGCAGTCAGTAGTTTCGACCCCCAGTAGCCTCTGTTCTTTCTCATCCTTGTCAATGAGATGTTATAAGAGACTGGCAAGCACCTTGATGATGGAAAATCAGACACACACGTTGATGTTTTCCTGAAACGGTGGCCTAGAGTTTTAACGAGGAAACGAGGTCAGTCTGGCCTGACTTGCTTCCGTGAACGTAAGTTGGTGCCTGGTGAGCGGCGCCGCCTTTCCTTTTGGGAATCTCTCACGAATAACAGGTGGAATTTTGCCGTCTTCTCTTTCGGTAAATCACGATTATCTTCACCCATGTGTGGTCCTTGGGCGCCACTCCATTTCCCCACAATCTCGCCACGCGTGTCACTCTTAACCCCTCGTGTCTTCCTCGTCCGAGTCGGAAGCCTGAGCTCACTCAGCACCGGGAATTCTCTGACAGTCTCCTCACTCGCCTTGGGTTTGCTCTTTCAGTGCTCTCTGCCTTTTTCAGTTCAAAGATCATCCTGGACAGAAAAGACAGAAGCAAATTAGGAGTTGATTGGGACTTCCTTGGCGGTCCAGCAGTTACGACTCCCCGCTTCCAATGCAGGGGACGCGGGTTGGATCTCTGGTGGGGGAACTAAGATCCCACATGCTGCAGCCAAAAGAAAAAAAAAAGTATCATCAACATGTCACCATTGCCGAAAGCAGCGTGCCCATCCCCTCCTGTTCCTTTTGCTTTTCGTGTAATGAGGTAGCCCTTTTGGGGGTCGCACACATTTTCCGGAAGCCTCGTCTCATTTTGGCTTTAGCTTTCTGATCCTGCTCACACACACAGGCATAGGTAACGTGCACCCGTGCTGCTTTCTTTTTTCATCAAGTACTTCTGAAACTGCAGTCAGAGGAGAAGGAAGGAAAGAATAGAAAGAGGAACAGGAAGAGGACGGTCTTTATCTCCCTATAAACAGTTAACTCTTTGGCGACAAGATCCACTTTCTCCCGCGTCTCCAGCGGCACCGGGTATGGTGTCCTGCACCCAGGCAGCGGGTCTGGGTACAGGGATCATCCCTCACAGTCTGGGAGAGGCCCACCTGGAGTTGTGTAGCATAGTCCTACAGCCTAGGTGGCGGCCCTGCCCTGCAAAAAGGAGGTATTCAGTCAGAATCATAATTCCTCCGTGTTTTCCACCTTTAAAAAAAAAAATTGTTTTACACGTAACATAAAACTCAGCCAATATAAAGTATATAATCCTGTAGCATTTAGTACATTCATGATGTTGTGCCGCCAATCACAACTATCTAGCTTCAGCATATGTTTTTCATCGCCCCAAGAGGAAACCCTGTACCCATCAAGCAGTCACTCCCCATTCCCCCTCCTACCTGAATCTGGCAACTAGCAGTCTGCTCTCTGTCTCATGGATTTGCCTATCCTGGGTATTTCGTATAAATGGAATCATACAATATGTGACATTTTTTGTCTGGCTTCTTAGCATCATGTTTTTGAGATTCATCCCTGTTGTAGCCTAATCAGTTCCTCCTTTTTGTGTGTGGGGGTGTGTTTTTATCGTGGTAAAAATGTACATACCATAAAATGTACCATTTTAATCACTTATAAGTGTACAGTTCAGTGGCATTGGGTACTTCCACATTGCTGTGTGACCATCACCACCATCCCTCTCCAGAAGTTTTTCATCTTCCCAAACTGAAACTCTGTCCCCATTCAACAATAACGCTCCACTTCCCCCTCCTCCCAGCCCCTGGCAAACACCATTCTACCTGTGTCTCTCTGAATGTGACTGCTCTAGGTACCTCATATAAGTGGAATCCAACAGGGTCTGTCCTTTTGTGATGGGCCTATCTCACTCAGCATAATGTCCTCAAGGTTCAGCCATGTTGTAGCAGGTGTCAGGATTTCCTTCCTTTCAGGGCTGAATAATATTCCATTGTGTGGATAGACCATGTTCTGTGTACCCATTCCTCTGTGGATGGACACTTGGATGGCTTCCCCCAGTGTTTTCCACTTTGGTTGCTTGTTTCTTCAGTTGTTCTGGGTGCTTCACAGTCCTGGCCACCCTGCTCCCAACACAGGTTTGTACACCTATTACAGAGTTGATTGACATTTTTTAATCTTCTCAACTTTCTTACTCCATCTTCCCCTCTAGATTATCAGACTGCAGAAGAGCGAGTGCCTTTCCTTTTGCTAAACCCTTCGAAATCTGCATGACCCAGATAATTAGATTACTCACCACCTCCCCAGAAGCCAGAGGAAGGTTGGGGGCTTTAGAATGGGAGGGGAGGGAGAGATGTGATCCTAATTTCAATAGTCCTCAGCTTATGAAGTAGATAAGACTCACAAAATACTAAAAAAAAAAAAAAAAAGAGAAAAAAATACTCTTAGTTTGTTCAGGCTGCCATAATAAAATGTCATAGACTGGGTGGCTTAAACAATAGGAATTTATTTCTCACAGTGCTGGAGGCTGGGAAGTCCAAGAGCAAGGTGCTGGCTGATTTGGATCTCCATGAGGGCTCCCTTCGTGACTTGTAGACGGCCACCTTCTTGTTGTGTCCTCATGTTGTGGAGAAAAAGAGAGCAAGAGAAAGGGAACCTGCTCTGGTGTCTCTTTTTTAAGGTCACTAATCTCATCATGGGGGCCCCATCCTCATGACCTCATCTAACCCTAAGTACTGCCCAAAGGCTCCAGGTATCATCACACTGGAGGTTAGGGTTTCAACATACAAATTTGGGGGGCACACAACTCAGTCCATAGCACATACCTTTTATAAAAAGCATTTAAATGAGGCAAAGTATTTAGCCATATGGAGCCTAGCTAAGTGCTAAAGGATTGTAAGAAAGGATAACTGGATATCATTAGTTAAGGCAGCTTATATTTAAATATCAGCAATATTTTTCATTGGAGAGAAAGAAATGTGACTTGGGAAGGGGACGATGGAGGTTCCTAGACAGGTGAGTGGAACAAACAAGGTATCACGTGGTGATGAGGATGTCTACTTGGAGAGGGCCGGGCCGAGCAGCCTTTTTCCTCTGTCAGCCCATCCACGTGTCAGGCACAGTGTGTGCACTGGGGGGGAACAGCAGGATCACACGGTCCCTGCCAGCACAGAGCTCACTGTCTAGTGGTGAGACCTACAACAAGCAAAGGAACCAACAAGGGAATTTCAGGTTGAGATAAGAGCCTCTACAGGAAATAACCAAGATGGTTGTGTCATGATAAAGAGGTACTGCAGGCCAAGGGGTGGGGAGAGGCTTTAGATTAGAGAGGCTGCCTAGGAGGTGGTATTTGAACAGCCGGGAAAAGAAGGAACATCCAGCCTTGCAAAGAATGGGAGGCAAAAATCTGACCATTCCAAGCATAAGGAGCATCAGAGACAGAAAGAATTTTAAATGTTTGAAGAACAAAGAGGCAGCCCATGTGGTCGGGGTGTAACAAGTAAGAGGGCAAATGGGAGTTGACGCTGGTGTAGGGCTTTGTCCGCCGTGTGGGAGGGCAGGCTTCATTGGTGGTGGTGGGTTCTGCGGCAGGTGGCGTGATCTCAGGTGTGGTTTATCAAGATCACTCTGGCTGCTGGGCAGAGAGCCACTTGGGGAGGGCTAATCCACTTGGGAAGCTATTTCAGTGGTCCAGTGGGGACATGATAGAGGTTTGGGCTTGGCTGGAGGCAGAGGAGATGGAGAGATAACAGAGGGATTTGGGAGGCGGAAAGGGCAGCATTGCTGATGGGTTGGATGGGAACATTGAGACAAAGGCAGCAGTTAAGGGTGACTTCTAGGGAGACTGGGAGAGGAATAGTTGGGCAGTGGGGCATGTTGGCAGAAATGAAGAGTTCAAAGCCATGGGCCTGGTTGAGATCACTCAGGAGCAGTAGAGATCTGGGGCGCAGCTGCTGTGGGGTAGAAAGCAAGGCAGGGGACTTCCCTGGAGGTCCAGGGGTTAGGACTCCATGCTTCCACTGCAGGGGGCTCGGGTTCGATCCTGGTCAGGGAACTAAGATATCCCGCATGCCACATGGTGTAGCCAAAAAGTAAGAAAAAAAAAGAAAGTCAGGCAGGTGGATGGCATTGAGGCTGCCGAGTAGCTGAAGGTAGCACAGTGTGGGGACAGGGACCTGGGTTTGAATTCTGGCTCCACCTGTGACTGCCTTTGCTTCTTTGGGCAACCTGACTTGGAAAATGGGTCAGAGTCCCTGCCCTCTAGGGGAGGGGGGATCAGAAGCAAATCCCCAAGTGCAGCGCCTGGTAGAGGCTCAGCTGCTACCCCTAATCAATCCGGTGACAACAGTGACGACATTCTATTATTATTATTTCTGATCAAGAGAAGAATTCAAAAGACTTGACGTCGGACATCCACTTCCAAGTGTCACGGCCAAGACCAGAGCAGTGTCAGTGCTGAAGGCTATGTTCGGTCTTCTGTGCCTTGCTTGTCTCTTCCCTGAGACTCGTGTGACTGCGACTCGGTTCTGAATCTGTCATCCTCACTCAGGCTGCCCCCACCTTTACCATGACGTGCCCCAGCAGTCTTTTGAGTCTGTCTCTCTCCGGCATCAGAGCCCACCCTCCCCATCGCCAGCCTCGTTCTTCTCCAGGAGGAGCTGACGGCCCAAAGCATCCCTTTCTGCCCTGCGCAGCAGGTATTAACAGGACCACCTGCCTCATCTGTTTACCCCAAGCCTCCAAACCTGACGCGGTGAGGGATGCAGCGTGCAGCCCCCGTGCTGGGCAGCATCACCAAGGCCATCGGTGGTGGCCACCTCTGGCTTTGCTGAGCAAATGCCTACCGCCCACTGATGCCCTTTTCATTCCTTCTGTGTCCTTTCTAGCCTACTTCCTCCTTTCTCCTTCTGCCCTGCCTGGTCGCAGGTTTTCCTACACTTGGCCCAGGCACTGGGTCCTCCGGTCCCTGGCTTTGGGACCTGCCTCCCGCACCGGGCACATCCTCCGTGCCTGCCCCTGCCATGGAACCTTTGCGAGCCAGCCCGGCCTTGGCAGCCCAAGCGCTGGTCCCTGCCAGCAGCTGTGTGCGTGACCTGACTGTGGCCAGCTGCCCCCGCAGCACGGGCCCAGGCCTGGCCCCCCGCAGAAGCAAGGCCCGAAGTTTCCCCATTGGCTGCAGCCTGGCTGAGGCTGTCCTGAGGGAGCAGAGGACAGGGATGGGGGCGGTGGGGGGGCGGGGAGCGGAAAGCCGCCCTTCCTACGGTGCCTGCTGATAATTGGCCCTCCGGAACCAGCCTGGGACACGAGGGCCAGCTGGGTCAGGAAGTGGTGTACAATGCTGCTCTTTCGGGGGGGCACTGCACGGTCTGAGGTCCTGTGTGACTCCGGCGAAATCTGCAGAACAGCCTGTTCTCAGAGGATGTTCCCTAACCCAGGCCGGAGGTGGGCAGTGGAGCCCCGAATTTCTCACCCTCTGCCCTGGGAGCGCCCCCCAGGCATCGCCCAGCTCCGAACCCAATTATTTAATTCAGAGAGAGTCTGGGGAGGGGAGGGACAGAGCAGATTTTCTCAAGAGACCATGAATCACATACCTGGTACTTTTTAGAGGCAGGCGCACTGGGAAGCTGTCATTAAGTCCTTAATGATTTAATAATTTATTAAGACTCTGCCCCGCCTTAGCAGCTGCGGGCCCACGAGGTCAGAAGGCAGGGTCCTCGCCCTTGGGATTTTAATCTTGGCGGGGAGGTAAGACAATATACTTGTTGTCAAACACACGAAGAGAAATGGGAATTTAAAAAGAAAGAAGGAACGAATTCGAAATGATTGGCCAGAGTGGCCTCGCAGGTCTAAAGGAAGGTCAAGTTTGGACTGTGCTCAGAAGACGGGGCAGGATTTGGGATGCAGAAGGAAGTGGGGGGCGTGTGACGCAGGGTGGCATCCCAGGCACCGAGCATTGCACAAGTACAGGAAACTCAGCCTAGCGTGGAACTTCCGCCCTGGATGTGTCCGGTGTCTGAGATTCCGAGGGCCCTGGAGGACCACAGCCTGCCTTTACGGGCCCAGAGGCTCAGCCCTGCCTCTGAGCCCGAAAAGCCTGCTACAGAAACCGGGTGGTGGGCCTGCAGCTGTGGGCTGGACCCTGCCCGACTTCTCAGTAGGGAAGCGTTGACTGGAGAACTTTGGGCATGTTGGCTGCAGTGGGTGGGCACTCCCAGGAACCTGCCAGAGCTGCAAGAGAAGGGTCTGTGGCAGTCCTGACCAGGGCAGCCAAGGCTTGCAGGTGTCTTGTAGCTATTGATTTGGGTAGAGACTTCGTTCCATAGCCCAGGGCTAGGCTAGGTGCTGTGTTGGGGTCCTGGGCTTGTACTGGGGCTGTGACTCTGAATGTCCACACAGAAGTTGTTTCACACTTTCCTTTTTCAGGGCACTGAAAAGGTACCTCCTCAAACTCAGGAGGACGGAGTGGCGTTTGCATCCGGTCCCTCCCCTGCTTCAAGAGCCTTCCATTGGGACTTCCCTGGTGGTCCAGTGGTTAGGACTCCATGCTTCCACTGCAGGGGACATGGGTTCAGTCCCTGGTCAGGGAACTAAGATCCCGCATGCCACAGCACGGCCAAAAATAAAAAACAGAAGAGCCTTCTGTGGATCTCAGTGTCCACCAGGTCACAATTTCTTGCCCTTATATCCAAAGCCCACCATCATCTGAAGGACATTTACAGAGTCTAACAGTGAGAAGGAACCTAAAAATCACCTAATCCAGCCTGAGCCTGTAAGTCTTTTGCACGGTAACCCTAAGAAGACGTTGCCATGCCTCTGCCTGTATACTTCTCATAATGGGGAATTCTCTCTTTCATGAGACAGCTTTAAGTTTATCCAAAAACGGCCTGACTATACTTCTACCCGTCGGTCTAGTTTTGATCTTTGGAATTATTCTTCCTTCCACATGACCACCTTTAAGAATATTGATATTCCTCTAAGTTGTCTTCAGGCCCCAGGCTTATCCCAGCCCAGGTCACTCTCTTTTAGAAGTAGTCTAGTTTGTTGGTTTCCTCCATAATGTACAAGGTCTAAAACTGAATAGTGTTTCACATGTGAATTTATCTTCATAAGGAATTAGAACCATCCCCTCCCTCATTCGGAACACTGTACTCCTTTTAATACATCCAGAGCCAGACTTGCATGGTGATCAGCCACATCACAGCGTTGCTTATATTAAGTTGGCAGCCAAATAAAACACCTAAATCATTTTCACAGGTGCTGCTTTGACTCATATGTCCCCTGTGCCAGCGAGTTTAGACCTAAATATAGGAAACTTCGTTTATACCTGCTAGATTGCATCTAGTGAAGTTTCACCCATTTTTCCAGTCTGTGGAAATCATTTGGACTCTGGTTCTGTGTCTCTGTGGTGTGGAGGGCCATGTCTCATGTGGGGATTGTGATCCAGAGCCTGAGCTGTGGAGCCCCACTTCCGAGTCTGAGTTCCAGCTCTACACTGGCCGGTAGAGCAGCCTTGGGCAATTTACATAGCCTTTCTAAGCCTTGGTTTCCTCATCTGTAAAATGAAGATGATTAATACTAATACTCACTCGTAGGATGTAGAAGTTATAAGACTTTAATGAGATAATTCATACAAAATACTTATTAACCCAGGGCTGGGTAGTAAGCACTCATTAGCTGCCATTATCTTGATGATTAGAACCACTGCTACTGCCAGTTCACTTCCTCAATCTTTTAAAAATGACTGTTTCTCACCCCAAGCCCCCCCAGCCTCATTGTCCTTTGCTTACAGTGTCCCCTCAGCCCCAGATGCCTGCCTCGTTCTGCCACCTGCCCAGCTTCAAAACCTCTGCAGCATCTTTGATTCTTCCTTCTGTTATGTTCCCTGTAACTGGGAGCTCCTACTGGCCAGTCCTATTGGAGTTGCTTCATAGCCCACCTTGTGTCGGGTTCTTTCCATTTCACTTCCATCTTTTAGGTTGAGGCCTTTTTTCCTTCACTTCTCTGCTATTAATAGCTGCCTCCTTCAACTCTCTTCCCTTCAGCTGCTTCCGTCCTTTCCCGCCCCCTCCGAAGCCCACTGGCCCCCCGCACTCAGTGCTACCTCCCTTTCTGCCTTCACGCCCCATTCTGCCCTTGCACACACGTGGCCCTGCAGCAGAACCGGCCCTCGCGTTCCAAGCCTTTCCGGAGCTGGGCTCGAGGATCCGACCACCAGAATAGTATGACCTTGGGCAAGTGGCTTAGCCTTTCTGTGCAACAACCGTAAGTGCCCCTTGAAGCTGTAGGCAGCGTCATTGAGAGAAGTCAGTCAATGGCAGGGGAGGCACCGGGGACAGACAGGTGACCCCTTTCTTCCTTAGACAAAGTTTCCCTGGGCAGCATCGCAGTTTCACAGGATCTCTCCTTCCTTTCAACATGTAGAGTACAGGATATTTTCAGTTTTCAGACACACACACACACACACACACACACACACACAGTCTACAGTTACAAACTCATGGTATATTATTTTATGTGGCTTAAGGGAATTTTAAGGATTTTTTGTTTGTTTTTGTAAGCAAGGCTCATACTGACCACAATTGCTTGGGCAATTGGTCTTTGGTCCATCAGTATAAATAGATATTTGTGGACCAAGTCTAAACCCCACCCATCACAGTCCTCCCTCAAGGCCCTGACGCAGTTTCTAGCATTTCCAGCCAACATGGATTTCTCTTTTTCCATCACAGCCTGTGCTACTGGCTGTCTCTACCAACCCCCTAGAACTTGACCACATCCAGTTCACACCCTACTGGATTTGCATCTCTTGGTGTCATCTTACGTATTTAGGTCCCTTATAACTCCTTATGAACGCAGGCAACCTTTAAAGGCTCGGCAAATGTGGTCACTTTGCCCAGAGGTCTGTCTGCAGCCAGGATCCCATCATTGTTCTAGAGCCAGGAGAGAAACATAGTTGAAAGCATGTAACTCACCTGAGGAAATCTAAAGGAAAGAGGATGACGTGGGACAGGCATGGAAGAAGGAGCTGAGAAACAAGGTCCAAGGAAGGACTTGTGAAGAGGAAGCTGGAAGCGCTGGGTCTCCACAGGACACAAGTGCTGCCTCACTGGGAGATTTTAGGGGGATAAACTTTTTACTTCTTTCTTGCAGCATCTCTTATATGAGATTCCTTCTGGACTGGTCTTACCGATGCACTGACAGCCAACAGCTGTGCTCAGTGGCGCCCCCTGCGTGTGCTGTAGGGGAGAGGGAAAGGAGTATCTGCACTTTCCTTGTCTTCGGAGGTGACTGAGCATGATGGGGAAAGGACCCTGTGTTAGTCTCCTGGGGCTGCCATAACGAATTACCACATAGTGTGTGGCTTAAAACAACAGAAATTTGTTCTCTCCCAGTTCTGGAGGCTAGAAGGTCAAAATAAGGGTGTCAGCAGGGCCACGATCCCTTTGGAGGCTCTAGGGAAGAATCCATCCTTGCCTCTTCCTAACTTCTGGTGGTTGCTGGCCATCTTTCGCATTCCTTGGCTTGTAGACACATCACTTTAGTGTCAGCTTCCATCTTCACATGGCTGTCTTCTTCCTGAGTGTCTGTGTGCCTGTGTCTTCACCTGGCCTCCTTATAAGGGCACCAGTCATACTGGATTTAGGACTCACCCTAATCCAGTATGACATCATCTTAACTAATTACATCTGCAAAGACCCTGTTTCCAAATGAGATCACATTCACAGGCGCTGGGGGATTTGAACTTGAACGTGTCTTCTTTAATAGCTTATGCTATTAAAGAAGTTGAGTCTGGCTGACAGACATAGAAAACAAATTTATGGTTACCAAAAGGGGTGGGGGAGGGAGGTAGATAAATTAGGAGTTTGGGATTAACGTGTACACACTACTATATATTGGGTTGGCCAAAAAGTTCGTTCGGTTAGTGAATACGTTGTTCAATAAAGCTCTTCGTGAAAATGAAAAACATCTTTTATTTGTACTTAAAACCGAATGAATTTTTTGGCGAACCCAATATAAAATAGGTAAACAACAAGAATCTACTGTAGAGCATAGGGAACTATACTCAATATCTTATAATAACCTACATGGGAAAAGAATCTGAAAAGGAATATATATATATATGTATAATTGAATCACTTTGCTGTACACTTGAAACTAACACAACATTGTAAATTAACTACATCTCAATTAAAAAAAAGAGTTGATTCTGGTAGAGGGAAAAAAAATACGTGCTATGGTGGACTTAAAGAACACACCCAAAAGTTATGTAAACCAGATGTAAAAGACCATATCTTGGTATAAAACCTATTTTGTACCAAATATATTCATACACATATACATGTACATATACATATATGACATATACATAAGTATGTATTTTTTCCAGATGAAGATTCAAACACAATAAAATACAAACAATAAAACACTTAGAGGAAAATGTAAGCGTCTACCAATATAAACATGGGGCAGGAGAAACTGTAAGTAAACATAGAAGCTATAAAAGGTAAGATGAACATACTTCACTAGGTAAGGCAATCAACAACCATGGGAGCATATAAGAAAATACTCAAAACTTACTAGCAGTCAGGAAATTACAAGTTCATGATGAAATGTCGCTACACCCGTAAGACCGGCAAAAATGAAAAGAAGTGATAACCCCCGTCGGAGGGGATACTTTTGAACATCGCCAGTGGAAATGTGATTGTTAGAGCCTGTTTACAAAGCATGGTGGCAGCCTTGTTTAGATCCCGATTAGAACAGTTGCAAGAAAGTTGTTTGTTTTTTTAACACAAGATAGAAATGTGAACACTAACCATTTGATGACATTAAGAAATTATCCTTAAAACTTTAGGTGTGATCATAGTATTATGGTTAAATTTTAAAGAGTCTTTTTTTTTTTTCTTAGAAGTTCTTACTGAAATATTTACTGGTAAAATGGTATAACGCCTAGAATTTACTTCAGATAATCCAGGGAGCAAGGGAATCAGTGACCAATGGTATAAAGCAAGGGTCAGCGCACTAGAGGTGCAGGCCAAATCCAGACCACCTCCTGGTTTTGTAAATAAAGTTTTATTGGAATTCAGCCACAGTCATTCAGTTCCGTATTCATTTAGTATCGCTGAGGTGGCTTTTTCCCTCCAGCAGCAGAGCTGAATAGTTGTGATGGAGAGCATGTGACTTGCAAAGCCTAAAATATTTACTAACTGGCTCTACAGAAAATGTTTGTGACCCCTCACCCATAAGGGTGCATGTTTGGATGCAAGTTCATAATAATTGGTTGGTGCTGGGGACTGACTATATGAGGGCTTATTAGACTAATCATCATATTTGTGTGTGCTTGGACTTTTCCATGATGAAAAGTTTAAAAAAAAAAAAGTGGACCCAGTAATCTCACTCCTAGTACTCTATCCCTTGGAAACGAAAGCCTCAATTAATAAGGATATATGTATAAGAATGTTTACTAAAATAGTTTACTGGAAATAAATTGCCTCCCAATACGGGATGCTATAAATGACATCCACCCCCGCCATGGAATATTATGTTATCTTTTTAAAGAATGAGCTAGTGTTTTACCAGTTCACTTGGAGAATGTTTCATGGGATATTTTCAAGGGAGAAGAGCAAGATGTGAAAAAGTCTGTGCATGACAGTCCCAGTTTTATAGAACAGTGACAAAAATAAGCCCTTCGGAATGTAGGGGTGTGTGTGTGTGCGTGCGTGCGTGCTCGCGTGCAGGATGCATAACGGGTTGCTAACATGGGTTGGGGGTAGAATGATGTCTGTGGAAGGAAGCAAAGCAAAACAGAAAAAGGCTGTATTTCAAAAAACAGCCTACACGATACGATCCCATGTATGTGTGTGTGTAAGTTATATTTACAGGTATAACGTGCTTTGCTTACTTCAGAAGAGAGTTACGATTTTTAAAACGACCAGAAAGGAGTGAATATTCGTCCTGCCCTATGATAGAAGTAAGAAAATAAAAGGGAATTTGGTTAGGAGCTGGAAAGTGCCCAAGAGCAGGGAAACAAGAGAGGAGAGTGACCACTGTCAACCCGGGCCAGCTAGGGTAGGCTCCATGGAAGGTTCTAGCTGTGAGAGAGGGGGTAGCTGGACGGTCTTTGAGCCACAGCCCCTCCCTGATCTCAGCGCCTCTTCCTCCTGCTCCCGGAGAAATAATGTTTCCCTGGAGGATGAAAGGCATCCCTTTGTGCAGGCTTTAATTGCCATGTTGGGCCAAGTGAATGAGTGGCATGCGGGCGCAGCAGCTGGGCACAGCCAATGCCAGGCAGCAAAGCCCTCTGCCTTAGGACAGCCCGGGCCAGCTGGCCTGGGAGTGCTGCCCACCTCTGCCCCCCGCAGGGGGGCCCTGCAAGGGAACAGTGGAGCAGAGGGGTCTGCGGAGGGAGGAGAAGGGGCGGGGCGTCTGGGAGGGTCCCAGCCACTGTCAGAAGCTTATTCATCTCATCCTCCTTCCCCTCCCCCCTCCCTCTTGTTTTTCAGACTGTCAGCATCAATAAGGCCATTAATACACAGGAAGTGGCTGTAAAGGAAAAACACGCCAGAAATATCCTTTTAGATGTTGCTTGGAGGACCGACCCCAAGGGGGGTCAGATGGGGGGGTGGGGGGGGCGAATGAGGTCGGGGTGAGGCATCCTTGCTCAGCTTCAGGAAGGAAAACTGCCCCCCACCGGCCAGGCCCCAGCAGGGTCTGAACAGTGTGGGTTGACAACAGCTGGCCTCAGAACCCACAGCCTGTAGAGGTGGAAGGGACCAAAGCGGCCATCTGGCCCAGTCTCGCCTCTCTCCTGGGACTTAGCTTTTCAGAACTACCGAGTCCTTTGAATTTACTCTCCTTTGAGAGATTTCCTCGGGGCACCAGAGGGGTTTTCACCTGTACCATCAAAGCGCTCTGGCCCTGCACCTTGCCACACTGACCACCCCCTTGGAGACATGCTCAAATGCCCTTCTCTGAACATGAAAGCAAAACAGAGGCCTTGGCGGCAGCGGTTGGCCTTAAGCCGACACAAGGGCTCTACCATGGAAATCAGAGCCACTTGTGTGAACTGGTTCACCCCAAACCAGAGGGAAGAAGATGAGAAGGTCAGGGTGGACTAGGGAACTGGTGATTTGAAGATTTTCGCCAAGTCCCCCACGCCAAGTTGGTGGAGGTCCTAGGCAACCACCGTCATGGGTCTGTGGCTTTGGAGGGAAGTGCAGGCCACCTGGCCGATGGATTCCTCGGGACCTGCCCTTGAGGTCAAGTCCAGGTGCTCGAGGGCTAATCCCCGAATCCTGGAGGAGAGGCTGCCAGTGGGCCAAGGCTCGGTCTCTGTGTGTGCTGGGGCCAAGCACAGGGCAAGGGGAGGCTGGGCTTCTGTCTGCGCTGGGAAGTTCCTTCTTGCCGGGGCTCAGCATGGTGGCTGCACCACAGCCAGCTGGGTTGGAACAACCTGTCTTGAAGTCATCCCACCCCCGCCCCTCCGTGGAGGAGACCCTCCAGGTTAGAAGGCCATGGAAGCCCAGCACTGCCAGTGCAATGCCCAGAACAGGTCAGGCCCTCAGGAAATGTGGCTAAGAGCATGTACTGCTCTTCACTGGAAGGAAAGCAGCTTGTCTTTAGCAGAATATGCTTTGGTTGGAATTAGGTCTTTGCTGCAAGATGGGGCTATAGAACCTCTACCGGGTACCCCAGAAGCCTGGCCCAACCGTGAGCCTAGCCGGACCTTGCCTTTTTATGCCCTTGATGCTTTACTGAGTCAAGAAAACCAAACCAAGAAAAGCCCTCATTATTGGTGGCCCAATTGATTTTCACAGGGAGTGACCCAGTCTTGACCCTTCCCTGCTAAGAATACTGATCAGTCAGTCTGGTGCAAGATATGAAGTAAGAGAGAGACAGTTGTCACAGGACAGTGTGCTCCTCTGGATGGGTGTGAGCACAGAGAGGGCCAGGCCTGTAGTGGCCGGGCCAGGTCACACCTTGCCAGGGAGGCTCCCTGGGGCCATGGAACAGACCTAGAGGGAGATTCTGAAATCTCATCTCTGGGGCTCTCTGACTTTCTCTGGGACCTCGAGTGGGCCCCGTGGGACCTCTGTGAGCCTTAATTCCCTTGTCTGTCAAATGAAAGTGTTGGCTAAAGAAGCTTTCAAAGGCCTAACATTCCAGCTCTGACATTCTGGGAGTCTCTCTGCCTCACAATTTCTAAGGGGTGGATAAATGTTGAAAAGATCCGCTCCATACAGTAGGGTTTTACAGCCTAAAGATCTCACAAAACATTTATTCTTTATCAGTACTTTTAAAGAACACCAGCTACCCTCATTACCCACTGAACGAGCATTTGGAAACCTGGCTTCATTGAGAAATGCTGTTCAGACAACCATCTATCCCTAGTGCCTGACTGGTGAACAGGTTGACACCCCCGACTGTGGTATCCACTCCTGGAGGGCTGAGGACTGAAGTCTTACTTTCTTTATATCCCCAAGTGCCTGACACGAATTGGGTGCGTTAAAATGCTTAGAAAATTAAAGAAAGACAGAAAGGTCTGCTTGCCTCTTTGCAAGCCGGGGTGCCCGGCCAGCTCCACACGTCCCTGGCTTCTGTTTCGGGAGATTGCTCTCCGGTAAAGGAGCCGCAACCTACTGTGAGAAATCATCTCAGTGGAGGGTAGGGGGCTGTCCGTCTCTCCTCTTGGCTTCCTTCTAGTCCCAGGGGGCTGTGCCTGAGGTGAAACCATAAGTTATTTCAGAATCACTCTAAGACCAAAAGCTGATTTCAGCTTCTAGACCCAAAAGTCCGTTTTCAAGGCAGCCCCTCTCAAAATGCAAATTTCAGTCCAGGGAGGGAACTTTACCACACTTTCCAGCTCAGAAGCAAAACAACATGTCTTTCGGGTGAGTCTCATAGTTTCTAACCTGAGGCAAGTCTTTCCTTAAATGGTGCAGTGCTTCTTACCTGAGCCTGGATTAAAAAGCCGAAAGTTCTGAGGACATTACCATACTTGGGGTTAATGGTGCCCGGTTACCGGGTGTGTGAGGCCTGTGTAAGCATCCATTACAAAAGAAATGTGGAAATCCTCTACTTGCCTCAGAAAGGGCTCCCTTAGGTCATTTCAGAGAGGGCTGATGGGACTAAATCCAGGAGCTCTTAACGCTGTGACCAAAGATTGAGTTCTCTATTGGATATAATATTAATAGTAACACGGTAGTGCTGTGTTTTCCTGATGGAGATACAAGCCACTCATCCATGATTGGTGATGTGGGAAAGTAAAAATAAATGTAAATGTCTTCCAAGTTAAAAAACAGTGGGGGGGGGCTCCCTAATTACGGAGGCCTGGAGCTCTGTTAAAGTCACTCGAGGCCAGAAGGACATTTATTACACGCAAAGCATGGCAGGCACTCCACGTGGCGGGTGTGTTTGGAATTGGATCTCAGAAGGAAGTGGCCCCAGGAGTCCGCATACAGGGAATTCAAGGTGTTGGGAAATGAAGGCACCCCTGAACGAGGCCAGGAAGGTTTTTAGAAGAGGTGGAGTGAAAGCGTCATTTTATTTACTTATTTATTTATTTACTTATTTATGGCTGTGTTGGGTCTTCGTTGCTGCGTGTGGGCTTTCTCTACTTGTGGTGAGCAGGGGCTACTCTTCGTTGCGGTGCACAGGCTTCACACTGTGGTGGCTTCTCTTGTTGCTGAGCACGGGCTCTAGGCGTGCAGGCTTCAGTGGTTGTGGCACACGGGTTCAGTAGTTGTGGCTCACGGGCTCTAGAGCGCAGGCTCAGTAGTTGTGGCACACGGGCTTAGTTGCTCCACGGCACGTGGGATCTTCCCGGCCAGGGCTCGAACCTGTGTCCCCTGCGTTGGCAGGCGGATTCTTAACCACTGCGCCACCAGGGAAGTCCCGAAAGCGTCATTTTTAAATTTAGGGAAAATACATTTTAAACAAAGACTGCCTCTTTCAGGGTAAGAGCACAATGCCTAATGGGAGAGGAGATAGACGCTACCTGGAAGAGAAGCCAAGGGTGTCAGTAGCCAGGGGGTAGGGTCCCCAGCAGGGGCCAGGGCACTTGAAGAGCTGAAGCACACCCTTGCTTTGGAATAGTGCATAAGAAAGAATTTTGAGAGGCTGTATTGTGTTGTTAAAATGTTAGTGTAATTATACACACACACCACACCCTCCACTCACCTCCCCACAAAGGCCCTACCACAAACTCGGCAAACCTAGAGGAAGGGCAGAGTCTGTCTTCCCACAGCAAAGCCCTAATTCCAACCGAAGCATCTTCCCACTAAAGGCCAACCAGAGCCACTGCTGGCCCAGAATGCACTTATGCAAGTTAGGAAAAGACACCCCTCCCAAAAGACATGGCCGTCTCTTTGGAAATCATCTAATAAAATGGATTTTATTAGAAGGAAGCACTTTTTTGCCATCTGCCAAAAAACTGCCAGGATACTTGTACAGATCTGTGATGCCTTCATTATAAGCGGTGTCCTCTGATGGGTAGTGCCAGGCGCCATGAACAACACACAGCCCCCACGATGGCCTTTAGAGGCTTCATCCCAGGGTTGGTTGCCTTTGTTTTCCATGACCTTCCCTCACCGTGCATACTGGGCACCCACCATGAAAAGGGGGCGCAGACCTTTTGGTCTGTTGTCAACCGGCTGCCCCTCTCCAGCAACGCTGTGCTCTGCTGGAAGTTCTGCCACGTGTTCCACAAACTCCTCCGGGATGGACACCCAAACGTGAGTTCCTGGGGCTGCAGCAGATGGGCAGGGATCCAGGGACCCATGTGGGGAAAGTGCAGTTGCCTGAGTCACAAGAGCCACTGTCCACTCTCGCACAGGGGATGGCAGCTGCCCCCATCTCCTGGCCTCTTGGGTACCAATTTCATAGAGGGCTTCGTCTCTGTCCCATCACCCTCTCTCCTCCACCCCAGACCCATGTTTCACCATCCTCTGTCTCCTCTCCTTCTCTCTCCAGGTCCTGAAGGACTCTCTGAGATACAAAAACGAATTGAGTGACATGAGCAGGATGTGGGTGAGTTTGGACACGCACCCAGGGGCCACCTGTGCCACCTTATCCTTTCCCAGAGGCCACAGAACAAGGACTGTGGAATGGAGCAAATTCATCTCTTTCAGCTTGTTTAGCATTTCTCTCATGAACATCAGGGAGGGAGTCAGAGATGCCCCCAAATGGAACCATGATATCCACAGTCTTACCTGGGGTCCCTGGAAGCTGTAGGGAAGTTCTAGGGCTTGGGAGCTTCTCCTGCCGATGGCAGTTCATGTCATAATGCTCTCTGGGCATTGGGATCCTTCGGCAGTGACACTGTCACAGATCCTACTTCTTTCTTCTAGTGGTCCCATTGGGGTCACAGTACATTGAGAACTGGCATTCCCAGTCCTTAATGCCAGTGGTTTTTCTTTCCTATCTAGGGATTCTCAGTGCCTTAGGAAGAGGGAGGAGGTAGGTGGCAATATCAGAATACATTGAAAAGAGTGGTTTTGTACACATACCGGAATCCCTCTAGATTCAAGGAGTATGTGTATGGACAGGAGGTAATTTGCCTTTTGAAGAATCTCCCCAGGTGATTCTGATGTGTCATTTTGCCCCACTGGTTAAGAACTACTATGTTAGCCCTTTCCTTCAAATTCTTACCTGTGTCTGTCTGCACTCACAAAATGTTAGCAATTATGTTGTCCAATCTACCCATTATAGATGAGAAATACAGGCCCAGAGAGGGAAGCAGCTTTTCCTATGTCACAAGACTAGTTAACCTAAACAAAGCAGAGGTTTGTCCCCCAAAACTTCCAACTGTATGCTAGAGAGCTTTCTATTACATTTCTGTAACATGGAAAGCTTAGGTCTTTTTCCTTTTTTTTGCTAGAATTTATCTGGTATATCTTTTTTCATCCTTTTACTTCTGACTTTTCTATATTCTTTTTAATATTTTTTACATATATATTTATTGCACTGTGGCCAGAGAATCAATATGATACTGATTTTCGAAGTATTTTTGAGACTTGCTGTGTGAGCTAGCTCATGGTCAGTTTTTGTTTAAAATTGAAGTATAGTTGATTTATAATACTATATTAGTTTCAGATGTACAGCACAGTGATTGACTGATTGACTTTTCTATATTCTTTTGTCTTAGAAATATACTTGTCAATAGCATTTAGTTGGATTTTTTTTAAAATTCAAGATGGCAGTCTTTGTCAACTGGACACTTACTCTGTTTACATTTATTATAATTCATAACATGTTTAGATTTATGTCTCCCATCTTATTTTATGCTATTTGTCCCATCTGTTCTGTTTCTATTTCTCTCATTTTTGCCTTCTTTTGGATTGATTGGGTATTTTCTTTCTCATTCAGTTTCCCCCTCATTACTAGTGGGAAGATAAAAAATAAAAGCAGAGGTTTGGTTTTTTTTAACTTTTTGATAATGTTATCTAATAATTACAAAGTGCATGCTTACGTTACCAGCGTCTAAAATTCATATCAATGTCTAGATATCATATCTGTTTCCAGTATAGCACAAAGACCTTAGAATATTTTAACCCCATTCACTCCCTTGTATGTTGTTGTCATGCATTTTAATTTTTGTTGCTTTTAGACCCTAGAAGATATTTTATTTTAATTGTCTTATTCTGCACTCTTCATTTCCTCTTACATCTCAGGCCATCCATTTGGGATCTCTTTCTTTCTGCCTGAGTTATTTCCTTTAGAACTTCCTTTAGTGAGAGTCTGCTGGTGGCAAACAACCACTTTTACCTGATGGAGAATGTCTTTATTTCACCCGCATTCATGGAAGATATTTTCTCTGACTTTAGAATTCTGGGGTAATAGTTCTTTTCTTTCAGCACATGGAAGGTATTAGTCAAGATGTCCTTCCACCGACTTCTGGCTTCCATCATTTTTATGAAGTCTGCTGTCAGACTTACCATTGCTTCTTTGAAGCTAATCTGTGTTTGTTTCTCTGTTTTTAAGTTCTTAGTATTTATCTAGGTGTGAATTTATTCTAGATTCTTTGGACTTTTTAAATCTGTAGATTATTATATCAGTTACAAAAAAATTCTCATTGTCTCTAAATATTGATTTGCTTCATTCTTTGTTTTCCTCTGAGACTTTGGTTAGCAGTATTTTAGACTTTCTCACTCTATTCCTCATGTCTTTAAACCACTATTTGATTTTTTTCTACCTGTTTGTTTGTCTCTATACTGCATTCTGGATAATTTCACAGTAAATCTAGCTTTCAGTTCACTTATTCCCTCTTCAGCTGGGTCTAATCTGTTGCTAAACCTCTCCATAAGGTTTTCAATTTTAGTATCATTCTCATTTCTTGGAATTTTAGGTTTGGTTTGGTTTGGTTTTTTCTAATCTGCTTGGCATTCTTTATAATTTATTGTGCCCTGCATATATTTTAAAACAGTCTCTAATTTTTTTTAGGTTTGTTAAATATAGTGGTTTTATATATCACTTTTTATAATTCTAGTATCTAAAGCCCTTCGAGGTCTGTTTCTGCCATCTGTTGTTTTGATGAATTTTGCTCCTGCTATGTAGTTTCTTTTTGTATTTAGTTACTTTTCTACTGTGAGCTGCTCATTTTCCTGGAGATTTTTTTGGTGGGAATTCTTCGAATTCTAACAAAGGCCGCTTCCTCCAGAGGGAATTGGCACTTGCATCCATTAAGATCACTCTAAATTAAATTCTCAGCTTAAAACTTATGTGAATTCTGAGCAGATCCCCTTGAGGACTGGCTCACGGGTCCAATTCTCAGCAGTAGTTTTTTCCGCCCTCTGATCACAACAGTGGTTTAAGGCAGTAGATTTTCTTTGCAGTCCTCAGGGGGGACTCCTTCAGTGCAGGAGTACATGTGTGTTATTTCCAATTTACCCTTAATTCCCCTGCACGGAGGAGGAAGTCTTTTGGCTCTTGCACTAGACTCCTCAAGTTGGGCAGGTGAGAGCCCTGCCTCCTGTTCACCACCTGGGCCTTAAGGCCCAGAAAACCAAAACTCAGGTTCACTTGGTGTGGCAAAGTGCCCCCTCCCCACCATTCCCTGAACCCATCAAGTCATTTGCTCTCTGAATATCTGAATTACTCAGTTCCTGGCCTGAGGATTTCTTACTCTCTTGCAAGTTCATTAATGCCTTCAAAGCATTTTTAATATTCCACTCAATATTGTTAGTAGTTTTCAGTGGGAAAGTCAACCCAGTTACCTAGCCTGCCTGCCTTGTTATCCAAAATAGAATTCTTTTAGGTCTTTTTTCCTATGTAATCTGTCTCTTCCATTTGACTAAGAGTTTCTGAAGTTAGAAACTTCTTTTACTTTTTTTTTTAAATTAAGATCTTATTTTTTTTAAGAGCAGTTTTAGGTTCACTGAACAATTGAGTGGAAAGTACAGAGTTTCCACATACCTGCCCTGCCCCCAAACATGCATAGCCTTGCCTAATGGATGAACCTACTGACACATCCATCACAATCACCAAAGTCCATAGTTTATATTACAGTTCACTTGTGGTGTTGTACATTCTGTGGGTTTGGACAAATGTATCCATCATACAGAATATTTTCACCGACTTAAAAATCCTCTTTGCTCTACCTGTTCATCCCACCCCACCCCTACTCACTCCCCACCCCCACCCCCCCCAACTCTTGGCAACCACTGATCTTTTTATAGTCTCCATAGTTTTACCTTTTCCAGATGTCATATAGTTGGAATCATATAGTATGTAGTCTTTTCAGACTGGCTTCTTTCAACGTAGTAATATTCAATTAAGTTTCCTCCATGTCTTTTCATGGCTTGATAGCTCATTTCTTTTTACTGCTCAGTAATATTCCACTGTTTGGATGCATCACAGTTTATGTATCCATTCCCCTACTGGAGGTCATCCTGGTTGCTTCCAAATTTTGGTAATTATGAGTAAAGCTGCTACAAACATCCATGTGCAGGTTTTTGTGTGGGCTTAAGTTTTCAACTCCTTTGGGTGAAAACCAAGGAGCTCCATAGTTGAATCATATGGTAATAGTATGTTTAGTTTTGTAAGAAACTACCAAACTATTTTCCAAAGTGGCCGTATCACTTTGCATTCCCGCCAGCAGTGAATGAGAGTTCCTGTTGCTCTGCATCCTCATCAGTATTTGGTGTTGTCAGTGTTCTGGATTTCGGCCATTCTAATAGGTATGTAGTGGTATTTCATTGTTTTAATTTGCATTTCCCTGCTGACATAGGATGTGGAGCATCTTTTCATATGCTTATTGACCATCTAAACATCTTCTTTCATAAGGTTTCTGTTAAGGTCTTAGGCCCATTTTTTAGCTGGATTGTTTGTTTTCTTATTGTTGAGTTTTAGGAGTATATTTATATGTTTTAGATAACTGTCCTTTATCAGATATGTCTTTTGCAAATATTTTCTCCCAGTCTGTGGCTTATCTTCTCATTCTCTTGACAATGTCTTTTGCAGAGTAGAAGTTTTTGTTTGTTTTTGCTATGTTGGGTCTTAGTTGCTGCACACGGGCTTTCTCCAGTTGCGGGCGAGTGGGGGCTACTCTGTGTTGCGCGGGCTACTCACTGCTGTGGCTTCTCTTGTTGCGGAGCACGGGCGCTAGAGCACGCAGGCTTCAGTAGTTGCAGTGTGTGGGCTCGGTAGTTGTGGCTCATGGGCTTAGTTGCTCTGCAACATGTGGGATCTTCCTGGACCAGGGCTCGAACCCATGTCCCCTGCATTGGCAGGCGGATTCTTAACCACTGCGCCACCAGGGAAGTCCCAGAGTAGAAGTTTTTAATTTTAATGAAGCCCAGTTTATCAATTATTTCTTTCATGGATTGTGCCTTTGGTGTTGTATCTAGAGTTATCACCATACTCAAGGTCATCCAGGTTTTCTCCTTTGTGATCTTCTAGGAGTTTTATAGTTTTGCATTTTACATTTAAGTCTTTGATCCATTCACCTTTTACTTTTTTTTTAATATAATCCATTTTAAAATTTTTTATTCATTTTATTTATTTATTTTTGGTTGTGCCGGGTCTTAGCTGTGGCTGGTGGGCTCCTTAGTTGCAGCCAGCGGGCTCCTTAGTTGTGGCATGGGAACTCCTAGTTGCAGCATGCATGTGGGATCTAGTTCCCTGAGCAGGGATCTAACCCACGTACCCTGCATTAGGAGGCGAATTCTTAACCACTGCACCACCAGGGAGGTCCCCACCTTCTTGATCCTCATACATTTTCACATGAAGTATAGTTGTCTTTGATGATGAGCATATTTTTGCTTTTTCTACTTCTCACTACTTTCTGATTTTTCTATAATGAACAAGTATATCATAAAATACGAATTTTCATAGAAAATTAATACATTATGAAATACTGTCATCTACGGCATTGATGTTTTTAAACTCCTTTGATTACTCAACTCTCTTTGGTGCCCCTTGAGGCACCTTTCAAAGGATTCCTCTATGCTAGAGGAAGTAGATGCACTTAGAAGAAAATGTAGAAGTCAAGACTCACGTGGGAGCCACAGTTATTCAGTTTAAGGTTCTTTGTGCCCCATTTCCCTTTTCTTTTGTATATAATGGGGAGTTGCCAGCATCACTCTGCTAAGCCTAGCTTCTGCCCAGGCACCTAGGACATGACTGCATGGGCAGACTCCATGGGAAGGCTTCTTCTTTACCAGCTGGGTTTAGTCCCATTTCAAACCCCCATCCCAGGTATAATACCATAGATGCTTTTAGTCTGTTGAAATCCATCTGGAGGAGGTGTTTGTTCTCCTGTGTTTAGATAGAGAAACAAAAGAAGGGAGATAGCCCATAGTCAGACTGTGATTACTAAGGATGGGAGACTTAAGGTTCTTAAATGAGAAACATCGTCCAGAATTTACCCGAAGGATGTTTGTACACAAGATGATACTGTAAGAATGTTCATCGAAACATAGTTTACATAGAAAAACTTGTCTACAATTAAAACACACAACAGTAGGGAGCTGGTCTGGTAAATTACAGTACAGACTTATAATGTACTGGGTAGTCACGAAAAATAACGATACAGAAGAAAATTTAATAAGATGGAAAAAATTGCAGTATGTTAAGTGAAAAAAACCATATTGATCCCATTTTATCTTTTAAAATAAAGGTGGAGCACAGAGGATTTCTAGGGCAGTGAAACTACTCTGTATGATACGATAATGGTAAATCCATGTCATTATACATTTGTCAAAACCCATAGGATGTACAGCACCAAGAGTGAACCCTAATGTAAACTTTACTTTGGATGATAACAATGCGTCAGGTTCACCAATTATAACGAATGTCCCACTCTGGTGAGGGATGTTAACAGTGGAAGAGGCTGTGTATGTGTGGGGACAGGGGGGACATGGGGAATCTGTACTTTCTGTTCCATTTCGCTGTGACCCTAAAACTCCCCTAAAAAATTAACTCTGTTTAAATTGAAAAAATAACATTGTGAACCCCAAAATGTTAGCCATGATTGTAGCTGGTGGTTAGGTTAAGGGTGATTTGTTTGCATATGTACTTTTTTACATTTTCCAAATGTTCTTTCTAATTTCATTTTTCAATGTATATCAACATTTTATTAAAATTTTTCCAAATTTTTATTGTGGTAAAATACACATAACATGAAATTTACTACCTTAACCATTTCTTAAGTGTACAGTTGAGTGGTATTAAGTATGTTCATATTGTTGTATAGTCATCGCACCATCCATCTCTGAAATTTTTTATCTTGTAAAACTGGAAATCTATATCCATTAAACAATAACTCCCCATTCCCCTCCCCACCTCCAGCCCCTAGAAACCACCGTTTTACTTTCTGTCTCAAGATTTTTTACTAATCTAAGTACCTCATGTAAATGGAATCATACACGATTTGTCCTTTTGTGACTGGATTATTTCACTTAACATAATGTACTCAAGATTCATTCATGTTGTAGTATGTGTCAGAATTTCCTTTTCAAGACTGAATAATATTCCGTTGTATGAGTATATCACATTCTGTTTATTCATTCATCTGTCGATGGACACTTTGGTTGCCTCCATGTTTTAGCTCTTGTAAATAATGCTTCTATGCACATGGGTGTGCAAATATTTTCAAGATCCTTCTTTCAATTCATTTGAGTATATACTGAGAGATGGAATTTCAGGATCACATGGTAATTCTATTTGTAGTTTTTTGAGGAGCTGCCATACTGTTTTCCACAGTTGCTGTACCATTTTACATCCCCACTAACAGTGTCCAAGGGTACCAATTTCTCCACATCCTCCCCAGCACTTTTTTTTTTTTGATATTAGCTTTCCTAATAGATGTGAGGTGGTATCTCATTGTAGTTCTTTTTTTTAATTTTTGTTGGAGTATAGTTGCTTTACAGTATTGTGTTAGTTTCTACTGTACAGTAAAGTGAATCAGCAATATGTATACATGCATCCCCTCTTTTTTGGATTTCTTTCCCACTTAGGTCACCACAGAGCACTGAGTGGAGCTCCCTGTGCTATATAGTAGGTTCTCATTAGTTATCTGTTTTATACATAGTATCACTAGTGTATATATGATTCTATCTGGTGGTTAGGTTAAGGCTGATTTGTTTGCATATGTACTTTTTTATGTTTTCCAAATTTTCAACAGTGGATGTATGTTATTTTCATACTCACAAAAAATATATATTCTTTCAAAAAGAAATCCTGGCTGTAGATCCTTCAAACCAATGTTATTCGTGTTGACACCCCGCTTTCTTTCCTCATCCTGAAAGGGCCACCTGAGTGAGGGGTATGGGCAGCTTTGCAGCATCTACCTCAAACTGCTGAGAACGAAGATGGAGTACCACACCAAAGTGAGTCTTTGCGACAATCCTGCTGCCACTGCCAGCCATGCACTCCCCCCGCCCCTGCTTCCCCCACCTCCCCGCCCTGTCCCCTCACACCTGGCTGGGCTTAATTGTCAGGTTTTCCAGGTAATGAGACAGCCTGGCTTCTTAGGGAGTGTTCACACCATATCCCAGCTATGTAAGAGGAAACATTTTATAGAGTAACTGCAGTCAGGCCCCTGGGATGTGACAAGGGGCCTGGGATTTTGGCCCAGGTCTTCTGCACCTTTTGTTCCCCATTTTGCAAATAGAAAGAGGAACCTGATCCACCAGGTGGCCTTATAAAAATACTTCAGAAGCACTGACTTGACTGTTAATAGAAACAGCGCCTTCCATTTATATAGTAAGTTTCCACACAGGACCTTCTAATCAAGATATGACTTTAGCTGATATTTCTTTTTTTATATAAGATTTTTTTATATTTAGTTTATTTATTAGTATTTATTTTTGGCCGCGTTGGGTCTTCTTTGCTGCACACAGGCTTTCTCTGATTGTGGCGAGCAGGGCCTACTCTTCGTTGCAGCGCGCAGGCTTCTCATTGCGGTGGCTTCTTCTGTTGCGGAGCA